>NW_020941065.1:13599449-13685665 GCF_900497805.2 Vombatus ursinus | reverse complement strand
TGGGGTTTTCTTGGCAAAGATACTGGAGTGGTTTGCTATTTTCTTCTCCAGTTCATTTTACAGATGAGGAAACTGAGGCAAACAAGATTAAATGACTTGCCTAGGGTCACATAGCTGGTAAGTGTCTGAGACTAGATCTGAACTCAGGAAGATGTGTCTTCTTGACTACAGGTCTGGCACTCTACTCACTGTGACACTTAGCTCCCACTACGTCACATATAACACCTTTATTTTACAGATGAAGAAAAAGAGGCCCAGAGAGATCAAGTGACTTGTCCAGGGTCAGACAATGACTCAGTTGGATTTGAACTTAGATCTTCCTGTCTTGAAGACCAACATCCTATTCATTCCATCATTCTGCTTCTCATATATATATTATATATATTGCATATATATGTACACACACATACACATAGGTGTATATGACAGACATGCAAAGTAGATATGAGATAAATTGGGAGTAGAAAGGGAAGGTGTAGACTTAAGACCCTCCACCATCCTGACCAGCACTTAGCATAGTGCCTGACACATAGAAAGCACTTAATAAATGCTTATTGACTGACTGAGTGACCTACTTCTGGATGTGCTCCAGCTAATTAACATCTTTCATAAATGGTGATACCTAGAGCTAAACACAGCACCCCAGTAATGGTCTGACCCAAGCACAGTATGGATGGAATATTGCATCTTTATTTCTGGAGGCTATGCCCCTCTTAGGTAGCCTAAGATTGCATTAGCTTTTGGAATTTCAATTCTGGCTCTGCCACTTACTAATTGTGTAACTTTGGACAAGTCACTTCCTTTCTCTGGACCTCAGTTTCCTCTCCTGTAAGATGGGAGGGGTCATTTAGCTAACAGCCTTCCATCTCATAATCTTGATATTTATTTGTAACTCTCTTCCAGAAGAAGACAACTCCTAGAGAGTCTTTTCTCATGCTGCAGATTCAAAGGACTGGGTGATGGGTATCCCATTCCCAACAAGACCCTGGCAAGGTCAGGATCAAGCTAAAAGATTGGCCCCAAGCTCCCCTTTGGTGCCAGGATTTTATTGCATGCCTTATTAAATCAACAGGTGATTCTATTCAGCTCTTATTTATCGGTCATGGCTTTTCATCAGTCTTGCTTAGCAACAATTTGAGTTTAATTCCTCTCTGATTTAGCATGGATAAAAAAATGAATGTGGGAGGTTTAACCAGGACTAAAAGATATTTTATAAAGAAGAAAGTGGAAAAGGAGAAAGACAAAGTAAGAGAAGAAGGAGAAGACAAAGAAAAAAGAGAAGAAGCAGGAGAAGGCAAAGGAGGAGGATAATGAGAAACAAAAGGAGAATGAGAAAGATAAGAAGGAAGAGAAGAAGGAAAAGGAAAATGAGAGGTAAAAGGAAAAAGACAGGAAAAGGGAAAAAGGAGAAGAAGAGAGAGGAAAGAGGGAGAAAGAATAAAGAAATAGAAAGGAATAAAAAAGAGAGAGATGAGGAGGAGAGGAAGGAGAGGAAGAAGAAGAGAGAGAAAGAGAGGTAAAAGGAAAATAAAATCAGATGTTTGTAAAGTGCTTTGCAAACCTCAAAGTACAATATAAATGATAACTATTATTATTCTAAGGAGAAAGATAAGGGGAAGGAGAAGAAGGAAAAGGTGAGGGAGAAGGAAAAGGAGAATGAGGAGGATAAAGAGAATGGGAGACAGAGGAAGATGAAGAATAAGAAAAATGGACTCCAAAAGCCAACAAACAAAAACTCTACAAAAACTTGAGGTAAGCATCAGCTCCACTTCCACCTTGATCATGCCAAATGGGAATCAGTGGAAAAGACTGAGGATGGTTAGTCCATAGGAAAGAAGACTTGGGGATGGAGTGGGATCTGATATCTCTTCCAGTATTTGAAGGGCTGTCATGTGGAGAGGGCAGAACCTAGGAGACATGGGGAAAAGTTGTGGAAGAACACATTTAGGATTTATGTAAGTGTAAGGAGGATGACTTTGGGCAGTTTACTTGTCTGGGCTATAAATCTGTCTTAGAGTTCTGAAGAAATTAATTGCTGAATGTTCAGAGACAGCAGTTGCTGATTTGCATATAATAGGCTGGAAAGGATATGCTTTGATCACTCAACTGCCAACTTGCAGCTGGGGGGAAGAAATAGCTGAGAAAATATATTTTGTTTTCTTTCCTATTTGTTGCTGACAAGAAGAAAGATGGCAGAGGAGAGAAATGGGAGGAAGAGTGGAGACAACATTTCTCTTCTTTTATTTGTTGGCAAAAATGAGAAAAGAAAGATGAAGGGAAGGAGGAGGAAGAAAGGAAAAGTAGAAGGAAAAGAAGGAGGAGGGGGAGAAGTGAATAGAATAGAAAAGAGAAGACAGAAGATAATTCCATGAATTGCACATGTGTTTGTTGAGAAGTGGAGGATAATTTTGCCAAATATAGAATTGGAAAGACTTTTGCCAATATTATTGTAAGAGTTGCTGCCTTTTTCCTAAAAGGGAATAACACCACTTCAGCTAAAGGTGTCAGTAAGCCCAAATCTGGAAGTGATGGATACTACAGATGCTGTCAAGGGGAGTAACTCCTGCTGAGCAATAGAATAGCTTAGAAGCAGAAAAACAGAGAAACAACCCAGAAGATTGACTTGTCCAATTTAGCTACTATGCCTAGTGAAGTGTTAATCTAGGACAGCATGGGTCAGCCCTGTTTAGCAATGGAAGTATTTGTTCTACACAGAAGCCATGCTCATGAAAGAACTTTTAAGAACAGTTCCTGAGACAGAAAGAGAATATGGAAGCCTATAGTTACAAAGTTGTGAGGTGCCCTGGTCACACATATTCCCTATGGATGTCCCTTGTTACTTACCCTGGGACCTGAAGTGTGTGTTCATTCTCTTCACAGACACTATGTACATTGATGGAAAAGTGTGATTCAGGTTTATAGGTACAGTGTTATGTAAACATTATGTGATTAAGTAAATGTTTTGATTATTGCTAATTAAATATTAGTGGTTGACTTTCTTTGGGTAATTCCAAGATTTGCCAGCTTGAAGGTAGTTGGAGAGGAAGTGAGCCATAGAAACAAAGAATGAGTTCCCGTGAGAAAATGGGGAAAAGAGAGCCACCACCTGCTACAATGTGGGTTGACTCATACCAGATAAAGAGGAACTACATAAGGATAACATTCCTAATAATTGAAATGTTCCATAAGTGGAATGGGTTGCCCCTGGAAATGGTGGACTAACCCTCACTGGACACCTTAAGAAATAGGTTGGATGATTACTTTGTCATGGTTGTTGGAGAAATAATTCTTGCTTAGGTATGAATTGGATCCCATGGGATGATCCCTGGGGCCTTTTCCAACTCTAAGATTCTGGAATTATGTCCCTCTTTTTCCTTAATTTCCACCCTATAAGTTTTCCCATGCTTATGTTTTACTTGATGTCTGAGGGCAATTAAATCCCCCACATCTAGAAAGCAATAATAATTACATTAACAATCACACCACACGTCATTCTTAGAGAACTCACCAGTTTTCTAAGATGTTTTAACATCCACTATTTTAACTAATTCTCTTCTCAACTATGTGAGGTTGGTAGTGACTCACATTTGGAAAAGGAGGAACTTAAGGAATATACTTGGACCGATGTCACACAGCTAGCAAATGCCATAGCTGGGATTGTGATGGGTTCCATGGTTGTGTTAGAAAGAGATAGAATAGGAAGATGAGTCAGGAGACCCAATGTCTAAGCCTGGCTCTGCCCCAACTGATTGGGAAATCTTTCACAAGTTATTCCCCCTCCCTGGGCCTCAGTTTCCTTATCTGTCAAAAACACAAAAATACCTTTCTTGCCTACTTCTCAGTGGTGGTTGTGAGAAACGCATTAGATAATGGATATGAAAGGGTCTTGGAAAGTGGCCAATGCTCTGTGGACATGAGGGGCTATTATTTTTATCCTTCTGCTTTCTCCTGTTGTGTAGAGTGATTAACAGAGACATAGGACCACACAGATCATAGGATCATAGACTTTGTGCTAGAGGGACCTCCAAGGCTATCTAGTTTCTCATTTGACAGATAAACAAACTGAGGCCAAGAGATGTTAAGTAACTTATTCAAAGTCATTGGATAGTGTCAGAGTTGGGATTTGAACCTAGGCCCTCTGACTCCAGAACCAGAACTGGTCATCTCTACACTGTACCACACTGCCTTCTGAGACAGAAGGTCAGACTCTCCTGAAGCATTTATCTTTACTCTCCATTGACTCCTGGGTGGCGTAAATATCCAACAATTAGCATCAACTAAAACCAGCCTCTGGAGTCAATGAGTTCTCCATCATTGGAAGTATTCAAGAAGAAACTGTGTGACCACTTGTTCAGTATGTTACAATGCAGAAGACTTTTCCAGGTACCCTGAGTTACTAGAGCTTTCTGTTTTCAGATTGCTTTCCATATATCCGGTATATCTTGTATGTATCTAGGTATTTACATGTCTTTCTCATTGTTATATAACCTTCTTGAGGGCAGGTACTGTATTTTTGCCTTTTTTGTATCCTCATCACTTAACACAGTGCCTGGCACATAGTAAGCGCTTAACAAATGCTGGTTGACTTGCCTTGGATATGGGTTAAACTATGTGGCCGTTGAGTTCCCTTCTAGCTCTAGAAATCGTGCGGTTCTGTTGCTTTGTGAAGAATCCTGCCCCTCTCCCTCCCTCTCCTGGAGAACCATATTCCATACTGCAATCTTCCCCTGGGGTTCTGAGATCCAAGATGGGAGAGGTGAGGGTGAGGCCCCGAATTGGCTACCCCCATCCATTTGCATGAGCCTCCCTGGGTCTGCCTTTGCAGACTGTACCTGAGCAGATGGGCTCCTGGCTGCTCCAGTGAGGTTTGGAGGCATTGATGCAAGTCAGCGTCTTGGCGCCTTGCAGTTCATACCCCAGATAGCAGTGGAAATGAGCAAGGCCACCCGAATGCAGGTCCATCACTGTGACATCTCCAAAAGCGGGCCTCCGGGGGAAGCTGCAACTCAGCATGAAGGCTATAAATAAACACAGTGAACACTTCCCTTTGCAAGATGAAAAACAAATAAAACCAACAACAACTCATCTCAAATCCTGAAATCCAATTTGTGCTAATGAAGAAGGAGAATTTCTCGTGGGGGCCACAGAGTGTGGGATTTCATCATATTCCTCGACTTGAACGTTTTGTAGGAAGTCCCAGTGTGGGAGTTTCCTTCATCAATGAAGATTGCAACTGGTCTGTAACTAATAACCTTAGGCAGGGGTTCTTAATCTAGTGTCCAGGAACTATGGGCTTTAAATATCTATATACGTATTTCATATATATCTGAATTTAAATACAATTGGTTTCCTTTGTAGTACTACGTCCTTCGTTTGGTGCATTTAAAGGAATTAATCTGAGAAGGGAACTATCGGCTTCATCAGATTGCAGAAGGGTTCACAGTCCCAAATAGGTTAAGAATGCTTGCCTAAGACTCAGAGTAGTTAAGTGATTGGCATACTCACATCCAAGAAGGCACTGTGCTCTATGAGCAAAGCAGAATTGAAGTAGTGCAAGAGAAATGTGAGATGCACAAATTTAGAGAATCTACCTCAAGTGTTCACATGGACTATTTGAGCTTTCTGAGTTCATACTGGTCTGCTCAGCCACACTTGGACACACTCTATAACTTGACTGTAACATAGTGATGTCATTTTGGTCCTCTTCAAGAATGAAGGACAGCAACTACCAGGGTCAAAGAGCGAGTGAGAGCTAGGCATGGGATTTGATCCCAATTCCAAGCTCATCACTCTCTACTATACCACACTACCTTTCAGCATTTTTCTAACAATGAAAACTCCTAGGAGTGTATCAGTGGAGGAAATATGCCTCCCTGAGTTGACTTCTTAACTCTGAGAAAAGAAGCAGCCACATATCATCACAGAGTTGTGAGGTAGATTGTTTAACAAGAAGGTCAAGACAAATTTAGTTCTCACCACTTCAAAGTGGTCACTTTGGGAGGCCAGATTCTTATTCCTGGTTGGGTCAAAAGAAAGATCATCCTATGTATTTAATGTTCTGTTAGCATGACTGCTTGCAACACATTTCCATTTGCTATATGGAGGCCTAGTAAACTGCAGAATTTTAATATTTCCAGGGAAAACCCTGAGTGGAGGCATGGACCAATTAACATGATTATGTGACAAGTCCCAAGAGATTAAGCTTGGTTCCTGTGAACCAGGTTTATAGGTTCTGGGACACAAATTGCATTTTAAATAAGAGGGTTGGACCAGATGTTCTCTGAGAGCCATTCTAGCTCTGATGTTCTGTGCAAGAATAGCATAGAGTATTTCTTTGCATATAAGATTAGGGACCTAAGAATCTCACTGTCCTTTCCCTCATCAGGACAATTATATTTATCTTCAACTGCTATGTTTTAGGAAGGATGTTGATCAGTTGGAGAATGTCTATAGAAAAAGAAACATGATGGTGTTCACTCTATAGGAGAATAGGATGTGTCCTGGAGATGGAGATCTTGGGATTGGACCTTATGACTGTATTCATGCACTTGAAGTGTTATTATGTGGAGATGTAATTAGACATGTTCTTCTGCTTGGCCCTTGGGGGCAGAATTAGTAATCATAATAATGTTGTTACTGCTTTCTTTTTTACAGTTTTCTCGGGGAAGGTCACATGGTAAAAAAATAAATATCTACTTTACTGAATAACAACAACAATAATAGTAATGATAATGATACTTTACGTTTACTTCAAAGTTTGCAAAGTACTATATATGTATTTTTACATTCAGTCTGAGATAAACAACCTCTGCTATGGTATGTATTTTGAGTGAGTGGGAAATTTGCTCAGGAATATATTTGGGGAAGGAAAGACAGAAACCAAATAAGACAAGTGAGAGTTATAGACAGCAGCCTTAGTTCCAATCAGTCCCTGTCCCAAATCCATCTTATGCTGTTTTATGTAAAATAAAAAAATGAAACTGTCCCCACAAATAACAACAACAGCAAAAAGAAGACAATGTCCCATGTCTAAATGAGGTTGAAACACTTAGAAGAAATAGTCAGTCTCCCATATGTTTGGACCACATGCTATTAAGCTGGACGCTTCTAGATATCCAGATGTTGGGGGCATCTTTCCCACTTTTTGTTCAGATCTTTTACTTTCAGGTAAATAGACACAATTTGAAGAGTTTAGAAAGTCTAAGTCCTCAGGAAAATGTGGAACTGGATGAAGAAAAGGAAGGATGAGATAAAACAAAGGAAGAAGAAAAACAATAAAATGGATGAGGAAAAATGAAGGAAAAGAAAAAAACAGAAGAGAATGAGAAAAGGAAAAAGAGAGAAAAATAAGATTGAAAAAAGAAAAAAAGAAAGAAAAAAGGAAGCAATGAAAGAAAGAAAATGGAAAGGGAGCAAAATAAGAGAGCAGTACAAGAAAAAGAAAAGGAAAAACTATAAGAAGGAAAGAAAGAATGAGGAATAGAAGGTAAAGGGAATGAATGAAAGAGGGAAAATAAAAAGAAAGGAAGAAAAAAGAGAGAGAGCAAAGGAACTTTGGAGGAATCTTGATCCCAGACAAAACCCAAAATAACACAAGACTGTCAGTCTTTGTTTGGCCCCTACCCTGGTAGTGAAGCTGGAAGGTTCCAATGCCGTCATCCTGGAATGTTCGGAAGTAGACAGAAATGGTATTGGTTGGACTTCGGATCACCTGTCCCTCAACCAAGAGGGTCTGGTTGGCTAAGACCATCAGGTTGGGGCCATCCACTCCTCGGATGGAGAGCAGCTCTCCTTCAGACAGGTTCACACTCTTCACCTGGGGAAGAAAGAAGCAAGGACAGGAGAGACAGTATGGGGTAAGGTTTGGAAGATGGAAACATGGATCAGTCTTGCTTTCATTAGTCCTCCCCCTGTAGGAACATGGTAGGGATGGCTGCCTCATAGAAATCAGCAGGTGGACAGCTCACTCCAATCTTGTCCAGGACCCTAGGCCAGTTAGTCAACGAACAAACAATTATTGAGTGTCTACTGTGTATCAGAACTGAAGAGTGGTACAGTGGGGCAGTCACAGGATCAGAGAACTGGAAGGAACATTAGGGGTCAGTGTTTAATTCCATTTTACAGATGAGGAAGCTTAACCAGAGAGGTTAAGCCAGTGGCCTAAGGATCCAAAGATAATAAATGTCTGAACCATGACTCAAACACAGACCCTCTCACACCAGCCAGTCCTCCTTCCACTATACAACCCATCAAGCTGAAAACCTCCCATAAGCTGCCTACAAGAACTACTCATAAGACCACATAATTTAGAATTGGAAGGAACATTATAGATTATTAAGTCCAACTTTGTAGCTTACTGAGGAGGAAATAGAAGTCTGAAGTGGTCAAGGGATTTGCCTGAAGTCCCACAGACTTCAGAATAGAAGAATCAAGATTTGAACTCACATCCTTTAATTCTCAATCCAGTGCACTACACACCATTGCTTCTTTTGTTGTTGTTGAATTTCAGTCATGTCTGACTCCATGTGCCCCCATTTGGGGTTTTCTTGGCAAAGATACTAGAGTGGTTTGCCATTTCCTTCTCCAGTTCATTTTATAGATGAGGAAACTGAGGCAAACAGGGTGAAGTGACTTGCCCAGGGCTGAGGTTGCATTTGAACTCAAGAAGAGAAGTCTTCCTGACTCCAGGACCAGCACTCTATTCAATGTACCACCTAGTTGCCTCACCGCCTCTACTCTTTGACAAACAAAACCATTACAACTGTGATACCTATGTGACTGTGATCCTCTCTCTGGGCCTCAGTTTCCTCATCTATCAAATAAGGGGAAGACTTCAGACTGGATGATCCTTTAGATCTCTTTCAGCTCCAGATCTATGCTCCTACAAATCTGAGGCTTGTGTTTGTCCTTTGGCATTTTTTCTTCCCTCCCCAATCCCACAGCTCTTCCTCTCTTTGTTTCCCTGACTCTGTTCCCCCTTGCTCTCATCTTTATCTGTCTCTCTGTTTTTTTTTTACTCTTTTCTCTTCCCTTTCCCCTTCTCCCTCTCTTCACCCCTCTCTGTCTCTCTTAGCCTTTCTATATTTTTCTATGTTGTTTTTCCCATTTCTATTCTCTGTTTCTTTTTTAGTTTTTTTATCTCTATGTCTCTATGTCTGTCTCTGTCTCCTTCCCCTTTCCCCTTTCCCCTTTCCCCTTTCTCTCTTCTTTATCTGTCTGTCTATTTCTGCACAGAGGTCAAACAAAGACACAAAACCTGCAAGGAAGAGGATTTTGTCTCCTCAGCACCAGGGAAATAAGAGAATACTCAGTCACACATAGGTGCACTGGGGTTTCTCAATGGAATGCTCTTCCCGGTCCCTCCAGGTGCATGCCATCTACATTGGAAACAGAAGCCTAATGACACCAGGGCTCTGCAGTCTGCTGCCTAATCAGCCATGGTGGAGGTCTCACTCTCAGTGCCAAGTACTTGAATAAACAAGAGGGCATTTGAGGTGGGATGGCAAGATCAAATTTGGATCACTCCTTCCCCCTTCTCAGACTTCCTGAGTCTGAGCCCTCTTGGCTGAAATCTGTTTATGAACCCCAAATATTTCAGGAGGCACTAAATCAAAATGCGCAAGAATCTCAAATGACTAAAAAAGTTTATTCAGAGTTGGGTTGATTTACATTTAAAAAAGGCATCTTCCTTTGAAAGAAGAATCACCCTGTAGTTTCATTAAATAATAAACTTTTCTGGTCTATTTAAAATAGGACTCAGTTTGTGCATTTTAATTTTGATGGGCCTCAGTTTCCTCATCTGTAAAATGAGAGGGTTGGACTTGGCAGTTTCTAAGATTCCTTCCCACTCTAGCTATAGGATCCTATGGAGTCCCACTAAGTTATGTCTCCTCCATGGTAGAAAAGAGGTCAACCTGGGCTCTTGAAGGTCATGGCATTGAAGAGAAATCTGTGATAGATCCTGACACACTAGATGGACTTGGAATAGAGGATAGCCCAGAGAAATCATAGGTCTGTCATGTAAGAACTATCCTAACTACAAGAAGATTTGCACCAAGCAATATATTTTTTTATTTGGGGATGAGGAGAAAGACTGAGACAGAGACAGAAAAACAGAGAGAGAGAGAAGAGAGACAGAGAGACATAGAGACAAGGAAACAGAGAGAGAGAGGGACACAGAGAGACACAAAGATGAGAGAGATAGAGACAGAGAGAGAAGGGAGACAGGAGAGAGATAAAGGAGAGAGACATAGAGAGAGACAGACATACACAGAGAGAGAACACAGTAACTCATAAAGTTGGTGATATAGAGGAGTTGGTGTCTATGCTAGGAGAGATACCCACAGTGACTAAATTGAATATCTTTGAAATACTGTTGTATTTTCAGCAATAAAGTCAAGAGAATCAGAGAGTTTCAGAGTTGGAAGGGGTTATAGATGTCATAGTTCATAGACCATTACATGGACCCTACCTACAACATCACTTATAAGTAAATTCATCTGCCTTTGATGGAAATCCTTAAATACTGGGGCACTCACCACCTTAACAGGCAAGATGTCTTACTTTTGAATGGTTCTAATTGATAGAAAGCTCATCTCTCCATGGATGCAATCACTTCTGCAACCCCTTATTCCTAGTTATTCTTTATGGGGTCAAGTAGAATAAGGGAAAAGAACGCAGAATGTCAGAGATTGTCTAGTGACTATATTCTGATCTGACACCCTCTTTTTATGGGTAAGGAATATATCTCTTCTCTACAGCTATTACAGCCCACCTAAATTTTTTCCTGATTGAGTCCCTAGTTCCATGAGTGATCCTAATGTAACATCACAGAATAAGATAGATTAGAATAGAATGGAATGGAATTACCAGGCTGGAAGGGATCTGAGATAGCTACTCCTGTTCTCTTAAAATAAGAGAACGAAGAATCTCCTATCTATCTGATCTATTCACCTTAGTCAGTGGATGACATCATTCATGTTTTCTAAAAAAAGACATCTTCCAAGGATCCATTCTGGGACCTCTTCTCTCTATATACTATTGCTTAGTGGTCTCATTAGTGGCCATGGATTCAAGCATTATTCTGGGCAGATGAGTTTCAGATCTATGTATCCATCCCCAATCGTTCTCTGGAGGTCTAGTCCTGTATTAACAATTCCTAGGGGACTTACTTACCTTGAAATCCTCTAAACATTTCAAATTTAGCTTGTCCAAAATGATACCATTATCTTCTTTCTCTTCATAGATCCATTATCCTATTTCAGTGGAGGGTACCATTCTCTCAGTCACCCAGGCTCATAAGCTCAGTGTCTCAACACTTTTTTCTCCCACATCCTCTTATATCCAACCTGGTTGCCAAATTCTTTCAGTTCTACCTTGTCAGTTCTGTCTTCATAACAGTTCTGCCTTTATAACAGGTCTTGAATCTTTCCCCTTTTTGCTATGCATACAATTTTAAGTCAGACCCTAGGCATCTCTGCATTGGATTCCTAATTGGAGATTGCCTGCATCTAGTATTATTTCTCTCCAATCCACCCTCCAAAATAGCCACCAAAATAAAACTGTAGATTTTATTCTATCATTCCTCCATCCAAGAATCCTCACTGGCTCCTATTGCATCTAATATAAACTCTTCTGTTTGACATCTAGAGCCCTTCATCATCTGGTTTCACTTTATTTCTTTTCTTTTTTTTCTATCTATTTATGTTTAACATTCTTTTCTTTCTAAATTCTGAGTACCAAATTCTCTCCCTCCTTCCCACTCCTCCTCCACACACTGAGAAGTCAAATAATATGATCTCAATTATGCATGTGAGATCATGCAAAACACATTTTCATATTAGCCATATTGCAAAAAAAGCAAAAAAAAAATAAAGTGAGAAAATTATGCTTCCATTTTCACTCAGAGTTCATCAGTTCTCTCTCTGGAGGTGGAGAGCATTTTTTCATTATGAGTCCTTTGGAATTGTGTTTGATCACTGTATTGATCAGAGTAGCCAAGTCTTTTGTAGTTGGCCATCATTACAACACTGCTGTTACTGTGCACAATGATCTCATGGTTCTTCTCACTTCACTTTGCATCAGTTCATATAGGTCTTGCCATATTTTTCTGAAGCCACCCCCCCTCATCATTTCCCACAGCACAATAGTACTCCATCAAAATCATCTACCACAACTTGTTCAGCCATTCCCCAACTGTTGAGCATCCCCTCAGTTTCCAATTCTTTGCCACCACAAAAAGAGCTGCTATAAATATTTTTGCATGTATAGATCCTTTTTTTCTTTGATCTAGCAATACCAGTACTAGTTCTGTAACCTAAAGAAATCAAAGGAAAAGGAAAAGGACCTATGTGTAGGAAAAAATATTTGGCTATAAGTCCAGATTGTTCTCCAGAATAGTTGGATCATTTACTACTCCACCAAAGGTTCATTAATATAACTATTTTCCCACTCCCCTCTAGCATTTGTTATTTCTGATAGGTGCCAGAATTGTTTTAATTTGCCTGTCCCTAATCATTAGCAATTTAGAGCATTTTTTTCATATGACTATAGATAGCTTTGACTTCTCTTTCTGAAAACTGCCTGTTTATATTCCTGGACCACTTATCAATTGGGGAATGTCTCTTATTTTTATAAATTTTACTCAGTTCTCTATACATTTGAGAAATAATGTCTTTATCAAAGAAACTTGCTCTAATTTTTTTTTGACATTTCTTTGTTGTCTATGATACCTTTTAGCAAAATGTAGTTTCCCAAGTTATCTCTTTTAATTAGGTTTATTTGAGGCTGATACAATATGGATTGGTTGATTCAGCACTTCCTCTTGGCACCTCTTAAAGTCTGGATTTCAGTGAATGGGACTGCTTAGTAGGGTCTTTGGTTGGCTAGGACTCTCGGGAAGAGAGACTGTTGTTGGTGGAAGCCAATCCTTTGTTAAGGCTTACTAAAGAAAAGTGACCTGCAACTTTCGATACTTTTTGAGTATTTCTTATTTCTAGCATGAGCTGGAGAATAGCAGATCAACCTGGGTTCTTGGGAGATGGGAACAAAGCCAACACAAGTACAAGGTTTCTTTCCAGAGAGGTTCATGGATGACTTGGAATGGAAGCATATGGGAGTTGCATAGGTTAAGTCTTGGCTTTCTGAGTGATGGTCAGATCTGAGAGTGGATTTTCCCAGCCCGAGAGATGATGGCATCCAGAGTATGGTGGGGTATCAAGAGTTCCTGCAGAAGCACATGGCAGAGCCACACATATGCTTTTCAATGTTGCCTGGGCTGGGGAGGGGGTGGTGGTGGTTCTTCATTTCCTAGGAAGTGTGATTGTGGAATCTAGGCTTCTAGCCAGAGAAAAGTTATTTCTTGGGAAGTGCTAGTTTTGGAAGTTGACTCATGAGCCACTCCAAGTTTGAGTGTTTGGATATCTGGCCTTAGAGAGAGAAAAGGGGAGTTCCCCAGAAATTCTCAAAGAGAATTGATGAGGGTCACTCAAATGGGCCCTACTGTTGGACAAAGGGATTAAAGCCACATCATGGTGCAGTGGGAAACTGACACACTCCATCTTCAGCTCTGGGAATTTTCACTGGTTGTCCCCTATGCCTGGAACATTTTCCCTCCTCATTTGTACCTTCTGGCTTCCTTGAACTCTCAGCTAAAATCCCATGTTCTTCATGAAACCTTTTCTGATCCCTCTTAATGCTGGGGACTTCCCTCTGCTGACTGTCTTTAATTTGTCACATCCATAGCTTGTCTGTACATAGTTGTTTGCATGTTGTCTCTCCCGTTAGGCAGTGAGCTCCTTGAGGGCAGGGTCAGGTTTTTAGATTCCCAGTGCTTATTAGTATATGTGTAGTATATGTTATACTATATATCATATTAATTATTATTAGAAATAATTATATATAATTAAATTAATAGTATATATTAGTAGTATGTATCTGGCACAAACTACTAGACATTTAATAAATACTTATTGACTGACTGACGATGACTTTACTGTGAATGATTTTGAAAGTGTAGGTCTGATGAGAAAAAGATTGCTTGTATGGAAGCCCCAGATGTGTTTGTCTTCCAGTGAAAATATAAGACATAGGGTCCCACTATGAATATTGGTGGGGCCATGTAAGGCCCTGTGAGAAAAAGTTCACCACAATGTAAAGGTATTGTCCCACTGGTAACCTCAACTCACTTCTGAAGAATGGATTATATGCTACTGTAAATGCTTTATTTGTTATCTGTATTGATTTATGGGTTCCTGAATGGCCTTTCTGCCAAGTGCATTTTTTAAATGGAATCCAATAAAGATGGACACCTATCTAACAGACATTTGTCCCCTGGAGTGCTCATATGAGATCTGTGGATTCTGTTCCTCAGACTTGTGAGAACATAGACATGAAGTATATTTAGAAGTATTGCCTCTGGTTGAAGGTGACAACCTGAAAGAGAGATCACTATTCCGAATCAGCTCCCAAAGATGGATTATGTCCATGCAAGCCCAGGGCTTTGTGGCCCTGGGTTACATACTGAAATGCTGTATACCCTTTGGAGAATATAAGCTCTTTGAGGGGAAGGAGTATTTTTCATTTTGCCTTTGAATCTCCAGTGCCTAGCACATAGTAGGTGCTTAATTAATGTTGAATGAACCTCATTCTGAGAAAGGGGAAGTGACTTGTCTTGGATTACCCAGCAGGTTTGGGGCAAAATATGGTCAAAGATACGGTATCCTTGAAGACTCTTATGTGTGCATTCCAGGTCCCAGATGTGATTTGGACAATAGAAGCTGCCTACTGCCTCTACTCCAAACATGTAACAATGTGGTAACTGGAATGCCCTTCTAAGGCATACTGTAGAGTATTTACTATTAATATATATATAGGGCTATATACTAAGGTATATATATATATATACACACACACACACACACACACACACACACACACGCACACATCTATATAAAATATAGGGCTATATACTAAGGTATATATATATGTATATTATATATATGAGTATATATTTTATATAGATGTATGCGTGTGTGTGTGTGTGTGTATATATATATATATATACCTTAGTATATAGTCATATATATTAATGTATAAACATTATAATTATATATACATATTTATACATATATGTATATGCATGCATAGGTGCCTAGATGGCATAATGGGTAAAGTGCCGGGCCTGGAGTCAGGAAGACTCATCTTCCTGAGTTTAAATCTGGCCTCAGACATTTACTAGCTGTGTGACCCTGGGCAAGTCACTTCACCCTGTTTGCCTCAGTTTTCTCATCTGTAAAATGACCTGGAGAAGGATAAGGCAAACCACACCAGTATTTCTGCCAAGAAAACCTCAAATGAGATCATAAAGAATCAGATGTGATTGAAAACAACTGAATAATACATACACATATGTGTGTGTATATATGTATATACATACATATATACATACATATATATATATATATATATATATATATATATATATGTATGTACTTCTTGAGGGCAAGAACTATTTCACTGCTGTCTTTGTATGCCTAAAGGCTACAAGCTCTATAGCAGGCTCTTATATGCTTGTTGATTGACTGAAGGATAGTTGTATTTACAAATCCTTCCGATGAGAAAAATATATTTTGCTTAGATACTTTCCTAATTGTCAAACTCCCAATGGTTCTGAGATTTATTCATTTTCAATGGATTGTTGTGAAAGAACACTGACTATGGACTCAGAGGAACTGGATTCAGTTCCTTTCTCTAACACTACCAAAGTGATCTTGGTCAAGTCACTTAATTTCTTTGGGCCTCAGTTTCCCCATCTGTCATGTGAATGGGGTTGGACTAGATGGTGTCTGAGGTCTCTTCGAGCTCTTGACCTAGGATGACTTGGGTCAAATCACTTAAATTTCCTAGGCTTTGGTTTCCTTCTCTGTAAAAAGATGGGGGTATAATCCAACTCTTCAGTTTTCCTCCTATGGTTCTATGGAAGGATGCTGAACCAAGTTCTAATTAGAGAATAAAAAAACCAAACCAAACCATCCACACGCTATTGCAACATGCAGACTCGCCCGCGTAGCTGAAGCATGCTCGGCCCAGTGAAATGTGGTTTGTTACCTGGAGCTCCACCCCATAGCCAGTGTAGACAGTCACATTGTAGGTGCACTCCAGGAAGCTCTGCAGGGGCAGTGGGGCGTAGTCGTTGGAATCTATGTAGCCCTCGGGATCGGAGAAGGTGACGCTGCAGAGAGCTGAAGGCAGACATTGCAGTTAGAACCATGTTCCTCAAGCCTAATGTTCCTATGGGCCAGTAAAGCCCATTCCAAAGATCAGAATGATGGACCATGACTACTCCACCCTCTATGGATTCAGCCGTAGGGGCCTTGGAGACTCAGGTGCCAGAGGCTAGGAGGCAGAGAGAAAGGAGCTGAGGGTGGGAGGATCCACATGCGAAAAGAGGATGCAGACTGTTTAGATTTTTGCTAAGATTACAGATTTTAATAAGCATTTAGGTTTTGAGAGGCAGTGTCATCTAGCAAAGAGAGTTTTGGAGCCAAGGACATGAATTCAAATCTTGTCTTTCCTGCTTAATCTTTGTGTGAATTTGGGCACCAGATCACAGACTTAGACCTGAGAGGGACTTTAGGTGTTAAGCCCAATGCCCTTATTTTCCCGGATCTTAGATTTAAAGGTGGAAGGGACCTTGGAGGCCATTGAATCCAAGTCCTTCATTTTACAGATGAGCAAACTGAGGCATGGGGTGGGGAAGTGACTTGTCCAGAATCACACAGCTAGTAAATGCCCGAGACAGGATTTGAACTCAGGTCTTCCAGATGCCAGCTTTAGAACTCTATCCACTACTATATTATGCTGTGTCTCTATTTTACAGATAAGGAAACTGAGTCCCAAAGAAGTGAAATGCCCATCCTCTCTTCAGGACAGAGACTGTTTTCCATTTTGTTTTCAAATCCCTAACCCTAGCACATTGTTTGACACACAGTAGTCACTTAATAAATGCTTTTTGAACTGGGTTGAATTCTCAGGATCATACAGTATTCTAATGTGGTTCCCCAATTCCCCAGACTCCAAATCCAAAGCTCTTTTCACCGGCCCACATGGCCTTTGGAAGCATTTTCCCAATCTGGATCTTGCTGGAGTCATAGGATCAGAGGTTCAGAGCTAAAAGGGACTCAGCGTCCATGTAGCCTAATGTCCCCTAATTTTACAAACGAGGACAATGAGGCACAGGGATGGTCAATGATCAGTCCAAGGACATAAAGAAAGCAAATGGGTGAGCTCAGACTTGAATTCAGATTCTCTGATTTCAAATCAGTCAATCAACAAGCTCTTCAAACACTGTGTACCGGACAGGCAATGTGCATGCCTGCTTTCCTTCTAATGGTCGAGAAATTCTGTTCTCTTTCTACAATCCCAGCCTGCCTGCCAGGGGAGGTTTAGAGATTAAGTTAATAAGTTAAGGTAAAACCAAGATCATATGGGGGAGTTTATACTGATAGTCTCATTATACTTACTGAGTATGGACAAGATTCATGCTGTATTGTGGGTTTCATCACCGATCAGTGAGGATGACCTAGAAAATCCTTTCTTGTTTTAAATCCTATGACTATAAGTAAGCACCTTCAGTAGAAAAAAGTTTTGTGGATAGATAAATATCTACTGTGAGTCAGCAGTTGTAGCACAGTGGATAGAGCACTGGGCCTAGAGTCAGAAAGACCAGAATTCAAATTTGACCTCAGACACTTACTAGCTGTGTGATCCTGGGCAAGTCACTTAATCCTGTTTCCTCTTAACTCCACTTAACTCAGTTTCCTCACCTGTAAGATGAGCTGGAGAAGGAAATGGTAAACCATTCTAGTATCTTTGCCAAGAAAACACCAAATGGGGTCACGAGTGGTAGGACATGATGGAAAAATGACTGAACAACAAAACAGTTGGAAAACACTGAAATGGAGAGGAGATCAAAGTTGTAACCATGCTCTTGGGATGAATGAAGTTGGGGGAGGAGGGAATGTCCAGGCTATTTTTCTGTTGGGTGAAGTCCTCCTAGGAGGGGGGATAGGCTATCCCAGGAGAGCTCTCTGGCCCCGGCAAGAGTGTAGGGAGTGTGTAGGAGTGTATGGTGGGCCTAAGAGAGGCTCACTATAGTGACAGGACCCTTAGGGTGGTGGGCTGGGGGATAGTTCTGCCATGTAGAGTCAAGGGAGGTGAGGAGCCACAATAGTGCCCTGAATGGAGGAAGGTCACTTTTCTGGATGCCAGCACCCTGAGGCAAAGCCCCTGTTGTGCTGAGAAAGATGATAACTGAAATGTCAGTTTTAGACCTGGAAATAATGAGGAGAAGGGCTGGAATTGGGCAAAAACAATTTTGGAAGCCCCACGCCTCCAGCAGAATCAAGATATAATATAAATGCATATTTGTGATGGGCTTCCAAAGTTTCCATGACCAATCACTGAGCTGCAGTCACCTCTCTGCCCCCACTGTCCCCTTCTCCTTTAGCTCTTGAACAAAGCATGCTGGGAAACATAATTAACGAGTCTCCAAATTGGCTCATTTGCTGAAGTCATATGGGTATTTCTGAGGGTCATTTTTCAGGGATGATGCATAGAACACCAATCAACTACAGAAAAATGGCAAGGAAAGTACCCCAGAGGAGCCATCTCTAAAACTGTCATGATCTGAAGCTATTTGACAATTAATTTCCTGCTGGTTGTTAGACCCTGTGGAGCGTATGCAGTCTCTAGCAAGGCGACTATTAGCACAGCAATGAGATGAGTAAGAATAATCATGGTAGAGTGGAATGTGCATGGGATTTGAAGTCAGATCTGGATTCCAAATACAGCCCAACTCATTCATACCTGAAATAATCTAGTTCTGGGAACTAGAAGAAAAGGATTTTATTTTATTTTAGGCAATTGGGGTTAAGTGACTTGCCCAGGGTCACACAGCTAGTAAGTGTCAAGTGTTTGGTCTAAGGCCGGATTTGAACTCAGATCCTCCTGACTTCAGGGCCGTTGGTCTATCCACCACTGCACCACCTAGCTGTCCCAAAAGGATTTTGTTTTAAGGAATAAAAATATAGCCACACCTACCTCGAAGGGTTTGCTTTAGATTTTATTAGTGACATTCTTACTACTCATTCACAAAAAGGTTACAAGGATTTTGAGCCAGTGACACTGGCTTCCTGGCTGTTCCTCCAACAAGACCCTCCATCTCTGGATTGCAGGCATTTCCTCTGGCTGTGCACCATACCTGGAATGCCCTCCCTCCTCTTCTGCACCTGCTTTCCCTGACTTCCTTCAAGTCCCAGTCAAAACTGTGCCTTCTTCAGGAAGCCTTTTTTCCCCCCTTTTTTTGGCTAGTTAATGTGACTTGTCCAGGGTCACACAGCTAGTAAGTGTTATGTGTCTGAGGCCAGATTTGAACTCAGGTCCTCTTGAATCCAGGGCCGGTGCTCTATCCACTGCACCACCTAGCTGCCTCTATAGGAAGCCTTTTCTAATCTGTCGTTCTGTTGATTATTTCCTATTTAGCCTGAATTCAGTTAGTTTGTACATAGTTGCCTGCATGTTGTCTCCCCCATTAAATTGTAAGTTCCTCGAGGGCAGGAACCGTCCTTTCTTTGTGTTCCCAGAATTTAGCACAGTACTTTCTAGATAGGAGATGCTTAATAAATGTTTATTGACCCACTGAGAAGTATGATTCTGACTCGCTGCCACTTTTGGATCCCAACCTTGTTCTGGGAGATAAAGGTACACATGTAACTATGATTCAGGAAACAGAACAGTGAGCTCCTGTGAGTGGCCTGAGGGTGTTAGGGTCTGTGGAGTTCTATACTGAAGTAGAAAACAGAAATGGAACCTTTTATAAACATAACAATCTTAGGTAGGCAGACCCTACCTACCTGCGAACATGCCAATAATGAGAAAAGCGAAGGATTAACTCAAGAGTTGGTGGAATTAACACTACTTATATTAATTTAACAGTCAGGGACTGTCCTCACGTAGTCGTTAAGCATTCATAGAATCTCAGAGGCAAAAGGGTCATCTAGTTCAGTGGTGTCAGACCCGAATAGAAATGGATCATTGAAGCCACATATTGGCTTTGAAAACCACAAATTAGCATTGTCTATGTTGTATTGTATTTTTATTTATTTTGAGGGTCTAAATATTTTTAATTATATTTTATTTTATTTATGTATTTATTTTAATATATTTATTTATATAAATACAAAATATATTTATTTCATTTATATAAATAATATTTTATAACGTATATATTACATTGTAATGTGGTTCAGGTTGCACTGAGGAATTTTTTTTCCTCAATGAATTTGATACCTCTGATTTAGGCCAACTTGTACCCCCCAAAATGGCCTCTACAATATTTGAAAGGTCTTTTAATACCTGAATGGATCACATTCTCTCCCTGAGTCTTCTCTTCTCCAGGATAAATATCCCAATTTTATTCAATGTATTCCCATATGACGTGATTTTGAGACCCTTTGCAACCCTAGCTGCTTTCATCTGGATACTGTTCACCTTATTAGCATCTTTCCTAAGATGTCCAGAACTGATTTTTTTTTTCAGTTGTTTCTACCTGCACGGCTCTCCTTCTCTCTTGGGGATGGGTTTTGGTCAAACTATGCTACATCATAAACACTTCTGAGCGAGTCACTTCTCTCTGAATCTTTTTCCTCATTTGTAAAATTTGGGGTTGGACCAGATGATTCCTTCTAACCTAAATTCATTCCAAGTTTTTCAGTGATTCATACCAGATTTCAGACTTGGAAGGGCCCTCAATGACTGTTAGCCTACTCCATCCATCCATCAATCAGTGGATTAATCCACAAGCATTTGTAAAGTAATAAAAGGGGTGACAAGCTGAAAGGGACTAGATTTGTTCTGCTCAAGACCCAAGAGGGCAGAGCTAGAAGGAAGGCTTCTTCCAATCCCCTCCAGATCTTTGTGTCACTCCCCCCATCCCAATCCCTGATATTATTTTGTATTTTTTTTTTGTGAGGCAATCACGAATGCACCTGGTTTCCCTGACTTCCTTCAAGTCCCAGTCAAAACTGTGCCTTCTTCAGGAAGCCTTTTTTTTTCTTTTTTAGGCTAGCCAATGTGACTTGCCCAGGGTCACACAGCTAGTAAGTGTTATGTGTCTGAGGCCCAAGGTCACACAGCTTGTACGTGTCAAGTGTTTGGTCTGAGGTCAGATTTGAACTCAGGTCTTCTTGACTTCAGGGACGGTGCTCTATCCACTGTGCCACCTAGCTGCCTCCTATTATTTTGTATTTTATGTGTATATATGTTGCAGCTAATCACATGTATCCCTGTTGTTTTCTGGTTAGAATGTAAGCTCCTTGAGGGCAGAGACTGTCTTGCTTTTGTCTTTGCATCACCCAGCACCTAGCACAGTGCCAGGTATATAAGAGGTGCTGAATAAGTCATTGTTTGTTTAATGTTATAAAGACAAAGCAACTTCGAAAGACTCAGGAGCTCTAGTCATTCCAGTGACACACCATGAACCCAGAGACCTGAAGATGGAGCACATTATCCTGCCAGAGAGATGAGGAACTGAAAATGACCCATGACGCATACATTTTTGGACATGGCTCATATGGAATTTGTCAGAATGTTGGAGCTAGGAGAAGCCTTAGAACAGGGAATGTTAGAGCTGGGAGGGGCCTTAGACCAGGGGATATCAGGGCTGGGAGGGGCCTTA
This sequence comes from Vombatus ursinus, assembly GCF_900497805.2. Taxonomy (NCBI): domain Eukaryota; kingdom Metazoa; phylum Chordata; class Mammalia; order Diprotodontia; family Vombatidae; genus Vombatus; species Vombatus ursinus. The sequence continues at coordinate 13,663,929 of NW_020941065.1, read as the reverse complement.
GATCAGGGGATGTCAGAGCTGGGTGGGGGTGGCCTTAGAACAGGGGATGTCAGAGCTGGGAGGGACCTTAGACCAGGGAAGGTCAGAGCTGAGGGGGATCCTCAGAGAAGAAAGGGATCTTAAAATGTATGGCATAGAATGTCAGAGCTAGCCCGTTAGAACTTGCATCACCAAATGTCAGAACAAGAACACTGAGTTTTGGAGCTGGGAGCAACCTTAGAGACCATATAATCCAATCCCATCTTATAGAAGAGGAAACTGAGGCCCAACAGCTTCATAAAATAATTAACATTTCTACAGCACTTGAAGGTTTGCAAAGCACATTACAGCATATCTGATTTGGTCCTTCTAACAACCCTGTGATGTAAGTGTTATTATTATCTCCACTTCACAGATGAAGAAACTGAGGCTGAGAAAAATTAAGTGACTTGCCCAGGGATCCACAGGTAGGAACTGTCTGGGGCAGGATCTGAACTCAAATTTTCCTGACTCTAAAGTGGATGCCCAGTTCTCTTATCCAAGTTGCCTCTGCTCAGTTGTAAAGCTTAAATCTAGCTCTCCTGACTCCTGGTTCCACACACTCATCACTACACCAACATGCATTAGAGTTGAACTGCATTGAGCTGAGAAGGGCCTTCTGCAGCTTAGGAGTGTCTGTGTCTGCCCCCTGGCTCAAGCTTCCTTCTTCCCGTATCTTCCTTCCATGAATGGGATAGTAGAGGCCACAGCCAGAGTCCTGTAACAGCCATGACCCAGAATTAGGAGGCCAGAAATGGGATTTTAATTTTGGTTGTTGCTAACACACTGGACGCTCTTGGACAAATTACTCCTTGCCGGGCCTCAGTTTCCCCATCTGCAAAATGGGAATAATTATCCTCATCCTGCCTGCCCATTAAATACAATGAAATATGAAGTTCTGAGGCAAGAGAGGTGGCACCTCATCCTTGACTCCTCACCTGCACCCACTGACCATATCCAACCTATTGCCAAATTCTGTTGTTTCTGTTTTCACATCTCTCCTCCATATCCCCCCCTCACTGCCCACACAACTGCCTTCCTAATACTCCCTCATTGCTTCTCACCTGGACTATTGTAATAGCTGTCTAACTGACCTCCCTGCCTCAAGTCTCTCCCTGCTCCAATCCACCTACCCACTCAATTGCCAAAGTGATGTTTTCTAAGGTACAGGTCTGACCATGTCACTACCAGCTTTTCAGAAACTCCAGGGGCTCCCTGTTACTTCCAATATCAAATATAAAGCCCTCTGTTTGGTGATTAAAGCTCTTCATTGCCTGGCCTTGTCTTACCTTTCTAGTGTTCTTACACTTGACTCCCCATCCTGTACTTTACTCTCTGGCAATGTTGACCTGGCTATTCCTCTAATGCAACGTTCCATCTCCCATTGCAATGTCTTTTCCTTGGCTGCCTCCCATGCCTGGAGTGCTCTCCCTCCTCATCTCTGGCTTTCTTCAAGACTCAGCCCAAATCCTTCCTTATGCAGGAGGCTTTTCTGATTCCCCCAGCCTGCCATGCCTTCCTTCTGAGAGGATCCCTCTATGCATTGCACGATTCCACCAAACTGAGTCACTCTTTGCCTCCTGCACATACACTGGGTTTTCCCTCCTTGGTGTATTTTATAGGCTTATATTTCTCCCCATCCCTCTCGTTCCATCTATTCTGCTCTTATATCTTTTGTCCACACTGTGCGTGTTTCATGTCTGCCATGTTGTCTCCCACATTAGACTGTGAGCTTCTGGAGAACATGTATGTTTGCCTTTCTCTGTATCTCTTCTGCTTAACACAGTGTCTGGCACATAGTAGTTGCTTCATAAATGCTTGGTGACTGACCCAGGTCATGTAGATACAAACATAGTATTCTCTCCATTATGCCAACATTGGTCTGGGGGGAAAAACGGACAAGCTCTGACAACAAAGACATAGGGTCTTGTTAGAAAGAAGAGAAGGGAGGGAGGACAAAGAATTGTGATCTTGGGTATAAGGCCTGGCATAGCAGAAACACTGAAGCACAGAGTTGTGTAGAAGATGAAGGAGAGGAAGGAAAAGAGGCCCAGCCCAGGAAAGAGGGGAGGGAAACAAAAGAAGGGGATGACATGAACACTAGAGTTTTGTACATTGATAAGTAGCTTGGAATTAATTTCAGTTTCCTGGAAATTATGTTTGTTTGGTGATGGGAAAAGAATGGTAAATGTGTGTGGCATATAAATGTCTTTTGAGAGAGAATCCTTGAGAGGAACGAATGAGATTATGAGTGTGAAGGCCCTTTGAAAAGCAAAAAACTCTCTGAACACAAGGCATCCTCAAGGCAGCTGTGCCTCAGTGAGAAAGGCAGTGGATTGAAAGCCAAGAGATTTGTGGCACAGCCTGGCCTACCCTGTCACAGAGAAGGCTGAGACCATCTGATGCTAGTTTCCTCAGCACCAATCTTCCATTCCTTAATACTTTCTAGGCATCATCACCCCCACTCGCCTTCCTTCTGGGCAGAAGTCTCATCTTCTTCTACACCCCTGTTCACTTCTTCCACTACTCATCCTTTCTTTCTGTGCATCTTTCACCTCTCCTTCACTACTGACTCTCTTAGTCCTAACAGAAGCATTCCATTGACCCTTCTCTCCGATTCAGCCACCTCAAATTCTTACACCCTTCATGGCTAAATTTATTGACAAAGTTATACCAGATACCTTTTCTTGTTCATTACCCATTTTCTCATCAATTTCTTTCAATATGGCCCTTTTCCCTATCACTTTATTGGAACTACTTTTTTGAAAGTCACCAGAGACTTCCCAATTACCAAATCTAATGGCCATTTTTCACCCCAGCCCTCTTCAGCCTCTCTCAACCTTGACCTTCCCACAACTTTTCACACTGCCAATCACCCCACCCTCTCTTACTGTTTATGCTCTCCTCCCTTTGACATAAAAGATTCCATACTCACCGACTTCTTCTTACAACTACATCTCCTCTTCTAGCTTATTCAGTGATTTCTCATCTTTGTCCTGCATGGTTGTTGTAAGAGGGTCTCTCTTTGGCCCTCTTCTCTTCTCTCTTTTCCTCCCCTCCCTTTGTGGTCTAATTAACTTCTATGACTTCAACTTCCTCTACTCAGACAATTCCTAGCTCCTTATTTCCATTCCTGACTGCTCCAGGCCATCCTCCATGCAGTTGCTAAATTGATATATCTAAAGCACAGATCTCATAATGTTATGCCCCTGCTTAAGAAGTTTCAGTGAGTCCCTATCACCTGAAAGATAAAAGAAAATTTTCCCATTTGGCATTTAAAGTCTTTCATATTTGGCTCCGCTTTTTTCTTCTCTTTTCTCTTCTCTGTCTCTCCTCTCTGTCTCTTCAAGTTCTTTATAATCTATTCCCATTTTACCTTTTAGATTCTTTTCATAGTTTCATTAACTCTTGTAGGGCAGGGATGGTTTCATTTTGGTCTTTGAATCTCCTAAGTTTTGCACAGTGCCTGGCACAGAGTAGGCACTTAAATGCTTCTTGATTGATTGGTTAGTCACTTCCCTCTAGCCTTTCTATGATTCCACCAAACTGGGTAACTCTTTGTCTCCTAAACATACGGTGGGTTTTCCCACCCTGGTGTCTCCCATGGGCCTAGAAGATGGGCCTCTCCCATGGGTGTCTTCCATGGGCCCTGCCCTCTTGTTGACCCTTGTATTTTTCTTCACCCTTTAAAGCTCAACTCTAAAGCCTCCTCCTCTCTTGGACCTTCCTGGATCTCTCTGATTGGTAATGACCTTCCCTTTTGGATCTGACACTTTGTTCTGCACCTCTCTAAGCAATTGGTGATGTCATAGTATGTATTGTAGATGTCTGTGTTTGGGTCATATCTCCTCTTAGACAATGGATTCCTTAACTTATCTCAGCTTGGTGTTCTCCATACAGTAGGAGGAAGAGTGATACAATGGACAGGTCACTGATAGTTCACTTAGAGTCAGGAAGACTTGGGTACAAATCCTGTTCCTGATCTCTTTCTCTCTCTCTCTCTTTCTCTCATTCTATTTGATCTTGGGCAAGTCACTTCAATTTTCTGGGCCTCAGTTTCCTATCTGTAAAGTGGGAATAATAGCATCTATTTCACAGCATTGCTGTGAGGAATAAATGATATATGTATGTAAAGTGCTTTGCAAACCTTAAAATGCTATATAAATGTGACCTGTATTTAGGAGCAAAAGAGCTCTGGACCTTGTGTTATGAAAAACCTGGATCTGAATCTTGCCTGTACTACTTCTTGACTGTATAATCATAGGCAAACCATTTATGCCTCAGATCCCTCATTAACAAAATGGACAAAATAAAATCTGTATTGTGGAGATGGCCTGCAGTCATGGGTAAAGTGCTGGGCTTGGAATTGGAAAGACCTAGATCCAGATTTCACCTCTGATACTAGCTGTGTGACCCTAAGCAAGTCACAACTTCTCTATGTCTTTGGAGATGTCCTGGACCTTGCATACTAAATCATCTGCTTGGTAAAGGGAGTTCCCACAGTAGAAGTTTGCTATACTGATGAGCTAACAGATTTTTGGCATAGGAAGTATCCCACCTACCTCACAGGGTTGTTAGGAGGAAAGCATTTTATTTATTTTAAAGTGCTATAAGCCTATGAGTATTATTTTTATTTTTATTGCTACCATTTATTAGCCATATATCCCCAGAAAAGTTTCTTCTATTAAATCCTTTGTAAGATTATGGTGGAGGAGGGATAATAACACTTGCTCCACATACCCCAGAGACCTACCTGTGAAGTTTGGAGGAGAGAATGATGTAACAGAGAATTAGAGTTGGAGAAAGAGGATCTGTGTTTGAACACTGGATCTATATCTATATCTTGTGTGGTCTTGGAGACCTAATTTCTCTAAGCTTCAAAGAAGTTTCTCAGATTATAGGAACACATCACAGTACAGTGGGAAAGAGCCATGACTCTGAAGTAAGAGGACTTGGGTTCAAATTTCACGTCTTACATTTTACTACCTGTATGACCCTGGGCAAGTCACTTAAGCTCTGGGGGCCGGTTTCCTCCTCTACAAAATGAGGGACTTAGACTAAATGGCCTTTAAGGTCCCTTCCAGCTCTAGAACTATAATCCTATAATTCTAAATTACTTAACCTTTCTGATCTCAGTTTCTCCATCTGAAAGAAAACGAGGGAATTGGGCTAGGTGGCTTCTGAGGTACCTTCTACCTCTATAGCTATCATTCTATAAGTTTTCTAATTATCTGAGCTTATAATTTCAGATTCATTTTCACCTATTCTGGTAGTGGGAAGAACACTGCAGTCAAAGGATCTGGGTTCAAGTCCTACCTTTAACTTAAAGATCTATGTAACCTTGGAAAGTCACTTCTCCTCTCTGGGCCTCAGTTTCCTCATCTCTAAAATAAGAGCTAGATCGTCTCTGAAGTCCCTTTCAGCTCTAGAGTTAGGAAACTATGATTAGTCTGTGAACCACAAAAATCCTACTTAATGGCCATCTGTCATTGTCATTACAAGGCTCAAAGGTTTCCCGCCATATGGCTTAAGAGAATGAAGGCCTCCTGACCTGGAGCCTGCTCTGTGGTGATGACTGTGGTTGTGATGATGGTGGAAGTGGTTGTCTCTTGGCTCTCCTCTGAGGCTGAGCTGGTCAGATCATTCTCCGCCATCTTCTCCTTCAGAGAAGTGGAACTGGCCCCATCCTCTAGTGGAGCATCCTGAGCTGTGGGAATGGATGCCTCGGCCTCATCTGGGCTTTGCAGCAAGGTGTGTTCCAGGAGTGGGAGGGAGGTATAGGGGGAGATCTCCAAGGGGGCTGGGGTGGTGGGCCCACCGCCTCCTTTCCTGCCCAACCAGGAGGGCTGCTCGGCTGTGCCATGTTTGCCCTCCAGGGTGCCTGAGGCCAGGTCCCCTGGTGCGTGGGGTTTTTCGGTAAAGAAGAAGAAGCCTGGACTGGAGGGGGCAGGCTGGGAAGCTGTTCTCTGTAGCATGGAAGGAGTAGTCTTTGGCCTCAAATGCTTCCTTGCAGTGTTCACTTGTTTGAGAGAGGGGGGCTTCTTCCTTGGTGGAAAGGTATGCTTCCCACTGGCTTCTGAAAGGGCTGTGGACACTGGCGGGTTTTCTAGGTGGGCTGGAACTGTTCCCTCAAACTCCAGCTCTGCAGCTTCTTCCCCTGGCTGGGCTGCACTTGGAGTGGTACTTACTTTCCCTTCAGCATTCTCCTTACTGATCTTGTTGTTTGCCAGTTCTTGAGGGTGTAGGTGGTATAGGCTAGAGGGCCCAACCCTCCCTTCTGGGTAAACATCTAGGAAAGAAAAGAAAAGATGGAAATAAATTCTTGGTTATTTGTCTAGGACTGTGGACTGTAACAGCTGGAAGAGACCTTGGAGGAAATAAGAGCATCTAGTCCAGTGCTCTCATTTTACAGATGAGGAAACTGAGACCCAGAGAGAAATGATTTTCCAAAGGCCACGTAGAGCATTGGGGTATTGAATGTCAGAACTGGAGGGGTCTGAGAATAGAGAATGTCAAAACTGGAAGGGGTTTTTTGAAGAGAAGATCAGAGCTAGAAAGGACCTTAGAAGAACATAGAATGTCAGGGGCAGCTAGGTGGTGCAGTGGATAGAGCACCAGCCCTGAAGTCAGGAGGACCTGAGTTCAAATCCGGCCTCAGACGAAACACTTGACACTTACTAGCTGTGTGACCCTGAGCAAGTCACTTAACCCCCATTGCCTAAAAATAAAAAAAAGAACATAGAATGTCAGAGCTAGGAAGGGTCTTGGAACAGAGACTGTTGGAACTGGGAGCAGCTAAAAGAGAGAGGATTGTTATAGTTGGAGGGGACCTTAGACCTAAGATGTCAAAGCTGGAAGAGACCAAAGAAAGAAATTCATTCTGTGTTCTAGGCCCTTCCTAGCTTTGACTTTTAATGCCCTTCCTTCCTTCCTTCCTTCCTTCCTTCCTTCCTTCCTTCCTTCCTTCCTTCCTTCCTTCCTTCCTTCCTTCCTTCCTTCCTTCATTCTTTCCTTCTTTCTTAAAAGAAGAGGATTAGAATGCAAAATGCTAGATCTGGACAGGATCTAGCTATTCATGCCTTGCTAATCTGAGCTCTCAGTCACCCGCAGCATTCACCTTCTTTGCTCCCGCTGCCGCTGCCAAATGCTGCTGAAGGAAGACTATTCCAAATTAACACTAGCTCACCTAAATTGGGGCCTCACTGTTGTGTTGTAATCCTTTGATTCTGATTTGATTGACTCTCTGTCCCCCTTTCCCAAGTGCCTATTTCAATCCTTCTCTCCTCTCCTCAAGCTCACAAGTTCACTTTTCTCACCTTTCTCTCTCCACAAATATCCTTGCCTCCCACTTCACTGAGAAAACTCAGGCTATCTACCATGAGATTCCTCATCTCCCCTCCTCCATATCTCAAAATACGTTTCCACATCCACCCATTCTCTTATCCTTTGTTCTAGTCTCAGAGGATAAGACGGCCATTTGGGATGCTCAAGCTAACCTTTCCACTTGTGTTTTTGATCTTGTCTCTTCCAGTCTTCTCTAGTCTCTTCCCATCAATCACCCTCAATTTCCTAAGCTTATCTTCAATCTCTCCCCATCTCCAGTCTCCTTGCCTGTAGCCTGCACAAATGTACAGGTCTTCTTTATCTTAGAAACCAACAAGCTGATAACTTTCTTTCGACCCGGTCGTCCCCTCTCACTATCTGCCTGTATCTCTCTTCCCCTTGAAATCCAAACTTCTAGAAAATAATATTGTCTATACTTGTTCCCTCCAACCACCCACTCATTTCTCAACTCATTGCAGTCTAGTTTTTGACCCCATTGATTAGATGAAATGTTCTTTCCAGGATAATCAGTCACCTCTAAATAGCTACATCTTATGATTTTGTCTCAGTTCTCATCCTCATTGACCTTTCTATGATAGATGATGTTGTTTCTATTCTTTCCTTAGTCTCCTTCCCCTGACTCCTGTTACACTATTTTTTTCTGGGTTCTTTTGTCTCTCAACTCAGTCTCCTTCTCTGCCTCCTCCTCCTCTATTGTCCCCAAAATGTGAATGCCCCCTAAGTCTCTATCCTGGGGCCTCTTCTCTTTTGTATTGACATCATCTCTCTTGGTGTTTCCATCTTTTTCAAGGGGTTCAATGACCATTTCTCTGCAGATGACTTCAAAGTCATTATATTGCCTCCTAATCTCTTCCCACCTCAAAATGCTTGCTGGACAGCGCTACCTGGATCTCCTGCTGGCAACTTTAAGTCAACATGTGCAAATGGAATTCATTGTCTTCAGCTTTTATCCTGTCCCCAAACTCCCTTCCTGCTATTTGTCCCTCAACTTTTGTTTTTCTATTGATAGTGGCAGAAGAAGAATGCTGGACTTTGGAGTCAAGAGAGACATAGGTTGGAAACTCAACATTTCAATAGCCTATATGTGGGACCTTGGATAAGTCATTAAACCACTCAGAACTTCAGTTTCCTTATCTGTAAAATGGAGGTAAAGATGCTTCAAAAATGCTCACTTCACAGGGTTGCTAGAAAGTTCTCTGTTAAGCACAAGGGATTATAGAAACTAGAGATGTCATTGCTTTTTTTTTTATTACCTTTGCTATTAGTGCAATGGTCCTTCCAGTCACTTGGGTTTGGAAGCTCAGTCATCCTCCCTCACCTCCTGCACTCAGCCAGTTGACAATTTGATTTCCTGTTCTATTCCCGCAAGCCTACACCTTTCTCTCTACTTCCTTGGCCAACACTCTATCCAGGCCCTTACCACTTCTTCCATGAACTACTAAAATCATCAACACATTTGTTATAGGATTGTGGGACCACAGAGCTAGAGCCGAAAACAATCTCAGAGGCCACTGGGTCCAACTCCAACATTTTAGATAGGGGAAAACTGAAGTCAAGAAGAGTCTTAGTGTCCTAGATTGGGATCTCGAAGGGCATGTAGCCCAACTCTCTCCTTTGTACAGATGGACAAAGAGAGGCTCAGTCCTCCTGTCTCTAGCCTCACCTCTCAACAGTTCACTGAAGTGATTTTCCCAAAGAGCAAATCCATCGCGTCAAGTTCCCTCAGTCTCACCCTTCCCTGCTCAATAAACTGTGATGACTCCCTATTGCCCCCAGGATCAAATACAGAATCATCTATTTGGCATTCAGAGTCTTTCATGACCCAGCCCCCTCCTACCTTTCCAATCTTCTTGCACCTCAGTCCCTGATGTGTACTATTGGCTCCAGTGACACCGGCCTCTTTTCTTTTCCATGACCAAAGCACTCCACCTCTTGACTCTGGGCATTTTCTCTGGCCATTCCCCATGCTTGAAATGTTTTCTCTCTTGGCTTCCCTGGCTTCTTTCAAATCCCAGCTAAAAATTCCATCTTTTATAAGAAGTCTTTCCCAACCCTTCTCAATTCTTGGATTTTCATTCTCTAATCATTTCCTACTTATGCTGTATATAGTTTGTTTGAGGCAGCTACGTGATTCAGTGAATAAAGCACTAGGCCTGGAGTCATGAGGACCTGAGTTCATATTCTGCCTCAGATACTAGGTGGGTGACACTGGGCAAGTCATTTCATCCTGTTTGCCCCCGTTTCTTCATCTATAAAAGGACCTGGAGAGGGAAATAGCAAACTACTCCAGTAGCTTTGCCAAGAAAATCCCAAATGGAGTCACAAAGAGTTAGATGTGACTGAAATGACTGAATGACACCGACAAAATAGCTTGTTTGTACATATCGGTTTGCACATTGTCCCCTTCCTTAGAGTGTGAGCTCCTTGAGGGCAAGTCGGTCTTTACATTTTTTTTTATCTCCAGCACTTAGCCCAGTGCCTGGCACCTAGCAGATGATTAGTAAATGTTTATCAACTGATAACATCCACACAGCTGGTAAATCAATCTTTTTTTAAGTGATGGGTCTGTTTGTGTCATTTCCCTGCTCAAAAACACTCAGTGACTCCCTATTGTCTTTAGATGAAGTTTAAATTCCTTAGTCCGGCATGTAAAATCCTTCAAAATCTGGTGCTAACCTACCTTTCAAGTTTACTTCATTTCACTTCTATTCATTTATTCTACCAGACAACCCAAATAGTCTCCTAGTTGTTCTCTCACCTTGTCCTGTCTCATTCTGTACATTTGGGTAGATCATACTTCCCTCCTACCTACTTTGAAGCCACTCCTCATCTCTGCCTATGGAAAGCTTTTTTTCTCCCTTCATGTCTCAGCACAGTCACCTCCTCCTCCAGGAAGCCTTCCCTGATGACTGTCAGCTGGAAGGGCTCTCTCAATACTCAACTATTCCTACAGCACCTTATATGGTGTGCTCCAAGTTCTCCTCCCTCCCTAATCTGTATATATGGCATATCCTCCAGGTAGAATATAACCTAGTCAAAGCAGCAAGTGTATTACACATTAAATGAGTGTTATGTTCCATGTTACATACTACACACTGGAAATACAAATACAAGCAAATAGAAGGGCTGACCCTGCTTTCAAGTATTTTACATTCTAATGGGGAGGGGCGAGATATCATATAAAAGGGCAGTGGAAATGGAGAGAAGGTAGGGATAGATGATTTGGGCATGTCTTCAAAACTCAAGTTTCAGACGGACGTCATCACTGGTTGGAGCAGGTTGTAGGATTAGAGAGCTCTTCTCGGGTGGTCAGGCAGTGAGGTGGTAAAGTTCAGAGAGTCAGGACCAGATCTGGGACAGGAGTGAAGCATGGCAGTCCTGGTCACTTCCTTAGAATGGAAGTTCCAGGAAGAAATCACCAATGGGAGGAAAGGACCACAGGGGTATACCAGAGGGCACGGACAACTAAAAAAAATAAAGCTCCAGTGCTGAGCATGGGGCTTTGTACATTTTAGACACTTAATAGATATTGAACTTGATTCAGTTTACTCACCCTTAGAGATCACCTAGGGTGGCCAAAACTTCTAATTCAATTCAATTCAACATACATTCATTCCACTCTCATGCCAGGCTCAGTGCCAGGCTCTGCAGATACAAAGACAAAAATGAAACCTTTCCTTCCCTCAACAAGTTAATTCAGGGAGCAGTGGTGACCTGGAGACTATGCATCTAGACCTAGAAGGACCTTAGTGGGCAGCCAGGACAATCTATGGAAAGATAAGTAAACACAATGTGATGAATTTGCATGTCAACTCTCCAAGTTTATAAGTTGTGGGAAAGATGCTAACCTGCATTGGTAAAGAGAGTATATTTTCATCTGGAAGTTTCTGGACCTACAGATCTGGTCCTTATTGTCTGTTAATTTTTGTAGTTCAACATACAGATAGATAAATAAAGTGGGTACGAATTCATTTCAAGAGGAAAAGAATGTTAGTAAATAGGGGGAATCAGGAAAGGTCTCCTATTAGTTATAATTATAATTGTAACCTTTTGGCCAATCCAGGGGTGGGGAACCTGAGGCCTCGAAGCCACATGTGGCCCTCTAGGTCCTCAAGTGTGACCCTTTCCAAACTTTCACAGAACAAATCCCTTTAATATAAGGATTTGTTCTGTAAAACTTGGACTCAGTCAAAAGGCCACACCTAAGGACCTAGAGGACCACATGTGGCCTCAAGGCTGCAGGTTCCCCACCCCTGCTGGCTAAGCCCTGTAGAGAAGGAAGTTGAGATAGGAAGTGACCTTCCAGATGTTACAAGGGGAGTCAGGACTAGATTGAATCCAGGTTTTCTGTGTCCTGGTTTTCTGCTGGCTGTTGAATGTCTCTCAGTGATGAGATTCCATCCCTGCCTGCTTTGGGCCATCACCGCCAGCATCAGAGCTGCGTCAACACCAGAAGAACAGAGAAGTCCAGGATGAAGAGTGAAGTCCTGGGGCTTGAGACCTGGGCTTTTTCTAGAGCCCTAGTTCTGACTGCTGGGCCCTGCTGTCCTGCCGCTGGAGCAGCCCTGTGCCCGCAGTGTGTCTGGGGAGGCTGCTTTGCTTTCATGGAGTGAATCTCTCCAGCTCATTCTATATGGACTGCAGTACTTTGCTTCTGGCATCAACAAATGTTCATGTTGTATAACACTGATTAGAATCCAGTCATCATTCCAGGAGAGCACAGGCTCTGTCTGCATCCCAGATGGGTCTGGTCCCAGTGTTCAGGCTGTGTGTCTGTGAGCTGTCCCAGGAAGGGGAAAGGATGTTGTCAATTGGCCAATTTTATTGGGTCTTGCTAAAGACTGTTAGCTGAGCAATCAGAGGACCCAGATTCAAATTCATTTCTGCCATTTACTATATATGGCATGGGTATAGGGTAGTGGACTCAGAAGATCTGGGTTCAAATTTAGGCTCTATCTACCATTTATTACCATGGGGGCAGCTAGGTGATCCAGTGGTTAGAGTCCTAGGCTTGGAGTCAGGAAGACCTGAGCTCAAATCAAACCTCACACACTTACTAGCTGTGTGACCCTGGAAAAGTCACCTAACCTCTATTTGCCTTAATTTTCTCATCTGTAAAGTGGGGATAATAATAGCACCTACCTCCCAGGATTGTGAGGATCAATTGAAATAATAATTGTAAAGTACCTAGCACGTAGTAATATAAATGTTAGGTCTTATTATTGGTACCTGTGCGATCCTAGGCAACTCAATTCATTTTTATGGACCACGTTTTTCTCTTCTAACAAATAAAGGGTTTGGACCCTGACCTCGAAGGTCTATGATCTTGTTACTGATAATTTACCCACCTCTTTTTAGCCCAAATGAACAGGTTTGACCATGACCATAGTCTAAGGAATGTTGAGAATCAGGCAGAGTAATGCCCTGACCTGGGAATCAGAAGTTCTGGATTCCAGTCTTTCACTAACTGCCTGTGTGATCTAGAGCAGAACTGGTTCTCTCTCTGGTTCTCTGGCCTTTATCACAAAGGTGTTGGGTTTTATGACCTCTGAGTCCCTCCCAGCTCTGACTTCTGTTCCAAGCCCCCTCCCAGTTCTGACATTCTCTGTCCTTAGGCCCCTCCTAGCTCTGACATCCCCTGTTCTAAGCCCCCTCCCAGTTCTGACATCCCCTGTTCTAAGGTCCCTCCCAGCTCTGACATCCCCTGTTCTAAGGCCCCTCCTAGCTCTGACATCCCCTGTTCCAAGCCCCCTCCCAGTTCTGACATTCTCTGTCCTTAGGCCCCTCCTAGCTCTGACATCCCCTGTTCTAAGCCCCCTCCCAGCCCTGACATCCCCTGTTCTAAGGTCCCTCCCAGCTCTGACATCCCCTGTTCTAAGGCCCCTCCTCCCTCTGACATTCTCTGTTCCAAGCACCCTCTCAGTTCTGACATTCTCTGTCCTTAGGCCCCTCCTAGCTCTGACATTCTCTGTTCTAAGGACCCTCCCAGCTCTTGATAGTTTGGTGAAGCCTCTAGTTCCCTTCTTATAATGTTTTTAAATGCATAAAATTATATGCATAGAATTATAGAGGAAACAAATTGAGATAGTTACACACACACACACACACACACACACACACTTCAAATTTCACCCTAGGTTAAGAAAATATCTAGCCTTTTGCAGTTAACAAAGCACTTTGCCCACAAAGGAAAGGACAGCTCTCGCCAAGTTGCGCACAGCCTTCAAGGCCAAATGGAAGAGTTTGTGTTTGATGCTTGAGGGAAGCAGGAGCCACGAGAGGGTTTTTTCTGTAATAGAGGAGTGCCATGGTCAGATCCATGCTTTAGGAATACTAGTTTGGCCGTTGAGTGAAGATGGACTGGAGAGAGGAGAGATTAGAGCTGGGGAGACCAATGAGGAGGCTCTTGTCATGGTCTGGGTAAGAGATGATGAGGCTTACCCCAGGATGGTGGATGTTTGAGTGGAAAGAAAGGGATATTTGGAATTTCTCTAATTATTAGTGATTTAGAGCATTTTTTTCACATGGCTATTGATGACTTGGATTTCTACCTCTGAAAAGTGCCAATTCATTGTTGTTGTTCAGTCATGCCTGAATCTTCATGACCCAATTTGGGGTTTTCTTGGCAGAGATACTGAAGTGGTTTACCATTTCCTTCTCTAGCTCATTTTACAGATGAGGAAACTGAGGCAAACAGAGTGAAGTGATTTGCCCAGGGTCATTTAGCTAGTAAGTATCTGAGGGTGGATTTGAACTCAGGAAGATGAGTCTTCCTGACTCCAGGCATGACAATTTAGCCACCATACCACCTAGCTCCCTATTCATATATTTTGGAAAAAAAAGAAAGAAAGGGATAGATTCAAGAGATATCTTGGAGATAAAACTGACAAGAGATTGGATTTAGGGAGAACAAAAAGGGGAAAGATTCTAGGATGGGCAACTGGGAAGATGGTGGCATCTTTAACAGAAACAAGGAAGTTTGGAGGAGGGTCAGGTTTTCTTGGGGAGAATAATGAGATAAACAAGACTTTTTAAAAAGCTGAAACAGCTGGAAAGATGGCTAAATGAACATGGGATCAAAATGGGATTGTGTTCCTGACTATACTGCAAGGGCCGGGGTGGCACAGTGCTGGAAATGGAGCAAGGAAGGCCTGGATTCAAATCCTGCCTCTTGTATCTATTCACTGTGTGACCCTGAGCAAATTACTTAACCTGTCTGAGCTTCAGAAAAGACTCTAAGACTATAGGGAGGGAGCGTGGTGCATTGCAAGGCTCTCAAGACAAAATATTTGCAGTCCAACTCCATGTCAGGCACTCACTTCCTGTGTGGGGCTGGGTTTGTTTCTTCATCTATAAGTCAGGTTAACAAGCAGTTATTGAGTGACTTGCTCAGGGTCACACAGTTAGTAAGTGTCTGTGGCCAGGTTTGAACTCACAAAAATGAGTTCTTGACTCCAGGAGAAGTGCTCTGTGCACTATGGCACCGCCTAGCTTCCCAAGGAGAAAAAGATAATAAATACTATTTTGGGAATCATCTGACCATGGCTGCCCTAAGCAGATGGTTTGCTGCTTATCAATGCCCCCCCCCTTACCAGTGGAGCCCCAAACTGTATCTTATACTACTGATGTGCTCTAACCAGGAGAGAGGGCAGGGGGACTGTCCTTTCTCTAATTCTGGACACCAAGCCTCCCCTATTTGTGAGAGTTCTTGGCTGCTATGTCTCCCTGTTATCCTGAGGAGATTTCCCCTAAAGTCAGTGGCTTTATCTCTACTGGGGTCCCTTGGGCAAAATGGGGGGGAGAAATTGTAGTCGCTAAAGAAAGTACTTCATGAGGTGAGATCCAGCTGAGCCAGAGGGAGAGCCAGCCCCTTTCCATGGAAACCAGGGTTGCTAAGGAATGTACTTAGTATGCTCTGCAGGAGGCTCTCCCCCTGTCCCCTACTCCCCCTCAACATACCCGACTCGTCAGAGATCTCAGACGAGCCTGGATTCTGCAGGCTTTAAAGCTGAAGGTTAAATTCAGAACAATTATTTTGTTACCTTTAGCCACCAGCTTATGTAGGAAAAATGGTCTGATGAGAGAAGGGTGGGGGGAAATTATGATGGCCATTGTGCTGGTGGTGCTCATAATGGGGGGAGGGCAGGGGCTTTAGGCTCTCAAACCGCCAAAATGGCAGATGAGAACTGTCTTTTCTGATGGACTGCAGGCTATCATGGGTGATGAACTCTGTTTCCAGGTGCTTTGGTGTATTTTGTCCCAGTAATCCTAGGATTGAGGGTGCTTAGAACATAGAATGTGAGAGCTAGAAGGGTCCTTAGAACTCAGAACCAGAGAGCTAGGAGGGGCCTTAGAACAGAGAATGTAAGTTTCTGGAGAGCAAGACCATGTTTCTGCTGTTCAGTTGTTTCAGCTGGTCCAACTGCTCGTGACCCCATTTGGGTTTTCTTGGCAGAGATACTGGGTTGGTTTACCATTTCCTTTTCCAACTCATTTTACAGGTGAGGAAACTGAGGTAAACAGGGTTAAATGACTCACCCAGGGTCACACAGCTAGTAAGTATCTGAGGCCATATTTGAACTCAGAAGATGGGTTTTCCTGACTCCAGGCCTTGAGCTCTATCCACTGTGCCACCTAGCTGCCCATTTTCACAAGAATTTTATTTGGGGCATCATTTGTCTTATTTATTTGAGATACTTACCTTCATGATACTTCTTCCAGGAGATAAAATTGCTGGTTACAGATCAGGAAGTGGACCAACCAAGGTAGTGAGTAGGATACTAGTCCTAGAACCCAGGGTTCCTTATCTGGTTCAGACCAACGCTATCTTTGATGAATAAGTTACTAACCAATAAAGATTTCACTGGATAGTATATTAGATTATGAGTTTCTCGAAGGCAGGCATTTTTGCCTTTTTTGTATCGGTGCTTTGAACAGTTCCTGGCACATATTGGTGCTCAATAATGTGTACTGATTAATTAATTAATAATGAAAACACATACAAAAGAAAGGATAATTCACACACACACACACACACACACATACACACACACACACACACACACACACACACATGAGTTTCTGAGGCATCCAGACTGCAACTAAGGGGAAAGAGACCCTGAGATGCTGAAATGGTGGCTGTCATGATCTATTGGGCACCATTTCCCCAGCTAGTCTCAGGAGAACAGAGTCATCATCTGCCCCATTCTTCAGTGATGGTGAATTAAATTTAGTATCCCTAGAAAAGGACAAGCTACTCAGATGATGAGCCTCAACCTTTAAGTGTCCAATTGAGGGAGCCTGGAGCCCTCATTCTTCAAAATCACAAGTCATGGCTTAGCATTATCTCAACCACAAATTTTATTGCTTCATTAGCTTTTGAGATAGAAGAGATTTTACAGGTCACCTGAAGCAAGACCCTCATTTTCCAGATGAGGAAATTGAGGCTTAGAGATGTCTCGGCATCATAAGTTCATAGATTTAGGACTGGAATGAACATTCAATTTCATCTAGTTGGACCTCCTTATTTTACAGACAGGTAAACTGAGATGCAGAGAGGCTAAGTGATTTTTCTCAGGGTCACATAGGAAAAGTCAGAGCCCAGACTCAAACCCAGGTTTTCTGACTCCAAATTGATTGCTTCTCTCCATCCCTACTTCCCTTCCTCACTACGCCATTTCTTTTCCTACTGAGTCAACCAAGGATTTAGTTGAAGTGACCCGCACTGGTTGCTCCCAGAGCATCTAGAGAAAAGCCAAAAATGCCATGAAGAAATGAACATCCAGATGTCTCAGGAGTGTGGTGGTCAGTTTCTAGCACCACATGGTTATAACTGACTTGGTATTTTCTCCTTTCATCCAGATGTCCTGGCTGTAGGTAGAGCCATGGGAGCTGGTTTATCTGGCCAAGTCTCTCTAGGAATTAACTGATTCCTTAGGGAATAAATATGGTCACACTTGCAATGACACAGTGTAATTTAGGGTGTTGAGGAATTTTCATGTTAATTTAAATGTCAAACAAAGGAGTCTCCTCTTTATACTAGATGTAATAGGGAGCCCTTGGAGCTTAGGAAGCAGGGGAGTAACGTGGTCAGACTTGTGAGCAACTTGGTGGGGGATGGACTAGAGAAGAGGGAGCTTGGAGGCAGAAGTCCCATGAGGAGGCTATTACAATTGAGATTGCAGCAGCTTTTATCGGTATTAAAGTGAAATTTTCTTCTGCAAAGGCTCCAGGACTGGTCATTTACAAAACTCCTTCTCACTAGAGGAGCATCTTTCGTTACCGATGGACTTTTTCTATTCTCATCCATGTGTTTAGCACTTCGTAGTAACAGACCCCTGCTCTTGGCTCTTTGCATCTCTAAGCCAGAAGGGAATCTCAGCTTTGTCATTATAAGTACAAAGCATATCCCCGACATTGCAGCTGTCCAGAGAGTCAGAGGACTTGGGTTCAAATCCCATTGCTGCTTCGTGAGCTCGGGTAGGTCACAACCTCCCTGGGCCTCGGTTTCATCATCTGCAAAATGAGAGGGCTGGACTGTGTTACCTCTAAGGTTCCTTCCAACTCTAAATCTGGAGTATGGGATGTAGGACAAAGGCAATCTATCAGCACATATATAGGGTATCCCAAAAGGCTTAACTTCAATAGTTTCAAACTGATCCAAGCCTTTTGGAACATTCTGAATTTGGGGCAGGCATTGTGGTTTCTGCAGCTAAGTATTCCATATTCCTCATCTACCTCATGTTGTCTCATACAATTTCAACTATAAATGTGATTTGGGAAACAATTTGATCCAATCCACCTAATTCACAGCTGAGGAAACAGACCTGGAGAGGAGAGGTGACTTGCTAACAAAGTGACACAAGGAGATTCCTGGCTGAGCCGGGATTGGACCTGTGTTTGGGAGAATCTGGGGAAGATATCCACACAGGCTTAAGGCAAAGTTGCCAGATTAGTGAATTGAAGTAGCCACAGTGAATGATATCCACAAGTCTAGACAAGGTTCCATCTCAGAAGCCAGCAAGCTCTATGTGTGTGAACTTGTACATAAAAAGAATACCCTTTCCATGTTTCTGACACCAGAGTAATTATCCCGTAATTGCCCTCTGTGTATTAGATTCACCTCTATGAATGGGCTTCCCTTGTAATTCATGTTGAGTTCAGAAAAGAATGAACATTCTTTTATGTCCGGTTAAATCTCATCAGAGCTCTGGCTGGGCCCTCCATCCATCTTCCCCATGAATGAGCCCAGATAGCTTTTGGCAGCAGGATTTGATCTCTCCCTTGTATCTTTAACAATCTGATTAAGTGAGGGTGACATCAGCTCCAGCTTATTAGCATTGGAAACTTGCGCTTCCTTTCTTCACTCCCCCTCCCCCCACCCATTCACTTTGGTTGTGCTGGGAGATAAGTTCAGTGGGGCAGTGTGGGGGGGCAGACTGGAGTACCCCCTGATTTATTTGTGCACATGGAGATCAGTGTTGCAAGCCAGTGAGTCTCTTGCAAAGAGGGGGTAAGAAGATGAAGAGAGATACCAGAAAGCTAATGAAAAGAAGCCCACAGTCTCAGACTGTTATAGATTCAATAATGCATCTATACCTGTGTGTGTGTGTGTGTGTGTGTGTGTGTGTGTGTGTGTGTGTGTATGAATGAATGGATCCAGACACTTCAAGACTGATTTGAAAAGGAATCAAGAAGAATAGAATCACAGATTATGTCAACCTTGTGGCCAAGAGAACAAAACATCTGCCTCCTTCCACCCCAAGGGTTTCATTAGGCCATGTTTCCTCTCAGAATAATACAGTAAGGAATAGTGGGTAGAGTCTGCAACTAGGAGTCGGGAGACTTGGGTTGTAGCCATGTAGTAGCATTCTAGCATGATGTAAATTGCCTTGCATTTGGAGTCAGAAACTCTGGGTTTAACCCATGGGTCTGTGACTTGCTGTCAGGGTGATATGGGGGTGGCCATTCAATATCTCTGTGCCTCATTTTACTCATCTGGAAAGGGAGAAGGTTGAACACAATCTCTAGGAACTTTTGTAGGTTTAAATTGATTACACCATAACTCATTCCACTCTTATAACTGACCTGTCAAGTCGTCTTGACCTTGGAGTTCTAGTTCCCTTCTCTACCAGTAGGGGACAATAATCCCTGCCCTACCTTATTTTACAAGATGGCTGTGATGGTCAAAAAAATGTGCTGTATGTGGAAATCCTTTGAAATGTACAAAGTAATGGAGAAAGGGGCTTGGCCAAGGTCATACAGTTGATAAGTATCAGTCAGGACTTGAATCTAGGTCTTCTGACTACATTCTATCAAAACCCTGTCAAGGCTCTGATTTTTTTTCTCTTTGGGATTACTTCTTTTTGTTTGAGGCAATCAGGATTAGATGATTTGCCCAGGGTCAGAGAGTTAGTAGTGTCTTGGAGACTGGATTGTACTTAGGTTCTCCTGACTCCAGAACCAGTTGCTCTATTCATTGCACCACTTTGGAATTTAGAGTGGAAGATCCCTTGGTGACAATTAAGTAAACTCTTTTGATTTTATTATTTTATTATTTAATTTTTTTTTAGGCAATTGGGGTTAAGTGACTTGCCCAGGATCACATAGCTAGTAAGTGTCAAATCCAATCTAAGGCCGGATTCAAACTCAGGTACTCCTGACTTCAGGGCTGGTGCTCTATCCACTGTGACACCTAGCTGCCCCCCATCACTTTTGATTTTAGAGATGAGATAACTGAGGTCCATAAAGGTGAAAATATTTTCTCCCAGTGCCTCAAACCAGACCTGGCACATAATAGGTACTCTATAAATGCTGAATGATTGACTGAATGAATGGCTGGGAAAAAGTACAATGTATATATAGATACATTTGATACAAGTCACACAGCTAATAAGTACTCAAGCTGGGATTCAAACTCCTTGTTTCTGATTATGGACTCAGAGTTCTTTCCACAATGTAATTAGCAGATCACAATTACAACTCTAGTGCTTGGTCTTTGAAAGCTGCTATGGTCAAAACAATCCAAGCCAAACCGATGATGAGTCTTTTCATAGGTTCATAGATTAAGAGTTGGTAGAAACCTCCGAGGTCATCTGATCCAACTCCTTCATTTTACAGGTGAGGAAACTGAGATCCAGAGAAGAGGAGAATTATTATAGATTCATAGATTTAGAGCTGGAAGTGACCTTCAATGTCATGAAGTCTAACTCCTCATTTTACAGTTGAAGAAACTGAAGTTTAGAGAGGTTAAGTGACTTGCCCAAGGTCACATAGGTAGTAAGTGGCAGAGACAGGATTTGAACCCATGTCCCTGGATTCCCAATCCTGTACTTTCCACTGAACCATGCTGTCTTCTTTGAACTTAATGTAGTTGGTCTTTGGATGAAAGGCACACCAACCTTCACCGGGCCTATGCTCACAAGGCTTTCCAGCTTGAGTAAAACTTGCCAGAGTTTTTGTTCTTCTGTTATAACTTTTGAGTGACCAAGGCAACCTTTGCACCCTCATGAGGCACCAGAGGGATTGAATGGAAGAATCAATCGACAAGCATTTATTAAGCTCATCCTATGCACCAAGCATTATTCAAAATGAGGAAGTGAATAAAATAAACTCTTTTTTTGCCAAGTTCCCATCGATACAGTTCAATTCAATGTTGTGTTCAGATTCCTGTCCTTGGTGCTGGTGACACCAGAAGAAAAATGGTATACTCCTTGCGTTCAAGGAGATCATAAACTGCTACCTAGAATTCTTATTGACTGTGGGCAAACAGATTAGTGGCAGCCTACAAAGTGGTGCTAACTGGCTGGTTTGAAGCATTGCCTCTTATAAAAAATTATAATTATCCTGTTTCATATAGGAAAAACAGTGCTAGGTAATGGGAGGAGATGGAAAATCTCACATCCTCCTCTCAAAGAAAGAAGATGGGCATGCATAAAAGACATAGCTACATTTATGAATTTATCCTTAATGACAAGTGCAAAAGGACACATTGAAGTTCAATTATTAAGCACCTACTGTATACAAAGTGTTGTACATGAGACCTAAGATATAAAAACAAAAATGGCACAGTACCTACCCTTGAAGAAATGAGTGTATTGGGTAGGGAGGAGAATGGAAGACCCTTTTAGGTGAGGGACTAGTTTCATCTTTATTTTTGTACCCCTAGTGCCTCACTTAGGGCCTGGCACTCCACAAATGCTTGTTGATTGACTGATTGAATAACTTAGGAGAAATGCAATGTGCAGATATTTAGAGAAGTATCATAGAAGGAACTTGGAAAAAAGGGAGAATGCCAGCAACTGGAGTGGGAAGGATCAAGTCAGTCAGTCAGGAAGCATTTATTAAGCACTGCTATGTGCCTGGAACTGTGCTAAGCATTAGGGATATAAAGAATGACTCAAGTACTTCTTCTGATGCGTATGAGTTGCATGAAACAACTCAACTAACCTCTAAGTGCCCCAAGAAATTATTTGAAATCAGGGACAAGTGTCTGCCCTCCATTGGTGAAGAGATTTTCTTTGCTTGGATGTTAAAATCATCCTTCTCCCCACATACAAGGAGGGGTATTGTGTTAGGCATTGGAGACAGAAAGAAAAATATAAATAGTCTCTGTCCTTAAGGAACTTATATTCTACCATTTTAAAGTCTCTCTCCATGGTACAATGGAAAGTGCATTAACTCTGGAGTCTGTGGACTTGGTTTCAGATCTCATTCCTAATGCTGTGACTCTAGGCAAGTCATGAAATCCCACTGGGCTTCAGTTTTCTGACCTGTAAAATGATGGTGTTGGAGTAGATGACCTCTGAGATCCCTTCCAGCCCTGGATCTGTCATCCTATGTCGAACTATCATCCTCTAGGGCAGAGGTGTTCAACACACAGCTCCATAACACCCCTGAGTGCAGTCTGAACCAGATTCAAATGAAATTAGGAAAAATCTAACAAAATAAGTAAAGATACAATGAAACACAGATAACATTATATTGTAAAACCAAATCAATATGTGGCCTGCAGGGATCCTTGTATCAGGATTAGCACTGCCCCTCCCATTCCTATTCGAGTCTGACATCACTGCTGAAGGGGACCCAGCTTGAGGCAGAGTCTGCATTTGCTTCCTTGTCTCTCTCTGCCAATTTCAGGTGGATCTGGGATCCCCACAAGTGGAAGTGAGTGTTGTAAGGCCCCAATCCCTCACATTAGACTCCAAGGCTGGTTGGGCAGTGACACAAAATGCCCAGAACCAAGCACTGCCTCAATAGCTCCATGATTGCTGGGTCTCGTTGTCAATATCTTGAAATCGAGGCAGCGCTTTCCCTCTGAGGGTTAACCCCCCCTCCTGGCCAATGGGAACAGTGTCTTGGAAAGGCAAGAGTCCTGGAAAATGTGCCAGGGAAGGGGTTTTGAACAGAGGCTGTCTTTAAGTGGTTTGTATCAATGCAGTGGCAGGTGGTGGGTGCTGAGCTTGGCTGAAGAAGGGGGAGTAGAAGGGTGAAAGGAGTGGGAAGGATCTGGAAAGTACTCAAAAGCCTTTTGTTTTGGTCCCTCAGGGCAGAGAGCACAGAGACAGCTTCAGTCTCCTGGGCTGTCCACCTGGCTCCTTTCACAGATGCCGCACCCACACAGGGCGGCATTACGCAATTGCTCAGGAAGACAGAGAAAGACTTCTTCGTACACTCCCCACTTCCCCTTCCCCCCAAGCGAAGACTCCCACGATTGGCCCACACAGTGTGAGATGGGTGGCCAAGAGAGCGGCAGCTTTTTCATCTTCTGTGGAACAGCTCCATGGGAAAGGCTCTGAGAATAGTCATATAGGCTCATTTGGGACTTCTGAGCTTGGTCCTCTGTATTTTCTACAGGAGCAGGGAACTGGAAATATTTTTGTGCTCTGAGATTGCTATGCCAATTCCACACAGAATCATAGGAGGCTGGGAAAGTTCTTTCCTGTAAAGCTTTGGAAATTGAAGGGGCCTTCAGCTGTATGAGCTCCAGAGGGCAAGTCAGCTTGGAGGTGTGCAGAAGGATGGACTAGAAGTCCCTCTCAACTACAAAACTCTATGGAGATGAGCCACATAAAGAATTGTGACCCCACACTGGAGGGATGTCCAACACACTGGATGACAGAGTCAGGATCTGAGAAGGTTCTGACAAGCTAGAACAATGGACCAAAATATAGTAATAATAATAATAATAATAACTAGCATTAAGATAGCACTTTAATATTTTTAAGGTGATTTATATATTTGATCCTCACAACAACCCTGTGAGGCAGGTGCTGTTATCAGAGATAAGGAAACTGAGGCTGAGAGAGGATAAGTAACTTGCCCAGGATCATACAGCTAGTGAGTGAGTTATTGATGTAGAAATTGAACTCAGGTCTTTCTGACTCCACACTTGGAGCTCTATGTACACCTAATTGCATCAAATAATACTGATGATGATGGTGGTAGTGGTGATGGTGATCCAATTGAATGAAGGAAAATGTAAAGTCTTGCACTGGAACTAAAAAAAAATGAACTATCCAAGTACAAGATGAGGGGAAATGTGACTAATAAACCATTCCTCTGAGAAGGATGTGAGGACTTTGGGGGGTTGCAAACCTAATAAGTTTCAACAGGGTCGTATGGCAACCAAGAAAAGTGATACGATCTCAGTCTGTATTGAGAGGAGCAAAGCGTCCAGGAATTAGGAGATGCAAGTTCCACCATCTTGGTTCAGACACATCTGGAGTATTGTGCTCAGTTTTGGTTAATAGTTCTTCCACATTTTGGGAAGGACATTGGTGAGCTGAAAAGTGTCCAGAGGAAGGCTACTAGGAGGGAGTAAGGGTGTCAAGTGCATACCATAAGAGGATTGATTGGCAAAACTATGGGTATTGAGTCTGTCTGGAGAAGTCTTGGTGAAACAAGGGGGAGAGCTGATAATTCTTTTCAAGTATTCAAGGAGGGATTAGAAGGGGCAGCACCAGGCCTAGGGGTGGAAGTGTTAAAGACACAATTTTAGGCTTGGGGTTTTAAGCATTAGAGCTATCTCCAAGTAGAGTGGGCCTTCTGAGGGAGGCAGGGACCTCTCTTCACTGAAGGGCTTCCAGTAGAGCCTGGACATGACCACTTGATGGGTATGGTGAAGACTTTTCTTCCAAGTCCCAGTTCCATCAGACAGCTCCTGATGTCCCTTCTAGCTTTGGCATTCTGTGAACTCCAAAAGGATGTGATTCTGATAAAAAGCCATTGCAGGCTATCTCAAGTGAGGCAGGCTATCTAGGAAGCATGAGGCAATCATCCTGCTGGGGTCTGACCCAACCAGGCCACATCAAACCATCTAAACACAAAGAACTTGGAATCTTGGAGGACATTTGACAGCTGAGGAAACTGAGGTCTAGAGAAGGGACAAGACTCAATTAAGGTGTCACAACAAGTTAGTGGCAGTGTTAGGATTACAGCCAATGTCCTCCTGAATCTTAGATGGGGCCATTCCGCTATTCAAAATGTCACTGGAGTTTAAACACCTTTTGCCCTTTATTGAGGGGGTATTTGAATCTTACTGACCTTGCTGTCCTCATGAAGCACAGTTTTCCTACCCCTTAGGAGTCATCACTGCTTAATCTTCTAGGTAGCTTCTCCAAGCTCTTCATTGCCTTCTTATTTAGGGGAATGAGAAGAGAACAGAGACCCCAAGACAACCTTGAATGGTTGTCCTTTATATCTTCTCAGCAATCCTAAGAATGCTTTCATGAAATAATAAACATCCAAGGGCTTTGAGACTCGGTAGAGAGACTGCACTGGGCAAAGTTGTGGCTGGGTTCTAGCAACACAGCTAACCACTGACTTGCTTTGTGATATTGATCAAGTTCCTTCCTTTTCCTGGACCTTAGTTTCCTCCACTATACAATGAAGGTGTTGGAATAGACATCTACAGGTCCTCTAAGTTCTGATATTCCATGTTCTAGAATCCCTCCCAGATTGGACATTCTCTGTTCCAAGGTCCCTTCTAGCTATGTCATCCTATGCTCTGAAGTCCCTCCCTATCCCTCAATATCCACCCTGCCCTTCTGCCCTCCCAGCTCTGACATCCTCTGTTCTAAGAGCCATTCCAGCTTTAGCATTTTGTATTCTAAGTCCCTTCCCAGCTCTGACACTCCATGTTATAGAGTCCCTCCCAGATCGGACATTCTCTGCTCCAAGGTCCCTCCCTACTCTGACATTCTATGTTCTCAGCCTCCTCCCAGCTCTGACATTCTATATTTTAGTTCTCAGATTCTATGAGTGCATGATACCGTGTGCCTCACATTGTGATATATGCTAGGGATATAATGATGAGTGAGCCATGATTCCTGCCCACAAGGTGACCAGCAACTTCATTGGGAGATTTGACATAGAAATAGATGACAGTACGAGGCAGCCTACACTACATCCAGGGAGGAATACAGATGAAAACCCAAACCTAGAGAATGGCATTCCACCAGTGTCCCAGTTTCTTTCAATTTTCATGTGGATTCCAGCTTAAAGGGCACACCTGTCACTCTTCCTCCTGATTTTCCACTCCCCAGACATTAGCAGACCCCTCATTACTCTTTTGAACACAGCATTTCGTCAGTTCTTGCTTTAACAAAGCATGAAATGAATCACGAGATGGGGCGATTCCATAATGAGGTGTTAGAAAGATATACCAATTATGAAAAGGTTGCATGCTGACCTTAGGCAAGCCAATGGAGCATGGAGCCAAGGCTCAGGCATAAACCAACATAACGAAGGTTCCATTAACTGGGATCCCTGAGGTGAAAAATAGGGAGCCGTTCCAAGCAACACCTCGCCAGCAGGATTCAGCACATTCAGATGAAGCCTTGAGGTACTGTAGAAAGCCTAGCAGGCTGGGAGGCAGATGCTTCAGTTCTGGCTCTGCAGCTCATTCACTTTGTGACCTCAGGCAAGTCCTTTCCCCTTCCTAGGTCTCAGTTTCTCCATCTATAAGTTGAAAGGATTGGGGTAGATAATCTTTAAGTTCCCTTTCAGCTATAATACTGTAATTTTGTTCAGTCATTTCAGTAGTGTCCAACTCTTTGTGACCCCATTTGGGGTTTTCTTGGCAAAGATACCAGAATGTTTTGCCATTTCCTTTCTCAGTTCATTTTACAGATGAGGAAACTGAGGCAAACAGGATTAAGGGACTTGCCCAGAGTCACACAGTTACTAAGTGTCTGAGGCCAGATTTGAACTCAGGTCTTCCTAACTCCAGACCTGGTGCTCTATCCATTGCTCTACCTAGTTGCTCTTCTAATACTGTATGATTGACCCTATAGACCAGAGGTTCCTAAACTTATTTGGCCTACCACCCCCTTTTCAAAATAAAAATTACTCAGTGCTTCCTTGGAAATCTACTTTCTTTAATCCTGTAATGTTTTTTAAATTTGCATAATTTCAAAAAATTATAATTCTTTTTAAAATGATGCATCTTAAATTTAATAATTTATTGTAAATTTGTGTTTTTTCCTGAATTGAAATTTTGATGATGCAATATGGTTTCATGTAACCATATAATATTGTAAACAAGTCATTACACGCACATATTCCTGCCAATGCATGCTAGACTTCCTGACAATGAGTAGCATGTTCATCTGCCAACACTTGCTTGTTAAGACCTGTTGGCGGACTTGACCACTGATTGGTTATGACTTGCATTTTTTTGTGTTTATTTGGAAAACAACATAATCACTACAACTTTAATTCTGTTACACAATAGATAAAACATGTATGCATGGTTTTTCAAAATTCTCTTCTCTTCTTTCCTTATGCTTCCACTGTCCCCTTATTTTTATTCAACTCCCCCTAATTGCACCTGAGGGTACTACTGCTCCCCTGGATTGTTCCAATTCTTCCCCCCCCCCCAGGAGGTGGTATCGCCCACTTTGGGAACCTCTGCAAAAACTGACCCATCAATATATGAGTGAGGTAGAAAGGAAAGGTCCTTGAATGATTCTCTGACCTTACCCAAATTAGGAGGTTTGTACCACACAGAAGAGAAGCATCTCTAATGCTTGAACACCTCCAATGACAGGGAACTCAGTACTTCAACAAGTCAACCCATTCCATTGATAGAACAATTCCATTGTTAAGAAATTTTCCCTTAATTTATTCTTCCTTAATTCCATAATGTTAAGGGATTATGGTCACAATAACATAATTTACATCATAACATTTTCCTAATGCTTTATAGCTGCAAAGATGAAGTTAGTCAAGGGGATTGAAATCAATCAATCAACAAGCTATGTGACTTTGGACAAATCACTTAACCTCTCCAGTCCTCAGTATCTTTATCTATAAAATGAGGGGTTCACACCAGGCAGCCTCTATGGTTCCTCTTAGCTTTAGGTCTATGATTCTATGACCCAAGTGATCCCCAGCAAATCACAACCTCCCCATCCTCATCTATAAAATGAAGGGGTTGGACTCAGTACCCTCTTGATGTCCCTTCCAGCTCCAGATCTATGATCTTAGGATCCTAAACATTTATTAAACACTTACAGTGTACCAGGATAAATGCTAGAGGGTCACAAGAAAAAAATAAGAATTCCTGCCCTTGGTAAGTTTCCATTCTAATGACAATAGCTGTGGCTTATATAATGCTTTCTGCTTTATGAATTCTATCTCATTTGTTCCTTACAACAACTCTGGGGTACACATACTCTTATTTCCATTTTACACATGAGGAAACTGAGGCCCCAAGTGCCTTGTCCAGGTTCACAAATGCAGCAAGGAGCAGGGGTAGTATCTGAAGCCAAGTCCTCCAACTCCACATTCAGCATTATTTCTCCTATATCACATGGAGTGACATTGGATCAGACAGATAGTAGCTGAGCAGAGGCTAGACTTGCTCACCAAGTTAGTAAGTTGCTGTTTTGAGTTATTTCAAAATCTCTGTAACCCCATTTGGGGTTTTTTTTTTGGCAAAGATAAGTGGAATGGTTTGCATTTCCTTCTCTAGCTCATTTTAGAGATGAAGAACTGAGGCAAACAGGGTTAAGTGGCTATCTTAGGGCCACACAGTAAGTTTCTGAGGCCAGATTTGAATTCAGGTCCTCCTAACTCCAGCACTGGCCATTCTATACACCCAGCTGGTGGAGTGGTGGAGATGGATTGAAACATATCTCTACCAACTCCAAGTGAACCATTGTTGTCACTCCTGTGCAGGAAGAGAGAGGCCTGTCCTATTTTCCTCTGCCCCCCTCAGTCTTGCTTAGACTGGACCCTCTCAAGCTTACTGCCCCACATAGTCTAGAAAAACTTTAGGGGCAGCTAGGTGGCAAACTAGCTGTGTGACCCTGGGCAAGTCACTTAACCCTGATCGCCCCACCAAAAAGAAAAAAAAAAGCAAAAAAAAAAAGCAAAATTTTGGTCATTTTATTTTGGTCCTAATCTTTCTTTATCCAAAAGACTGTCTATGCCCCTGCTATTCTCCCCTGCTTCAGCCTGGAAGACTTCTTCCCAGCTTTCTCTTCCCAGAAGCCCCCTGTATTTGGACCTTTTACACCTGGAACCTCCTTGGTTCCAGAATGTCTTCTGCTGATGTCATCAGATGGTACTAATGAGCAATTATATAGCACTTTAAGTTTGCAAAGCATTTCATGAATATTTTCTCATTTTATCCTTAAAATAGCCATGGTAGATAGGTGCTATTATGATCACCATTTTACAGATAAGGAAACTGAGGCAGGCAAAGGGAAAGTGCTTGCCTAGTGCTTGTCATACAGCTACTAAGTGCCTGAGGTTGGTTTTGAATTCAGGTCTTCCCAATTCCAACTGTCTTTTACCTATAATCATAAATCAATCAATAAACATTTATTAAGCACCACTGGAGATAAAAAAGAGGCAAAAGACAGTCCCTGCCCTGAAGGAACTTACAGTCTAATGGAAGAAACAACATACAAACAAATATATACAAAACAATCTCTATGTAGGATCAATAGGAAATAAGTAAGGAAATGATAATAATAATAATAAGAAGGCACTGGAGTTAAAAAGGGGTCAGAGAAGGCCTCTTATGGAAGGTGGGATTTTAGTGGGCTTAAAGGAAGCAAGAGAGGTCAGCTTGAAGGAGAGAGAGCATTCTGCAATACAGGGGTTGCCCGAGAAAATGCCTGGAGCTGAGAGATGGAGGATCTTGCTTGCGGAATAGCCAGGAGTCATTGGATTGAAGAGTATGCATCAGGGGAAAGACAACTGGAAAGGTAGGAGGGGGCCGGGTTATGAAGGGCTTTGAATGCCAAACAGAGCATTTTATATTTGATCTTGGAGGAGACAGGGAGCCATTGGAGTTTACTGAATAGGGGTTGCAGGGCTGGGGGGGTGACATGATTGAATCTGTGCTTTAGGAAACTCACTTTAGTGGCTGAATAGAGATTGAACTGGAGTGGAGAGAAGCCTGAGGCAGGCAGACCCACCAGCAGCTATTGCAGTAATCGTGGTGATGGGAGTCTGCACTGGGGGGGGTGGGGAGTGGTAGTAATGTCAAAGGAGAGAAGAGACATTTTCAAGAAATGGGACAGAGATGAAACTGACAGGCCTTGGCATCATCCTGGATCTGAGGAGGTGAGAGAGAGTGAGGAGTCCAGGTTGACTCCTAGGCTATGAGCCTGAGGGATGAGATGATGGCGGTGCCCTCGACAGTCATAGGGAAGGTAGGAGCAGGGAGGGGTGTAGGGGGGAAGATAATGAGTTCTGTTTTGGATATGTTGACTTTATAATGTCTACTGGACTTCTAGTTCAAAGTATCTGAATGGCAGTTGGAGATGTGAGATTGGAGGTCAGCAGAGACTGGGGCAGGATGGGTTGATTTAAGAATCATCAGCATAGAGATGGTCACTAAATCCATGGGAGTGGATGAGATCATCAAGTGAATTAGCACAGAGGGAGAAGAGAAGAGGGCCCAGGACAGGCCCTGGAAGGACTCCTGTGATTAGAGGCCATGATCTAAAGGAGGATCCAGCAAAGTAGACAGAGGAGCAGGGGTTAGAGAGGGAGGAGGAGAACCAGGATAGAGAGGGGTGTCCTGAAAACCTAGAGAACAGGGCATAAAGGAGGAGAGAGTGGTCAACAGTGTCAGAGCACAGAGAGATCGAGAAGGATTGCTAGCATTTATACGCAGCCTTAATGCTTACAAACCATTTTATGTATATTATCTTATTTGATCTTCACAACAATCCTGGGAGGTAGGTGCTACTATTGCCCCCATTTTACAGATGAGAAAGCTAAGACAGAGAGAAGTGAAGTGACTTGCTCAGGGTCACACAGTTGTCAGTCACAGATCTAGAAGTAGAACACAAGTTTTCAGGGTTCAGAGCCCTTCCCAAGCTCACCAAGTTGAGATGGGAAGAGAGGGCACTCTGGACAGAGGTACAGCATGAGCAAAGGAGTGGAGGCAGGACAGCTGCAAACACACCTCTGCACCCTGAATCTTATTGCCTCCTCTTCATTAGATCAGTCTTTTTCTTCAGCTTTTCCTTCCACCCATGCTTTTTACACAGTGATCAGAATGCACTGAGCACAGCTGCAAGGCTGTTAGTGGAGTAACTTGTACAATATTGATCTATCCCAGCAAACTCTATTCCTTGCAACCAAGTGGAGGGAATATTAATAGAGGGCTCTGAACAACAGGCCAGCAGCCTCGCTCTTTAGGGTCAAAGACGTGATGACATGTCCTGCTTTATTAGTCTGACGATGAGACCATGTTTGATCATTTTTTTGGCCAGAGGCTGGGCAGCTTTGATATAAAAATGCGATTGATGGGAAACCCAGCTACATAAGGAGAAAATGAAAAATCAGGCAGAATTAGGGGTCTGGCAGATTGGAGGCTGAAGTTAGCTTTAATTTTCCTGAGCCACAAAGCACAGGTGATAGATGGTCAAAGGCAGACACATTCACACACACACACACACACACACACACACACACACACACACACAGAGTGTTTGAATGCTGGCTCAGTGAAAGTTTCCTTGTGAAAATGAGGGGGTAGGAGGGAGGGAGGAGAAGCCCCTTGGACTGCTCTTCCCACCCGTCCCTTCTGTTTCTATGTCCCAATTCACTCTCCTTCAGTGAGATGGGGTCCAGGGATGTCTCCAGTGGGGTGTGGGGCCCAGGGCTATCCATAGGGTCCATGTGGGGCCGGGAGGCATCGTTAGAGGATGTGTCCACTCCAGGGCTACAATGCAGAGTGCGATTCCTACAGATATTCCCAGTGAGGTGGGGGGTGGGGCAAGGATGTCGATAGCAGGGCAAGGGACCAGGAGTTGGACCTGGTGAAATGTCAAACACAGGGCCACCTCTGAGAGATGTGGGACATGAGATTAGTTCTGTTGCAGGCAAGGAGGGGGAACTGAGCCAGGCACAGTGCTAAATGCTTTACCAATATTATCTCATTTGATCCTCACAAAACCGTGGGAGGGAGGTGCTGTTATGATCCCCTTTTTACAGTTGAGGAAACTGAGGCAGACAGAGGTGGTATGACCTGCCCAGGGACACACAGATGGTCATTGTCTGAGGCCAGATTTGAACTCAAATCTTCTGACTCCAGTCTGGCTCAGCCCCAGTCACTGCACCACCAAAGTGGCATTCCACAGACCTCAACATATTCATCTAGGCTAGGGGATGGGCAAAAATTTGACTTTGAAGGGGAAGCAAGCCCAAGGCCCATGCCCAAAGGACAAGCTGAGGTGGTATGAGGTGGAGTGTTGAGGGAGGGGATGGAGCAGAGTCCTTTCCTGGCCATGGGCTGATTTATATACATATAATCCAGACTGTCCTACCATTAATTGATAATCCTTTCACTGGAGGAGGAGTGTGGCTCCTACCACACCCCCTTTCCACTGCCACCCTCAGTCACTGCCCATTCACCAGTGGTACCCAAGTCTCTAATCCTCCCTGCAAAGTGCAAAGACCAACTGGGAAACAGGGCTTGGTGTGCTTGCCTTGGTCACCTCCTGGGGAAAGCTTTGCCTGGAGACGACATATAACGACATCAATTTAAAAAATCATTTACAGAACTTCACAGTCTTTCCTAAAGGAGAATGGGGGCAGAACCTGGAGCCTGGGGTGGAAGTCGTAAAGAGGCCATTTGGTCTGGATGTCAGGGGAGACTTTCTAATGAAGGGGAGCTGTCCTGGAGTGGGAGGGGCTGCCTGGACAGGTAGCGAGCTCCTCCATCCTGAAGGGCTTCAAGCAGAGACTGGATGGATGGCCACTTATTGGGGCCAGAGCAGACAGGATTTGTGTTCAGGTCCAGGTTGGACAAGCTGGCCCTTGAGTTCCCTTTCTATCTCTGAGATCCAATGGGGGCCATGCATAATACAACAGATCACGGGTTCATTTGGGGGAAAAGGAGAGAGCAGTGAGGAAGAAGGGAACCTTGAGACACTTTCTAGAAGAAGTTGGTTCTGAACCTTGTAGGAAGCCAGGGTTCCTTGGATGGACAGTATTCTAGGCATGGAGAAGATGATGAGGTAGAGGAATAGCAACAAATTGCCTCTTTCAGTCCTTACTACCTGTGTGACCTTAGAATTTAACCTCTCTGTGCCTCAGTTTTTCCATCTGTAAGATGGCGGGGTTAGAACCCCTCTAAGGTCCCTACCGCCTTTAAATTTCTGATCCTGAATACTGATCCCCTCTAATGCTAACACCTTCTCTCTGCTGATTATCTCAAATTTGTCTTGTCTATACCTTGCTTGTATATATGTGATTGTTTGTATGTCATTTCACCCATTACATCATGAGCTCCTTGAGGGCAGGGACTGTCTTTCGCCTTTCTTTGTATCCCCAGCACTTAGCACAGTGCCCGGCCCATAGTAGGTGCTCAATAATTGCTTGCTTACTTGACTTGACCCTAAGGGAAGGAAGTGGATATCCAGCTAGCTACAATGGATTCCAAACCAAGCTATATATTGACCTCTTGAAAGATTCAGACTGGACTGGAAGGCACAGGAGTGATATCCCAGTCTATGAGGTCCAGTTGAAGCACTCTTCCTACTGACAGAAATATCTGAAAGGCAGACATATGAAAGACGAGTTGTTATTATTATTAACAATAATGATGGTAGCATTTATTAAGTATCTACTATGTGCTGGGCACTGTGCTCTTTAGTCAGTCCTTTCAGTCATGTGACCCTATTTTGGGGTTTTCTTGGCAGAGATACTGGAGTGGTTTGCCATTTGCTTTTCCAGCTCATTTTACAGATGGGGAAACTGAGACAAACAGGGTGAAGAGACTTGCCCAGGGTCACACAGCTAGTCAGTGTCTGAGGCTGGATTTGAACTCATGAAGATGAGTCTTCCGAACTCCAGGCCTGGCGCTCTACGGACTATGGCACCACTTAGCTAACATTGCCTTATTTGGTTCTCATAACCACCCTGGGAGGTGGGTTCTATTATTATCTCCATTTTACAGATAAAGAAATTCAGACAGACAGAGGTTAAATGACTTGTACAGGGTCACACAGCTAGTAAATGTCTGAGGTCAGACTTGCCTTCACATCTTCCTGACTCCTAGCCCAGTGCTCTAACCACTGAGACACCTAGCTACTTTAGACTTTGTCTGGACCTGGAGTACAGAAGTGCTTGGTGGGGAGGGAGAGGATGTCATCTGAGAATGAAACTGTCCTTAAATTAAAGGACCTTAGAATTGGACGGGACTTTAGAGAGGCAGTGTGGTCCAGTGGAAGGAGCTCTGTTAAGGGAACCAGAGGGCCTGGGTTCAAATCCTAATGCTTCCAATTAGTATTATATGTGACCTTGAGAAAGTTAATTCTTCTTTCATCTGTAACATGAAGTGTTTAGACTAGATGCCTCCAAGTTCCCTCCCAGCTCTATGCCATGATCCTCCAACTAGCTTTCCATCAAGGTACTGTCCAAATCTAATAACAATCTCAGCTTGAAATCTTCATTAACTTTTGAAGGAACGGGATGGTCTTTTGCATGTAGGCCAGTCATCAGGGGCTCCAACCCTCTCTAGCACATTAGTTGCTCTTAAAGGAAATGTGTCAGGTTACTTTGAGACCACCCCCTTTGTTGTTTCTTAAAGCACAATGGGATTTCATTTTATTCATGTCTCATAATAGTTGATCCTGATTATACATGTTTGTTACAAGAGTTTTTTTTTTCTTGTGGTGGTGGTGGGAGGGGGGTATGATGTGTGTGAGAGAAAAAGTTTGTTAATTAAAAAATTAATTAAAAAACTCAAACACATTAAAAAATAAACGTCATTGCACATTATGGCCCATTCTTCTCCTAACCTTATCTGCCAGCTTTGCTGGTTTTAAAGGACGTGCCAAAAGCAAGACATGTTATTTTTTAAAGGAAATTGAATTGGAATTAAATCAATAACTTGAGAAAGGTGCCAGAGTCATTGGATCTGGCTTGAAACCCCAGCTCTTTGTTCTGGACGGAGGCTCGGCTTTCCGTGGCCTGAGCCAACCTCATCTGGGTGCCCTTCTTCTGTATGTCAGACTGGCCAAGGGACCAGGGAACAGGATGGATTTGCTGGGGACTCTGGGCTGCAAAGCATCTGAGAAGGACTGGCCAGTCAAGGAGTCTTCCTGCTCCTCCCAGGTGACATCACTGCCCAAATCTGCCCCAATCTTCCTAGTCATGATTGAGAGGCAATGAGTTCTATAGCATGAATGAATGAATGAATGAAAAAAATTATTAAGTGTTTGCTGTACCAGACATTTTGATGTGTTGGGGATGCAAAAAAAGACAAAAAAGATTCCCTGATTATATACATATATATGTACACACACACACACACACACACACACACATATAGAGAGAGACAGAGAGATAGAGACAGAGAGAGATAGGCAGAGAGAGAGAGAGACAGGCAAAGGGAGAGACACACACAGAGACAGAGAGGGAGACAGACAGACAGACAAAGACAGACAGAGACAGATAGAGACAGATGAATGGTGATCTGAGAGGAGAAGGTACTAGCATCTGGGAAGGGGACCAGTACTTTGCAACTCTAAATTTATAATTCTATGGACCTTCATTCATGGCCTGAATCTTTAGTGTTTCTGGCTTCACCAGGGACTCTCTCTTTCCTTGCACACTCAAAAAGTTGTTGATTCAGCTCATAGGACCACCACAGTGGAGGGGGCAAGGATTGTGTGGTCATCTAGTCTAATCCTTTCATTTTACTGATGAAGAAACTGAGAGTCATGGAGGATGAATGACTCATCCAAGGCCACACAGTTCATAAGTACCAGAAGCAAGTCCTCTAAATCTGGAGCTCTCGCTACTATATCACAACAATTACTTCATAATGGCTGCTGAATACTGGTTTTTAATGCATCAGGGAGATCCGCAGACCACCTCACAGCACACTAATGCATGTCCTTTCTCTCACACTGAATTCCTCCACATCTACTGGGGCTGTCAGTGCCAGCTTCCACACACCCAAGACTTCCTCAGCCTCCATACACACTTATTCCCACAATCCACTTTGCTTTGGACCATGCTCTGGCTCTCTCACTCACTTGCCAGGGCGCTGGAGTCCTGGATGCTTCTTCCTTCTTTGTCCCCTGCGCAGACTTTGTCTTCCTAAACCACTCTATGGGAGTCTAACCTTCTCCCCAGTTCCCACTGGGGGACTGTCTTCTACCAAGATGTCTCTAACACCAGCCTCTAGAGTCCATTTCAGTGTTTTAGATCAGTCCAGGGATGGGTTTGTAATTTCAGGCAGTCATATAGATGCCTCTTTAACCACAGGAGCATGGCTCTCTCCCCTTTGCTGGCATTTTAAGATTCAAACACTACGCAGCACACTTTCTCTGGCTGAGCTTGACCCATGCCTGCATAATTTATGATGCCAACTCAATAGTTTGGGTTAAGGGGAATCCCTGCAAAACCTTTCTCTGGAAGGCCCAGGTCCATTGCTGCCTTATGCCCCATGTGGACATTCCACATATCAATAGGGAAGAGGCTGCCCTTCACTCTTTTCTTATCCAGGGTTATTGTTGTTCAGTTATTTCAGTCATGTCTGACTCTCCGTGACCCCATTTGGGGTTTTCTTGGTAGAGATCCTGGAATGGTTTGCCACTTCCTTCTCTAGCTCATTTTACAGATGAGGAAACTGAGGCAAACAGAGTTAAGTAACTTGCCCAGGGTCACACAGCTAGTGTCAGAGGTCACATTTGAACTCAGGTCTTTCTGATTCCAGTACCGGTGCTTTATCCATTGCGCCACCTCACTGCCTTTATCCAGAGCACAATAACCTCCCACCCCAAGCAACCAAAACCTAAAACAACTAAGCTCTGTAACCATCACTGAATTTAGAGTCAGAGGACCTGGGTTCAAATCCTGCCTATCACTTAGTATCTGTGTGACATTGTCCATAGTTGTTTGCTTGCTGTCTACCCCATTAGATTGTGAGTTCCTTGAGGACAGGGACTGCATTAGCCTTTCTTTGTATCCTCAGAGTTTGGCACAGTGTATAGCACATAGTAGGTATTTAAGAAATGCTTATTGACTGACTGACCTTAGGCAAACTACTTTACTTCCATGGTCCTCAGTTTCCCTCTTTGTAAAAAAATGAGAGGTTGAACTAAACTCTTCTAGCTCTAAATCTATGATCCTATAATCTTAGGGACCTTGTCTCATGGGACACATTTCCCATCTCTTGCTTATTTTTTTCTGCTGTTCTTGAGATCACCACCAGGCCAACATTGAAAACTGTTGTTCAGATGCATTTCATCCAAACCCCTGAAGTTTTGGCCTCCAGATCTCATGCTACTCCAAAAGGGCTGATCTATTTTGTCTTGGTTGGTATCCAACATTTACTGGAAATCGACCAGTCAATCAACATTTATTAAATGCTCAGGCTATGCCAGGGAGATATGAAGACAAAAATGAAATGATTTCTGGACCTCCGGGAGGCCACAATCCCATCCTGGGAGGCCTGGCCAGAATAGTTGTGAAGCAGGAGGTACAGCTGGACTTCCCTGTCCTTCTTCCTATAGAGCCTATTGGCACAGAATGCCAAGAGATCTGGATGAAAGCCCTCAGGATGCTGGCCTCCCTGCTCTTCCGTACCCCCAGAAGACTGATGGGAATATATGGGCAAAAAGTAAGAGGCATAGAGGGTGTGGAGATGGAAGCATGGATGGGCCATGACGTACATAGAAGGAGGGAGCAGTCCTCTCCCCAGTGAGTTCACAGAACTGTGGAAGGGCAGAAAGAAGCATTCACACTGGGAGAGTTCAAAGCTGATCCACAATGATAAGCCCCCATCACTGCCCAACTCCTTAGGGAAAAGGAGAGGTGGATGGTTCTGATTCAGAGCTGGGAGGGGCCTTAGAACAGGAGATGTCAGAGCTGAGAGGGGCCTGAGAACAGGGAATAGCAGAGCTGGGAGGGAGTTTAGGACATAAAGTATTATATCTTAAAGATTATTTAATTCTTTCTATTCGGGAATAGAACTGAACTCTTGAAATCCTTGTTATTTTCTTGTCATTTTTATTGCACACAATATAACCAATTTAGGGTTAAAGCTGGAGGCAGGCTGCCTGGGGACAGGCAAGCTAAAGGCCTCAAATATCCTTTCTTAAGATCAGCTTATGAGGGGCAGCGGGGGGGGGGGAAGCAGGGGGGGGGGGGGGGGGGGAAGCAGAGGAGGGAGGAGAGACAGAGATAGAGAGAGAGAAAGGGAGAGAGGAAGGAAAAGAGAAGGAGGGAGGGAGGGGGAGAGAGAGGTAGGGAGGGAGAAGAGAAAGAGAGAGAGAAAGGAGAGAGAGAGAGAGAGAGAGAGAGAGAGAGAGAGAGAGAGAGAGAGAGAAGAGAGCACTCCTCAAATAGCATTTCTGCATTTCTCTTTTTGGGGAATACGTAATCGTCTCAATTAAAACACAGACCAGAATATTTAATGCCATGGAAATTGATTTCGTTGCTATTTAAATAATTTCCCCTCCGAGAGATCAGGTTTTGCTTGGCCTAATTTGGCTGAGTAGTCATTTCCTTCCCCTCTCAGAATTCACGTCTGCTGCCACCCTGAGTCCTGGCTTACAGAAGGCAGTTTCACATCCCCAGCAGTTTTGAAACCCTTCCAGGGAATAGAGAAGGGAAAAAGCCTGAACCAGGACCACCCTGGCTAGGAGGCAGTCTGTAGGTGTAGGGAGAGGGAGACTCTACTGTGTTGCCCTTCCCTCACCCACCTTTTTCCAGGGTCATACTATTTTTCCAGAGTCTCTCCCAGTCATTGTGCCTGGGCACATAGTAGGCACTAAATAAAACCACGGCATGGCTAGAAGTGGGTATTCTGGGGATTAGCAAGTTCTCCACAGAGGGTAGCCTGCCCCATGCTGGGGTCATCCCTTAGTTCTCTTAACATTGCCTGGGTACCAGTGGATCACAGCGGGCATCAATTACTTATCTCTTCTGTATACTTACATATATACATGTTGTCTCCTCCAATGGATTATGATACCCCTGAAGGCAGAGACTGCTTCATTTTTGTCTTTGATATCCAGAGCCTGGCATAATTCCTGTCATGTAGTAGGTGCTTAATAAATGCTCCTGAGTTGATTGATTATTCCCTTGTGTGCCTGGCACACCTGCATCTCTTTCTAGTTGCAGACCTCTCTGATGAAATTTTCCCACACAATTCTTTGCTGGAAATTCACTCTCACTATGTACCTCCCCACTGCATTTTGCGTGGCCTACAACTTGAATACTTCAGAGACGGGTGTATTCTGTGACCTCACACACAATATCACTGCAAAAACACTGAGGTTACAATGAATGGTCTTTAGTGGCCTAAGGTAAGTTCGAATCCTGCCCTAGACAATTATTCTTCATGTGACCCTGAACATCTCCTTATAATTCTCATGACTCAGTTTCTCATTCTATAAAATAAGTTGGTTGGATTTGATGTCCTCTATGGTACCTTCCAGTTCTAAATCTAATGAGTACACAGTGTGGTTTGCTAGTAAGCAGGCACATAGTAGGAGCTTAACAAACCATAGACTCATAGATATAAGAAAGGGAATGAATTTCATCTTGCCTGAAGGTCTAACTCTGCTTTTCCTCCCTGCCCCAATGAAACATCCCTGGCAATTGGTATCTCAACAAGAATTCTCAGTGTGTTTTCCCATAATTTCTCTTTCTGGGGATCTTTGTTTAAAACACAAACAACCCCATTCCAGCTCCATTTTCCAGGCTGTATTGTTTCCTCTTTACTCATGTTTTGCATGCTTTGGGTCATGGGTTTTCATAACTCCATGTTTCTTCCATGAGCTTTGATGGTACGTGTTCTTTGTTATTACAATTTGGTGACCTTCTGGACCCTCTCTTCTCCCATTCTGGGTCTGCCATCTACAGCCAGGGATCCTGCCAAGTATCTGGAATTGAAATGACCTTGGTCTTGGCCTTTTTGCTAGCAGTTTTTCTGTTCCACTCAACAAGCAATTACAAAATGCCCACTACGTGTGAGATGTGTGTGTTTTAGGGGGAAGGTTGGGGTCACTAAAACAGGGGTTCTTACCTTCTATGACTGGTAAACTTTTAAAAATATCTTGTTAACTATATTTCAATATAATGGGCTTCCTTTGTTATTAAATAGATTTAATTTTATGTATTTAAAAACTTAATTCTGAGAAGGGGTCCACAGGCTTCACCAATCAATCAACTAGCATTTATTAATTACCTGTTATGTATCAGGTGCTGCATTAAGACTTGGGGAGGAAAGGCAGAAAACCACTCCCTGATCTCAAAGGATTTGCATGAATTACTGTGTTCAAGGGATTGCAATTTTCCAAAAGCAATTTAGCCTCCTTTCTTCCTCCTGTTTAATTCTGAGTCTAACTCATTGTCCATTTGTGGTGTTTGTCCAAGATTTCTCTCCATATACATAATAATATTAGCTACCATTTACATAGGTTTAAAGTTTGCAACGTGCTTTACATATGCAAACTCATTCATTTCTGTGCCTACTTCTGAATGTCTCTCCCATTGGATTGTAAACTCCTCAAGGGCAGGAATTGTCTTTGCCCTTCTTTGTCTCCCCAAAGCTCAGCCTAGTTTTTGTTACAGAATAAATGCTTATTTATTTACAAATCAATACATCTATGTCAGTATCTGTAACTATATAATAATAATTAATAATAATACTTCATATATGCGTGTATATATTATTACTACATATGTTAGATATATATGTATATGAAAATGATTTTTTTTTTTACTTTAAGGTTTACAAAGCACTTTACAAATATCTCACAACAGCCCAGGCAGGTAGGTGCTATTATCTTTCACATTTTATGGAAGAGGAAACTGAGTCTCAAATGACTTGCCAACTAGTAAGTGAATAAGGTCATATTTGAACTCAAGTTTTACTGGGACAGCTAGATGGCACCATTGTGCATAGAATGACAGACCTGGAGTTAGGAAAACTCTCCCTGAGTTCAAATCTAGCCTCAGATGTGTGACCCTGGGCAAGTCACTTACCTGTAAAATGAGCTATAGAAGCCGTGGCAAACACTCCAATATCTTTGCCAAGAAACCTCAAATGGAGTCTTGGAGAGTCGGACAGGATTGAAAAATGACTGAACAACAATTTCCTAACTCCGGGTCGAACACTCTATCCTCCTAGCTGTTCTATTAGGCAAAGAACAGGCATGACAATACAGGAAAAATCTCCTAATTTTTACAGATCAATAGAATTGATATCTATACTTACAGATTTATATTTTTACAGATATACACAGATTTTTACATATCCATATTGATATCAATATCAATATATATGTCCCAATAGACATGCTCTGTCGGTCATTCATTTCATTACTTGTCATAATCTGGAAAATAAGTATCTTTTTAGTATCAATATCCTTCCAGTGAGAATGTTAAAGCTGTGAGCCACAGAACATCTTAGTCTGTGAAAAATTAAAAGTGAATATCACTTAAAGGGAGATAGGGAAGTATATGGTGGGCCCGAGAAGGCTGCGGCACAGAGTCAATAAGGGGCTATAAAGAATAGTCCAATAAAAGATACTGTCAAAGAAATGAAGAACCAAAAATATAAGATGGTCTTGTCATGGAGTGAAAGCAAGGGATAACTGTGAAAGGCTTCCTGCACATTGGATGGCCCCCTAGTGGTGAAATTATGTAGGGACATGGACAAGAGCAGAACATGGTGGGTGGGTAGGGCTGCAATCTGCATCTTGAAGGGACTATGGGCATGGATGGGACCACAGTTTCATTTGAGTATTTGAGAGTGTGTGCAAGTCACTGTGTTGGGTCCCCACCACCCCTGCCCCAGGTCAGGTTGATGGCTTGAGGATTGAGAAGGGTTTTCAATGATCAGTCATCTCCATCTCTGAGTAGTAACTCCATCCAAATCAACTCAGAAAAATGAGTCTCTTCCAACGTCATCGTTATCACCATCATCATCATCAGCAGCAGCAACAACAACACTTGCCTTAAATAGTGATCAATACCGAGAAGTAGGATGGTAAGAACCATCCTGAGGATCATTTGAAAAGTGCACTATGGAGTCAAAGATCTGGACTGAAATCACTTCTCTGTCATAAACTCTGTGACCTTTGGCAGATTAATTCATCTCTCTCTGCCTCAGTTTCCTCTTCTGCAAAATGGAGATAACTCTGCTGCATTTGTGCCAAATGACATAACATATGTAAAACAAAAACCACAGAGTACCAGTCTGCTGTGTCCAACAAACACGATCTCAGGGACCAACCAAGGCAGTCGGCATTAGTTAAATGTTAAAAGCAATCCCATTAAGTAAAGAACAGGAATGTCAATACAGGCGCCATCTCCTAATTTGTAGATGATGATGGATTAGCCGGTTGAAGGATTTTAGGAGTTGTGGGAATATTTAATGCATTCTTTTCTCTCCAGTACTTTTAATTAATTCTCAAGTATTTCTTGGGAGTCTGCTAAGTGCCCAGCCCCCATGCTAGGCAGGTTGGGGGTTACAAGGACTTCCTAGATCAAGAAATAACCCTTGGCTGTGTTTAATGAGAGTATGACATAGCTCACAAACAGCCTCTGTCTTCTGTATCCCTGCCACAGCAGCTGAACTCAAGGAAGGCTTCCTGCATATTAGGTGGCCTTCCAGTATGGAAATTCTGCAGGGTCATAAGAATTTTCCAAGACTGGCAGGCAGAGATAGTTTGCAGTCTGTATCTGATAGGCACTATGGGCATTGGTGGGATTATAGGTTCAATTAAACATTTGAGAGCATGTGTAAGCCAAAATGTCTAGGTACTGAGTGCTTCATCACTTTAGAGAGTCAGGTAAGTATTAAATATCCACCTATTGGGGTATGCTATGGAGGAATTCCTGCTTTGGAATGTGGCTAGATTAGATGATTCCTGAGGGTTGCACTCTAAAACTATACGAAAGAGATCAATCTCTTTGATAGCATGGAACTAATTTAATTAAATTAAACTCAACAAGCATTTATTAAGCACCTCCTATGTGCCAGGGACTGTGGTAGGTACCATGGATATAAGACAAAAATGAAGACAGTCCTTGCCCTCAAGAAGTTTACATTCTATTGGATTCAGTTTGACCCAATTGAATCCAACAAGCATTTCTTAAGCATGACTGTCACAGGGCACTATGCAAGGCCATGTGAGTACAAAAGGAAACAGCTGCTGCCCTCAAGGAGTTTATATTCTACTTGATTGAATTCAGTTCAATGAGGGTTTAGGCTCTATACAGCCTTCCTACTCTATACTGGGCTGAGAGGTAGTGATGAGCCAAGAGGCAGCCTCCCATTGTGGCTGGAAGCTGGCCTTGAAGCCCCACCAGGAAGAAGCAGGTTTAAGTCTTACTTTTGCTAGTAACTGGGATGGGGTAAATCACTTCACCTCTTAGGACCTCAGGAACATTGTGTGGTTAGATATATTTTTGTTTTTGTTGTTTAGTCATTTTTCTGTGTCCAACTCTTTGTGACCTTATTTGAGGTTTTCTTGGCAGAGATACTGGAGTGATTTGCCATTTCCTTCTCTGGCTCATTTTACAGATGACAAAAACTGAGGCAAACAGAGTTAAATGACTTGCCCAAGGTCACACAGCTAGTAAGTCTCTGAAACTGGATTTGAACTCAGGTCTTCTTGACTCCAGGCTCCAGATGCTCTATGCACTGTGCCACCTAACTGCCTGTGGTTAGATACATACAAAGTCAAAACCAAAATCATCCCTCAAGGAGTTGAAATTCTAGGGTATGTGGTGTGTGATTTGTGGTGTTTTGGCCCCAATATTAACTGGTCATTCAACCCTGGGAAAGTCGCTTAACATCTGACCGCCATAGGGCATGTTGTTGAGGGGATACAGATTATGTTGGACTGGGTGCCCTTTTACTAAGGA
Source organism: Vombatus ursinus (assembly GCF_900497805.2). Taxonomy (NCBI): domain Eukaryota; kingdom Metazoa; phylum Chordata; class Mammalia; order Diprotodontia; family Vombatidae; genus Vombatus; species Vombatus ursinus. The sequence continues at coordinate 13,620,198 of NW_020941065.1, read as the reverse complement.
GAGGGGCGTCTCCTTCCATCTCTGAGATTCTGTGAACATAAGGACAAGTAAAAACACCAGACTGTGGGTGAAGTAGCAGAATATAGTGGGTGGAATATTTGATTCAATCTCTAACTCAGTCAACAACATTTATTATGTTCCTAATGTATGTCAGGCCATAAGCTAGACACGAGGGATACAAAGGAAAATTGAGAAAGAGTTCCTGCCCTCAAGAAGCTTACATTCTAATGGGGGAGATAGCATGCACTTAAATACAGTGGATTAAATATAGGGTATATACAGAGTGGATGGCTGGTCACCGTAGAGGAGAAGTGAATAATAGTTGGGGGGAGGGCGGGGAAAAGACAGTGGCTGGGGTTTGGGAGAATACACAGGAGAAGAGTGAAAGGGGTGATTCTACAAAGGATAATAGGGCAAAGATCAAAGGTAACTTGGTGTTCAATTTTAACTATAACATAGACAAAGATAGACAGCTAGGTGGTGCAGTGGTTAGAGCGCTGGATCTGGTCAGGAAAACCGGAGTTCAAATCTGGCCTCAGACATTTACTAGCTGTGTGACCCTGGGCAAGTCACTTCACCCTGTTTGCCTCAGCTTCTCATCTGTAAAATGAACTGGAGGAGGAAATGGCAAACCACTCCAGTATCTTTGCCAAGAAAATCCCAAATGGGGTCACAGAGAGTCAGACACAACTGAAAACAACTGAATGACAACTGCTAAAGAAGGCTGAATAGAGAGCTTCTAAAAAAGGGATTCTCATCCTGTGGTGAACGCATGAATTTCAGGGGGTCCATGAACTTGGATGGGGAAAAAATAACATCTTTATTTTCATTGACTTCTAAATGAAATTTAGCATCTCTTTCAGTTATTTACAAATATCATTCTGGGAAAAGGTCTAAGTCCACCAACCTGTCAAAGAGTCAAAGAGGGAGCAAGCATTTATTAAGCACCTACTATGTGCCAGGCACTGTGCTAAGTGCTTTACGAATATTTCATTTGATCCTTACAACATTCCTGGGAGGGAGGTGTTATTATTACTCCTATTTTATAGTTGAGAAAACTGAGGGAGACAAAGATGAAGTGACTTGCTCACAGCTAGTAAGTATCTGAGGCTGGATTTGAACTCAGGTCCTTCTGACTCCAGGGTCAGTTCTCTATCTACTGCACTACCTAGCTGCCATGATACAACAAAAGTTAAGAGCACCTGCTGGAGTCTAACCTCCTCATTTTAGAGATAATGAATCCAAAATGGAGAGGTAAATTGATTTGCCTAATATCGCACACCTAGGATGTAGAAGAGCTACATGAGATTTGGACCATGGATCTCGAGCTCAAGAGCTCTTTCCATTGAAGACAGCTAACCATCCAGGAGTAGGGAGGCGGAACTTCTGTCTACTACAGCTCAATTTTCCCTGGCAATACTCTCTTTGTCTTGGTATTTTTCTGCCCCAGAATAGGAAATGAGAGTCTGTTATCCCACTGGGGACTTAGAACCAAGCTCCCACAAAGCAAACATCAAATACAGAGTAACACCCCAACAATCAGCTCGCCATTAAAATCTCAATTTTGTGCAATCACACCTTCTGTCACATCCCACTAGAGGTAAGAGGGGATTGGGAAGCCTCTCAGCAGTGAGAAGGGTAATTCTGAGATGGGGCTGAGGAGGCAGGGTCTGAGGTGGGAGGGGAGTAAGAGTCAAAATGAAAAGGTAAAACAAATTCATACTAGTATGTATAGAGAGCGCTGCGATCCAGAGGCTGAGGCAGTTGGGAAGGTCAGTTGCCCCAACACAACTAAACGCAGTATGAGATTAGGACAACAAAATGAAAGACGTGCCAAGGAGTTGACTATTTGTCTGATGCAACCTGTTTGCCCCAAACTTCAATTTTTTTTTTAATTTCAGCAGCTCGATTTCCTTATGCTAATCACTACCAATGTGCTACTGCTGTCACGGGGCTATTCCCCTAAGCGTCCATCTGATCCAGATGACTGACACTCTACCTCCCCACTTACACAGGCAGAGACTGACATATACACACACATGTACACACCCACACAAACACAACATCTTGCTCTCACCATGCAAGGATCTCAGTTGCACTTCCCTCCAGTTGCACTTAATACATGCTTGCCAACTGACTGTTGGTTGGACCAAAGTGCATAAATCTGGCAGCCTCTATTGCCTCCCACATCTGTTTGTGCTTCAAGGATTCATTTAGCCAAATAACCAATCAAACCTAGTGTTCAGAGGCCAGTCAGATTCTAAGTCACAAAACGCTGGGAAACACACACATGGGATGGTCACTCAAGTAACCAGTTTCTGCAGGACTATAGTCATCTGCCACACAGAGGTCTCTCCTAGCTCTGTGGCTATTACCCTCTCTCTAGTATTCAAGAAGCCTGTGGCTTTATTTTAGATTTTTCCTTCTCCTTCAATTCTCATATCTAATCAAGCCAATCCAACCCAATCAATCTCTACTGCAGAGAGTGCAACTCTGACAGGCTGGCCATGTTCAAATGCCAAATGTACACTTGCCAAATTATGGAGAACTCATATAGGGCAAGTGCTCACATGGAGGTTAGAAGAAGCGATACAAGGACACTCTCAAGGTCTCTATTAAGAACTTTAGAATTGATTGTGTGACATGGGAGACACTGGCACAGGACTGCCCAGCATGGCATGCCCACATCAGAGAAGGTGCTGCACTCCATGAGCAAAATGGAATTGAAGTGACTCAAAAGAAATGTGAGATGTGCACATTTAGGGAATCCACCCCAAATGTTCACAAGGACTATTTGTGCCTGACCTGGGAGGCACATTCCGAGCACATGGGAGCATTCCGAGCTCATACTGGTCTGATCAGCCACAGTTGGACATATGGTAACTTGACTCTAACATAGTGATGTCATTTTGGTCCTCTTTGAGAACCAAGGACAGCAACCAAACCTCAGTTACTGAGCAGCACCTCAGCAAGAACCCTATTAAGCTAGTGCCTCCCCTTAGAGATTATCCATAATTGAGCACTGTGCCTGGCACACAGGCGGCACTTGATAAATGTTTATTGATTGACCTGCAATGTATTCTGTATCTGTCACGTTTGTACTTAATTTGCATAGCGCCTCCCCCGTTGGACAGCGAGAGCCTTGTGGGCAGGGACCATGTTTTGCTTTTCTTCATATTCTCAGGGCTCAGCATGATGTTTAGCATACAGTCAGTGCTTAATAAATGCTCATTGGCAACTTGACTAGGTCCTGTTAGTTTCACCTCTTCAACATATCTATTCGTTTTCTTTTCTCTTCCTATTGTCTGTAACCTAGTATAATTCTGATGATGTCCTGCCTGGACTACAATTGAGATTTTTTTTTGGCTAGGCAATGGGGTTAAGTGACTTGCCCAGGGTCACACAGTTAGTAAGCGTTATGTGTCTGAGACCGGATTTGAACTCAGGTCCTCCTGACTCCAGGGCCGGTGCTCTATCCACTGCGCCACCTAGCTGCCCCTAATTGAGACTTTCTTAAGAGACCTTCCCACTTTTTCTTCCCCTCATTTAATATCTTCTACAATTTGGTGCCATCTGCCCTTTCCCACTTTAGACAGAGGATATGGGTTCAAATTTTGGTTCGGCTACTTACTATCTGGGTGACTGTGCAAATCACTTAATCTTTCCGGGCCTCATTTTTCCCATCTGTAAAATTTCTAAGGCCACCTTCAACTCTAGACCTATGTTCCTATGTTTACCTCTACAAAGTCTTCACTCTACCCAAAGTGGTCAACTTTCTGATCCTAAAAGTGCTTTGTACCTTCTGACCTTGGTGCTAACAATTCCCTTATAACTGGAATGTCTGAGCTTGCTACCTTCGTCTGTTGATCTCCTCCCCCCACCCAGGGCAAATGCCACTTCCTTAAGGAAGACTTCCATGACCTTCTTGGTCAGTATTGGTCGTCAGGCCTCATAAAAGAATTCATTTTGTGCCTGTCTAAATGCACTTATGGTATTTTAAAAATATTTAATTTCACTTTTAAATTCTAAACTGAACTGCTCTCCTAAAAACATTTACATACACATAGCAGAACAACAAAAGAGGAGTCTATATGAAACTTTGAATCTCCATTTCACACTGCTTGCTTTAAAAAATGAATAAATTTTCTGTGTATCATCACACACAAGACGAATGATTGAATGAGCAAATGAATGGAAAGAGAATATTTTAAGTGCTTACTGTGTGCCAAGCACTGTGTTAACTTCTAGGGCCTCAAACAGAAAAAGTGAGATGGTCCTTGCCGTCTAGGGTCTCATACTTTAATTGGGGGACAGAACACAGAAAAGAAAACTAGAGGACATGATGAATAGAAAGGCCTTGAAGTCCTAAGGTTCAGCAGCAGGGTGGATGGCAAGGCCCAGGATGGTCCAGTGGATGGAGTCAGGAAGACTTGAGCTCATATCCAGCCTTTTCTTACGTGACCATGGGCAAGCCACTTAACCTCCTTCTGCCTCAACTATGAATTTTATTTTATAGCTTCCTCAACTAAAGTTAGGACCATATAACATCTAACTCTTAGAGTTGTGAGGATCAGGTGAGATAATATATGTAAAGTGTTTAGCACAGTGCCTGACACATAGCGGGTATTTAACAAATGCTTATTTCCTTTCCCCTTAGGTTGTATATAATAAACACTTAAGTATTGGTTGAATAAATGACTGTCATTCCATTGAGCTCTCCAGCCGCAGTATAAAGTCTAGTTTAGTTAACACTAGTCCAATGGTCCGTGCTTTCCCTATTTTTATCTGTTGTCTTCAGGTAGCTTCAGAGTGGGAGACAGAGGCTGGTATCCGCCTTGGAATTATTGGCAGTAGCTGCCATCTTGTCACTTTCCCAGCTCTCTTGACCCACTTCCCCGATAGTGCTAACCCTTGCTAACGTGGCTTGATCCTCTATTATCTTACAAACTGTTATCTAACTCTTCCATGTGTCTTTATTTCCCAGTTACATTGTGTTGTACGCTCCTGGACATCTGGGATGGTATCTTATTCTTACAGCCCCCGTAGTCTCTTAGCATGTAGTGGGTGCTCCAGAAATGCTTGTGGGATGGGCTGAAATGGGCTTGTTGGCCACATAGTTCATTCAAGGGGTTGTCACTGTGGCAGCCACGTGGCCATCCTGACTGATGGAGAAGGAGCCCAAGGCCAGCTGGAGATGTTAGATAAAGCCAGCCAAAGTCATCATAAGCTATTTATTTCTTTGATGGTTCCTCGGAAGGACCTACATCTAATCTTAAGTAGCTGCACGGCTGGATTCTCATTTCTAATACAGATGCTATCAGGTTCAGAGGCGCTGATAAACCCTTCCTCAGCTCTCTAAGGCTCTGAACGTGGGCTTGAATTAAATGCCTACAGTTCCTCATGCTCAAGCAACATCCTCTAAATCAGGGAGCTATAGATAACCTGAGCCCAGGTTAGTGTGAGATTCTGCCCTACCACGTGAAGTAACCCAGATGGGGTTCAGAATGGCCCATTTCATCCACATTGATGAAACCTGTAGATAAGGTATCAGGCAAGATACAGGACCTAGGATCGCTGAGCTTGTGGGAAATGCCAGAGATAACAGAAATGGCTTAGAACAAGGACGTCCATGGAAACAGAGAAATCTCAGAGTTGGCTAGGATCTCTGATGTTATCTTGACCAATCCACATGTGAAGTAGGAATCAGCCCCTTAAGACATCCCACAGAGGTGGTCATACAGCTTCTGCTGGAACAACTCCCTCCACCGACCAGGAGCTCAGGACCTCCAAAGGGCCGACTTCTATATTGAGACTATTTTTTGCCTCCATCTTTACCTAGCCTTTAATCACTGAATGGGTGTTGCCTCAAACAAACTGAAACCTGGGAAAGACCTTAGTTTTAAAAAACCGAGGTCTCCCACTGCATCCTGGGCCACTGCCAGTCGTCCTGATCTATATCTTGACACTGGATTCTGATGACCCTGGAGGAGAGAGTGAGGCTGGTGACTTTGCACAGCTCTGCCTCACTTAAATCCAATTCACTTGCAAGTCAAGACATCCCCCTTCTGTGGGCATTGGTCCTCCTGGATACCAAACAAGAACAAACCACAAGAATCTGTTAAATTCCTTCTATAAGCCAGCCAATAAGTTAGATTCTAGGGATACAAGTATAAATATGAGACATTCCCGCCTTCAAAGAGTTCACATTCTAATGGGGAGACACAACATGTGTTCAGCAAAATATGACAGATAGAATACTAGATTTGGGTTCAGGACGTCTCAATTCTGTCTCTGACACTTACCAGCTGTTTGACCCTGGGCAAGTTACTTCACTTCTGTCTGCCTCAGTTTCCTCAACTATAAAATGGGAAGATCGGACTTAATGGTTTCTAGGGTCTCTTCTAGCTCTGAATCAATACTTCTATATTAATGGATAAAACAAAAAAAATATACAATGTGATGGGGGAGGATGGGCATCATACTGATTAATTCTAAAAATCAGGAATTAGCCTCCTTGATATGCACCTTCCCCACATATACCTTGTGAGTCTCTGGATTCACTTTTCTCCTCACCCTCCTTTTCAGCTCCCTATGATACGTTGCTTTCCTTCAGTTGAATGCAAGTTTCTTGAGGACAGGGACTGTCTTTTCCTTTGGCTGCATTTGTATCCTCAAACACAGGGCCTGGTGCATAGTAAGCACTTAATAAATGCTTTATCTCCTCCTCCTCCTCCTTCCTCTATCCCCCTCCCTCCCTCCCTCCTCCTCCTCCTCCTCTTTCTTTTTTTATTCTTCTTACTTCTCGTTCTATTTTTCTTCCTATCAACCACAGCAAGGAGAATGGCCTTTAGGCTGGATGCAATATGAGGGATGAATTGAAACTCAAATGAGGTGAGAAGAATGAGATTGTTGGGGTACAAATGCCTGTGGTCCCTGCCAATTTCAATATTCTTGTTTCTAAGGTCTTCCTAGTTTTGACATTCTGTAATGTCCCTCCCACCACTAACATCCTGCATTCTAAGGCCCCTCCTAGCTTTGACATTCCTTGTTCTAAGGCCCCTCCCAGCTCTGATAATCTCAGTTCTAAGGGCTCTCCCAGTTCTAATGTCCTATGACATTAGAATATAGAGGATATAGAATATAGAATATGTAGGAATAGACCACCAGATATATTCAGTGAGTTAAAGACATTAGCCTCACATAAATTCTAACTGGAGCAGTGAATGAACTTCTTATGGTGGGTGCCATTTTGAGATTCCTTGAAAAATAACAGGAGTCAGGAAACTGGAAACGGGCAAATAGCCAGGCCTCCCTCGGCCACCTGGTTTACCACACTCTTCCATTTGTAGTCCAAGTGCCTTCTATAGTACTCAGAAACTGGTGGCTCCTTGCCAGCTGCTTTGTTCCGGGAAGGTAATAGAACAAGAATGGAAAGCCTCAGCATCCCAGACTGATGCCTGATTGGGCAGCATGTTGTCAGGGCCCTCACAGAAGCAGCATCTACCCCACTGCCTTATGGAAGAGGGCATCATCATCCTTGTGGTACCATCCCAAGATGCCTCCCTCCTCCCCCTTTCCAAGCAGATGGTGAATGATCTCTTGCCAGATAAATTCTAGTGGGGATTCCTTTCTTAAATGAGTTGGATTAGAAGGCCACTCTAAGTCACTTGTGACCCTCAAATTCTTTGACTACTCTTGTCCTAGTCTGAAAGACAGAGTGGGGTGAAATCCATGCCCTATGGCTCCCTGTCTTTAATGCTGGCTGCCTCATTCCTCATTCTTCAGATCTGGAACATTTTTTTCCCCATATGGCTATTGGTAACTTGGATTTTTTCCTTTGAAAATTGCCTATTCATAGCCTTTGAGCAAGTGATCTGACTTAATGCTAGACTTGGAATCAGTGGACCTGGCTTCAGATCCTGGCTTTGTGACTTAGTACTTGTGTACCAACCTTGGGCAAGTCCCTTTGATCTCTCTGAGTCTCAGTTTCCTTATCTGTAAAATGAGGAGGTTGAACTAGGCCACCTCTAAGGTCTTTAAATCTACAACCTCTTCTGTGACCTCACACCAGGACCCAGAGGGAAGCCATATAACTCCTAATCATGGTGTTTAGGTTCAATCCTTAGCCCATGGGCTGCCGTCTAAAGATTAGGAGAAAACTGTGTTGATCCTCCGACTGCCCAAACACTCTGGTCATCACCCCTTTAAAAGATCATTTCAAACTTGCTTTGTGTTGATGATACTTGAATACATACATCTTATCCTCCTTCTTCCTAGCCCACAATCAACCCACAAGGGCTGGGCTCTAGAGTGATTCATCTTTCTTCCCCCTACAACATGTAGCATACTAAGCAAGAGATCATTGCAGGATAATATGTCGTGGATTCAGATCTGGAAGGTACCACAGAGACCATCTATTCCAATGCCCTCAGGTTACAAATGGGGATCTGGAGACCAGAGATTAAGGGACTTGCTCAGACACACAGGAAGTAAGCAACCCATGTCTTCTCATCCAAATATGCCATTCCTTCCATTGAACCTGCCCCCAATAGGTTAAGAACGCCCGGACTGGAGAATGTTTGCGGTACCTTCCAGCTCTAGGTCTTTGAATGTAACCTCCTGGAGAGCAGAGATCTTTTCATTTTTTTTTTTTTGTCTTTCTGTCCCCAGTGCTTAGCACAGTACCTGGCATATAGCAGGCACTTAAGAAATGCTTGCTGATTGGCTGATCGATGGATTGCTGTTAATTTATTTTGGGACCATGGACAAGTGACATCCCTTCTTGGACCTGAAGTGGCCCTGGGTGTGGTCCTTCCAGAATGATTTTTTTTAAAGACTGAATTCCTCTCTCATTGGTACTGTTACCAACTCTCTCTTCCCCCGAGTCCTTTGTCTTTCTGAGTCTCTTTGGCTTTCTGATGGAGAGGTGATCTCAAGTCTGAAATAGCATCAGGACAGACGAATGACTGGGAGCCAAGCAAAGTGACAGAATTACCAATTACTGGTGGCAGGATGAATGGTCCTCCACAGACACTTTCCTTTGCGGTAATGCAAGGGAAGCAGAGAGATCTTACAGTATGTGAACATGAAGAGAGGGCTGAGACTTGCTGAGAAGAGAGCTGCAGCTTCTACGGGGGTGGTGCAAGGGTACTAGGAGCTAGACCCTTCATTGGGTGGGTAGGAGAGTGAAAAGAGGAAGTGGGCAGGAGGGTCACTAAAGATCAACTCTCCCACTCAAAATCTGAACATCAGTTTATCCCGAGGTGACCCTTTTTCATGAAGCACTTACCTGACATGGCAGGCCTCCAGAGAGCAGATTCTGAGACAGAAGTCAATCTCGCTCTAATCCTGATTAGTGAATGATGGCAGGACATAGGATCTTGGGACCATACATTTAGGCTGGGAAGGGACTTTAGAGATCAGCTAGTCTAACCTTCCCATTTTATAGGTGAGGAAACTGAGGCCCAGAGAATTAAATGGCTTTCCCAAATCACACAGTAGCAGTCAGAATTAGAATGGAGCTTTTCCAACCTGTGCATTCAGCTCTGCAAGAAGTTTCCCCTTTTAAAAGGTGAGGAAGTGAGGCCCAGATAGGTAACGTGATTTGCCAAAGGTCATACAGGTAGTAAAGGGCAGAGTTGAGATCTGAATCTAAGGCCTTTGACTCTAAATTCAGTCAATCCAGTCCTGTTTGAACCATAATTTAAGATGTCATGCCATTCTTTTGTCTTCATTTTTTTTTCCACTTGGAAAAAGGCCAAAACAATCCTCTTTACTTCTAGCTATTTCAGTCACTACTTATGCGCAATTTGGAAAGTCACTACGGTATGCTGTGCCTCAGTGTTTCTAATCTGTAAGATGGGTACAATAATACTTCCTCTGCTGAATTTACTGAGTTGTTGTGGGGGATAAAGTGAGATGAGAGATGGAAAAGAGCTTTACAAATTGTAAATTACAACTTGTAAGAATGCCCAACCGTATGTGAACATGAAGAGAGGGCAGATTCTCGGGTGGGAGGTTTTATTATGATCAGGAGATCAGGGTTCCAATTCTATTGCTGCACCTAACTTGCTATGTGACCTTAGGCCAATTGCTTGCCTCTCCGAGCCTCTGTTTCTCCTGTCTATAAAAGGAGAAGGTTAGAGTAGATGATTTAGTTATCTGCAACCCCTTGTCTCCAGTGGGCGATGACTGGGATCATAAGCTTTTGAGCTGGAAAGGATTCTAAAGGTCAAATTTAAAGAGTTCAAGCCCCTGATTTTACAGGGGAGGAAACTGAGGCCCTGAGGGAGGAAATGGCTTGCCCCAAGCAGCATAAGCAGTAAGTGGCAGGCAGGGCTGGAATTTGAACTCAAGCTCACTGTTCTTTCTCTTGTATCAGGAATAAAGGTTCACAGACATTGTAGAATCACAGCATCTCAGGGACCATTTAGTTCAACCCATGTCTGAACAAGAACCCAGCATTCCTGACAAGGTCTGCTTGGGGACCTCAAGGGATGGGAAATCTCACTATCTCCTGAGGCATCCCATTCCACTCTTAATGGTGATGTCAGGGGGCAGAATGAGATGTGTTTTTGGACAGGACCAATGTGAGAATTTGTTTCCATGCTTCTATGCAGTTTGGTTAAAAAGAATTGCTTTTCTTTTCAGTGTGGGGGAGGGGAAAGAGTGGGAGGGTGGGAACATTATTGTTGGTCATTAAAAATAATAAAATTCAATTTGAAAAAGAAAATAAAAAAGGTGGGAGGACTTGGTCCCTTATGGACCAAGGATGTAGGCTGCATTTTCCAAAGGTTTGCCCTGGAGTGGAGGAGATGAAGCATGCTAGCTGTCTTGAAAGGCTATCTTGTGGAAGAGAGAGTAGAACTTATTGTGGTTGGCCTCAGAGGGTAGAGCTGCTTGCAACCGGTTGCATTATCAAAGAAGCAAATTTAGGTTCTGATGCAAGGAAAAGCTCCAGAATAATTTGAACAATCCAAAAGGAAGAAGGGAGCTGTGCTTCAATGGAGGTCATATGGCCACCAGTTGGGGAGGCTATAGAGGGGAACCATGTTCACGATGAATTGAACTGGATGTGTTCTGGGATTACTTTTAGCTGAGATCCCATGATTCTATGACTCCAAATACATGGGGCCATGACCAGAGGAATCCCTTCCCAGGGTGGATCAAGCACAGCCTTATTTGTTTTGAGGGAGATGATGACTGAAGAGGGCACGGGCACAAGCATGGGACGGTAGAGCAAGAAGCAATAATCCACAGTCCTAGCCCCAGCTGGCCCTGTATTGTCTTCTTTACCTGCCTGACCCCAATGACTCCTGGGAAGCAGTATGGCATAAGGGAAACACTTCATCTGTGGGTTCAAATCCTCCTGCCGATGATCAATAGCTGGGTGACATCGGATAAGTCCCTAAATCTCTTTACTTAGTACTTAGTTTTCTCAACTGTCAAATGAAGAGGATCGACTAGATGACCATGGAGATACCTCTGACCCCTCATTTTCTCAGCCTTCACCGGCTCTGAGGTGTTTCTCAGAGTGTCTGCATGGAGGCTCTCATCTGCAGAGGGTACTCGCTTCAAGGTCAAAATCACACCTGGCTCTGACATTTTTATTGGGGAATTTATATAGGGATCTCTGCCTGGCTCTGAGCCAAGCAGGGTTACCATGGAAACCCATCAGTCCTCCACAGACCTGCTGCCAGCTCTCCCCTTAGCCTCCACCTGCACTGGAAGGAGAAGCATGAGGCTCCATTCTCCATGGAGAAGGGTCCATTAGGTGCAGGGGTGCACTGAATAGCAGCAGCTCACATTTCAAGGGAGCTCTACAGTTTAATATAATAGACAGTTATAGACTGTTTTAAAGTTTGCAACTCAGTTGCGGTAGTCTCACAAAAGCCCACTCTTTTTTTGAACAATTAAGGTATCACATGACTATTTGACAGATCAGGAGACTGCCGCTCAGGGACGTTATGTGATTCAGCCTTATTCATGCAATTAATAAGCAGCAGAGGTGAAGTTGGAAGCCAAAGAGCATCCCGATTCCAACACTCATTCACGATCTGTCACTCTCTTGCTCAGTGAACTCCAGAACCTTCCTATTCGAAGAATACAGAAATTCCTTTTTTGGGCACACAAACCTGGCCCCAACTTACCTTTCAGACTTATTTTATATTATTCCCATTCAGGCACCCAACTGTTCAGCCATATTGGATTTCCTGCTGTTTCTCTTCCATTTCTCCTCTCTGTGTCTTTGCACTAGCTAGTTCCCATACCTGGAGAGCATTCTCTTCTTATCTCTACCTGTTAGAATCCCTGTTTTCCTTCAAAACTCTACTCAAATTCCATGTTCTTTGCATGTTCAAATGCCATGAAACTTTTCTTGATCCCAGCCTCTAGCTGCTAGTACCTTCTACTCCAAGTTTGCCTTGTATATGTTTTCTAAATAATTACTTATGGATATATTTATGCACCAAATATACATACACATGAGTAGCTAGGTGGCAGAGTGGATAGAGTGCTGGTCCTAGGGGTCAGGAAGAGTCATCTTTCTGACTTTAAATACAGCCTCAGACACTTATTAATTGTATGATGCTAGGCAAATCACTTAACTTTGTTTGCTTCAGTTTCCTCATCTGTAAAATGAACTGGAGAAGGAAATGGCAAACCACTCTAGTATCTCTGCCAAGAAAACGCCAAATAAAGTCAGGAAGAGTCAGATATGACTGAAAAATAACTGAACAACATATACATACAGATATCCAAGGTATATATGAGTATATACATAAATAAACACGTATATATGTATACATATACATACATACATGCATATAGATACATTTTCCCTGCTTTTAGAACACAAACTCCTTGAGATTAGAGATTGTTTCATTCTTTATATTTGCATTCCCAGCCTTAGCACATAGGAGGCACTTAATAAATGGTAGTTGATCGTCGCAAGACTGTGAAATTGTAAGTATACATATTATCATCCCTATTTTCCAGATGAGAAAACTTAGGAAAAGGGAAAGAGAGAGGGAATGATTTAAGGTCATACAGTAATTAAGTATCGGAGTCAGGACTCCAACCCATCTGTTTACTCTAAGTTCAGTGTTCTCTTACTCTGTTACTATCTGCAAGTCTCCTTTGGAGGGTGGAGGGAAATTTTAACTTTTCCCGACTGACCACTACAGGAGAGATGGGACTAGTAGATAGGTGCAATGAAAAGAATGCTGAACTTGGAGTCATGAGTTCTGAATTCAAATGCCGGTTCTTGCCTGTGTGACCATAGCTAAGTCAGGGAGAGATCACATGACTTGGCCAAAGCCACACAAAAGTTTCCCCATCTGTCAAAAATGATGTAAAAGTACAAGAGTTCTGAGGTCCCTTCTGGTTCTACATCTATGATCCTAAAGTTCTAATCATTGCTCATATCTGAGGGATCTGGACATCTTTTGATAAATAAATTTACCAAAGCTATAATTGTGCAAATTCATTTTGAGTTGTAGCGGGGATGGCGGCACAGTCTGATCATGGATGCATTTGTCCCGGGGCAGGAGACAGGTCATTTCTTAGAAATTCTGGCACTTGTTCCCATGGAGGCTGGGGTAAAGGCAGTCCCTGGGAGTGTCAGAGCATGGTATCAGGACCCTGGTGATGGGAAACCTAGGATGGGCAGTTGTCTCACACGTCATCAGATGACCTTATGTTAAGTTAGAGATGCAGTGGTTGCCAGGGGAAAGGAGTATCTCCCAGTGCTCCCAGGGCAAAGCCCCATTTAGCCAATGCTGGTTATAGCTCTGAATTTGTCCTCTCTCCACTTCAGAATTCATGATGCTCTGACCACAGATACTCCATAAGGGAATCTTTGAGAGCTGGTACAACTCCTTTCTGTCTCAGCCACATGACCTGCTCCATTGCCCCCTGGTGTTTGAAGATATCTTTTTTTTAGGGTTCTGGTCCAATCCTTCAACATTCATCAGTGGTAATGAGGGTCTTCTTAGGTGGTGGGTTGTGTCCATTTACAGCAATCTTCTTAAAATAAAATCTGGAGCTATTTTGGAGGGTGACTAGGATTGCTTGTTTCTAAATATCATGAAAGAGTTATTACCCAGAGTTCCCTCCCCCTCTTTTGTCCCCTCCCTTCTAAACAGGTGCAGCAAGATTAGTGGTAATTTAAAAAGTAGGATTGCCTCTGTGTCAATTTCTAGCTAATGAGGAAAGCACACTGCGTAATCGCTGTGTATTAACAGGCTCCAACAATGCATCTTCTCAAGCTGTTTATCGTGCTGGGGCTTGGCTCCACAGATGTGCCTTCTGGGATCCAGGAGCTAAACTGGAGATAGGATGGCTTCATTCTCCCTCCTTCTCTTTAGCCAAAGCTCTGGGCCCCTTGGCTGACTTGTCAAGGCGGGGGGGAAAATCACTGAGAAGACAGATGGCCCCATTTCCTCTCCTTAGGTAGTTCCTATTCATAGACTGTTAGAGGGGGGAGCGCACTTGGAAATCATCCATCCAATCCCCTCATTGGGCAGAGAGAGGAGTGGAGGCACAGAAAAGGGAAATAATCTGTCTAGAGCTACACAGCCAACAAGTGAAAGGTCACAGGCTTAGACTTGAAAGGGAAATTAGAGGTCATATAACCCAACCACCCTTGATTTACAGATAAGGAAACTGAGGCAAATAGGGTTAAGTGACTTGCCCAGGGTCACACATCTAGTAAGTGTCTGAGGCTGGTTTTGAACTCAGGAAGATGAGTCTTCCTGACTCCAGATAGAGTTCAACCACCCTCAATTTACAGATGAGGAAACTGAGGACCAGAGAGGTTAGGCACCTATGTCTCCTAACTGGAAAGCAGAAGATGATAGGACCATAGATTTAGCAATGCAAAGTTCTTAGACGTAATTTAGTCCAACCCTTTCATTTGACAGATAAGGAAACTGAGGCCCAGAGAGGTTAAGCAATTTGCCAAAATTCACACATCTACTAAGTGGCAGATCCCAGAATCATGGATTTAGAGCTGAAAGAGACCTTGAAGGTCATTTCACTGATGTAGAAAATGAAGCCATCAGAAGTGAAGTAACTTGATCAAAGTCACATAGATAGTAAGTGGCAAAGCTAGGATTCAAATCCTGGTCTTATGATTCCCAAACAAATATTTAATTTATTTTTGGGATCTGAATACCCACACCAGACTTCCTATTGTGATGCCCAGACCACTTCTCCATTTCGCTCCTAATCCCTGTAACTGCCCAGCTTTCTTTTATGTGGTCCCTATGAGGAAAGAAAAACAATTGCAAGCATTTATATAATGCTTTAAAATTTGTGGAAGGCTTTAGAAACATGATACAGCAACCCTGGGAGCTAGGTGCTATTATTATCTTCATTTAAAAGATGAGAAAAAATGTGGCAAATAAGCGGCTTGCCCAGGGTCACACAACTAGTAGTTATTTAAGGCTGAATTTGAATTCAGATCTTTCTGACTCCATGTCTATCCACTGGGCCTTCTAACTGACTTGAGGGCAAGGACTATCTATCTTTCTTTTTATTTGTATTTGTATTTGTATTCTAAGTGCTTAGCATAGTGCTCGACAGTATGTTTAATAAACACTATTTGTCTGTCTGTTCATTCATCTGCCTATCTATCTATTTATCTATCTATTATCTATCTATCTCCATCCCTCCCCTCTCCATCCATCCATCCATTCATCTGCCTATCTATCTATCTATGTCTGTCTATCTGTCTATCTATCTATCTACCCATCTCCATCCATCCATCCCTCTGTCTATCTACCCCTCCTTCCCTCTCCTTCTCTCATTCTCTTTCCCTCTCTCTCCCCCTTCCTCCTCTTCTCTTTCTCTATCTTAGTGACAACCCACATTTCGATAGTACTGTGAGAGACGTGATTCACATGAAGTGAAGAGTGAAAGAATTATTAGCTCCACTATGTAGACGAGGGAACTGAGGCTTGGAGAGGCTGGCAAAGTGACTTGCCCATGTTTGTGGCTCCTTCGCTGGCTCTGTGACCTCATGGATCTGTGACACAGGAGACAGCCTCCCCTGCCTGTCTATCCTCTCAGACTCTTCTCGTCCAGGTCTTCCTCCCATAAATCCTCTCCAAGAAGCCTGGCAAACACCCAGGGGACCTTCTTCAAATAAATGGAATTGGACAGGCTTGGTGATTTCCTTGGTATGGGGCCCTCTTAGTGAAGAGCCCTCCACTCCCACTGAAGATTTGCACTTCCTCTCCAGCTCAGAGCCTTGGAGGAACTGAGGTCTTTCTGACTCTGAAGTCATCCACCAGCCCTAGCCACTTTGCCATGTTGCTTCTCTCCCCATAATAGTCCATAAAAATAATGGTTCAAATCTATGCAGCCATTTATGTCCATTATCTCATTTGCCCATTTACAACAATCCTTCAAGTTAGGTACTATAATCATCCCCATTTTACAGATGAGGAAATAGAGTCTCAGAGAGGTGAATGGGTATGCTCAGGGTCACACATCCAACCAGTGACTGAGGGGGAATTCAAACCTGTGCCTTTCTGACTCTAGTCAAGAGCTTTAACCACTTCACAACACTGCCTCTAGATCTTTTGACCTTGCATAAAGACTGACAGCTCACATCAGCTAGCCATCCCTTGTCCTCACTGTGTGAGTGACTTATCTTTAAAAATCCAGGCCAATTTCTCTCTGACACATTTGGAATGTCTTGGCAGCTAGATGACATAGTGGATAAAGTATTATGATGGATCAGGAGTCAGGAAGACCTGAGTTCAAATCTCTCCTTGGACACTTACTAGGTGCATGATCTTGAGAAAGTCACTTAACCTCTGTTTGCCTGAGTTTTCCCATCTATAAAATGAAAGTAATAATAGAACCTATGTCACAGTTTTTTTTTGTGAGGATAAGATAAGATAATACTTACACAGTGATTTGCAAATGTTAAAGCACCATATAAATGCTATTATTGTTATTATTATTATCATCATTATAACCTGCTCAACCTACCAAGATCTTTTTCATTATCCTTTGGGAGACCTTCAACGTCAATTCTTTGGAAACTGTAGCGTCCCATGATTTGCAGTGGTGGCCATTAGCAGAACATTGGTGTTAAGAAGATGGGTCTTTGTTTCAGAAAGAAGCTTGTTAGCCTTTCAATGAACTGCATAACATCCCAAAGGCAATTCAGTGAGCTCTCCTCCAGCCTGCCTCATTATCCATTTATGGGCTATGTCCAAGATATATATATATACCGATGAACCAGCTCTGTGGGCTGCCCATTCAATTGCATATCATAGTCTGAGCAATACTCAGGTCTTCATTCCAATTCAGTTAGACTCAATTTAATATAGTTTTGTCAGTGTAAATGATGCTAGAAAAGATGTATTACCATCTGTTTGGCCACTGTTCTCTGACGAGCACTGGGCCTTTCCATCTGCCCTGAAGTGGAGTCCTCCTCCATGCATTGTCTACCTGTAGTGGAATGTGAGCTCGTGACAGCAGGGATGGTCTTCTCTTTTGATTTCTAACCCAGCTTACAATATGTTGTACATAGTAAGAGCTTAATAAATGCTCTGAATTTATCCACTAATAAGCATTTGTTAAGTGCCTGCTGTGTACCAGGTACTGTGCTAGATCCTGGTGACAAAATGATGAAAATATCTGTCTCCAGGAAGTTTAAATTTTGCTAAGAGGGGTCTTCTGATGTCCAGTTCAGTATTCTTTCTCCTAGCCCAAAGAAGAGCAGCTATGAGAAGATATTTGTTTTGACAAATGCCTTCCTTTCCTTACTAATGGAGGAATAAGCTCCCAAATAAAACTCATGCCTCACACAAATCTAACATTCTAGAAGTTAAAAAGTATTTTCACATCTGTGATCTCATAATCAGGGCAGGAGGTATCATGCCTATTTTACAGATGACAAAACTGAGACCCAGAGAGGCCAGATAACTTAAACAAGATCACACAGCTGGTAAGTGGTGTAGCTGGGAAAAGAACCCAGTTCTCTTTATTCCCAGGCCAGGGCTCTTTCTACCCCATCTCATTATCTTTTTTACTCTGATATTTCAATTATTTAGACTGTCAATGGAGGGACTCAGATGCCAGGAATAATCAGTTATTGTATGATACATACATATATACATATGCATATATTTATATGTGTGTGTGATGAGATAGATTTTTCATATGTGAATGGAAGTATGGGGAGTGGGAGTAGGAGAAAATATCACAATTCCTGGAAATCTTAAAAAAATAGAAAAGATAATTCTCCATTTTGAGTGGTTTAGATAAAGGCTTGGTGCTTGGTTCTGTCCTGTTTAACATTTTTATAAATGATTTGGCAAAGGTATAGATGATAGATACGTTTATCAGATTTGCATCTGACCCAAATCTAGGAGGGCTAACTCACTCAATGGCAGAGTCAGTATCCAAAGAAATTATCTTCACAGGCTCAGAATACTGGGCTGAAATGAATAAGATGAAATGGGATAAATGTAAAGTCATCCAGCAAGGTCCAAGAAATCACTTTCACAGGTACAAAGTAGGTCAGGGCAGAGTTCCAAGTCAATTTGTCTGAAAAAGGTCTGGGTATTTTACCATTGGATTGCAAATGCGATATAAAGCAACAAGGTGATGCAACAGTCAACTGAGCATGAAAACTTAAACGGCATTAAGAGAGAGATGGTGTCCAGAACAAAGGTGGTGATAATCCTTTGTGATTTATTCTGGTCAAACCATGTCTACAGTATTGTATTTATTTTTTGGCCTCATATTTTGGGAATAATATTAATAAGCCAGAGAGGGTCTAGAGAGGGGAGCCTAGAATGCTGAAGGGTTCATAGGATCATAGATTTAGAGCTGAAAGGACCTGAGAGCTCATTTAGTCCAGTATTATCATATTTACTGATGGTATTTACTAATTTTACTAATTTACTTTTATTTCCACATACTCACTTTACCCAGAGCAAAGTGACTTGACCAAAGTCATGCGTAAGGAGTAAATGGCAGAGCTAGACTTTGAACCAAAATCCCCTGACCCCTGATCCTCTATTCTTTCCATTGCTCCTGACTCCAAGTCTGACACTCTATATGCTAGATCATTTTGCAGGTATACTAACCAGAAAGCAATTCAATTCAATTGAATTCAATTCAATTCAAATAAGAAATATTTTATAACCTCTCAGGTGGAGGTGCCTCCCCTCCAAACTATCTTGTATCTTTTTTTGTTTATGTTTATGCCTCCCCTAGCATATAAGAGGCATATATCTGCACATGCCTCCCCTGTCCTTAAGGACAGAGACTGTTTCATGTATTGTCTTAATATGCCTGGCAACTGGCACACAGTTGACTTGAAAAATGTTTGATCATTGATTGATTGATAGAAAACTGTTAAGTTAATAAATGTTCAAAGGTTCCAGAAACAAAACTAGCCCAAGCCGGCTGCCCAGAATAACTTTCCAAGGCCAAATTAAAGCTGGGGAGGAGCCAGGAAGGCCAAGCAGAGTGAGCTGAGAGGTGGGGGATGTGCCATGGGAGACAAATGGCTACTTGGCTTCCATGTGTGCTGAGCAGGCCAAGGGCATCTCCCAAAGTCATAGGCACAATTGCCTAGAGAGGGAGGTAGAATGCCTCCCAAAGCACTGGGAGTTGGGAAGGCAGAACCATCAGAAGCCCTCACTGTCTCAGCTAGAGAGAAATTATCCAGGGGATCGTTAGAGGAATTGTGGGGAGCAGTTGGGGGAACTCCCTACAGAACATGCTTAGAATACCAAGAAATGAAAGAATGGAGAAGCTCTGACGGAGGCTAGCTTGGGACCAGTTTCATAGGTTCATTGATCTAGTCCAACCTCTTCATCCTGCAGATGGGGAAACTGAAGCCCAGAGAGGGAAAGAAACTTGGCCATGGTCCCACAAGTGATAAGCATCAGAGGTGAGATTGGAACCCAGGTTCTCTCACTTCACAGATGGTATTATTTCCATTGTACCACACTGCCTTCCCCCAAATCAGTCAGTGAAAGGATGATTGTTTATTCACCATTCATGCATTCAATTGGTATTTTCAGTGTCTACCATGTAAATAGGATTGAGGGGCCCAAGGATTCTGGACCTAGATCTGGAAGGGTGCTCAGGGACCATCTACTCCAATCCTGTCATTGAACAGAGGAGAAAATTGAGACCTGGAAAGTGTAAGTGACTTTCCCAGGTACATATCAGTCCGTTAATAAATATTTTTGAAGCACCTACTATGTGCTAAAAGTATAATGGATGCTAAATAAAAGACATGCTTTGTCTCTGGCTTCTACATTTCACTGGGAGGATACAACACATAAACAGATAAGTACATGTAAAGGGGTGGTCATTTGAGTCCTGTGAGAATGCTGACAACCAGGAGGAATCAGGAAAGGCTCCCTATAGGAGTGAGCACCTGAGCCTACAGGTAGTGTGCCATAGGGCATAGAGTGATGGGCTTGGAGCCAGGGAGATCTGGGTTCGAGTCCTGCTTTAGATCCTCTCTAGTTATGGGACCCTGGGCCAAGTCCCATCTGTAAAATGGAGAGGACAATAGTGTCCGCTTCATGGGCTTGTTGCAAGGGTCAAAAGCATTAATGGCAGCTCCCACCTCAGCTGTTATCACTGTTGAAGGAGGTGAAGGATTTTAAGAGATGGAAGCACAATATGCTCAAAGTAGGGAGGACAACCTGTGCAAAAAGCAAACATCTGGGGATTACAATACCATACTGAGCACCTACTATGT
>NW_020941065.1:13518472-13599439 GCF_900497805.2 Vombatus ursinus | reverse complement strand
GGATTACAATACCATACTGAGCACCTACTATGTGCACAGGACAACCTGTGCAACAAGCAAATAACTGGGGAATGCAATACTATGTTGAGCACTTACTATGTGCAAGGCACCAAGTGTGGCCCTTTGGAAATAAAAGAAAAACTGATGGAGGTGACACAGAAGACAGGTACCTGGCAGCCCCAGGAAATGGAAAAGCAAATTGGCTTTGTAATACAGAGACTGAGGTCAAGTCTCAGTTCTATTGTTAAGACCAAGGGTAAGTTATTTCCCATGCTTTGGGCTTCAGTTTCCTGAATACCTCTCTCTAAGGTCCCTCGGTTATATAAGGCTGGTGAAAGTTATGACGTAGTTACAGTCTTATGCTTATAGCACTGGACTTGGAGTCAGGAAAACCTGTGTTCAAGTCCAGTCGAGGACACTTGCTAACTGCGTGACCTGGGAAAGTCACTTAGCTCTGCCTGCCTCAGTTTCCTCATCTGCAAAATGGGCATAATAATAGCACTGACTTCGCAGGGTTGTTGTGAGGATCAAATGAGACCATATTTGTAAAACACTGTGCAAACCTTAAAGTTCTATGTAATGTCAGCCCTATTGATTAGCTATTATTCCCAACAAACTAGTTGGGAGACAGAGTTATATAGTGGATAGAATGTTGGACTCAGATTCGGGAAGATGGAGGTTCTGATCCTGCCTTTGACCTTATTAGCTGTGTGACCTTGGGCAAGTCACTTACACTCTCTGTGCCTCAGTTTCTCCATCTGTAAAATATGGCTAATAGTAGTGCCTACCTTCCAGGGTTATTGTGAGGATCAAATGAGTTGACAAATGCAAAGTGCTTGGCAAACCTTAAAGGACTAGATAAAATACTAGTGATAATGATGATGTCATTGAGACGGAGTCCTCTCACTTCACACAGATTCAAAATGCAGTAGCCACTCATGGCCCTGATCCTACCATTGAACAGCACAGATGTTTTGATCTGTTTCATTTCTTACCTGGGCTGATTTTTCCCCCACTCCTTTTGGCACCTTGATGGCTTCTCCCTCCAGAGGTCTTACTGGTGCCACTTATAATGGACACACCATACCATTGGCTTTACCCCTACTCTACCTCAAAATTCTTGAATTCAAGGGATCCTCCAGCTTCAGCATCCCCCATAGGAGGGATTACAGGCAGGTACCACCATGCCTACATAGGTATAAATTTCAGTGGCTTGAGCAAGAAGTAACACATTTTCAGTATTTACATTTGAAAAAAAAATCCAGGCAGCTTTCAGTGATCAAGATAATTATCTGCCCATCACTTTATTTTTTTGGTGGTTGTTTTTAAAGCATTGTCACAGGTCTGTGGAGATGGGCTGTCTTACCCTTGTTTTCTAAGCAAGACTGTATCCTTCTGAAATTGATGGAAGATCCAGAATTAATCCCCTGCTGTCTGAGTGCCTCAAGGCTTGGCCTTGGCTCCCCTTTTCAGCATTTAATAAGCTCCCTTGCTCAGGTAAGTCAAAGGGTGAAACCCAAACAAATCATTGCTTCTATTTCTAAGAGGTGTGAAATGAGTGAGATGGGCTATTTACACTCATCAGACCAGAGGAAGGTTCAGCAACAGCCAAATTCTGTAGGTGCCTGGAGTTCCCACCACTAGAAATTCAGTTCCTTCAGAGTGTAATCTGAGAAGGGCACCAGGGTTTTTGGGTGAGATGGACAACGATTTGTCCATAATGTAATCAGAAGCTCCCTAAGGTGTTTAATGTGATGGACAGAGGGCACTTAGAGCACTCCAAG
The DNA here is from genome assembly GCF_900497805.2 of Vombatus ursinus. Lineage (NCBI taxonomy): Eukaryota > Metazoa > Chordata > Mammalia > Diprotodontia > Vombatidae > Vombatus > Vombatus ursinus. Next base: position 13,597,655 of record NW_020941065.1, on the reverse strand, counting down.
TGAAGAAGGAATGATCATCAGTACTGAGAACAAGGGAAATCTTGGCTGTGAAAGGCTGGAGTCAAATCACCAAGCCTGGCTCAGCTGCCAACCCCAGAGAAGAAAATAGGGTGTGTGTGTGTGTGTGTGTGTGTGTGTGTGTGTGTGTTCACACCCTAATCCTAGTCGGACGAGGGGGTCTAATGGATGGAGTGATGCACAGATACAAAGGACTGGTCCATGGGTAGGATGGACTGGCTCAAGAACATGACAGAAAGGAGTGAGCATGCACAGTGTGATGGAGGAGATGTGGGATCTTGAAAAAGTCACTTAACTTTCATAAGCCTCAGTTTCCTCACAAATAACATGAGGGAGGTTGGACTCAGTGATTTCTGAGGTCTCTTTCAGCTCTAAATCTATGACTAATTATGATTTGTGCATGTGTGTGATGCAATGGCATGCTTTGGAATGGGGTATGTGCATGATGGAATCATAGGATCTTAGATTTAGAGGCATTCAGGCAACAAGCATTTATTGAACACTTACTGTATACCAGGCACTGTGCTAAGTGGTGAGGATACCAATGCAAGCAAAAAGAAAGACAGTCCCTGCCCATGAGGGGTTGGGGAGAAGGTACATAGGAGGCAAAGTTTGGGTGGTCAGAAGCACAGCTTAGGGGAGAATGAAGGAAGGCCAGTCTGGATCAGTTTGCAAAAAGGAACTCACCGATGGAGAAAGGGGCCAGGATGGTAGAGGGATGCTCCAGGATGAGAAAGTTCCAGGCACTGAGAGATGTCTCAGGGTGAGAAAGAAGCTGGAGAAGTCCAGAGTCAGGAGCACAGCCCTTGGAGGACCTTATTTTAAACCTTGTGGCTGACACTATCTGTGTGACCTTGGGCAAATGAATTAGCCTCTCTAGGCTTCAATTTCCTCATCTCTCAAAAAATGGGTTTGTACTAAAGGATCTCCAAGATCCCTTCCAATTAGAGATATCTAATATGACAACTAGGTGGCACCAAAGTGTACAGAGCACTGGTCTTGGAGTCAGGAAGACTCATCTTCATGAGTTCAAATCCAGTCTCAGACACTTATTAGCTATATGACCCTGTGCAAGTCACTTAACTGCCTCAGTTTCCTCATCTTTAAAATAAGCTGAAGAAAGAAATGGCAAACCACTCCAGTATCTTTGGACCTGACTGAACAATAACAATGAAAACTAACTCTAAGTGGAATTGAAAGCCTTGAAGCCTAGTGGTCTCCACGTCACTGGAAGTCTTCAGTCTAGGTGACCCCTTTATACAGGAGAATCCTTTCTCAAAAGGCAGTGGACAGAACACCAGACTTGGAGTCAGAAAGATCTGTTCGAATCTTGCCTCACACACTTACTAGCTGTGTGACCCTGGGCAAGTCACATCCCTTCTCTGAGACTCAGTTTCTTCTTCTGCAAAATGGAAGGTTAGATTCATGACCTCTAAGGTCCCTTCCAGCTTTAGGACAATGCCCCTCAGTATAGATTGTTCTAGACAGCCTTTGAGGTTCCTTCTGGTTCTTGGGTTCTATGGATAACTTGCCATCCTTTCTGTGCCAACTCAACAAACACCTAGTAAGGCTTTAAAAATGTGCCAGGCACTGTGCCATGGCAACAGAGGATGCCCATGCTCTAGGCTGTCAATTACTTGCCAAACACATTGCTGAGAGGCCAGAGAGCACAGTGTTTTTCAAATTAGTGATTCAACTCAGCCGCAATCCCAGATTGGGGTGGGGTGGGGGAGCATTAATTATGAGCCGCTCCATCTTCTCCAGGAAGCTGCCAGGAAGAGAACATGCTGTGATTCAGCTCCAGACGAAGGAACAGTCTTTTGGCTCTGCTCCCCACTGTCAATCTGCAGCCGCCCCTTCCTTCAGGGTCGAGCGCGAGCCCCAAGTCCTCTGGGAAGTCTGCCCTGCTCACAGACTCAGAGCCAGAAAGGACCTTAGTCACCACTCATGGCAGCCTCCTCCTTCTACGGAGAAGGAATCTGAAATTCAGGGGGAGAGGAGAAAGGGACTTGTCTAAGGTCACACAGGTTGCCAATGTTAGAGGCAGGATTTGAACCCGGGTCTTTGGACAGCAAAGGCCAGGCTCTTTAAATTATACTCTGACTTAAAATGTTAGCACTTTTACATTTTTTAAATTTATGTTTTATGTTAGCATTTTTACTTTTTTTGTGAACATCCTGTCTTCCCAACTTTAATCTGCCTGAGGGCAGCAACTGTCTCTCTATCTACCCTTGAAGCACAGAGCTGGGCACAGAATAGGTACTTAGGGGGAAGCCAGTGGAGATGAGGGACTAGATGACCTCTAAGACCTCTCTAAGGGCTAAGATTCTCTTAATAGCTTCAAGCTCTGAACTTCTTGGCCCCTCCCTGCTCTGACATCCCCTGTTCTAAGCTCTGCCCCCCAGCTCTGACATTCCCTGTCCTCAGGCCCCTCCTAGCTATGACATCCCCTGTTCTAAGTTCTGCCCCCTAGCTCTGACATTCCCTGTTCTGAGGCCCCTCCCGGCTCTGACATTCTATCCTCTAAGGGTCCTTCATCAGTAATCTCTATGGAAATTAATTGTTCAAGCTTCCTGGGCACCCTAATCAATAACATTTGGTCTCGTGGGAAGATCACGAAGAGTTCTGATCTTCTCGTCTTCATGGTGGAGGGAGCCCTGCGCCTGTGACATTGCACACGGGTTCTGCTCTTTTCTCTGCCTTGACTCCCTGCCTGGCCATGGCCATGGACCTCTCTTCCTATCCTCTCTTCCTATCCACACAGTTACTCTCCTGCCTCTTTCGATAGGTTGTTCTGAGGTATTTTATGAATGTAAGGGATGACTCGGAGCCCCTCGCTAGATTATGGCAGGAGGCTTTCTGGGCTGTGAATTCCTCCTGAGAGCCAGGAAGACCCTGACCGAAGTCTCAATAATGATGCATTGAGTGTGAGACTCTGGCAAATCATTGACCACCTCAGTGCTCTGGCAACTCTCCTGGGTTATAAATCGGTAGTTATTAATTGGGGAAGGGAATTTCTTCAAATGAGAGCTCCCCCATACCAATGAATTCTTAAGGATGGTCCCTAGCACTATCCGCTTGGTCATGGCAATCAAGCTTCTGCCTGTGCCCTCAGCGGGATCACGGGCTCTTAGAATCTCAGAGGGGAAACCTCAAGGATCATTTTATCCAATGTGTGAGCAGCTGGTAAGTGGCAGAATTCAAGGTCACTTGAAGCTTTGGGGGGAAGACCAGACTGTACACATGTCATATGGCCTCCTTTCCTACAGTGACAGGTGACATCTTATGAAACTGATTTTTTTTAAAGGCAATTGGGGTTACGTGACTTGTCCAGGGTCACACAGCTAGTAAGTGTCAAGGGTTTGGTCTGAGGCTGGATTTGAACTCAGGTCTTCCTGACTTCAGGGTCGGTGCTCTACCCACTGAGCCACCTAACTGCCCCTCGCGAAACTGATTTTAATGGGCAGTGGGATTATGTCAGGTCAAGAAATTTGCAAATTAGTTCTGTTTATGTGACCTTGGGCATATCACTTTCTTACCTAGGAAATGGGAATTGTGACATTCGCCCTTTCTGATTCCCAACATATGTTCATAGAGTTTAAGAAGGGTGGGACCTCAGAGCCCATCTGGTCCTACCCTTTCATTTTACAGGTGAGGAAACTGAGGCCCAGAGAGATGAAACCTCTTGAACTAGAGCTGCTGCTAAAGGTTGGAAAGGAATAAAGTCTAAAGGGTAGCTGAGTGGTGTCGCGGATAGAGTGCCTGGAGTCAGGAGGATCTGAGTTCAAATCTGACCACAGGCACTTACTAGCAGTGCAACCCTGAGCAAATCACTTTACCCTGTTTGCCTCAGTTTCTTCATCTGTAAAATGAGTTGGAGAAGGAAGTAGCAAACCACTCCAGTATCTTTGCCAAGAAAACCCCAAATGGGGTCATGAAGAGTTGGACACAACTGAACTGGGTCCCTTCTCAAATCCTCCCTCCCTTCCCAGGAAGACTCTTCTCCCTCCTTCATGTCTGGCCTGCTCCTCATGAAACAAGTAGCCTGCCTCTTCTCCTTCCTCAGGAGTGACTACTTCCTGAATTGGGCAGAAAATCCACTCATTTCTAGGGAGACTGATGAAAAGACAAGCAAATCAGATTAGACTCTTCTTGGGGGGAAGGGAAGAGAGAGTTAGGAGGGGGACTGAGTGTCATCTTGGCTTTGGAGGACTTTGTGCCCTGGCCATTAATTGGCAGCTGGGTTCAGGGGAAATATTACAGACCCACAATGTCTGATATATTAAGAGCCAGGCCAAGGCTGGCAGAGGGTTTAATTTAGCAAGAGAATGCAGGCCTAACTCTTTCCCCAGACATCTGCAAATGCTGATTCAGAAAGCATCTACTTTATCTCCTGTGCCAGGTGGTCAGGACAGGCCCCAATCACAGCAGCACCAATAGCCTTAGAGCTGGAGAGACCTGAGGGAGGAATAATTGGTTCAGAGAAGGTGGCCTGGAGAGAGAAGAGGGAGGGGCAATGGTTAGGCCCCTCCAGCACTGGACAGCTACCGCAGCCAGCTATATCTGCCTCTGGGGCAAGTTCAGCTGGAGGGGGAGGGGGGAGATGCAGGGGAGGGGGGGAAAATGGGGGAAGGGATAAGCATTTATTAAGTGCCGACTATGTGCCAGGCACTGCGCTAAGTGCTTTACAATACAAAGGGTAATATAATGGGTTTAGGTAAGGGAGGCAGAGAGACAGACACAGAAAGACAGAGATAGAGAGAGAGGTGGAGAGATGAGAGTGAGAGACAGAGAGAAAGACAGAGACAGAGAGAGAGGCGGGGCACAGTGGTCCAAAGGACAATCCAAGATGCTGAGAAAGGGGTGTCTGTCCCCCCACCACGGTGGGGGAACAAAGCTCCTGTTTGGTGATGGAGATAGAATAATAATAACAACAGTTAATATTTATATAAGCACTTGCTCCGTCCTAGGCTCTGTGTTAAGTGCTTTTAAGTCTGATTTGATCCTCACAACAGCCCTGTGGGGGAGATGCTGTGATTATTGTACCACCCCCCTCCAGAGGATTGCAAAGTGAGGTGCAGAGATGTCAGCTGTCGTGGGGAGAAAGCCCCTGGGGAAGAAACAGGCCCCCCCAGGGGTAAGCACCAGGAAGCAAAGCTCCATTTGGTCCTTGCTAGTTATATCTTTGCTTATATGTGTTATATATATTTGTTTATATATATTTTATATGTATGTTTATATATGCTATATAATATCAGAGAGGAATCACGATAGGCAGAAAAGACCTGGTTCTCCAGTCAGAGGACCTGGGTTCGAGTCTCAGCTCTGATGCTTGCACTCGGAGATGTTCACCCTGGACTTCATTCCACCCTAGCCGCTCTGTTCTCTAATTGATCGGATCTCCCTAGAGCCTCCATTTTAAGGAAAGTGCTCAGGCTGGCTGTGCACTGAGTCCCCAAGGATACCCTTGGCCCTCCCCCTCTCACCTTCTGTTGACAGTGTTATGTCTCCCCATTAGAAGATACATTCTTTGTGGCTGGGACTGGTTTTTGTTTTCCTTTTAGCTTATATTTGTATTCCCAGCCATTAGCAGAGTGCCTGATAAAGTTGGTGCTTAATAAATGCCTGTTGAAGACTTAGTCTCCCTAGGCCACAGTTTCCCCAAGTATAACATGAAAGGGGTGGAGTAGATTATATCTAAAATCCCTTCGCAATTGGGATCTATGCTCTTACATGATGTAGTAAGGAGAATTCTGTGTATGGTGTTATAGGATCTTAGCTGGTAGGGACCTCAGAGGACACCATTTTACAGATGAGGAAACTGAGTCTCAGAAAAGTCAAGTGACTTGTCATGAGCCACCTACACAGTACAAATCAGAAGTAGGACTGAATCCAGGTCTTTGTGATTCTGGGTCACTATGCCACAGTGCTGTGACAGCCAGAGGGTACATCCTCAACATTTGATGAATTGTGTGACATTTAACCCAGGTCTCCTGTTCCAAGGTGACTTTCACTTTGCATCTCATTGTCTTTGGTGTCCCAGAAAATTCAATTCAACTCAGCAAACAGGTGTCTAGTGTACTTGACTTGGAATCCTTGAGACCTGGGTTCTAATCCTTCCTCAAACATTTACTAGCTTTGTGACCTTGGAAAAATCATTTAACATCTCTGTGTCAGTTTCTTCACCTGCAAAATGGGGGAGTGGTTATATCTTGCGTGTACCCAGTTATTTTCACATTGTCTCATCCATTAGACCGGGAGCTCCTTGAGGGCAAGGACCACATTTTAACCTTTCTTTGCATGCTCAGCACAGTGCCTGGAACATAGGAGGTACTTAATAAAGACTTGTTGATTAATTGGCTTCTAAGGTCCATTCAAAATCTATGATCTTATCGTTCTTGTAAGACTAGCAAACTATGATCTAATTGCTCCCTGAAACTACAGAGTATTGTACATAGTAGGTGTTTAATAAGCGTTTGCTGAGTTGAACTGAATTAAATTGGTTTGGGTTGGATTGCCTTGAAGTGGGAGTCACACTGGCTCCCCCACTATGGTTGGTGGCTAACCATTTGGGAGGGCAATTTTCATCAGCTATGGAGATGATTTTTCCAGCCTGGTTGGGGAGGTAGTGAATTCAACAACTTGGGGGGAAAACACTGTTTCCTTGGCTGCATCCCATCTCTGCTTTCCCTATTTTTTTTAGGGAAAACCAGGCTAGGAAGCATCCTCTGCTTTCACTTTGTCCTTGAAGAGGCCCTGGTTGTCCTCCAAAATTAGGCAGGGCTTGGAGTCTAATGGCTTCTGACAGTTTGTGAGCAGTCCTGCTGCTTGCAATCAGGCATAGAGATCTTGGAGAGACTGGGGGCTCTGAGTGTTCATAGGCGCCATCAATTATCTGGAGGAAAGCCAATTCCTATGGCAGCAGCTATCCCAGAGTCTAGTGCATCCTGTCTCTGGGCTGATGGGAGGTACGATTGACAAGAACTGTTTCTCTGGGTTCTGATACTTTTTAATCTCCATAGCTAAGGGTAAGTTTCTGAGCCTCAGTTTCCTTTTTTGTAAAATGGGGATACTATACCTGGATCACTGGGCTTGATGGGTGGATGGGGGCAGGAAATGCTTTATATTGCTTAAAGCAATAAAGAGATGCAAATTGATGTTATTATCTCAATTGTGTGTGATTGGAAGAAGAGGAAGAGTGTTTCTGATTGTCTCACCACTCAGCAATTTTGTGCTACAAGATAACTGGGGATAGAGTTGTTATTGCTACCTTAGAATCCTAGAAATAAAGTCTTGTACCCTGGTAGTTGTAAAATTTTAGACTTTCAGAATTATAAAATCTTAGAATCAAGTCCAATCTCTCATCACTCAGTACAGAAATCTATGCTTTTTACAGTTTCCTACAGATGTTCATCAGGTCTTTTTTTTTTTTTTGGTGAGGCAATCCGGGTTAAGTGACTTGCCTGGAGTCACATAGCTAGTATATATTGTGTGGCTGAGGCCTGATTTGAACTCAGGTCCTCCTGACTCCAGGGCCAGTGCTCTATCCACTGCATTACCTAGCTGCCCCCAAAATATTTATAGGAACTCTTTTTTTTCCTTTTTTTATGAGGCAATTGGGGGTTAAATGACTTGCCTGGGGTCACACAGTTAGTAAGTATCATGTGTCTGAGGCTGGATTTGAACTCAGGTCCTCCTGACTCCAAGGCTGGAGCTCTTTCCACTGCATTACCTAGCTGCTCCCATCAGGCCTTTTCTTGAATGCCTCAAGTGATGGAGATCTCACTACCTCACACAGTAAACCCATCCCATTGTGGGGAAGCAATACTCTTTAGAAAATTGACATTCAGTCGACAGTCCAACACCAAAAAACCCAAGAAAAATAAACAAAATGAAAAAATTCCATTTTACTGTGCACTCAGAGTTCATCAGGTCTCTCTTTAGAGGTTGATAGCATTTTTTAGAATTGTCTTGGATTATTATCTTGATCAGAGTAGCTAAGTCATTTACTGTTGGTCATCACACCATGTTGCTATCAGTGTGTACAATGCTCTCCTGGTTCTGCTTGCTTCACTTTGAATCAGTAAGTCTTCCCTGAACCTAAATATTCTGACTTCAAATGCAGTGTTCTTCCCATTTCTCCATTTTTGCCTTTGCTTCTATGTATTTTTACACATCTATATGGTTTTCAAAGCCTGCCCACATCCATTGTGTACAGTAAAGAGTCCTGGACTTTGAATCCTAGGACCTGAGTTCTAAGTCAGATCCTACAGTTTACTACTGAGGTGAATCTTGTTGAGTCACTTAACCACTTCTGTGTCCTCCCCTGGAAAACAAGGGGGTTAGACTAGATCATTTCTAGGGTTCCTTGGAGCTCTCAATCTGTGATCTTAGGTTCTCATTTGATATTCACACCAAATATGTGAATGAGGTAATCAGAGCCATAACTAGGATGGGTAATCAGTGCTTTGCCCCAGGGTGCTGAATTTAAAGGACACTATCATGCTTGGCTAAGCTGGAATGAGCTCTCTCCCTACCTCGCCCTGTTCCCCACACCCTGACCTCCCTAACTGCCATCTATCCATCTCTAACTGACATCCTGCGGTTTCTGCTTTTGCCTTTTCACTCCTAAGGGGAAGTATCCTATTCCCACTCAAGCCAGAGCTCAAATATTCCTATTTGCAGCTCTGGAGGTCATAAAGGGATGTCATTCCCTTCTGACAGAGAGAGAAAGGGAGAGCCAGGCAAGGGAAGCAACTTGTCTTGTGGTTTCACAGTTCGTAAATGGCAGAGTGGGCAGGGGTGGGGGAGGGGCAGAGATCAAGGTCAAGATTCATACCAAGGGGCTTCCTTTAGGCTCTTCTCTCTGTCACAGCTCTATGCCTGCCCCTCCCCCCCATCTGTCATAATCGCCAGCTATAAGACTTCTCGCTATGATGACTTGACAATGAGAGCCACTATTAGGAGGGGCCTTTCTAGGGAAAGTAGGCTGGCTGTGTTAATTTGCTTCTCTTGTCATAAGACATCTTTTTAGATGATGAGAACCTCACCATCAATCCCTCAGTGCTTAATAACCAGGACTCTTTATGTTAATTAATTTAGATATTGAGAATATTCTCATTAAGCGCAGAGATGTCAGGTCAGATAGAGTGAGCTCTGAATTCCCAAGCTAAGCTCAAGGCACGCTGACTGCCTTCTATGTGTCGAATGTTCCCTAAGCTCTCTGTCTCCTAGCTCTGTTTCTGGTCTGGCTATTGGTGGGCTAATCCAAAAGTCACTTGGTTTGCTAGTTCTCCATAATTTCAAATGAATACACAGCTGGTGTTGGTATTAGAGATGTGGAGTGGTACAGGGAGGAACGTGTTGGTTTTAGAGTCAGGAGGCATGGGTGGGAAGCCCAGCCCTGCCACTTACTAGCTTGGAAACTTGACAAAGTCGTTTGCCCTCTGTGAACCTCAGTTTTCCTATCCAATGAATGGGGACGTTGCCCACAGGGTTGATCCTGCCTAATGGGATCAAATAAGATAATGGATATGAAGCTGTTTATAACTGTGTCTTTTAATACATTGCAAGCCATTAATAAATCCATTCATTCGTGCCTTGCCTCAATTTCTCCATCTGTAAAACAGGGATCACAATACCTGTTGACCTTGAATTAAGGGGCTGTTGTGTGCCTTTGAAGAAAATAAAGCACTCGGTGCTTTGTAAACCTTAATGGATTCTCTGAATGCTAGCTATTACTATTATGAATCACAGGGGATGACCCAGATATTCTCATCACCAACGGATGTGGTGGCTACTCCCCTGAGTCCATTTAAACATTAGTTTACAAATCATTTACTGCTCGACAGGGAGGGGAGGGGGTGGGAAAACTCCACCACAGAATTATGATGCCCCGACAATAGGAGATCAATGAGGGAAGGAGATGAAGTGGTTTTGAAATGATATACTAGAAGACTATTCATCACAGAAGGTAATTCCACACAGCCTGGGCCCCATCCAAGGGGGGTCCAGAGCCAGAAGGATGGGAAAGAAGGATCTCATTAGGAGCTCTCACAGTATGGGCTTTGAAAGCATTGCTCGACAGTTGCGTGCCAGGGAAATCAGATCCATTTCTCTGTGGAAGATGACTCATTAATTACTCAATCAATGAATCAAAAAAGAAAAAAACCTCAGAGGCTCATCTTTGGGGCTATAGGGTCTGGGGAATAGGCTTTAGAGGTTGCTTCATTTTATAGAGAGGGAAACTGAGGCCTAGAGAGGAGAAATAACTTTATAGGATTATAGATTTTGATCTGGAGGGAACTTTAAGGAACACTTAGGCCAGTCTCTACTCTGGAGGAAAGCACCATTTATACTGAGGCAGTAATGAGTTTCATCAGTGTGTTTCTTTTCATGGTGACCTCTATTGGCTTCCCGATAGCTTTCTATTGATGAAGTACAAACATCTTTGGAAAGCAGTAAATTGGCAGGCTCAAAAAAAAGCTCATTGGGGCTGGATAACAGATACAGGTGTTCTCAAAGGGTAGGGAAATATGTAGAAAAGAAATGCCCAAATAATGTATTCAGTTATAGAATGCAATTTGTTCCTTGTTACAAATAATCCATCCATAAAATAGATCTTATTCTTTTTTGTACATCCTACTCTTGGCTCTGTCACTAATTCACTGGCAAATGAGCAATTTTCTGCCTTCTTTTGGGACTCAGTTTCCTAAGCTGCTATAGGAAAAAGTTGTACTGGATGACAGCCAAGGACCCTTCTGGTGTTGCTGTTCCATGCTCCTGGACACATCCCTGCCAGCTCTGATGTTGTCTGCTCTAAGGTCCCTCTCAATTCTCCCATTCTATGTTCTAAGGGTCCTTCCATCCCTGACATTCTGTATTCTAGGATTCTAATTGCCATTCAGTGTTTTATGCTTTGAGGATTTTTCCTGCTGGAAAGAAGACTGGATTGGTAGTCAGGGGACCTTAGGTCAAATACTGGCTCTTCTGCTTACCGTGTGACCTTGGACAAATCACTTAACCTCTTTGGGGCTCAGTTTCATCTCCATAAAACTATGGGTTTGGACTAGGGAACATCTAAGGTCCTTTTTATACATAAAACTATGAGCCTGTTGCCTGGCATTATATATGTTATGTTCAATTGTCTCTTTGAGCATTGGCACACCATGTTCTACTGTCTAAGGTCTCTGATTTTCTGATACTAAAATGATTTCTCATCACCAGGAGGTCTTTCCATCCTCCCCACCAGGAGAAGGGGGTGGGTTTCTTGGGTCATTCACACTGTTGTCTCTCTAACCAAATCTGCTCTTCCTTGTCATGTCAGCGTGCTTGCTAGAAGGAGTGATCCAGTCTCAGTGACCAGGTTAATTGGCACCCTAAGGACTGAACTAGTGACCTGAGCCTCATTAATATCATGCACCAACCTGCTGAGATGACCAGCTACATTCACACAAAGCAATACTCTGTTAACAAAAGCTCAAATGATTTGGCCAGTGACCTTGGTTACATGAGACAGAACTGTGGGCAGTGCTTTGAGATATAATATCTTCCCCTAACAGAGAAGGAAAAACACTTTACCTGCTCTCATCAGCCTGAGGGAGAGTCCATAGGAAGGAAGATAAGGAGAGAAGTATTGGAAATGCAGGTTCACACTGAAGTGGAGAGATTTCCATGTCAGAGCTGGAGTGGCCTGAGAACAGGGGATGTCAGAGCTGGGAGGGGCCTTAGAGCAGGGAATGTCAGAGCTGGGAGGGGCCTTAGAACAGGGGATGTCAGGGCTGGGAGAGGCCTTAGAACAGGGGATGTCAGGGCTGGGAGGGGCCTTGGAACAGGGGATGTTAGGGCTTGGCGGGGCTTTAGAACAAGCAATGTCAGAGTTAGAAATGATTAGAGAAGTCTTCTCTTTCAATTCTCCTCCTTTTATAGAGCAGGAAACAAAATCTCAAAACTTTCGATTCTTCTGGCCAAGTTCACAGAGCAGGGGCCAGACCCCATGGCTTCTCCCTTCCAGGCCAGTATTTTCCACCCACCTCAAAGCCTCAATTATTCCAAGCTGTCAGAATCGATGCTCCACACTGAGCTTACAAGCATATTTTTTTTTAATATACCACCAGTCAAACCTGGAAATGGCAGTAACTTGTGTCCAAGCTGTAGCTTTTTGGTTCTTGTAACATGAAATTATCAGCAACTACAAGCATCGCATTGACCACAGAGGGGAGGATAATGGGTCAGAGTGAGCAGAACAGAGCTCAAGGCTTCTTCTACTTCTGAATGCTTTTCAACAAGCATACTTTCCAACAGATTATGTATTCTTGGCATTTCTAAGAGTCTCAGGACTAGAAGAGATCTTGATAGATCATGGAACTCAACCCAGGGCTCTTCTGCCCCCTCTCTGTCGCCATTTCTGGCATCTACTTTTCACATTCTAATAGACTCACAGAAATTCAGAGCAGGGAGGGCCTTCAGAACCTCTCAGCTCCAATCAGTGCCTGAAAAACAGCCATCTTCTGTAACGAATTGACAATCGGCCATCCAGCCTTTGCTTGGAGATCTCCAAGGAGAGGGGACCCATTACCAATCAAGGCTGCCCATTCCACTTTGGGACAGTACTAAGAGTGAAGAACAGCTAGCATTTATCAACAATAATATTAATAGCTAGATATTATTATCCCCACTTTATAGGCGAGAAAACTGAGCCAGGCAGAATGTGATTTGCCCAAGGTCACACAATCAGTAAATGCCTGAGGGAGGATTCAGATTTGTGTCTTCTTGACTCCAGGTCCAGTGTAATATCCACTAAGCCACCCAGTGGCTAACACCTAGTGTTAGGAAGTTTTCCCTTGAATCAAGCCTAAACCTGTCTCTCTGCCATTTTGACCGATTCATGGCTCCTGGTTCTTCCCTCTGGACCCAAATAGAAACAAATCTTATCTCTCTTCCACATGACATGACAACTTTGAAAACATTTGATGGCAACTATCAACAGAATCTCATACCTGGACAGAACCTCCAAGGCTCCCTAGTCTAACCCATACCTGAACAAGATCCGCCTGTACAGTGTTCCCAACAAGTGGTGCTCCAGCCACTGCTCGAAGTCCTCCAGGGATGGGGAGCTCATCACCTCCCTAGGTGGCCCATTCCACTTAGAGATAGCTGTCATTGTTGTTGCTTTTACTTCTGCCTCCTGGAAACTCACTGTATTTCACACATTCTCAAGTTCTGGAACTTTCTGTCATGCCTTCTCTGAGTCTTCTCTTCTCTAGTTCCTTTGGTCCATCTTTATGTGACCTGGACCTAAGGTCCTTCCCTGGCTGGTCACCCTCCTGTGGACACTCACCATTTTGTCCATGCACTTCCCAAAATGTGGTACCAAGAACTGGACATACCCCAGATGTGGTCTATCTGGCTCTGCCTGTCATGAGTGCCAGGCTAAATATTCCCAGTTCCCTGATTACATGTGCTCTTAGATCGAGCGACACTGGCCTCCTGGCTGTTCTGTGAACAAGACCCCCCCCCCCGCCCCAATCTCTCAACTCCAGGCATTTTCTCTGACTGACCCATGCCTGGAATGATCTCCCTTCTCCACTCTGCCTACTGACCCCCTTGGCTTTCTTTAAGACTCAACCAAAATGCCATCTTTTACTGGAAACCTTTCCCAATCTCTCTTAATTCCTATGCCTTCCTTCTGTGAATTTATCCTGTATAGAGCTTGCTTGATATAATATTTGTTATCCTGTTGTCTTCCCTATTAGATTGTAAGCCCCTTGAAGGCAGAGATTATCTTTTGCCTCTTTTGTATCCCCAGTGCTTAGCACAGTGCCTGACACATAGTAGAAGCTTAATAAATATTTATTGCTTGCTTGGGTTTCTTCAGGCCATCCTCATACGGCATAGCCTCAAGGTCCTTCCCCATTCTGGGTGCCCTCCTCTGGATACTCCCCATGTTTTCTGTGTCCTTCCTAAAATGTCATACCTGATCATAAGAACCCAGCCACGATATCTCAGGGCAGCTGACAGCAGGAATTCCCCCTTCTAATTCCTGATGGCTGCACCTCCTGTACTTGGATGTGTGGCTGTGACTTAAATGAATTTCTGTTTTGTGGTTATCTATAAGACTAGCTCTTTCAGAACACCACTGTTCCGGCGAGGTTATCGGATTCTTTCCTTAATCTGATTGTTCATTCCTTTGGCTGCCTGCAGCTCCCCTCTTTCCCCTTCTCCACAAACTGTATGTAAGAATGGGAAGCTGATGGTTTCTTCCTTGCTCAAACAGATTGCTTTGCTCAGACAGATTCTCACTAAGGGAGAGTGTACTGCCTTCTAGTCTGATCAAAAAGGAAGTCATTCTAAGAGGTTAGGGAAACAAGAAAGATGGAAATTGGGGCAGTGCCAGCGAATGGAAACATACACAAAGAAGTGACCTCAACGCTTGGACAGATAGTCAATAATACTAATAACTCACATTTGTATGGTGCTTTAAGGCATGGTCCCAGGTCTGTACTCAGAGCTTTTCCACAGGAGAAAGACCTGACAGATCTTACACCACCTGGCACAGGCATCTGGAACCCAGGCTGGCCTCCACACTCTGATAAAGCAGCATGATTTGGTCATCTGAGGACCAGCTTGGTTAAGTTTGGAAGAGGCTTGTCAGGTCAGAGCAGGAGGATGAAATGTTTGGCCAAGCCAGCTGTCAAAGACCAGGGCCATACAGTTCCAGAAAGCAGGAAGACCTGGGTACGAGACTAGCTTCTGACAGTGTCTACTCTAGTGTGAGTGCACATACAAATCACTTAACCCCTTTCAACCTCAGTTTCCTCATCCATAAAATGTGTATAATAAAAATTATAGCGCCTACCTCATGGAGTTGCTGTGAAGCTCAAATAATGTAGACCAGGGGTGGTCACATGTGGTTTCCCACACCTTAGGTAGACAAAGCATTTTAGGATCTCAGAAACCATCTAATTAGACCCTGCCATCCTACATGTAATCCTGTCCCAAATCTCACTGGGATAGGACTTATTGGTGAAGATGAATATCCCACCCTGTACCATATAAGGACACTGAGCCCTAGAAAGGTCATAGATAGAAAACTTTTACCTAATAAATATTTATCATCATCATCATTAACATTAATAATAGTCATAAATTACCGAGTTCTCTTTCACTTGATATTTTATAATAGCACTTAGAGCAGTGCCTGGTACATAGTAGGCCCCTAACAGATGTCTGCTGAATGAGATTGCAAACAGTCATAGCTTTGGTGAGTGCCAGACCAGGGGCCCATGCCCAGGTTCCCCGCTCCCAAGCCTAGTCTTCTCTCCACCACTGTTTGTCCAAGAAAAGAGTCAGAGCTTTGGAGCCACCTGAAAGCAGATGATCTTAGAGCTAGGAGAGTCCTTACAAGGTTTCTAGTCCAATCTCTTCTTCAGATGAGGAAGCAGATGACCAGAGATGTGAAGAGACCTAACCCACATCACGCAGAAAGTAAATAGTAAAGGAGGGTTTTGACCTCTAAGGAAGGGCCTCCCACTCTAAAGCTGGACTATTCTTATCATCCAATTGGGTTCCCAACCCTCTCCCTGCCCCTCATCGTACAGAGGAAGAAACCAAGGCTTAGCAAAACGGGGTGGTTTTGACCAATGTCACACGGATAGAAAATGACAGAGACAGGATCTGAACCCAGATCCCTTGACACCAATTCCAACATTCTTTGCACTCTCTCACATTGCTCCCCCATCGATTTCCCCATTGCACAGAGCAGAAAATTGAGATCTAGATCAGTGAGTGAATCCTGAATTGCTCAACGTTGCACAGGGAATTAAGGGCAGAGCCTGCCAACTCTTCTTTCATTACTCATTCTACTTTCGTCTTTAGTCATGGGTCTCCTTCAGCAGCTGGAGGCTCTTCCTTTTAGGCTATGGGAGAATGGGACTGGTATTGTAATTTTACTGGTCTAGGGAACTCCCTGATGAGGAAATGCCTTCTACCAATGCAGGTCAGTATGTCCCCTGTAATGAACACTCCTAGAGAGTTACTTGTGGGCAGTGAGAAGGTAAGTGATTTGCCCAGGATCACACAACCAGCATGTATCAGCGACAGGACCTGAACCCAGGGTATCCTGGCTCCTAGGCCACCTCTCTACCTGCTGTACTATGCTGTCTCCAATCCTGACTATCTCTTGGATTCAGGGTGGTTGCTGGGATCATGGGGGACATCAGAATTCAGCTGGTGTTTCTGGAGGCATCTTTGAAAAAATCCATATGTAGTTCCCCAGGGGCCTGGTATACATTTTCTTCATCTCATTATGTGCCACGAACTCCTGCTGGCCTTGAATGTAAAGGCAAAAATGCCTGACTCTCCCGCCCAGTGGGTAATGTATCAACAAATTATAAAGAGCCATGGGGGAAGCTGGCTGATTGCCCTAGTGCCTTTTTGCCTGAGGCCTTCTGGCAGGCTGTGTAGTGAGGAGATAGTCAGGTCCTCCAGAGTTCTCGACAAGGAATCAGGAAACCAGGCTCTGCTGCTGACTTCCTGTGTGACCTTGGTCAAATTTCTTCACTCCTATGGGCCTCAGTTTTCTCCCCTGTAAAATGAGAGGGTGGGATCAGATAACCTCTAAAGTCCCTTCTAGTATCAAGTTGATGATGCGCTATAATAGCGATCAATTACACTGATATTAACCTTTCCATGTCACAATCTGAGGAAAAAATCACTGACTTTTCAGACCTAGTCTTTCTTGCATTACTTAGTGGACTTCAATCAATGTGCTGTGGCAACCAAAAACATGAATGAGATTTTGGGGGTGAATTAACAACAAGAAGCATTGAAATAGTACTTTAAGGTTTGCAAAGCACTTTACAAATGTTATTTAATTTGATCCTCACAATTCTGGGAGATAGATGCCATTATTATCTTCATTTTACAGATGAGGAAACTGAGGCAGACAGAGGTTAAGGAATTTGCCCAGAGTCACACAGCTAGTGAGTGTCTGATTTGACCTAAAGTTCCCCTGATGGGGCAGATAGGTGGCACAATGGATAAAACACTGGGCCTGGAAGTAGGAAGATTTCCGTTCCTGAGTTCAAATCTGGCCTCAAACACTTTCTAGCTCTAGGCAAGTCACTTAACTCAATTTCCTCATCTGTAAAATGATCTGGAGAAGGAAATGGCAAACCGCTCCAGTATCCCTGCCAAGAAAACCCCAAATGGGGTCCTAAAGAGTCAGACACAACTGAACAACAACAACAACATATAACGGGCACTACGTCAAGCATTGAAGATACAAAGAAAGGCAAAAACAGAATCCTTGCCCTCGAGCAGCTTACATTCTAGTGAGAGAAACATGTAGATAAATAGATACATACACGGTAGGTAAAGAGTAGTTAGAAGGTAAACTTAGAGGAAGGCAACCACTCATCATGGAGAGAGGCTTGAAAACCACTTGTTGGATAAGTTATAATGGGAATTCCTCGGGTGTATGGTTAGACAATATGGTCACTTTCGTTTGCGTCCACCTTTCAAATTCTTGATTCTGTTGCATCCCAGCAGACGGTAGCAGAGAGCATCAGATAACCCAAGAAGTTGACTGGCTAAAGATCAGCTGAGAATAGCCTAGTGAAAGGAAACACCTGGGGACAGGGGTTGGTGTCTTATGAATTATGGTTTTGATTGAATGTTCAACCATACCCAAAAAGGATCTTGAACACAAGTACATTTCTGGAGGCCCAGATGTTGAGTGGCCCCCCTGGGGCTCATCATATTTGATGTTCATGATAATTTTATGAGGTAAGGAGTCATAATAAGTTTTACTCTCAGACTATAAGCTCCACAAAGGCCGAGACCATGACTTATACCAACTTTAAATCTCCCCTTATAGCTTTCTTTTTTTTCCCCCTTAATAGTATTTTTTCCAATTACACGTAAAGATAGTTTTCAACATTTGTTTTTGTAAGTTTTTGAGTTCCAAATT
Organism: Vombatus ursinus; assembly: GCF_900497805.2. Lineage (NCBI taxonomy): Eukaryota > Metazoa > Chordata > Mammalia > Diprotodontia > Vombatidae > Vombatus > Vombatus ursinus. The sequence goes on along the minus strand of NW_020941065.1, from coordinate 13,579,666 downwards.
TTTCTACTTCCCTTCCTTCCCTCCCCCTTCCCCAAGACAGCAAGCGGTCTGATATAGGTTATACACGTACAATCATGTGGAACATATTTCCACATTCATCATGTTGTAAAAGAAGAATCAGAACCAAAGAGAAAAACCATGAACAAGAAAACAAAAAACAAAAAAAAGTGAAAACAGTATGTTTCAATCTGTATTCGAACTCCATAGTTCTTTCTCAAGACGTGGTTAGCATTTTCCATCATGAGTTCTTTGGAATTGTCTTGGATCATTGTATTGCTGAGAAGATCTAAGTCTATCATAGTTGATCATTTCACAGCAGTTGCTGTGTACAATGCTCTCCTGGTTCTGTTCACTTCACTCAGTATCAGTTAATGTAAGTATTTCCAGGTTTTTCTGAAATCTGTCTGCTCTTCCTTTCTTATAGCACAATGGTATATTATGTTACATTCATATACCACAACTCATTCAGCCATTCCCCAATTGATAGGCATCCTCTCAATCTCCAATTCTTTGACACCACAAAAAGAGCTGATAATACATACTTTTGTACATGTGGGTCCTTTTCCCTTTTTTATCTCTTTGGAATACAGATCTAGTGTGGTATTGCTGGGTCAAAGGTACATACAGTTTTATAGCCCTTTGGGCATAGTTCCAAATTGCTCTCCAGAATGATTGGATCAGTTCACAACTCCACTACCAATGCATTAATGTTCTGATTTTCCCACATCTTCTCCAGCATTTATCATATTCCTTTTCTGTCATATTAGCCAATCTGATAGGTGTGAAGTGGTACCTCAGAGTTGTTTTAATTTGCATTTCTTTAATCAATACTGATTTAGAGCATTTCTAAATGACTATAGATAGCTTTAATTTCTTCATCTGAAAATTGCCTGTTCATATCCTTTGATCATTTATCAATTGGGAAATGACTTGTACTCTTATAAATTTGACTCAGTTCTCCATATATTTTAGAAATGAGGCCTTTATCGGAAACACCGGCTGTATTTTTTCCTAGCTTTCTGCTTTCCTTCTAATCTTGGTTGCATTGGTTTTGTTTGTGTAAAACCTTTTTAATTTAATGTAATCAAAATTATCCATTTTCCATTTCATAATGTTCTCTATCTCTTGTTTGGTTATGAACTCTTCCCTTCTTTCTAGGTATAACAGGTAAACTATTCCTTGCTCTCCTAATTTGCTTATGGTATCATCCCTTATGTCTAAATCATGTGCCCATTTCAACCTTATTTTGATATAGGGTGTGAGGTGTTGGTCTATGCCTAGTTTCTGCCATACTATTTTCCAGTTTTTACAGCAGTTTTTGTCAAATAATGAGTTCTTATTCCAGAAGCTGGAGTGTTCAGGTTTATCAGAGAGTAGATTACTATAGTCACTGACTACTGTGTTGTGTGTACCTAACCTATTCCACTGATCCAACACTCTATCTCTTAGCCAGTACCAAGTAGTTTTGATTATTGCTGCTTTATAATACAGTTTTAGATCTGGTATGGCTAGGCCACCTTCCTTTGCATTTTTTTCCATTAATTCCCTTGATTTTCTTGACCTTTTGTTTTTCCAGATGAATTTTATTATTATTTTTTCTAGTTCTATGAAATAACTTTCTGGTAGCCCTTACAGTTTTCTGACTTTAAACATTACAACCAGTCATTTCAATTAAGACATTTATCAATAATCATCTCCTTATCATACTGCTCATTCTTTGGCCATCATCTTCAATCCCCTTCTACCAAAGACTCAGACTCTACCCTTGGGTCCCCAGCTCTGTTAGGTTATTTTGCCAAAGATCTCACTTTCTATCTTCCTCTCACCATGCTGCTTCAGGCATTCCCCAGGCCCACCCTCCTTTTTTTTTAAACACTGCTTTATATGTTGTCTTCTCCCTTTAAATGTCAGGTTCTTGAGCTCTTATTTGTTTGTGTTTGTATTACCGGTATTTAACATGAAGTCTGGCATATAGTTAGCACTTAATATATTCTCTCTCTCTCTCTGTCTCTCTCCCTTCTTCCTTCTTGTATCCCTTCCTGCCTCTCTTTCTCCTCTGCCTTCCCCCTTGTCTCTCTCTCCTTATTCAACTATGATATATCTATTCATCCAACTATCTATTCATTCATTCACCCACCTATCTATCTACTTACTCATCCAACAGTCTATTTATTCATCTACCCATCCATCTATCTGTCATCTATTCATCTATTAATTCACTCATCCAACTATCTATTCATTCATCCACCCATCTGTCCACACAACTATTTATTTATGATGCACTCATCCAACTACCTACCTCTCTCTCATGTAACTTGATTTATCAGAAAACAAATTCCTAGAATTTTCTTCCATTTAAAAAGTGTTCATTAGAAACATGTCTCAGCATAGAAGAAATAAATCGGTCAATTGATTAGTTAACAGCCATTTATTAAACTATTACTATGTGCAAGGCATTATGCCACATTGGAAAGAATAGAGCATGGGATTTAGAGGCAAAAGAGCTTGAGCCCGAATCTAGGCTCTGCCGCTAGTTGACTAGTTGCTTTCTTCCTCTATAAAAACAGGAGGGTTGACTTAAGCTTTGACTTAATCTTAATAGCCCCTTTTACTTACACCTTTATAATTTGATGAAAAACTTAAAAAGTAACCTTCTATCTATAAATGTATAGATACTCTAAGTAAGTCAGTAAACAATCATTTATTAAGCACCTACTGTGTGCCAGGAACTGTGCTAAGCACTGGGGATACAAAGAAAAGCAAAAGATAGTCCCTGCCTTCAAGAAGCTCACAATCTCTAATGGGGAAAGCAATATGAAAACAACTATTTACATTCTCTCTCTCTCTCTCTCTCTCTCTCTCTCTCTCTCTCTCTCTCTCTGTCACTCACTCACTTTTTCTCTTCCCTCTTTCCAGAGAGAGAAAAAGGGGGAGGATATGCATATATACACACATATACAAGGTAAATAGGAAAGAATCTCAGAGGTAAGGAGATAGTGGTGATAGTTTTGGTGGTGGTGATAAGAACCAGGAATTGGTCAGACCATTCAAGAAAGCAACTTGGAATTAAATGCAGAGAAGCAACTAAAATGTTCACACCCTTTGATTCAGAGATCCCATAGATCCTGAAGACAGAAAAAACTGCAAATGTCCTTCACACAGCTAAATATTCACAACAGTGGCTTTTTATGGTTGTCAGGAACTAGAAACAAATTAGATGCCCATTGATCAGAAAAAGGTTAAACAAGTTACAGTACATGGATATATTCAAATACTATTATACCATAAGAAAGGATGAATGTGGTGAATACAAAGAAGGATGGAAAGGCTTATGTGAACAGATGCAAAATAAGATGAGCAGAACCAGTAAAACAGTATAGACAATGACTACAACAATATGAATGGAAAGGAAAAAGCAAATCCTGAAACCAAATTCTGTTAATTATAATGCTCAAGCTTGTTTTCAAAGAAGAGGTAAAGATGTTCTATGGGTGTGGATACTGAAGATACGCTCAGATTTGTTTGATTTATTGGTTGGTTTTGCTGAACTGATTTTTCTTTTCTCCTGTTTCTCTTTTAGTCTTTGTGCCAAGGGATATGTCAATGGGGAGGGGAAGAAAGAGGCCCCTAGGTGACTGCCTATCCTGAGTCCCCGCTCTGTCTCAGTCTTCTGACCTGTAGCTACGGAGGTTGAAGGGCATTATCACTATGAACCTTGTGGAGGTGGATGAAGAGCAGGAGACAATCTCTGGCTCACTCAGACCCACTCTCTGTGACTTCCAGGGCTTTCCCCGGCCTGAAAAGGAGCTGGCAAGGCTAACACCTGTCCTTTGTGTCTGTCAGCAAGAAGTTGGAGCCCTGCTATTAGAGGCCCTGTCTCATTAGAGAGGTTTAATTGTGCCCTTCAGAGAGGATCTGGCTAATCAGACACGATGTTCTCCACCTTTCCCCAGAGTCCAGCTCATCACTGCTAAGTGTCCATTCTCTGTAGAGGTGCCCAGGATCAAAATAATCACCGTTAGCTAACTGGAACCTAACCCTGGCTGGGAAAGCCCATTGGAGGTTGACAGGAAGGCCCTCCAGGCTATGAGGCATGCATTTGGGCCTGTCTCCTTCCCTCTCTCTCCATCTCCTGAGATCTCTATTATCTTCTCCATTTACTTCTTCACTATTAGAAGATCCTCTCTTCCCTTTCCTTTTTCATGGGAACATAGCAGTCAGTCAGAAAGTCAATTGTTATTCAGTTGTTTCAGTCATGTCTGACTCTTTGTGACCCTATTTGGGGTTTTCTTGGCAGAGATACTGCAGTGGTTTGTCATTTCTTTCCCCAGTTCATTTTACAGATGAGGAAACTGAGGCAAATAGGGTTAAGTGACTTGCTCAGGGTCACTAGTAAATGTCTGAGGCGAGATTCAAATTCAGAGAGATGAGTCTTCCAGGCCTAGCACTTTGTCCATTGCGTCACCTGGCTGCCCAAAGTCAGTCTGTAAACATTTATTAAGTCCCTACTATGTGCCAGGCACTATAGTAAGCACTAGGGATACAAAGAAGGGAAGCATTCCAAAAGGACCTTGCAAAAGGGTACAGTGGTGTGACCACTGGATTCATAGTCAGATCACCTGGATTCAAAACCTGGTTCTTCGACCTTCTCTTTGTCACTAGATTTTTGCATTTGCATGTAGATAGATAGGCCTAGCACAGACTTTGGCACATAGTAGGAATTTTAAAAATGTTTGTTGAATTGATTGGTTGATACCTTTGTGACCTTGACCAAGTCACTCTTTTCTGAGCTTGAGAATTCTTATCTACAAAATGGGGGAGGTGGGATAGTGGAAAGGATATTGGAAATGGAGTCAGAGGACCTTGGTTCAAAAGCCCAGTCCTGCTACTTGCTAACTGTGTGAGCTTGGCAACTTAATTTCACTGAGCCTCAGTTTCCTCATTTGTAAAATGAAGAGGTTAGTCTAGACAATCTCTGAAGTCTATTTCTAAATCTATGAACCTATGAACTTAGGCAAGTCATTTAACTTCCATGGGCCTCAGTTTCTTCATCTGTAAAACTCAAGGGAGGGGTTGAATAGATAGCCCCTAAGATCCCTTCCATTTCTAAACCTATGATCCTTTAATCCTATGACTCAATGGCTTTCAAAGTTCCTTCTGTCGATTCTCAGGGTATGGAGTCAAAGGTTCCGATGCCGACTTTGCCATCGAATACACACTTATGCTAGTGTTAGTCATGTCCTGTGTCTGAGCCTCAGTCTCACAGAATTCAGACTCTTCCTTTCTTGCCTCTTCATGTTCTGCCATTCATTGAGACCTGGTTGCTCCAGTGACCTTTCCAGTTGTTGTCCTATATCTGCTCTCTTTATCAAACAAACTCCTTGAGAAAGCTGTCTGCACCCAATATTATTGCTCTCCTCTCACTTTTTTTTGCTAAATTTTGCAGTCTGGCTTCCGACCTCATTATTTCAATGAAACTGTTCTCTACAGACTTCTCAGTGATCTCCCAGTTGCCAGATCTAAAAGCCTTTCCTCTGGCCTCCTCCTTCTTAACTTCTGGGCAGCCTTTGATGCTGTGGACCCCCTCTCTTCCTGGATATCCCCTCTTCTCTAAGGGTTTTCATGATACCGTTCTTTCTTGGTTCTCCTTCTTCTTGTCGGACTGCTCCTTCTCTATCTGTGTTGCTGAATTATTATTCATACCCCATCCCCAACTCTGGGTATCCCCCAAGGCTTTGTCCTGGGCCATCTTCTGTTTTATTTCTCTAGTCTCTCCCTTGATGACCTCATTAGCTCTCATGGGCTCAGTTATAATCTCTATGCAATTGATTCCCAGGTCTATATATCCACCCTGGTCTTCCTCCTAAGCTCTCTTCCCACATCACAGACTATTGGACAGTTCCACCTGGATGACCTGTAGGCATCTCAAACCCATCCCATCCAAACCCATCTCATCAGCTTCCTCCCAAACTTAATCCTTCTGGTCACTAAGGCTTCCAGTCTTGTCATCCCCTTGGCTCCCCACTCTGACTCTTCTACATATTCTTGTCATTTTGTCTCCACACTACCACTCATCTATGCCCCGTTCTCTCCACTCATCCAGCTGCCACCCTAGTCTGGGCCATCATCAGCTCTCATCTGAAAAACCACAATGGCTGAAGAATTGGTATCCTCACCTCAAGTCTTTCTCCAGTCCAATCCAACCTCCACCCAATTGCCAAAGTGATTTTCCTAAAGTGCAGGTGTGACCACCATTCTAGTCAACAGACTCCAATAGATCACCATTGCCTCTCTCCACCATGCCAACCTCCTTCTGCCATTGATTAATTCCTTATGGGGAGGCCTCCATTTTGGGAACATGCCTAGGTTGGTCTTTTGTCTCTGCTTCTGACTCTCCAGATTTTACCACCAAGATCTATGGTGGGCCTTACCCTCCTGCTCCACCTCCTTCCTTCAGCTCCCTTGGGCATGTTCCCTTCCCTTCTTAGACTGAAAACTCCTTGAAGGCAGGCGGGGAATATTTATATTTTTGCTTTTGTTTGCATCCATGCTCTGGCATTTGAGGCCCTTCACAACTTGACTCCGTCCTATCTTCTAGTCATATTATACTCTATCCTACTCCATGCACATGTGATTCAGTTTTGTTGGCTTATTCTCTATTACACACATACACACACACACTCACACATGCACCCACATTCTCACGCACTCATACAAACTCACATATTCATATGCACTCATATACTCATGCACACCTCTCACACACCCTCACATACACATTCATACACACACACACACACATACACATGCTCACTCACACATTCATTCATACTCATACACTTATTCATAAATGCCCTCACACACACTCATACACACTCACACACACTGACCCACAACTCATATACACTCACACTCAGACTCTTACACACACACATGCACCCACACCCTCACACTCACACATACACACTCACATACTCATGCACATCTCTCCCACACATTCATACACATGCTCACTCACACACTCATACATTAATTCACATGCCCACACCCATACACGTGCTCAGACACAGACACAATGGCACACCCATTCATACACACTCACACACATACTCCTCATACACACACCTCTCTCTCTCTCTCTCTCTCACACACACACACACACACACACACACACACACACACACACACACACTGCTCCATCTCCCATCTCTGTATCTGCGTTCCATGACTGGAATATTCTCCCTCCTCACCTCCACCTCCTGAAGTCCCTGATTTCCTTCCAGCCTCACCTCCAATTCCACCTGATAATTAAAGCCTTTCCCAAGACCTCTTCCCTCCAAATTACTTTGTATTGATTTGGTACGTGATTATCTATACTTAGATTGTCTCGCTGGTTAGAATGTAAACTCCTTGAAGGCAGGGCCTGTTTCCCTTTTGTATTTGGATCACCAGCACTTAGTACAGTGCCTGCCACATGCTACACTTTTAACAAATGCTTGTTGATGGATTAGATTGGCCTTCGGTGATCACATGATTCAACTTCTTTATTTTATTTAAATAGGAGAAAGCCGAGACCCAGAGATGGGCAGTGACTTGCTCCATGCCGCATAGTCAGGAAGATACAGAACTGAGATCTGAGCTCACATACTCTGACCCCAAATTCAGTTCTCATTCATTTTTGTGGTTTAGTAGTTCTCAGTCATGTCTGACTCTCCATGACCTCATTTGGGGTTTTCTCAGCAAAGATACTGGTTTGCCATTGCTTTCTCCAGCTCATTTTACAGATAAGGAAACTGAGGCAAATGGGGTGAAGTGACTGGCCCAGGGTCACACAGCTAGTAAGTGTCTGAGGCCTGATTTGAACTCAGGAATATGAGTCTTCCTGACTCAGGTGCCACCTATCTGAGGTTCTTTCCAGTTCTCTCTCTAGGATTCTATGATCCAGCTGTCTCATTCTCATTCCATGTTGCTTCCTGCTTTATAAATGATAATAATAATAGCTAGCATTTATCTAGCACGTTAAGGCTTATAAAGAACTTGGAATATATGATGTCATTCGATCTTCAAAACAATTGTGGGAGGTCTAGGCTATCGTTATCCCCATTTTACAGACAAGAAAACTGAAGGTGAGACAGATGAAGTGACTTGCCCAGGGTTACAAAGCTTTTAGGTGTCTGAAGTCAGCTTTGAACTCAGGGCTTCCCCACTTCCTCACTCCAGATCCAAAACTTCATGCCTCATTGCATTCCAAAACACCACTCATTGCATGTCTAACCCCAGAGAAGTTTAATGACGTGCCCCAGATCAACCAGCAAGCTAGTGGCAGAGGTACATCAGAACTCAGGGTTCCTAGCTTCCAGGCCCTTCGTTCTCTGTCTAACTAAGTCTAAGCAACTAAGGTTGCTTTTTGTCGTTGCCGTTGTTTTGAGAACTCTCCTGAGCTGGGACTAAGCTGACCGCACGCCCAGCTGCTGGACTCTGCTTTTCTGCCTGACAACTCAGGTGGGTAGAGTTGTATGTAGGGATGGGGGTGGCGGTGGCAGGAAATCGGACCCTGCTCCTTCCAATGAGGCCCCCTAGCACTGTGGTATGGAGGGTATGGATACACCAAGAAAATCACTTTGTAGCATCTTCTCAAATCTGTTCCCCTACCCCGACCCCCACCCCTTCCCTGTTCCCATCCCTCCAGGCAGTGGGCAAGCCAGGAAAGAAAACCAAAGTCTGACAATGGAAGGAGACTTTTGTCAGACATTCCCAACACCTTGGAAAGCCAGGGTCTCCAGATGCTCTTCACACACATGACCTCATTTATTCTCACAAGTTTTTTCAATTATAAAAGGTATTTAAATATTGTACATACAGTTCCTGTCTGAAGAAACTGACACCACTTCCATAAAATTGAAATGGACAAGTCTCTTCTGAACACCCTCTGCAGAGCCATGACTGCAGTGGAGTGCCTGAGGCATTGCCCACAGGTGCTGACTTCAGAGGTGCTCAATACCTGTGATTCCCCTCAACGCTAGTGCCTTCCCTCAGTTGATATCCCTAATTGACCCTGTGTATTTGTACAGTCATTTACATGTTGTCTCCCTCACCGGGCAGGTAGGTGGTACAGTGACTGGAGTGAGCTTGGAGTCAGGAAGACTCCTCTTCATGAGTTCAAATCTGGCCTCAGACACTCAACTAGCTGTGTGACCCTGGACAAGTCATTTCACCCTATTTGCCTCAGTTTCCTCATCTGTCAAATGAGCTAGAGAAGGAAATGGCAAACCACTCCAGTGCTTTTGTCAAGAAAACCTCAAATGGGGTCACCAAGAGTCAGACATGACTGAAACAATAACATCCCCCATTAGACTGTGAACTCCTGATGCTTGTAGCCTCATTTTACAGGTGAGAAAACTACCTCTCAGAGAGGGGAAGTTACTTAGCCAGCAAGATCCTGCAGGGAGGAAGAGTCAAAGCCAAGGTGTGGACACAGGTCTTCTAACCCTGACCAAGTCAAGTACTCTTTTCAATGATGATGGTGATAGCTAGTATTCATAGAAGTTCTAAGATTTTCAACTCATTTGAATACTGTAACATCTCTCCTCACCTCCACCCTAATCTCTCTATCTTTGTCTGTCTCTCTCTTCAAAATATAGAATTTCAATGCTTTAGGGAAATCCCTAAACCAATCCTGCAGGTTGGTACCTTTTCTACAATGTCAGGTTTTATTGTTGCTTATGCCATTGAGAGGGTGAAGGACTTGTCCAAGGTCACATAGCCAGTAACTGTTAGAGGAAGGAGTTGAACTCAGGTGTTCCTGACTTTAGGACCAGGGAGGCAGGGGGAGAGAGAGGGAGGGAGGAGAGACAGACAGACAGACAGACAGAGAGAGAGAGAGAGAGAGAGAGAGAAAGGACAAGCTAGAAGGAGTCAGCTCTGGGGGAACTGCCTAGAAACATATGTCCCAATCTTAGGAATTACATTAAAAAATAGTGGCGGGGTAGGAGCTTCACTTGTTAGAGCCGTGATCTAATGTTCCTTCCAAAAGGATCTCAGTCTTTTTTTAAAAAGGGAAAATACTGGCTCTGTCCTCCATGGAAACCAGTTCATTTAAATCTCTATCTTAGCACTTTCCCTCCTGTCTCTTCTCTGGCTTTGGAGAAGAATTGAGATCAGAGAGAATCAAGTGAAGTTTTTGATCAGAGAGCAGATAAAGTCACCTGCCTTTTTCTTGCCCAAGAGTGAACTTGGTTTCCTGATCTCAGCTGAGGGCCACCTATAACTCAGCATGCAATAGAGTGGTGGGGGGGTCATGCCCATTCAAGTTCCCATCAGCCACCCTGGCAAGTAACACAACCTACCTTTTGTCCTGTAGGACAAGAAGACAGACAAATTCAAGAGCAGTTGGTGGAAGATGTCCACAGGCAGCAAAGGAGAGAATTGAGCCATAAACAAAGCAAGGTACTCCACTTTTCCAACAATGCTTTGGTTATTTCTAACCAAAGATGGATTTTTATTTAGCTTAAACCACTCAGGTTTTTGTCCCAAGGGGGGTCTGGCTGGAGAATCTTACCATTTTAATCCAATCCAATCCAATCCAATACTTATTTATTAAGCACTTAGTGCCAGGTACAGGAGACACAAACCACAAATGAAACAGTCCCAGCCCTCAAGGGGTTTATATTCTATTGAGACAACATGGGCACATAAGCAAACACAAAATAGAAGGAAGGAAGGGAATGATTTCAACAAGGAGACATATGAAAAGACCACAAAAATCAGTAAGTGACCTGAAGGGAAAGGGCAGGCAGGAAGGAAGGAATGAACCCTGCCTACCCCCTGCTGCATTTATGTGGAATTCACTTAGAAGAACTTTCTAGAATGTTCCTTGAATGCACCAACCAACTTCTCTAGCTCCGGAACCAACCCTTCTTTTCCCTCTAATTCAATTCAGTTCAATTCAATAAGCATTTATTAAGTATTTACTGTGTGCCAGGCTGCTCAGGATACAGACAAAAAAACCAAAGTAGTATCTGACCTCAAGGAACATTGGAGGGGTGAAGGACAAGCAATTTACAGATAAATACAAAATTAAAAAAACAATAATTCTGGCATTGGGGATAATACTAACAACTGGGCAGAGATCTGGAAAGGTCCCTTGAAAGAGGTAGGCTTAAAGGGCAACCTTAAAGGATCCAAGGGTTCTAAAGGCAGAGGTGAGGATGGAGTTTGTTCCAGTTACAACGTGTGCAAAGTTTGGGAGGTGGGAAATGGAATTGTTTTCTTTCCTTTCTTTTTTTTTTTTTTTGGAGGCAGTTGGAGTTGAGTGATTTGCCCAGAATCACACAGCTAGTATGTATCAAGTGATCAAGTGTCTGAGGCAGGATTTGAACTCAGGTCTTCCTGACTTGAGAGCTGGTGCTCTATCCACTGTGCTGCTAGCTGCACCCGGAATTTTCTATATGGACAAAAACTAGGGGAAGGTAGGTGGCACAGTGGATAGAGCTCTGGCCTTGGAGTCTAGAGGACCTGAGTTCAAATCTGATCTCAGACACATGACACTTACTAGCTGTGTGACCCTGGACAAGTCACTTAACCCTGATTGCCTCACCGAAAAGCAAAAAAAAAAAAAAAAGCAAAAAAATCCCCCCAGCAGATCCACTTGACCACCATCTCCTCTCTGTGTATTTTGTATACACCTAGTTATTTACATGTTGTCTCCTTCCATTAGATTGTAAGCCCCTTAAGGGCAGGGGCTGATTTTTAACTTTTTTTTGCATCTTCAGTGCTCAGAAGGACTGGCACAAAGAAAGTCCTTCATAAATGGCTACTGATTGAGCAATGAATCCCACCAACCCTAGCAGTGAGTTCCCTTACTTTCCCTCCTTAATTTATCATGAAATTATCTCATATATATTTTCTATATACTAATTTGTATACATGTCTCTACCACTAGAATATAAGTTCCTCAAGAACAGGGACCGGCCTGGCACATATTAAGCACTTAATGAATTTGTTTGATTGATTGATTGATTGATTGATTGGATGGATGGATGGAATATGACATGTACAATCAACTCCAAAACATAGGTTGTAGCTGATGAGTCAGTTAGTCAGTCAACAAACATTTTATTAAGCACTTTGTGGTAGGCATGGTAATGATCTCTGAGGATATGAAGAAAGGCAAAGACAATGCCCCTGTCCTCAAGGAGCTCCCATTCTAATGGGGGAGTGCCCATGTAAATTACTATGCACATGCAAAATATATACAGTGCACACGGACATGAGACTGTGAGGTTATTTAAATGATAAATAAAAGAGTTTGTATTTTATCCTAGAGGGAACAGGGAATAATCTGGACCTTGAGCAGGGGAGTGACCTGGTCAGACTCAAACTTTAGGAGTATAAAATGGGTGATCTAATATCCCTTCAATCATTCTATCCTTCCCCAGGTCTGCCTGGGATCCAGACCACTCTTTCTCCTCAGCTCGGGTTTTCTAACCACTTTCATAGCAGCGTACATTGTGTGTGTGTGTGTGTGTGTGTGTTTCTGTGTGTGTGTAAATCGGAGATTTCTAGTCTGATCCCTTCCTTTTACAAAGGAGGAAACTGAGGCCAAAAGAAGGTAAGCAACTTGACATAGATCATATAGCTAGAAAGCTGTAGAGTCAAGATTTGAACCAAGGTCTCCTGCTCCACTCATTCAAGGGCTCTTTCCTGCTTACAAGAGGCTACATAGGATTGTGGAATCATAGAATTTAGACAGCAGCTGATCTAACTATTTCCCCACCTTCGCTGAGAAAAGAAGAAACTGAGACCCAGCTGCTTTGCCTGGTTTCAACTCTATGGAACAAAATGTCCTCACACTAGGTACTCCCTGCCTCCTTTTGTGTGTTGTATCCCTCCATTAGATTACAAGCTCTTTGAGGGCAGGGACTGTCTTTCTTTTTATTAATTGTATCTCCAGGGCTTAACACAATGTCTGGAACATAGGTGCTTAATAAATGTTATTCGATTGTGGGGAAAATGGGGTCAGAGTAAGTGACAGAAAAGGGATTGAAACCCAGATCTTTTGACTTGATAGCAGTCATTCCTCTGATATTCAACTCTCATTGTGATTTAAACAAAAATAAGGTACTCTATGGGGGAAGGGGAGTAGTGAAAAGTGTGGAGTAGCAGTGGGGTTAAGCAGAGGAAGACAAGATTGTTAAGTTCAAAAGTCACAGAATATTTTGAGCTTGTTTTTAGGAACCAATTACCCCTAAGCTTTCCAAATAAATTACAGAGAATTCATCAAGCATGGGAGATTACCTTTAAGGCCAATGCTTCACTGCCATTTTCAATTTTCTTTCTGGGAAGACCTGGTACAATTTCTCAAGCTCTCCCCTCCTCTCTCTGATCGAACAAGAGGCATAAAGCGAGTTTCCAAATCAGAATGTTTGGACACACACACACACTCACACACACACACACACACACACACACACACACACACACACACACACCTGGTTCAAGTCAACTTCATTCAATTCAATGGTAAGTGCCTACTGTGTGCCAGGAACTGTACTGGGCACTAGACATGCAAAGACAAAAATTAAACTGTCCCTTCCCTTGAGAAGCTTATATTTTGCTACAGGCATGCAATATGTGTACTGACAAGAAAACAGAAAGTAATCCCAAAGTTATTCTAAAAATTACCCAACAGGGAAGAGCTGGAGGATCAGAAAAGGCTTCTGGTAGAAGGCAGCAAACACCTGAGCTGGATGTCAAGGGCAGCTAGGGATTCTGAGGGGTGGAGAGGAAGAAATGTGTGCCAGGAGCAGGGGATCAGCCTATGCGAAAGCTCAAATGCCCCATACAAAAAAAGAAAGTGAGCCCCTCCATTTGCCTGGATGTCCAGGCCAGTTCAGTTTCTAATCCACAAAGTGCACTTCCACTTTGCCTCTGGCCTCTGCACTCCCCTTATCCCTCACACCCATCCTCTCCTCTCCACTGTCAAGGCCCTTAGGCCTTGTCACCTTTCACTTGCCTGGACTATTGCAACAACCTCCTACCTGGTTTCTCTGATTCCAGTTTCTTCTTCAACCAACCCGTCTTATGCTCTTGCTGTTAATGAGTTGTTTTTCAGTCGTGTCCAACTCTTCACAATCCCATCTGGGGTTTTCTTGATGAAGATACTGGATTGGTTTGCCATTTCCTTCTCTAGCTCATTCGACAGATGAGGAAACTGAGGCAAACAGGGTGAAGTGACTTGCCCAGGGTCACACAGCTAGTGAGTGTCTAAGGTCAGATTTGCACTCATAAGAGGAGTCTTCTGGACTCCAGGATCAGCACTCTATCCACTGTGCCACCTAGCTGCTGCTATCTTATACTCTAGGGTCGAATTAATCTCTAAGAACTCTGAGGGGAGGGGATACCTATAAGCTCTTCAAAACTGGACCTGAACTGTAGAATGTATGGAGGAGAATATTCTGTAAGAAGATTATAATTATAGGGGCAGCTAGGTGGTACAGTGGATAGAGCAACTGCCCTGGAGTCAGGAGGACCTAAGTTCAAATCCAGCCTCAGACACATAACATTCACTAGCTGTGTGACTCTGTTTGCCTATCCAAAAAGCAAAAAAAAAAAAAAAAAAAAAAGATTACAATTATAGAAAGGGGCTAATTAACATCTCTTCTGGAGTTTAATTACTGGAGGAATGTTATTATGGTTAGCACAACACTTTAGAAAAATCACTTTGACAGCTCTGTGGACAAAGGATGGTAGTAGAGAGAGACTTAAGGCAAGGAAACCATTTGGGAGGCTAATTCAAAGGATAGCCAAAATTAGCCTCAACTAATTTCAAGGGGCTAGCAAAGCACTATCACCTGGGAGAGTGAGGGGTCAAGAGATTCCCTGAGTAGGAGATATTACATGAATGGAGCTTTGAAGTACCCGGGGATCCTGAAGCAAAGATGCAGAGAGAAGGTGTTCCTGATATTTGGGGGGAGCTAGACCACAGTGTATGGGGAGCAGCAAATAAGCCAGATTAGCTAGTTAACAACTATTCACACAAACATTTCAGCCAATGAGTCCAAAGTCCAATGATTCCCTGGTGCTCCAAGTGATGTTTCTCTCAATTTGCTGAGAGCACGAATCAGCAGAACCAAATTCACCAAACTGTTACAAAGCCCCAGGGACAGCTTAGAATTAATCCCAAGCCTGGGGCACTGAATGTACCTTAGCTTAAATTCTGGAACACAAATATGTCTCACCAACATTGGAGGAAATGTTTCTTCTTATAATAGAAAATCAATTAAATTAACCTCCCCCCATAAGCATCAGGTAGATGAATCAAGTCAACACAATTAAAGAAATTTCTTTGGCCCTCTGCTTAAGTTTTAATATGGGAAGGAAGGATGCTTGGTGCTGCTCTAACAGGGGTTTTGACTCAGATGAATAATCATGAAGCTTAATCAGTTCTGAGAGTCTCCTGGGTTGCAAATAGCCCTCATGCTCTCTCCTTGAGCCCTTGGATTCTGGATAGTTTAGGCATAGAGGTAGTGACCTATTGGCTAGTGACAGATACCTCAGCTGCCCAGACAAAAGGAAGGAGGCAATATGGCGTCATGGGGAGAGTGGTGGACATGCCATCTGAGAAGCTGGGCTCAAATATCGTAGCTCTGGAATGTTGTGGGAGTCTTTGGGCTTCAGTAGAATCGAGCTCCTTAAAGGCTGGGGTAGTTTTTTCATTTTGTTTTTACATTTCAAGGGCTTAGCACAGAGTGTAGCTCATTTAAGAAATGCATGAAAGGCAGTGTGGGGGTAGTGTCTAGAGACCCACCCTTGGAGTCAGGAAGATCTGAATTCAAATCCAGCCTCAGACACTTAGTAAATGTTAGTTAATGTTGTTATTATTGTTATGTGGCACAGTAAATAGAGGGCTGGGTCTGAAGTCAGGAAGTCTGAAGTCAGACTTCGGGAAGACCTGAGTTCAAATCCAGCCTCAGACATTTACTAGCTATGTGACCCTGGGCAAGTCATTTCACCTCTGTCTGCCTCAATTTTCTCATCTGTAAAATGCGGATCTTAATAGCACCTACCTCCCAAGGTTGTTGTGAGGATCAAATGAGTTAATAGTTGTAAAGCCCTTAGCACAGTGCCTGGCACATAGTAGGTGCTATATAAATGTTGTTATTTTTATATATACTGCACAATTATATAATAATATATAACAATATATAATAAAGTTATTATTTATATTATATAATATATTATATAAATAATTAACTTAATAAATACAAATACATTAAAATAGAGAAAGTTGGGAGGGAGTTAGGGGCACTACCAGCTGGGGAGATCTGGAAAAGCTTTATGCAGAAGATGAAGATCACCTACACATTATGTAAGAAGGAAGGAAAGAAGCATTTATTAAATGCCTACTATGTGCCAGGCATTGTGCTAAGTGCTTTATAAATATGATCTTCTTTGATTCTCATCAGAACCCTGAAAGATAGGTGCTATTATTATTCCCACGTTACAGTTGAGGAAACAGACAGACAGAGGTTAAAACATAGCCTGAGCTATGTCTTAAAAAAAAAAAACCATAGGAACTCTATAGGGAGAAAAGTAAGGAAAAAGTGCATTCCAGGAATGGGAGAGACAGCCAGTGCAAAAGAATTGAGGTAGGAAATGGAATGTTGTGTGTGGAAAATAGAAAAGGCTAGTTCATCTGGATCAAAGAATACAGGAAGAGAAGTAATATCCAATGAGCCTGGTTGGGATGAAGGTGTGTAGGCAGCTAGTTGATGCAGCAGGTAGAGTGCTGGACCTGGACTCAGGAAGATCTGAGTTCAAATCAAACTTCAGATACTTATTAGCTGTGTGTCACAACTTCTATTTGCTTCAGTTTCCTCATCTGTAAAATGGGGATAATAACATCACCTACCTCCCAAGGTTGTTGTGAGAATTAAGTGAGATCGTTATGTAAAAAGCTTAGCATATAGTAGGTGTTATATAAATATTTGTCACTTCTTAGGATTTTAAAAGCTAAACAGAAGTAGCTAGGTGGCACAGTGGATAGAGCAACCAGCCCTGGAGTCAGGAGGACCTGAGCTCAAATCTGGCATTAGACATTTACTAGTTGTGTGACCCTGGGCAAGTCTCTTAACTTTAATTGTCAAAAAAAAAAAAGCACTAAACAGAGGAATTTGTATTTGCTTCTAGAGGCAATAGGAAGCCACTAAAGTTGATTGAGTACTGGAGTTATGTGGTCAAATATACACTCAAGGAAAATTATTTTGGTAGCAGTATATAGAACAGACTGGAGTGAGGAGAAGCTTGAGTCAGGGAGAACGATTAGGAGGTGAATGAAATAATCTAATCTGGGTTTTAACTAAAGTGGTGCCAATGGGAGTAGAGAGGAGGGGTTAGATGTAAGACATGGTGCAAAAGTAGAAAAGCAAGAATTAGCAACTAGTTGGATATATGGGATGAGAAAGAGTATAGGGTCCAGAATAATACTAAGGTTATGAACTGCAGAGCCCGGAAGGATGGAGGTGCTTTTGACGTAAAGAGGAAAAGTTGGAAGAAGGAAAGATTTAAAAGAAAAGAAAATTAGTCTAGTTTTGGAAATATTGAATTTTAGATGTCTCTAGGTCATCCAGTTTGAAAGATCTGACATCCAAAAGTGATGTGGGACTGAAGCTTGGGGGAGAGACTAGAGTTGGACATATATGTCTGGGAGTCATTTGCATAGATTTTAAATCCATGGAAGTGGAGGACAGCACTGAGAAAGTGTAGAAGAAGAGAAGAGGGGCTAGGACAGAACTTTGGGGAACATCTCCAGTTGGGGCTTGGTATGGATGAAAATCCACCCAAGGTGAGAGTGATCAAACAGATCAAACAGAATCAGTGGAGAATAAGGTCACACAACTCTCAAAAGAAGAAAGTATCCAGGAGGAGAGGGTGGTCAATACTTATCAATGCAACTGAAGATG
The DNA here is from genome assembly GCF_900497805.2 of Vombatus ursinus. NCBI lineage: Eukaryota > Metazoa > Chordata > Mammalia > Diprotodontia > Vombatidae > Vombatus > Vombatus ursinus. The sequence goes on along the minus strand of NW_020941065.1, from coordinate 13,561,703 downwards.
AGAATGATTAGGATGGAGAAAGGAGTTTTGGTTGAACGATGAGATCAGAAGTCAGACAGCAAAGTGAGTGATGACAGAGGCACTGGGGACAGTCACTACAAAGATTTTTTGAGTTTAGCTGAGAGGGAAGAGCTACAGGATGATAGCTGGAGAGACTGTAGAGTTTAGTGAGGTGTTTTTTTTAAAGGATTAAGGGTATGGTCATGTTTGAAGGCAATAGGTAAGGTGAGGGAGGGGTTGAAGATTCAAGAGAGATAAAGGGTGAATGATGACATAATCTGCCGGAAATAAGAGAGAATGGGATCAAGGGTGTATATATAGAGGGTTTAATCGAGTTCATTTTAGGGAAGGGAAAAGGGTTGGCTATTTCATTGGGTGGTTTAGAATCTGGTGGCCAAACAGAGAAACTGAGGGGATGTGTGGTGGAGTGGACAGCCATCTACACTGGAAGTGGAAAACCCAGTTGGTGTATGTGTGTGTGTGTGTGTGAGTGTGTGTATGTGGATAATCTTCCCACTTCTGTGTCTAACTAGCTATGTAACTTTAATAATAACAATTTATATTTCTATTGAATTTAAGATTTATAAACTACTTTTTCTAAAATAAAATAAAAACAAATAAGCACTGCAGGTACTATCATTTATAATTTACAGATGAAGAGACTGAGGCCCCAGAGAGGTGAAGCTTATGAAAATATTTGCTAAAGTCATATGGCTAGTAAAGGTCAGAACCAAGATTTGAACCCAGTCCTTCTGACCATAAGCCTAATACTCTTTGCAATACACCATGATAACACTGGAAGGAAAAGGTATCTCACATCACCTGCCTGGAATTTGGTTTTCCCATCTGTAAAATGCAGTTAATCATTTCTGTCTAGCAGAGTTCAGAGGGTGGGAGAATGGATCAACCAAGATGAAGAACTGGAAAGAGCTTTATAAGCTAGAGAGCACACCATCAATGGAAGACATGCTGACTTTGTCTTCCCACTTGGACTATGATCTCTGTGAAGGCTCGTCTTCTGATTCATTTTTGTAGTCCTCATGGGTGGGCCATTAAAAATACCTTTGTGATCTTTTCAAACTCTAACATTTTGTGATTCTGTGACTTTAACTTGAATGGGCAAGAAATCTTTTTATTTTTTCTGAATTACTTCTTCGATTGACCAGCAAGTTTGGAATGTGAAATATTCTAAAAAGAATTGCTTCACCAATTGTGAAGGACTAGATTATTCTTAAGGTCTTTTTCACTCTAATATTCTATGTTGTAAGGCCCCTGTAGAGGCAGCTGGTGGCTCAGTGGATAGAGCACTGGGCCTGGAGTCAGGAAGACTTGAGTTCAAATCTAGCCTCAGACATTTCTTAGCTGTGTGACCCTGATCAAGCCACTTGACCTCTGAATGTTTGACAAAATGAATCCAGTAGAGAAGGAAATGGCAAACCACTCCAGTATCTCTGCCAAGAAAACTCCAAATGAGGCCATTATGAGTCAGTCACAACTGAACAACAAGAACAAGGCCCCTTTGGTATTATGTTATAAAGTTCCATCTAACTTTAATGTTCCTTGTTCTAAGGTCCTTTTCACCTCTGACCTTCTCTGTTCTAAGGTTTTTTTTTTTCCAGTTCTGACATTCTATATTTGGATACTCCTTCCACCACTAACTTTCACTTTCAAAGTTCTAAACTCTTCAGCTCAAACCTTCCATGGTAGGCTCTTTTATGCTCTGACTTTCTGTATTCTAAGGTCCCTTAGGACTACAAAATTTTATGTTCCACATTCTAACATCCATTTTTGTTCAAATTTTCTACATCTCATCATGCTCCAATATTCTATGTCCTAAGTGCATTTCCTACTGTGTTATCCTAGGTATTAAAGTCCTTTCCAAGTTTAACATTCAATATTCTATCTTCTAATGTCTCTCTAAACTTAAACATTAGATTAAATCTCATTCTACTCTAGTATTCTGCATTCCAAGAAACTTTCTAACTCTATGATTCTAATACTATTTCTTAAAAAATTTCTTTCTTAAAATTTTATTGATATCTTTTATGTTTGTGGTACCTGTGTTTCTAAATCTCCTTCTCCCCTTTTGCCTACAAAGCTATCTGTTGTTACAAAGAATAAAAAAGAAATTCAGCAAAACTAAGACATCCGCAAATATACAAATTCCAAACCCATAGTCCACCACCTCTGCAAAAAAAGAAGGAAGATGCATTTAAAATTTTTCATTTCTTCTTTGAAGACAAACTTGGGCATTAAAATTAAACAGAATTAAGGATTTTTTATTCTTTTCATTTACAATCTTAGACATTGCACATATCCCATGTGTTTCCCTGGCTCATTTACTCTATACCATATCAGTGTATGTAAGCTTTTCTATGCATCTCTGGAATCTTTATGTAGCAAGATTTAGGTTGGAATACCTCATGGAGTGCTAAGCTTGCATCCTGACTGTGTATCTATCTTTATAATCTCTTATGGCACAGTAATATTCCATTACTTTCATTTACCAATTTGTTCAGTCATTCCTTGTTGGATAGACCTTTTCTTGTTTCTTCACAATCACAAAAAGTGTGGCTAAGAATGATTTGGTATATATGGGGACCCTTCTTTCTGTCTTGGGGTATATGCTCAATACTTAGAACTATGGTCAAAGACCATCATTTAATAACTTTCTAAGGATAATCCCAATTTGGTTTCCAGAATGGTTGGACCAATTCACAGTTTCATCAATAACTGGTATTAGTATGCTAGTGCCACTAGTATTGACTATTTCCATGTTTTGTTATCTTTGCCAATTGGGTGGATGTGAGTGGAACCTCGAGATCATTTTGTTCTACATTACTATTATTATTAATGAGTCAGAGAAATCTTTCATATGGTTGAATAGTTTGCAATTCCTCTTTTGAGAATTATTTGTTCATGTTCTTTGACCAGCTAATTATTGAGTGAGGTTCCATACTATTTCTAAGTCCTCCAAAGGTACTGTGACAGAGCCTTTAGATTTCCAAACTTGATCTTTTAGGAAAGGCAAAAATGAGCTAGGGTTGGAAGAGGAAAGGCAAGGAAGACTTTTGAGTCCCTTCAGATTTTTCTCCTGAGCCCATCCTTCCATGTACTAGACACTTTCCAATGACGAGGACTGGACTAATGATGTCCAAAGACAGGAAGTTATACTTAACTCTCATTCTCATCTCTCTTAAGTCAACTGGGGATCAGAAATATTAAAAAGTAGCATCCCAGTCACAGAGGAGGCCAATGCTCCATTAAAAAAAAAGTCTTTATCTTACATGGTATAAAATCCAAGAGAGGCAGTTGCTTAACAACAGAGCCCAGCTAGCTTCCATCAGTATATTTATTAACTCTTTTATTCAGCCAATCAGCATTGTCTAATTTTCTTGGAAGAGTACCAAGGACTCCATTTCAGTAGCACTAAACCAAATGCTTTCTTATCTTCTCTTCTCATATCCTTTCTTTTCTTCTCTTCTGTTTTCTTTTCCTTTCCTTTCTTCTCTCCTCTTCTTTCTTTTCCTCTTTTCTCCTGTCCTTTCTTTTCTTTTTCTCCTCTCCTCTGTTTTCTTTTCCTTTCCTTTCCTCTTCTCACTTCTTTCCTCTTTTATCTTTTCTTCTCCTTTCCTCTCTTTTCTTCTCCTCTTTTCTCCTATCCTTTCTCCTTTCTTCTCCTCTCCTTTCATAACCAGAGATCTCTCCTCAACAAGTTAAAGAAGTACCCAAGCATATCCTGACTAACCTAGGAGGACTTGATGAATCTTCTTTGGGTTTTATACATCCCAGGTAGACTAAAGATCAAAGATTTTCAAGAACAGAACTCCTTAGAGATTTATGTGCAATTCAATAAACATTTATTAAACACAGACTATATGCTAGGAGCAGTTCCAGGCACTGGAGGTTTTAATACCAAAACAAAACCATCCTTGTCCTCAAGAAGCTCACATAGTTCTAGGAGAGATACAGCTCATATTCAGAGTAAGGGAAAAAAAAACATCCGGATGAAAGAGATCATACAAATGGGAAAAGGACCCACATGTACAAAAATATTTATAGAAGTTCTTTTTGTGGTGGCAAAGAATTGGAAATTTAGGGGATGCCCATCAATTGTGGAATGACTGAGCAAGTTGTGGTATATGAATGTAATGGAATATTATTGTGCTATAAGAAATGATGAGCAAGTGGACTTCAAAAAAACCTAGAAAGACTTGTATGGACTGATGCCTAGTGAAGTTAACAGGACCAGGAGAACGTTGTACACAGTAACAGCCATGTTGTGTGATGACTAACTTTGATAGACAGCCCTTCTCAGTAATGCAAGGATCTAAGATATCTCCAAAAGTCTCATGATGGAAAATGCTATCCACATCCAAAGAAAGAACTCTGGAGTTTGAATGCAGATCGAAGCATACTATTTGCTTTTTTTCCCTTCTGTTTTGTTTTGTTTCCTCTTTCTTGTGCTTCCTCCTTTTAGTTCTAATTCTTCCTTACAACATGAGTAATGTGAAAATGTTTAATAGAAATGTATATGTAGAGTTTATATCAGATTGTGCACCATCTTGGGGAGGGAGAGGGAGAAAAAATTAAAACTCAAAAGCATATGGAAGTGATTGTTGATAAATCAAAATAAATTAATAAAAAATTAAAAAAAAACAACTGGATGATTCCAAATTCAAGCTAAGTCAACAAGCATTTATTAGGTATCTACTATGATCCAGGTACTATGCTAGGTGCTGGGGTTACAAAGAAGGGTAAAACAAAATAAAATTTAAGTCTCTGAGGTTACTGAGTTCACAGTCTAATAGGGGAAACAATATGAAAACAATTAAGTAAAAATATCCACAGATGCATATCCACACATAATACGAATTGGAGACAATCTCATAGGAAGTGCATTAACATTAAGGTAGCTCATTCCTATATGGTTCTGGAATACACAGGATCATGTATTTAGACCTGGAAAGAAGATCAGATTCCATCTAGATGCAGAGGCTACTGACCTTTTTAGTGACATAAGCTCCTTTGGAAGTCTGGCAAACCCATAGACCTCTTCTTTTAATCATATTTTTAAGTAATTGAAGGAAAAATCAAATTTCAGCTATAAGTTAGTGAAAAAAACAATTCTTTTCCATCCAAGGTAATGGATCCCCTCAAATCCATCCTTGTACCCCTGTTATCTAATTTAACACTTCATTTTATACATGAGGAACTGGAGTCCTAGAAAGGCTGATTTGATCAAGGTCCCACAGGTCTTAAATAGAAAAGCTAAGATTTGAATTCATGTCCTTGGACTCCAAATCCTGCCCTCTTTTTCAGGTACCACTACTGCTGCCTTTTGTAATATTCCCTTTTTTGCATTTGGTTTGGGCCATTTTAAAATATGTTCGAATCCCTGGAAGATATCTTAAGCTGATGAGAGGGGAAGAGGCTGGAGAAACTTAAGACATTTTGAAGAGTAGAAGCATGAGACCAGATAGAAATAAGGTGAACAAGCAGAACCTTTACAATCCCTTCAAGAGACATTTATTATGGACTGTTTGCAGAGTATTCTGCTAGAAACTGAGTGAGATCTGAAGATTAATAAGATACTTCTCTGTAGAGTTTTGCAAATATTTGGAGCATAATAAATTGTTGATTTGAATTGATCTGGACAAAAGTTCCTATGGAGTTTATGGTTTTTTGGTTTTGTTTTTGGTGGGAGAGAAATAGGGAGATACATAATAATACATCAAATCATAACCAATATTATAATACAGAGCAATAACTCACCAAATGAATAAGCTATATATGATTTTCAGACTTGGGTGCTCAAAGTCCAACATTAGCTGTTCCCTCCTCCATTTCAGAGGGTGCAGAGATAATGTATGCACTCCCCATACAAAGATGAAGCTGTGACATCATCTCCAGTGGAGTGTTGGCCTGGTAGTGAGGATGGATTGATATTCTCTGGCATACATAGCCTTGGATGGTAGACCCTATGTCTCCACTGACGGCGAGCTGAAAGCATCTGTCTTCTTATACCGAAGGCAGTCTACCAATATTTCAGATTTCACCAATCCTCAGGCTGCTTTTGAAAAGAAAAAATGCACCAAAACACTTACTCCAACCTATCTTGTTATCCTAACAGACCTCAGGTGATAGGTTTCCAATGACTCTCCTTCTTGATACCTGAAGAGTTTTCATGAGCAAGACAGATAATATTTATTCTGCTTGGCCCTGGAGAACAGAACTGAGATCAGTGCCTAGAATGTGTGGGAAGACAGATTTTGCTCAGTATGAGGAAGGATTTCCTGACAATTAAAGTTGTTTAGCATTGAAGTGACCTGCCTCAAAGAGTTATGACCTCTCTATCCCTGGAAATGTACCATCAGGGGCTGGATGATCAGCTGCCAGGGGAGCCACAAAGTGGATTTCTGAACAGTTTAAAATATTGTATTGAGAGTCCTTTCAGTGTTAATGTCCTTTGAATGTTAAAATGAAGGGATTGAATGAAGTAAAAAAAAAATTAAGATCCCTGCCAGTTCTGGAATTCTCTGTTCTAAGGCCCCTCCCAGCTCTGACATTTCCTGTCCTAAGGTCCCTCCCAGCTCTGACATTTCCTGTCCTAAGGCCCCTCCCAGCTCTGATATTCTCTGTCGTAAGGCCCCTCCCACCTCTGACATTTTCTGTTCTAAGGTCCCTCCCAGCTCTGACATTCTTTGTTCTCAGGCTCCCCCTACCTCTTACATTCCCTGTTCTAAAGCCCCTTGTAGCTCTGACATTCTCTGTTCTCAGATGCCTCCTAGCTCAGACATTCCTTGTTCCAAGTTCTTCTCCAGCTTTGGCATTTTTTAGAGTCCCTTCCAACTTCGATGTTTAATGACCTAAGGTCTCTCTCAATGACAACCTGGCATTCGCATTTATTCCACAAGCATCTGAATCATGTTGTTCTCTCATAGATCCTCTGGTGACAAACTCTGAGTTGTTCTCTATAGGGAATAGTTTCATTTTTCCATGTTAAAAGAGACACAAATTGTTCACAATTTCCCACTGTTGTAAGAGCAATTTACCTTCATTATCCTAAATCTTTCAGCATTTCTTGAACCTCTTTTTATATGGAAAAAACACTCCTGATGTGATCACAGGAGATAAATCTGCTATTTCACATTTCAGAAGGTAATCAAAACGCTTCCTGCCAGACTAGGTACTCATTACAATTTATAGTGAGAACTTGAAGAAGCCTTTATCATTCTTTCTCATCTGTCCAGGGTTATTGTTTCCATTAAGGATGGGAATACCTAAAGGCAGAACAAAGGAACATGGAGAAGTCTCGTCAGGGGAATGTTTACAATTCTCATTAAGGTTCCTTCGTATGTAGCACTATCTGAAGCTGGACAGCTCCTTTTTGTTACCTTTCTGTTTGAACAGTGATTAGCAGGAGAAAGCTTGCAACCCCTGAGTGGGATGTGAGGATGAAGAAGTGGGCTGAATGCTCTGGCATAGGAAGATAGATGCAAAGCGCTTGAGGACATTTAGCCTGGAGAAGAGAATGCTTAAGTGGAATTACATTTCTGTTTACTCGGTTCACATTTTTGCATTTGAAATGAGGCATGGCCTTTGTGAACAGAGCTCTGGACCTAGGAAAGACCTGGGTTCAAGTCTTGCCCCTGATGCATTTTAGCTTTGTGACCTTGGCAAGAATGTCAGCTTCTTGGGGGCAAAACCAGTTTCATTTTTTGCTTTTGTATACCCAGTAACACTTAACAAATGCTTTTTGATGGACTGATTAATTAACTTCTTGGTGCTGCCCAACAATTCTTCTTCTTCTTTTTGTTTTTTGTTGTTGTTGTTTTGTTTATTTGGTGAGGCAATTGGGGTTAAGTGACTTGCCCAGGTTCACACAGTTACTAAGTATCAAGTGTCTGAGGCTGGATTTGAACTCAGGTCCAACTGACTCCAAGGCCAGACCTCTATCCACTGTGCCACTTTGCTGCCCCCCCCCCCCAACAATTCTTTAAAATAGTAAGTTACAGGGAGTTGCCAATCTATGTTATTGAAGGGAGTTTCCACACTGGAAATTTGCTTCAACCCTCTGAACCTCATTTTGTCTGTTCAATGGAAATAATCATCATAGAATTCAGAGCTAGAAGAGGTCATCTAGTTTAGCTTCTTTATTTTATTGAAGAAGAAACTAAGACCCAGACAAGACAATTGGCCAGAGTCACACAAACAATACCTAGCAAAGCTGAAACTGGAACACACCTCATCTGGGGAAGCTCTTTCCACTAGACCCTATCTGTCCATCTTCCCTCACAGGGTTGTTGTGGAGATCAATTGAGAGAAGGAATGTAGATGTCTCCTCATGTTGAGAGAAGGACCGTGTGTTTGTGAAAGTTATGCCCGTGAAACACATACTTGAGCAGGTCTTGAGCAGGCCCTACATCATTGGAAATGCTTTGAGTATTGGACTGGAATCATGAAGGATGTCTGTAATCTAAGGACCAGAAGAGGCTAATCACCACTGGGGCAGTCAGCAGGTGATGAATGTTTTCATCATGGTGACTCATGAAGACAGTACACTAACTAGGTACATACAAGATATGTACAGAGTGGGAAGGCACTTGCAGCTGGAAGATGGGGCAAAGTCTCCTGCAGAAGGTTGGATTTGAACATAGATTGGGTTCTTTCAAGGCTCAGGCCAAATCCCACCTTCTGCAGGAGACTTTTCCCAGCACAATTCCTTCCCACCTCAGCCTCCCAACCCAGTGCCTTCCCCTCTGCTATGATTCCTGCCTATTTACATATTGTCTTTCTCATTAGACTGTGAGCTCCTCAAGGGCAGGGACTGTGTGTCCCCAGCACTTAGCACAGTGCCTAGCACACAGTAAGCTCTTAATAGTTACTTTTTGATTAATTGATTGATACCAAGGCATAGGAGGATTGCTACCTGCATCAGTGAAGGAGGTCCTGGAAGGCCCAACCTGACAAGATCACCAGCCCATGTAGTATTGTAGTGTGCCTGAGTCTAAGAAGACCTTTCCAACATCTGTTGTGGTTCTGGTTACTAAGGCTTAGAATGCTCTGTAACTACTGAGACAGATGGACAATTAACTCTTGTTTATCTTGGAAACTCTTTCCATTTGCTGTCCTACATGGGTCTCAGACTCTTGAATCAAGAGTGTAAGCCAGAAGGACAGAAGGGCAGGGACCAGAGTAAGCAAGGGTGTGAGAATTTCACATGTATCTGATTCAGTGTGTTACATTCCAAAGTCCAATATTTTTGCCCTCTGGAATATTTATTTTGAAAAAATTACTATCCATGCCTCTGCCTCCTTCCATGACCATGGATTTAGAGCTCATTTGGTCCAAGCTTTCCAAAGGAGGAAACTGAGGCCCAGAGAGGAGGGAGGAGCCCAAGCGGTCAGGCACCTTCCTTTGTCTTGTTAAATAGGCCAGCATTGCTCAGACGTTTGTGTCTCAGAAAAGCCTGGCACATGCCAATTTTGTATACAGTGTACATATTTATAGGGTGGAATTTCACAGCCCAGACACTCATGACAACTTGTTGCTAAACTGGTCATCTGCCTGTCTTTTCAATCGCAGGGAGCTGCCTATCAAACAACTCTATGGTGCCTTTCAGGGAACAGGAGGTGGAGAGGGGTACACTGCCTCCGTGTCTGAGTGACTTCATAAATACAGGTCAGGAAAAACCCAGAGCTCTTCCTGAAGATTACCTTCAACTAAATAAAATTAAAGTCAATTCCATTTCAGCCAAGCTAATAAACATTTATTAGACAACTACTATGCTACAGGCACTGTGCTAGATTCTAAGGCTACCAAGGCAAAAATCCAATTTACATTCTACTGGGGTGGGGGCAATGACTGAGGAAAACAATGCACAGACAGAAAAGTAAATACAAAAATATGCAAAACAAATGAGAATGATAGGGGCCGAATGAAAACAACATTGGCTCTGATGCCAGAGGATCCGAATTCAAATCCTGCTTCTGATGCTCACTCCCTGTGTGACTTTTAATGTTACTGGGCCACAGTTTCCTTATCTGTAAAATAAGGGAGTTGGACAAAATAGCTTCTGGGGCCCCTTCCAGCTCTAGATCTCTGAGCCTATAATAAATACAAATGCACGAGTGAAAATGGACTGAGTGAGCTAAAAACCAAGGAGATCGGAAAAAGATCTTTTACAGGAAATGACCTTGAAGGAAGCTAGAGATTGAAAGAGATAGAGATTGAGGAGGGAGAGCAGTCTAGGCAGGGGGGACAGCTAGTGCAAAAGCGTGGAGGTGAGAGAGATTTCATGTGACGGGAACAACAAGTATGACTGAATGCAGAGGGTAGTTGACTCATAGGATGATAAGACTTAGAGCTAGTTTCTGTCTACAATCATGGCTCCTGATCTTGAGGTGAAAATTATGTTAGAGACATTTCTTTCCCGTCTATGCCTTTAATATGCTGAATCTAGTGGCTATGTCCAGATTTATTTCCCCTAGACAACAGTTGCTTTAAAGTGGAAATTAATGAATTGGGATGAAGTACAGATGTGGGCTGTTTTCCATAACAAGATGCTGATTAAAAGTGATGTAAGATAGTCAGACAGTAACATCTCTCAGGCTCTTTTTGTAGAAAAAGATAGTGAGAGGTGGGCTGGACTAAATAGTATATTAGGCGGATTTGGAACTGGGTCCAAAGAGTAGTCATTAATGGTTCAATGGTATCTTAGGAGCACATATAGAGTGGAGTGTCCCAGAGATCTCTGCTCAGCCCCTTGCTGCTTAATATTTTTATTAATGATGAGGAAAAAGGCATAGATGGGATGAGCATTAAATTTTCAGATTATGCAAAGTCAGAAGGCATATCTCACACACTGAATGGCGGTGATGGACCCAAGAATAATTCTCAACAGTCTAGAACCTTGGGTCAAATTGAGTAAGATGGAACTTAAAATGGCTAGATTTAAAATTGTATACTTTTGCAAAATGTGGAAAGTTAGGCAAAAGATCATCTGGAAAAGATCCCAGGGTCTTAAAAACTCAAAGCTCAATATGGATCAATGGTGCAATAGCCAAAAAAAGCTAATGTGATCTTGGGCTTTCGTAAGACAGGTAGAATTTTTAAGGAGGAAATAGTTCTGCTGCACCCTGCCCTGGCCGGATTACATTTAATACCCTATGGCCAGAAATCATGGGATGCTATGATCTCCAAAGAATGAAAATTGTGGGAACATGAAGGGTAACAGAGAGACTACTGGATGGTGGGAACAAGCTTGAGAATATCGAGAACGATTACTTGTGCTTGAGAAATGGTGTGGAAGAGACCATCCAAGAATCATATAATTGGAAGAGAAGTTTGTGTGGTGTAGTGGAAAGAATATTGGCTCTGGAATCAGAAAACCCGGGATCAAATCCTACCATATAGGCATATATAATTATATACTATATACTATATTTATTATATACTATATATACACTATATATACTATAATTAGTTCCTGTGTGACCTTGGGCAATAATTTCAACTCTCTGAGCCTCAGTTTCTGCCTCCGTAAAATGATAAGGTTGGATGAGATGACCTCTAAGGTCCTTCGACCTCCAGATCTATGATCTTAACTTTCTATGTCACCAGAACAAAGAATAACAGTTTAATAGCTTGAATGTTGCATTCCTACCTAAAGAATGGAAAGAGGAAGTCCTCCAGCACTTTGGGTAGATGCTGTGTGGGAGAACATAGATAAGAATCACATAAAATAAGAGGGCAATGATGCAGCTAGGTAGAAAAGTGGATAGAGTGCCAATCCTGGAGTCAGGAAGACTCATCTTCATGAGTTCAAACCTGGCCTCAGACACTAGCTGTGTGATCCTGGCTAAGTCACTTTACTCTGTTTGCCTCAGTTTCCTCATCTGTAAAATGAGGTGAAGAGGCAGTGAGGTGACATGGTGGGTAGAGCACCAGTCCTATAGTCAAGAGGACCTGAGTTTAAATCTGACCTCAGACACTAATAAGCGTCTGTGTACTAGTAAGCGGCTCTGTCACCCTGTGTCACTTAACCCTGATTGCCTCAAAAAATGAGCTAGAAAAGAAAATGGAAAACCACTTCAGCATCTTTGTCAAGAAAACCTCAAATAGGGTCAGGAAGAGTTAGACATGACTGAAATGACTGAATAATAAAAATGATGCATTACAATCTGTACCTCTGGTGAGAGTACCTACACTATGTAGTGATCATGCAGCCATGTTGTGTTGAAGTACAATAATCTTTCACTTATCTTAAGGTCACTTAACTGGCAACCCGAACTACATAGAGCGCAGCCAAGAATCTAGAATGAAGCAATGAAAAAGGTTTATGAGCTATCAAAGATGTCTTTAAGTACATGCACTAAAGCTTATGCATTTCTCTTATTGATGTCCATAGATCCCAACACATTTACTCCAATTTTAGGGAGGCAGCATGGTGCAGGGGAAGGAAAATTGGATTTGAAGGCAAGATACCTAGGTTAAAATTTTGGCTTTGGCACATACTACTTGTGTGATCTTGGGCAAGTTGCTTATTTCCTCTTGGATGAGCTTCCTTCTCTACAAAATTGTAGGTTGGATCAGATGACCTTCAAGATCCCTTCCAGCTCCACATCTATAACTCTGTCCACCAATGCGGATCACTACCTATCTATGCTTGCCCATCCTGAATGACTCTTGTCCATGTGGAGATTCTCCAAAGCAAGTCACCAGAATGCCTGAGGACTTCCTCTAGATCTTACCATTGAATAGAGCACAAAGACTGTCCTTTTACTATCCTGTGGTCTGGCCAACTTACCAATCCATTTTTTTTCCTGATCATATATCTGTCTGATCTTTATATTTTATATTTGCCATAGTTCAAACAAACTGAGTTCTCTGGTTAAAAGAGTTGGCACACCACCAACAAATCTGAGGAAGAAACTAAAGATAAAGACCCCATGACTCGAAAAATCCCTCCTTACTTTGAACCATTTCAGAGTGCTAGGAAGATTGGAATTAGAAAATTAAAATCCCCTTTCTCTCAGCTAATAATTTTTTTCTTCAGGGCCCAGCCATACTTGCATTTTTCTTAATCAAAATTATGAGGACTTTGAAATTGATTCAGGTAACTTTACATTTATAAAAACCTCTTTCTTAGAGTAAGGCTTAGGATGTCTAATTTTTTCCAGAAGCAAATTTTACAGTCAGGCTCTGTTATAAATGCCTTTTACTTTACACAGCAACACTAACTATAAGCTTGCAATAATATATAGGTTTTTTTTTTTTAATATGCAGGCAGGTTGGGGCTGTGGAGGAAGCAGATTTAATCATTATTTACTGATTTCCATTCTCATCCACTCTGCCAGTTTCTCTTGTCTATGGGAATAAAAAAAAAAACCTAGCCCTTTTATATGCCAAACCAAGAATGAGGCTTGAAATCATGGATACCTCACCCCACTTGCTCTGGTTTGATGTTCTTGTGCCCTGCTGGCACTCATGAGGCCTGAAGCCGTTGGTTTCTGATGTATTCTTAGCACATCTAACCATTGTCTCTCCTGCAGTGCTGTTTTAGAGTGGTGGCTTAACCACAGGTGGAGAAGCCCAGAAGACTTCAAATGAGTCATGGGCTAAAAAAGCTTAGCCAGTCAGGAAGAAAGGAGGAAAGGCATTAACTCCTTTAAGCTCTGATCCCATTCAAGGCACAGCTTTTCATTGCACAAATGTTTCCCCCTTTTAACCATCTAAAAGAATGGATGTACCTACTAAAGACAGCCAGCTTCTCTTCTCATGTATTCAGGGAGTCAGGCTAAGAATTCTGTTGATCACCTCACTACTGTTAACCAAAAACAGTATCACAAGTCCAGGAGACATTGTGTTGAAATTAGATTTATTACAAGAGAAATGAACATGTATGTGGAACCCAAAGAGTTCATAGTCCATATGGAAGTTTGCATATTTATAATAGTGCAACAAAGGAAGTAGGAGACATCAGAAACCTCCTCTTAAAGGAGAGGGGCAGGGAAGGGGGAAAGGTGCAGTAAAGGTGAGAAAAGGAAAAAAAAAACATCCAAAAGTAGAGGAGCAAGGCAATGGTAAAAGCCATGATTTTTTCCCTTGGAAACTGCTAGACCATGAAGATAGGATGATCTGCTTATCTACAAGGGTCCCAGCTGCACAAGTGGTTTTTTTCCAGCCTAGTACAGACTTACTGGTGCCTGTCTTGACTCCTAAGGACACACAGGGAGTCCAATTTGGGATGCAAACAACAAAATATGTCAGCTGTGGAGGTGAGGGGGATGTTCATCCTTTACACACTGAGGGTCTTTTTCAAACTGTGGGTTCAGTGTTTCTGGAAAATATGACAACTCAAAAAGACAAGTTTAGGGAACCCCTTAACATTCCTTAACATTATGGATGCCTGTCACAGTAACCCAGAATCTCACAGGTTGAAGGGACCTTTGGGGTTCCCTAGTCTAATCCATACTTAAACACAAAACTCCCTTGCCATGTAACTGACAGTCATCCAACCTTTGCTTGAAGACTTCCAATAAGGGGAAGAACATTTAGGCGGCTTCTTTCTTTGAGGACCATATCTCTGTATGCTGATGCTATCTTTGTGAGGCAGGTAGGTAGTGCAATGAATGGGCTATGGGTCAGGAAGATTTTAGACTAAATCTGCTTTTAGACACTTAAAGCTGTGTGACCTTGAGCAAGTCACTTAACCTTTGTGTGCCTCAGCTTCCTCAATTGTAAAATGGGGATGATGAGAGCACCTATCTTCCAAGGTGGTGAGAATCAAATGAGATATTTTTAAAGTGCTTGGCACATAACAGGTGTTAAATAAATAATGGCTATTATTATCATCATCCTCAAAGATGTGAGAGGATTTCCCTGCCTTTCTTTGGGATTAAGATACATACATTTTTCTCATTCTGAGACATAAAACACCAGCTGAGTTAGCAAATACATTCATATATAATGTGCATATGCGAGTGTGAGTGTACAAGTTTCAGCTAAAGTCTAAACTTGGGTTATACAAAAAATATTAACAAATTCATTAATTAAGCCACTATTATTATCCCCTTCTGATGTTCCATTTTTGGTGTGGAGGTGACATTGGATTCTCAAAGGCTTTGCCATTTGGTTTATCATTTTGGAGAGTTTGGCTATATCCTGGTCACAGTCTCACAACAGTGAGTAAGTCTATTGTGACAGGACTAATTGACCTTGCCATCCCCTCATGCTGTTGTCCAGTCTCCCTCTCACTGCCAGCTCTTGTAAGGCATCTCATAACACTTCTGTTGCCTCTGTTTTCTTATATCCCACTCACTTCTCATTCCCTCATAGTTTGGCTTCTGACCTCCCGCTCCACTGAAACAGCACTTTGCAAAGTGACCAAGAATCCATGAGTTGTTAACTCCAACAATCCTTTTGTTTGTTTGCTTGTTTAGATCTTATCCTTGAATTCTGCAGCTTTTGCTGCCATCTTCCTTCTGAATGCTCTCTGCTCCCTTGTATTCCATAACAATGTTCCTTCCTGGGTTTCCTTTTACCTGTTTGTCCATTCTCTTTTGCTTGTGTATTCTTCAGGAGTTTTCAATAGCCCCCTAACTGGTCTGCCAGCTTTCAGTCATTTGTCCTCTCTGGGCTTGAGTATACAATGAAGGATTAAATTGGAGCAGAGTTCCTTAAACTGAGATGAGTAAACTTTTTATTTTAACATTTTAGTAACTACAGGTGGTGCAATGGATAGAGCACAAGGCCCGGAGTCAGGAAGACCTGAGTTTAAATCCAGCCTCAGGCACTTACTAGCTATGTGACTTTGGGCAAGTCACTTCACCCTGTTTGCCTCAGTTTCCTCATCTGTAAAATGAGCTGGAGAAGGAAAAGGCAAACAATTCCAATATCCTTGCCAAGAAACCTACAAATGGGGTCATGGAAAGTTGGACATGACTAAAACAACTGAACAATGAAAAGACTATATTTCAATCAGATGGCTTCATTTGGAATACTGTATATTTTATTTTATGCATTTAAAAATATTATTCTGGATGTCTAACCATAGGTCACACAGCTAGTAAATATCCGAGGCAGCATCCCAACTCTGGTCTACCAGACTCCACATACACTACATCACCTAATTACCTAATGGTAGGATGAAAATTTCCTTCCGTCCAGGCTCCATTTGGTTTGCAACTCCTAGACTTTACTCCTCCCTGTGGTGTCAAACAGAACAAATTGATCCAGGTGACAGCCCTTCAAATACCTGGTGACAGCTCTCAGTCCCCCAGGATATCTTCTTCTCTTGGGTAAATATTGGCTTTTTGGAGCCTGGAGCTATATATAGCTGGAAGGGATCTTGCAGACCATTTAAATCTTAGAGACCAATCCCCTCATTTTACAGATGAGGAAACAGGCTCAGAAAAGGCAACCAACTTGCCTGGGGTCATAATCCATTCCCAGTTCCTATTAATAATCCTCATATGACATGGTCTTCAGGGTTCTCAGTATCCTGGCTACTGTCTTCTGGATGCTTCTAGCCTTGATAAATGGATAGTGCTAAATTAAACAGATTCATTATTAATATCCTTTAATATTAATATTAATTATGGCATTCATTAATATGTTATTATAAAATTATGGTGTAAAGAACTGAGCACAGCGATCCAGACAGAGCCTGATCGGGGATGTAGCAGCTGGTGGTGATAAAGAGGCCTGAGACTGGAGTCAGGGAGACCTGAGCTCAAATTTGGCCTCAGACACTTATCAGCTGTGTAGTGAGAGCCCTGGGCAAGTCATTTCACTGCTGTCTGCCTCAGTTTCCTCATCTGAAAAATGGGAATAACAATAGCCCATACCTCCCAGGGCTGTTATGAGGGTCAGATGAAATAATATTTTTAAAGTGTTTAGTATTATGTCTGGTATATAGTAGGTGCTTGATAAATTCATATTTCCTTCCTTGTGGGGAAGTGTATAGTGGGGAGCTATTGTCTTTCCAGGCAAGACCTCTGTTCATATGTCTTACTATAGAAGCGCTGTTTTGGATCCCTTTTCAAACAATTGCCTCTTTTTTTTCTTACAGGCAGCCAAAACCTCCATATCTTTTTCTTGTGTGCGTTATTGTCTTGCCGCACCAACCTCATCCTCTGCCTTTGAACATAAACATCACCTTCTCCACTTGTCTCTGTTAATTTCATTTGATAAGATTTGGATTATTGTTACAGCCTGTCCAGAGTTTTTAGATCTGGATGCTGTCATGTCATGTGTTCGCTGCCTCTCCTTGGTTCTTGTCATCTGAAAATCTGATAAGCACATCATCTCTGCCCTCATTCAGGTCATCAGTGAAAATGGTGAACAGTACAGGGCTTGGTGTCTTCCACCAGAGACCTCCTTTCAATCCTTTCTCTTTGGCACCACTCATCCCACCAGTTCTAACCTCATTTAACCATTTTTATTTAGCTCCTATCATGCTGTCTTGTCTATGAGGATAAGGTGAGAAACATTGCCATTTTTTACAAGTATGGGAAGACTGTGGACCATCCTCAGGCTTCAGTCAGAGGAAAATCTGCCTACTTATTGAGATGCTCATCTCCAGAAATCTGGCCCCTAGGTCACAGTTTTGGGTTTTGGGTTTTTTCCAGCCATAGCAACTCATCATGACTGGCTGTTAAATCATGACCTGAGTTAATGAAAGGAACAGTCACACCAATGGAATGGTGGTTCCTAGTATAAGGATCCTAACATCATAGATTTAGACCTGGAAGGGGTCTTAGAGGGCACTAAATCCAACTCCCTCATTTTACATATGAGGCAACTGAGGCACAGAGACTTGAAGTGATTTGCTCAGCTAGTAAGTAGCTGAGGCAAGATTCAACTTCAGGTCTACCCGATTCCCAATTCATCATTCTATCCACTATGGTAACTAGCATCCCTAGACCCAGAACTGGGAGGGAACTTAGTAGACATGCAGTCCGATCCCTTCATTTTACAGATGAGGAAACTGTGGCCCAAAGAAGGATCATAGGATCATAAAGCGTGAGCTTGAATGAATGCACCTCAAAGGTCGCTTAGATCAATCCCTTTACTTTACAAGGGAGGAAACTGAGGCCTGGGGAGGTTAAATTAGTCACCCAAGCTCGCACAGAGAGGAGGCATAAGTGAAATAATAATAACAAAGGTAGCACCAGCTGAAATTTACATAACTTTTTAAGGTTTCCAAAGCACTTTACCCTATCTCATTTGAATCTCACAACAACCCTGTGGTAGGTCCTACAAGCACTATAATCCTCATTTTAGACAAGGACAAGAAATACTGGGAAGTTATTCATGTTTCCAAAGCCAAAAAGTATCAGGGGTTTGAACCCACATCATTTCCTCCTGATCCTGGGTCCAAGTTCAGCTTACTGTTGATTGTACCACACTGTATGACTGTCCTGCTGTCTGAGACTCAATCAACAGCCCACCCTAATAACAGTTGACCACAAGGCATAGAATCTCCCTTAACCTCAAAAGTGACCTCCCTTGACGAGGGAACATTACTCAGTCTCTTAATCATGAAGGGTCTCCTAGCTGTTCCTATTTGCCCCAAGCTCTAGCTTAAAGCAGATTCTTGAACAGAAATACAAATATTGTTCAACAGTTCTGTTTGGTGTGTGAGCGAGTGAGACGGAAACATCTTGTTACAGTAATTAAAGGCAGTCAAGTTGTTCTCAGCAGGCCTGGTCGGCCTGGTGTTCTGCTCATGCAAAGTTTGGGGGTGGGGGGTTATTGATTACCCACTTAAGGGGATCCATTTTGGTTGTTCATTAAAAAAGAATTAACTGAATTTTCTTTGGAGAGGAAAAGGAAGAAACCAAACCAGTGCCCCAAGAGAAAACAGCAAGTAGAGAGTCAAGCATCTCCATGAGCTGATTTTGCTACACAGCCTCAAGGGAACTCCCGATGACTTTAGAAAGAGTCTCTGCCTAGATGGATGAATGGAATCTTCCCCAAGAAACAGGCACATTAGACCATCCAGATGAGAGAGCTGGGCTGTTGAATGTTAGAATGGTGGATGATTATTGCTATGGTTATTGCTGTTATTATCAATACTGCTAAGGTTATAGCCTCTTTTAATGCTCTCATCCAGTGTCTTAACATGGTATGAAGCTCACCCATAGCTCTCGGAAAAATCACAGGATCTCAAAGTTGGAAGAGACTTTGGAGGCTGTGTATCCCAACCTATAACTAAATAAGCATCCTAAATACACCTCACCCAGCAAGAGGCCTTGAATATGTCCAATGAGGAGAAACTCGTCACCTCTCAAGGCAGGCCATTCCACCTTTGGACAGTTCTCTCTGTTAAGAAGTTTTTCCAACCATCAAACCCAAAATTTTCTCTTTGAAAGTCCTAACCATTGTTCTTGGTTTTGATCTTTGGGACCAAGCAGAAAAAAGGCTAACTTTCTTCTACATACCAACCTTTCAAAGACTTGACAAGACTATCATAGGTACTTGAAGTCTTAACTTCAATCTAACCAATCAGTCCTCATATTGCATGATATTGAGTCCCTTTATCATTCTGATTGCCCCCTTCAGGACAATCTCCAGCTCATCAATGTCCTGCCTAAAACAGGGTGCCCAGAATTAAACACAGTAATCTAGATGTAGTTATGACTAGGAAGCAGCTCTCACACCTTTTACCAAGCTAAAAAGGTGATAGATTCTGTATCTCCTTTACTAAGGCTTAAAGAAGCTCTGTGTCAAGTTGGCTTCAGTGGGTTGAAGTGTTTGGCCATGGTGACCTGCAAAGATCATCTTCTAATGTATAGAATGGCTGCCATTAGTATGGAAGGAGGAAACAGCCATGCTGATGAAATCGCAGAACTTATTATTATCATCATCATTCTACATTTCTATAGTACTTTATGTTTTACAAAGAATTTTCATACATATGACTTCAGTTGTGTAGTTCACATGTTTACAGAGAGATAAATCATATATGTACACACAGAATTCTCTGCCCTTCCAACTCTAATGTTCTCTGTTCTCAAGTCCCATTAGGTCTGACATTCTATAATCTAAGATCTCTCATTTCCCCTGTTCCTAGCTCTTACACTCTTTGTTCTAAGGCCCCTTCCACCTCAAACAACTCTGGCATTCTAAATTTAAAGTTTTTATATTCTATAATTCTATATTCTGAACTTCCTTCCATTTTAATATTTTATGTCCTCAGAGTCCTCATAGCTCTGACATTCCATGTCCTAAGGTCTTTCCTTGTCTGACATTTTATGTTCTAAAGTCCTTCCCATCTCTGTACTAAGGTCCCTCCTGACTCTGATACTCTGTTTTAAGGCTCCTTTCATCCGTGACATTCCCTGTTTTAAAGCCCCTCCCAGCTCTGACATTTCCTCTTCTAAGGCCCTTTCCTGTCCTGACATTCCTGTTCTAAGGTCATTCTGTGTTCTAAGGGTCCTCCCAGCTCTGACATCCTTTGTTCTAATGCCCCCCCCACCTCTGACATTCTCTGTTCTAAGTCACCTCCCAACTCTGACAACCTCTGTTCTAAGGTCTTTCTTAGCCATGGAAGGCATGGCCATAAGAGGTGGGGCAAGACAAGACAGTCTAGACAATCTGCCTATGCTGATGAGTTAACTGATTTGGTCTCTTCATTTCTCATTTCAAAGAAGATCTAGTTAACTTTTTAAAAAAGAGAAATACAAATGTATCATGTTAAGTGAGTAATCGATAACCCTCAAAATTTCATGGTAGGAGAATAGAAGGCTGCCCAGGCATGCTGAGAGCAACTTCACTGACTTAATTATGGCAACAAGATGCTGCAGTTTCACTCTCTTGCATACACATAGGGAAATTTACTCAAAGTACAATTAGAATCACTGAACAATATATACATCACTGCTAGAAGCTAACCACAAGCTGCTGGGATGCAAGACCAGACCAGGTATCATGGGAAGGGTACTGGACTTGAAGTCCTAGCACAAAGGTATGAGCACTTCCACTTACTAGCTATGTGGCCTTGGACAAACTAATGCTCTGAATGGGCCTCAGTTTCCTTATCTATAAAATGGGGAGGTAATGGCCATTGAGGAATACATGAACAAATTGTGGTATGTGAACATAATGGAATATTATGGTACTGTAAAAAAAAACAGTGACTATGAAGAATTCAGAGAAGCAAAGGAAGACTTGTATGAACAGATGTAGAACCAAACAAGTCGAGTCAAGACACAAAATATGCACAGAATGACTGTGATAGAATAAATGAAAGGAACCACCACAATGACAAATCCCCAAACTGTACACTGTGTAAATATATTGACCAAGCTCACCCTAGAGGAAGGGAAGGAAAGAAAGGAACTTCATTTCTTTTGCAGAGATGGGATTCTATGGACATGGATTTTTAGACTCAGATGAATTGTCAATTGTGACGAACTGACCTATTTTCTTTATTCTTCATTACAAGGGAAGGTTTAATGAGTAGGGTGAAAGGGAGGGATATATTTGGAAATTATGATGATGAAGAAACAAAATATAATTATAAATTTAAAACAAAAATTAAATTTAAAAGTTGTGGGGGGTAGGGAATAATATTTGCCCTACCTCCCTCACAGGGTTTTTTATAAGCATCAAATAAGATAAGCAGTACAAAGGCCTCTTCACAAAGAATTTGGAGAAAACTTAACAAATGATATCATGAATCCTCTCTTATGTTCTATTGTGTACATGGCATTTTTTTCCTTTTTTCCTTTTTGTATTTAAGTTTAAATTAATTGTAAAAAAAATTTAAAAATGAAAAATTTTTACAAATTTACAAAAAACCCAAATGATATCAGTGAAAATCTATTGACAAATCAAAAAGTTATCTGCAGACATGAACTATTGTTTCAGAGGAGGTTCAGGGACTGATGCAGTTCTATAATGAGTGCTAATCACTAGTTTAAGAAAGATCTTGTATCTTGCCAATACTGGTTTGTCCAATGGTTGGATGATTAGTAATTTCCTTGGTGGGGGGGGTTCACCTTCCACCTGTTCAGATGATGACCCTTCTATGGTTGAGTTGAAAATTTCATTTAGCTGCTGCAAATGATTCCATCAACCCTACTCTTAGAAGCAACCTGGCAAAGAACCTCTCTGAATTGAGTTAATCTGGTCCCCAGGTGAAGTGATACATTACCCTTTACTGTTATGGTATTCAAAACCTTTCTATATTGGCAGGACATGCTGGAGTTAGGGCTTCCCTGGCATAGAGTTTTGGAATGAACGGTCACCTTCATGTCATAAAGGAGCATCAGAGGAGATCTCTGACAGTAATTGTTATGGGAAAATGCCGGGCTAATCTTTTGCCAGATTCAAGTGTCAAGTATAGAGTTTTGCATGCTATTTGTACATATTTATTGATGCTAACTTAAGTCAACAAGCAATTATTAAGCACTTATTGTATGCCAAGTAATGTGCGAAGTGCTGTGGATACAACAAAAGGCAAAAAACGTTAGCTCACCTCAAGGAGCTCATAGTCTAAAAAGGGAGACAACAGGCAGCCAACTATGTATGAACATGATATATATGGAATAACATGGAGGTAAGTGCAAAGGGAAGGGATTAGAACTCTCATATCTTTACCAAGAAGACACTAGTATATTTCACTAACCTTCCACCAGTTTTGCCTGTCCTATTCCTTCCCTATCCCCATGTCATGAAAAATCATGAATTAATATTCTTTATCTTTGCCATATAACCCTTGCTTACTGTGTGATACAGCCCTTGATTACAGGTGATTGGGACACTAGACACCTTTTGAGGATCAAATGGAGGTAGAAGCCAAGATCCTGGCTCCCGATTTGTGATTGTGGCTTCCATTCTTTGTCCTTTTTAGAGAAAATTAATTAAATTGGGGTAGCTAATTCAGGGCCAACCACTCTGGAAAGGACTGTGAAGAGTGTGGAAACAGCTCTGGTTTAGAAGAACAGGGTGAAGGGTAATTTATGACTAATTTATGGAATAAATAATAATGATGTGATAAGATTAATTAGCACAGTTTCCATTTATTTCAATCGGGGATAATGACAAGTTATAAAGGATATTAAACCCTCTCATCCTCACCCAGATTTTTGTAGCAGAAAACTCAATTCCTTCCAGACATAGGGGCAGGTGTGCCTCACTCTTCAAAGTGACTTTAATCCTAAGAAGTGGGTGCAGATCATCTTTTCATAGTCAAAGCCTTATTTCCCCATGGGTTTCTATAGTTATCTCCAAGTTACTCTTCAATCAGTCTCAATTAACCTTCTCTTGGCTAGGGCTTTGACATTTCACTATGGCACCTTGTCCTCTTATCTTATTCTTTGCTCCTGGAATAAACAACGAAGTTGACTCCTTTTGTGGAGTGAAGAATCTTTCAGCAAAAATGCCTGTTTCCTCCGTAAGCCAGAAGGACTCAGAGTACTAGCACTTGTTGGAAGTCAGATATTTTCCACTCTCCAAGACTCCATCTCATAGCCATACACTGAACCCTTAATTATGTTAATGATGTGCACTTGGGAGGTAGCAGAACACAGGGCAAAGAACACTGAACTGGACATTAAGAAACTTGGGTTCTAGACTTGGCTTTGCCACTGCCTGGCTAGGTGATTCCCTCTCACTGTGCGCCATAATAGCATTGAGGACAAATTCCAATGCTGCTACTTACTATCTTACCATCTGTGGGTAAGCTTGACCTCTTGTGCCTATATCCGCCGGCTCCTACCTGTCTATTTGCTTTGACCTCTGATCTTGGGGTATTTTATTGACCCTTGATCATTTGCCCATAGTAACTGGTTCACAGCTTTCTCTAGACCTCCTCCATGTGTTTATCACTCACTTCTCCTTGTCCTGGCCTCCTGCCCTATTTCTTAGATCTGTCACCAGCCGAACCCTGGCAGGACATTAAGGAAGCTCAGAAAGGGCGCCTGACTTGTCGTCCCTGGCTCGGTACTCAGCCCATCCAGATCCTCCTTGGTTCTATCTTGCCTGTTTTGACTTGGGCCATCTGGCAAGATGGCAGCATTCCCACTTGCAAGATGGCCTTACAGAAGTCTCCAAGCAGCATAGGCCAAATTAACAGGGAAGGAGCCAGAGATGACTTGGTTTCATCTTTCTGTAGAAAGCCATGCCCTGTAGTGGTGGATTTCACTTATTTGCATAGCCTAGATATCTGATTTATTTAATTGATGCCATTAGTTGAAGACTGTTGCATGAATACAGGGCCCTAGAAGTAGGTAGGTAGTGAAGTAGGTGGGGGAGAGAGAGGGTATAGCTGGAATTAGTAAGACTTGAATTCAAACCTGGCCTCAGATATTTACCATCTGTGTGACTATGGGCAAGGTATTTAACCTTTGTGTGTCTCAATTTCTTCATCTGTAAAATGGGGATAATAATAGCACCTCTCTCTCAGGATTATTATAAGTATAAAACAAGTTAATATTTATAAAGTGTCATATAAATGCTAATTAGTTTTTACTAATAATGCTTCTGCCTGCCTGTCTCTTGGAAAAAAATCACAGAATATTTTAATTAGAAGGGGCCATTTAGTTCCTGCGAGTGGATTCTACTTAACACCATGTAATCCTGGAAGCTCAGAACTAAAAGGGACCCTGGAGATTATCTGGTCCAACCGAGACCTGAATGAGAATCCTTTCCATGACATAAACATTAAAAATATCTGACATTCATCTAGCGCTTTTAGTAATTTCCAAAGTGATTGAAAGTGATTTACGTGTGCTACCCTATGTGACCTTCATGGTAACACTGTGATGTTAATTTTATAGATAAACAATGACCCCATTATAAAGATGGAAAAATTGAGGCTCAGAGGGTTAGCAGTGGGTCAGTGGCCACAATGGTATTAACAGTCAGTGATGGGATTTGTTTCTTTTTTTCCCCCAAAATTCCACGGGAAAAACCAACAAGAGAAGGATCAGGAGCAGAGTAAAGAACCCACCTCTCTAAGACCTTGTTTCATGTAGATAGAAAGAACACTGCATTTGGAGTCAAAGTGTCTGGGTTTCAATCCTGGCTCTGCTGCCTACTAATAATAACTAATAAGTATATAATGCTTCACAGTTTGCAAAGTGCTTTTTAAATATGATCTCATTTGAGCTCAGAAAGGTAGATGTTCCTATTATCCCCATTTTACAGATGAAGAAACTGAGGTAGACAGAAGTTAAGTGACTTGCTTAGGGTCACAAAGCTAGTAAGATTGTGAGGCAAGATTTGAACTCAGGGCTTTCTGATGCCAAGTCCAATATTCTATCCACAGCACCACCTAGGTGCTTCTAACTTACTACATGTGTGACCTTTGGTAAATCCCTGCACCCAGGGGTATGCTGGTAAATATTTAACTAACCATCTGCCCTCTGAGGAAAAAGAAAATTATGTGTGACACTCTTTTAATTTAATCTGTATTTCCTGTATCACTTTCTTAAGTCTAGACAATCAATAAAACAATAAATCAAGTTCTGATTTGTAGCATTTGCCAATTTCCAAGGTATAAATACTCAGACTGAAAAGTTAACAAATCCATTGGAGGTTGAAGCTGGCTCCAGCAAATGCCTGTTTCTGGGACTTAGTTTCCTCATCTGAAACAAGAGGTTGCAACTGATGATCAATCAATTCCAATCAAATATGATCAATCAATCATATCTATTGTTCAATGATCCATACTCAATAAACAAGCATTTATTAAATGCAGACTTTATTCTAGGGAACGCAATGATGGAGAATTGAATGGTCTCTGGTGCTTACATTCTGTGATCCATCCGTTAAACTGGCTGACAAGCACACAGCCAGATTAATTTACAACTTCTAGCAAGGAGGGGCCTTACTACCTCTCCAGGCAACCTATTTCCATTTCCCACTGGTATAGACATAAATCATAAAGACCAGCTCCTCCAAGGGTTCTTCACCTTCTCTGTGTCATAGATAGCCTTCTTTGGCAATCTGGCAAAGCTGATGGACCTCTTTTTAGAGTCATGTTTTTAAATGCATAAAATAAAATACACAGGATTGCAAAAGAAACCAATCTCATTGAAATACAGGTATCTACCTTATCTTATCCTATCTATCTATCTGGGAAACTAGGTTGTGCAGTGGATAGAGCACTGGCTCTGGAGTCAGACCGGAGTTTAAATCTGGCCTCAGACACTTAATAGCTGTGTGATCTTGGGCAAGTCACTTAACCCAGTTTGCCTCAGTTTCCCCATCTGTAAAATGAGCTGGTGAAGGAAATGGCAAACTACTCCTGTATCTCTGCAAAGAAAATCCCAAATGGGGTCACGGAGAGTCAGATATGACTGAAATGACTCAACAACAATGGCGTCTCTCTCTCTCCCTCCCTCCCTCTCTCTCTCTCCTATCCTATCTATCTATCTATCTATCTATCTATCTATCTATCTATCTATCTATCTATCTATCTATCTATCTAACCAAGTTCACTGACTAGTTAAGAACCCCTGATTGAATCTAACCTCTTACTTTACAAAGGAGAAAACTGAGGCTGAGAGAGAAGTGACTCACCTAAAGTTACACAGAAAATAAGAACCAGAATTAAGACTAAAAACCAGCACCCGACACTCAAGCCAGGCCTTGCTCCATGACATTGTCTTCCTTCCCATATCCACGGACGGTTCCCACCATCTGGGGATAGCTCCATCTCTGGGGAGTAAAGGAGATTTTTTACTCCCTCAAGATACTTTTGAGGGATTACTCCCCTTAGAAACCTACACAGAACTGACTGTCCTTGGGAAAGACTTGAGTTATGGGGTGACCCCATCTATGATGATGATGATGATGATGATGATAGCTATCATAAATATGATGGTTTAATGTTTACAAAGTACTTTATATATATGAACTCATTTTATACTTACAATAACCCTGTGAAGTAAGTGCTATTATTATCCCCATTTTACAGTGGAAGAAACTGAAACAGATTGAGAAATGACTTGCCTAAGGTTATACAGCTAGCAAGTGTCTGAGGCTAGATCTGAACACAGGTCTTTCTGTCTCAGCACTCTACCCACTGTGCCACCTAACTGCCTAGAATAGTGACCTGTTTAAGCAATTGTTACTTGGTGCAGTGGGTAGAGCAGTGAATGTGGAATCAGGAAGACTCATCTTCATGAGTTCAAATTTGGTCTCAGACTCTTACTAGTTGTGTGCCTGTGGGCAAGTCACTTAATCCTATTTGCCTCAGTTCTTCATCTGTAAAATGAGCTGGAGAAGGAAATGGCACCCCCCTCTAGTATCTTTGCTAGAAAACTCCCAAAATGGAGTCACAAAGGGTTGGATACAAATGAAACAACTCAACAACAACAACAAAGCTGAGGTTAAAGATAGCTCAGCGGATGAAATAAAAGTCTGGACAGCATCTTTCAGGACACCATCAAGGAAAACTGCTCTGAGATCCTAGAACCAGAAGGTATAATAGTCACCTAAAGAATCCACAGATCACCTCCTGAAAGAGATCTCAAACTGAAAACTCCAAGGAATACTGTAGCCAAATTCTAAAATTGCCATGTCAAAGAGAAAACACTGCAAGCAGAAAGAAACAATTTAAATCTCATGGAACCACAGTCAGGATTATGCAGGACCTTGCAGCTTCTACATTAAAAGATCAGAGAGCAAGGAATGCAGTATTCCATAAGGCAAAAGAGCTTGGATTGCAACCAAGGATCACCTACCCAGCAAAAGAGAGCATAATCTCTCAGGGTAGGTGATGGATATTCAACAAAATAAGGGACTTCCAGACTTTCCTGATGAAAAGACCAGAGCTCAATGGAAAATTTGATCTTCAAATACAAGACTCAAGAGAGGTATAAAAAGGTAAACAGGAAAGAAAAAAACAACAACATATTATTAATAAGGGTAAACTGTTTACATCCCTACAAGGGAAGATGACACTTGTAACCCTTGAGAACTGTATCACTATTATGACATTTAAAAGGGGTATACATAGACAGAGGGCATGGGTATAAGTTGACTTTGATGTGACAATAAAAAATCTAATTAAGCAGCCAAAATTGATTGTTCTAAGAGAAGAGGAAAGGAGGAGGCTGACCAAGGTAAATTACATCACATGAAAAGTCACAAAAGCCTATTAAGTAGAGGGAATTAAGGGAAGGAGATGAGCATTGTTTGAATCTTACTCTCATCAGATTTGGCTCAAAGAAGGAACAACATAATCAGTTAGGTATAGAAATCTAACTTACCCTATAGGAAGTAGGAGGGGAAAGGAGAAAGAAAAGGGAGGGGGTGCATTGAAGGGAGGGAAGAAGTAGAAAGGGTAAAGGGGAAGAAAAGGGAGGGGACTGATAGAAGAGAGGGCAGATTGAGGGAGATGGTGGTCAAAAGCAATACTCTAGTGAGGACGGATAGGGAAAAAGGAGAGAGAAAAGCATAAATGGGGGGAGGGGAGGGAAATAGGATAGAAAGACACAGAGATTAATCATAACTGTGAATGTGAATGTGATGAACTCTCCCATAAAACAGAGTGGATGAAGAACCATAATCCTACAATATGTTGTTTAAAATCTTGTAAAAACTTGTATGAACTGATGCTGAGCGAAATGAGCAGAACCAGGAGAACATTGTACACAGTAACAGTCACATTGTGCGATGACTGATTTTTGATAGTCTTAGCTCTTTCTCAGCAATGCAAGGATCTTAGAGACTCCAAAAGACTCACAATGGAAAATGCTCTCCACATTCTGAGAAAGAACTCTAGAGTGTGAATGTCGATGGAAGCATACCACTTGCTCTCTTTTTCTTTTGTTGTTTTGTTTTGTTTCTTCTTTCTCATGGTCCCTCCCATTAGTTCTAAATCTTTACTTCTAAATGATTAATATGAATGTATAAGTAAAGCCTATATCAGATTGTATGCCATCTTAGGAGGGGGGAGGTGAGGGAGAAGGAGAAAATTTAAAGCTCAAAATCTTAGGGAAGTGAATGTTGAAAACTAAAAATAAATTAGTTATTTAAAAAAAGACAATTCAACGGTCAGAAAGGTATAGAAAAGAAGCTGTTTCGGAGGGAGTGTGGGGAAAGGTTTACATGGATCTTTTTCCCACCTCAAAGTTGACTTGAAGCCTACTGAAACAAAGGTAGTTGGGAAGGAAAAAAATTTACAAGTACCTGGTATATCTCCAGTGAATGGTCTGCTTAAAGGCTATGTGCCATCTGGGAAAACCAGAATCAGTTTCACCTGCAGGTGTGATCTCAGCCTCATGAGGTGTCTTGTTCTACATGGCAGACCCTCCCACAGCAGTTCTCTGGTGCCTTCTTTTCCTACAGGCAAGCTCAGCCAGCCTGAGTTACATACAGTACAATCGAGTCCATTTAAGAGGGTCAAATATTTCTTTTACTCAGCTCCAAACCTCCCATGGGGTCAGCTTCCTACCTTATACACAAAGTAAGTGGCCATCTACATGATGATATTTGGAGCCCAGGATTTAGCAGTGATTGTCATAATAGCCAAGCCTTTAAGGTTTACGAAGCATTATACTTATTATCTCATTTAATCCTCATCATAATCCTGTGAAGAAAGGTGCTATTATTAGCTCCATTTTGTAGCTGAGGAAACCAAAGTTGAAAGAGGCTGACTTGCCCAGGGTCACCCAGCTCAGTAAGTGTCTGAGTAAGTAGCTGAGGTGGGATTTCAGATCTTTCTGACTCCATCTCCAACACTAGCCACTGGGAGACCAAATGGGACCTTAGAGATCATCTGGGTCAACCCCTTTATTTTATAGATAGGTAAACTGAGCAATTGAGGGAGTAAGATGACTTATTCAAGCTTGTAAGATTAACAACAACAATAATAATAGCTAACATTTATATAGTGCCTACTATGTGCTAGGCATTGTGTTAAGTGCTTTACAAATATTATTTCATTCGATCCTCAAAACAACCCTGAGAGGCAGGTGCTATTATTGTGCCCATTTTGCAGATGAGCAAACTGAGTCAAATAGAGACCAAGTAGGTATAGGGGCCCTGGGGAAAAATGTACATTTGTGCCTGTAAAATTTATGATTTTAAAAAGCTATGCCACTTCTTCCCTCCCCCTACTCTAAACCCCATTTTTCTGTTTTGTGGGGGCTATTGGGTTCATACCCAAAGATATTGATATCTCTGCCACCCTCCCCAAGCTGGTGACTGAAATTTCACCATTCCCAATTGCTTCCTTTATGCTAAGCCTTGTCTTTTCCTTCTGGGTATCGTGAAATACAAATTTCCCTAAGACAGGTAGCTCCTGAAGCAACTAACAGTTTTGGAGTGAACTAGAATCATACGAATGTGAAAGTTAGAAAAGAATTTGGAATCAGGAAACAGAATATTCGAGTTGTCAGAAACTTCTTAGAATTTGGAACCCAGAACGTAGAATGTTTTCCAAGATCTTGGTATCCAGTCCCAGTCTGTCCCCTGAGCTTTCATCTGCTATCACCAGTTGCCTATAGGATGTAGGGGCAGCATGTCCGACACGTGTCTCCTATAGTGCTGCTCAAGTGTAGATCTGACCATGTCACTCATGGCAACCAACCCCAGTAGCTAGTTCCCTATGTCTTTTAGGATCAAATATACTCTTCCATTTAACTTGCAAAGCCCCCAACCTATCTTTGAAGCATCATTTTCTCTCCCTCCTTTCCTCTGTGATCCCTCACTCATAGCTGGGCCATCTCCAGTTATCCTGATCTATATCTGGCCACTGGACTTTGATAGCTCTGGAGGAGAAAGTGAGGCTGGTGACTTTCCCTCACTGTAATTCAATTTACTTGTAAGTCATAGCATCATCTTCCTGATGTCCCGGTCCTCTTCGAGAACAAAGGACAATGTACAAACTCACTGACGGCCTTCCATCTCCGCGACTTTGCACTGACTGTTCTGTGTACCTGGAATGTACTCCTTACATCTACCTCATAGAATCCCTCTCTTACTTCAAGACCCAGTTTGAGCATCACCACCCAAGGGGGGCCTTTTCTGATCCTCCAACTGCTAGTGTCCTTTGTTTAAGTCATGTCCAACTCTTCCTGACCTTATTTGGGGTTTTCTTGGCAAAGATATGGGAGTGATTTGCATTTCCTTCTCCAGATGAGAAAGTGCAGCAAACGGGGTGAAGTGACTTGCCCAGGATCACACAGCTAGTAAGTGACTGAGGCCTGATTTGAACTCATGAAGATGAATCTTCCTGATTATAAGCTTAGTGCTCCATCCACTGTACCATCTAGCTGCCCTGCTAGTGTTCTCCTGCCTATCTTATAGACTTTGTATTTATTTGCATTTCTTAATTTTATTTGTATATACATGTATTTATAAACAAGTCCCCTGCATTAGAAGGAGGCTCTTTGAGGGTAAGGGTTGTTTCATTCTTTGTATTTTTATCTTCAGAACCTAGCACAGTACATAGTAGGTACATAATAAAGGCTTCTTATGTGATTGAGAGTGTTTGAAGGGACTTTAGAACTTAAAATGCCAGCATTGTAAGGGACTTTAGAACTGGAATACTCTCCCTCCTCCTCTCTGACTCCTGACCTCCCTGGCTTCCTTGAAGTCCCCAACTAAAATCCTTCCTTTTATTGGAAACCTTCGCTAACCTGTCTTAACTCTAGTGCCTTCTTTCTGCTCACTCTCCCCTATTGCTAGACATAGTTGACCTTGTATATATTTGTTTGCATGTTGTCTCTTCCATTAGATTGTAAGCTCCTTGAGGACAGGGACTATCTTTTGCTTCTTTTTGTACTGTCAGCAGAGTGCCTGGCACATGGTTGCACTTAATAAATGTTTTTGATTGATTGACTGACCTTAGAACCAGTGATTCTGAGAGGCAGAGCTTGATGGAACTTAGAATATAGACCACTGGGTGTCAGAGCTAAAGAGAGCCTTAAAACATGGTTGGGAGGGACTTTAAAACATAGAATGTCAGAGCTGGGAGAGGCCTTAGAGGTCAATCCAGTTCAACCCCATGATTTTGTAGATGAAGAGACAGAGACCTAGAGAGTGGAAATATCTTGCTCAGGATAACACATAGCATTAGTGTTATAGATGGAACTAAAATCCAGGTCTCTTGCTTCTGAGGCAGGGCATCTTTTTCCTAGGACATTGTCAGAACATTGGCAGATGGTTGGGGAGGGGACTCACTGAAAGGTCAAATGGCATTTGCTTCAAAATATTTTCCCTCCATAATGGAATAGAGAAGGAATTTAGACAAAGCCCAGCTAATAGTACTCTAGTTGTGAAATCAGCGCATTTGATTCCCAAAGGAATGTATGAAACCAGTCTCTGTACCCCAGAAGCTACGCAAATGATCATAGTCTCAGCCAAAAGAAAGCTCAAAGGACATTTAGTCTAGTCATTCTACAACACAGGTAATGTAAGGTATATCCAGTACATTACCTTCCCATACACCCAGTGACAAGGAGCTCACTACCTAGCCAAGGGTTACACCCATTCTATCTTTGCATTATTTATTGTTAGTCAGGTGGTTCTTCACTGGAATAAAATCAACATCTTTTTAACTCTCTCCCATTGGTCTTAGTTCTGTCTTCAAGGTCTAAGAAGAATCAATTTAATTGAGAGTGTGTGACAAGGAGAAGACCAATGATAATAAACATTAGTCATTATTAAGATTTCTAGCCAGGGCATTTGAGGGAGGGGATATTACCACATGTTGGAATACCTAAACTCCAGCTGTTAAGCCCCTATTCCTTGTCCTACCCACTCCCAAAATGTATGAAAGAATAGGGGAGTGGAGACAAGATCATAGTTCTAGAACTGAAAGGGGTCATTGAGGTCATCTAATCCAATCCCCTTCATTTTACAGGTGGGGAAACTGAGACCCAAAGAGGGGAAGTGCATTGACCAAGGTTTCACAGGTAATATGTGGCAGAGTAGAGATTTGAACCCAGGTCCTTTGACTTCAATCCAGCATGCTTTCTGCTGTTTCCACTAAGCATCCGTCTCCGGATTCAGGAGTAGCCTATATCTCAGGAACAACAGCCCAAACTTTGCATCCTCAACCTGCTGTCTGGGACCTTCTTGTGTTGAATCAGTGGAGGGGAAAGGATGTATTCAATGTCCCTGCATCTTCTGTGACTGGCTGGCTGATGTGCCAATCCATATTTGACCCACCAATGACACTATGCCTGTTAAGTAACCAATAGGAAATGTCATGCAAATTATAAGCTGTCTCAGGCTGCTGTATATTTTGGTGTATGCCTGTTTTTGCATGTCCTACAAGTCTGCCTGGGGCTATGATAGCACAAATGCCTACACCTGTCTGCCTCTGCTCTCTATCACCTGGGCTAGATGGGTATGTGTGTGAGAAACTCAAGCAAAGGGCCAGTGCTAGCCTCTCCCTTTCAAGAAGGACCTCTTCCCTTTCCCGGCTGCCCAGGAAAATGCAGCCACTTTGCTGTAGGGAAAGACTGTGACACCCTGGCAAAGCCCAGCCTTGCTTTAGCCCTGACTTCAGAAAGCTTAGAGTCTGAAGCTATTCTTTCCCTTGAGAGTTTCCTAAGACTGGCAGACTGCCTATTGTCAAGGTACACTTTGGCCTTTCTATATGAAGGGAAGTAGGGATGTGTCTCAGGCTCTGACAACAGAAGGCCATGCAGAAGGGTATTAGAACCCCAGAACTTAAAATGTCAGAGTTGGATGGACATTAGAATATAGAACATCAGAGCTGAGAAGGTCCTTGGAACAAAGAATGTTAAAACAGGGAATGTCAGAGCTGGCAGGGGGGGTTAGAACAGAAAATATCAGAGCCAAAAAGGGCCTTAGAACAGGGAATGTCAGGGCTGGGAGAGGCCTTAGAACAGGGCATGTCAGAGCTGGGAGGGACCTTAGAACAGGGAATGTCAGAACCAAAGGAGGGCTTAGATATAAGAACTAGAAGAGGCCTTAGAGCAAAGAATATCAGAACCGGAGACCTTAGAACATAGAGTTAGGAGGGCCTCTAAGATAGTATGTTAAACCTTGAAGTGGTCAACAAGTTGTAGCCCTTTCATTTTACAGAGGAGGAAAGCAAGGCTCATAGAGGTGACATAATGGGCTTGAGGTCAGCCATCTAGTGAGCAGTAAAGCTGGCCCCTTGGCCCTGGTGCCATTGCTTCCCAATGACATGTCTCTCTTTTGCACAAGTTCAGTCTTAAGGAGCATCATGGGGCATATCAAGTATAAGTATCTAGGCTTTTAGGATGGAAATCTGGCCCTGAAAGGGACCTTGGGGCCCATGTAGTCCAACCTCCTCAGGAAACTGAGGCAAACAGAGGTTAAGTAACTTGTTCAGGGTCACACAGCTAGTGAGTATCCAAAGTGACATACGAACCAAAGTCATTGATCCCAGGTATAATGCCCAAGGTACATACATAGTCCCACATACCCATATTCTGGTTTTAGGATTCACAAAAATTTCACCAGTGGATTTTGGCTTTAGTACAAAGGGAAGAAACACAGATTTTGTATAAGGAAATTGTACCTGAATATTGGCTTTGGCACTTACTATCTGAATGACCTGGAGTAAACCACTCTCCCTTTCTCTGAGCCTCAGTTTACTAATCTATAAAATAGAGGTCCTAGATTTAGAGATAGAAAGAACCTTAGATTCTTGTCCAAATCTTTCATTTTATAAGTAAGAAAATTGAGGCTAAGAGATGTTCGAATGACTCGCCCAAAGTCACACAGGTTTTTGTTGTTTAATCATTTTAAAGTCATGTCAGACTCTTCATGGCCCCATTTGGGGTTTTCTTGGCAGAGATACTGGAGTGTCTTACCATTTCCTTCTCCAGCTCATTTTACAGATGAGGAAATTGAGACAAACAGAGTGAAATGACTTGCTGAAGGTCACACAGCTGGCAAGTGTCTGAAGTCAGGTTTGAACTCAGGAAGATAAGTCTTCCTGACTCCAGATCCAGCACTCTATTCACTATGGTGCCATCTAGTTGCTTATAACAACCAGGTAGAGAGTGGTAAAGCCAGATCTGAATCTTGAATTCCCTGTATAGCATGGTAGATAATAACGTCCATGCTTGCTACCTTCAAGGGTCATTGTGGGATAGGGGTAGTGGTGATAAGGGTGGGAGATGCCTTGCAAACATTAACCCCTACATCAGTGTGAGTGGTTACTTCTCAGCCAGAGCCTTTGGCAGATCCTCTGAATTTTCTTCCTATTTCCCCCATCGACCCCTTCAACCAGCACTCAGCGCACATAAAGTACCCAGTGTTTGAGGGAGCTCAGTAACCAAGGGTCAGGTGCCCACTGCAGACAAATAAAATGATGTTTACCCAGAACCACAGACTGTCTGGGGCCCAGGATCTCAGCCATGGAGTTCTTTCATTTCTCATTCACAGTGCACAGGAGGTGTTCTGCGGTCTCATCACTACCTCTAGTGGACAGAGGTCCACATCGCCCTCTGTGACAAATGCCCTGATAGCGTTCCAGCTTTCTCATTTTCATCCTAGGTGATCCAAGGCAGGAAAACTGAGGGCCCAGTGTGCTTCCTTGACCAAACCAGACAAGTTCTATAGGACCCTCCTCCTGCCTAGATCCCACTCGGTTTCCTTTCTTCTGGATCTGTCACTTTTTGTGTGCCATGTAGGTGAATAGTAATTATCTTGTGTTTGTAATGAGTATCTTGCATTTGTAAAGCAATAATGATAATATGTAAAGCTTATAATAATAATTGTATAATAAATAATTAAAAAGCAACAGTAATAGTAAATGAATAATAAATATCTTGCATTTGTAATAAGTATATTCTTTTTGCAAAGTAGAGCAAACTTTCACATATTATCTCAGTCAATCAAAAAATACTTTTTAAGTTCCAACTATGTGCCAAGCACTGTGCTAAATGATGGGAATACAAAGGCAGGCAAAAGATAGTCTCAGACCTCAAGGAGCTTATAGTCTAATAGAGGACTATTATCTAATATAATAATAATAATAATAACTGACATTTATATAGTGCTTTAAGGTTTTCAAAGTGCTTCACATGCACACACATATCAAATTTCATTAAATTTTTGCAACAACCCTTTAAGATCATATTGTCCCCTATGACGAAAGCAGAGCAGAGATTATTTTTCCTGCTTCGCAAAGGAGAAAACAGTCTGAGAGAGGGGAAGTGGGGCTGCATGGTATAATAAGGCAGTATTTTAGTGAAGGAAACTGAGGTTGAGGCTCAGAAATGTGAGAAATGTTAAATGACTCACCCAGGGTTACACAATTAGTGTCAAAGGCAGGATTTGAACCTGAGTCTCCACGATTCTTTCCACCACACTACCAGCTGTAATACTAGAATCACTCACATTTGTAAAGAACTTTGGGGTATTTTGTTATATGTTGATCCTCGTAAGGGCCTTCTCACATAGGTGCTTTTAAGCTCTCTATTTTACAGTGAGGAAATTGAGGCTGAGAGAGGTTTGATTTCTAAGTCTATTGCTTTTATCATTATTTAGGATGCCTTTGATATCTCTCTTCCTCCTCACCATCTCACCCTCCCCAGGACATTTCCTACTTCACATGCATTTTTAAGCAATATTTCTGGATTTTCAGCCCTTTCTCCTGGGCAAGAGCAATCAGTATGAGCCTGCTCTATGTACTGCCTCCTTGCAAGGGCCCACAAGAGCCCATATCTGCTGGAAGGCAAACCTGAGACACCAGGATCTCTCAGTTTCTGAGGCTAAGCAGCAAGGAGCTAGAGCATAGGGACCAGTCCATGCCAAACTCCTGGCAACCAAAGGCAAGCATGTGGGGTAATCCACACAAGTCCCTTCCCCTCCCAAACCCCGTGACTTTGGCCCAGATCACCCAGATAATTGTTACAGCCATCTGCTTCATTCTGGCAACAAGGGTCTGCTTTCTTTGTGTCGGCTCAACTCTCATGATGGACTCTGGCTGCCTGTTCCAAAGCGCTCAGTCACCTGAGCCCCCAAAGAGGTAAACCAGAGCCAACCAGGCTCCCTTCAACAGTTCATTCATGGCCTTTCACATCGAGTTCAGTGCATTTAGCCACTGCATGCTGTGAAGTGGTGAAAGGACAGAAGGACCTTTGTGCATTTATGATGTCCCTGCTGTTAGAGAAATGCATTCTGGGATAATCCTCCCTCATAGTCATGCCAATCACCATCCCACATCCTCTTTCTTCTCATCTTCCTCCTTGACACAGAAGGGACCATTTTTGCTCTTGTCAACAATTCAACTCAGAAAAACATTTATTAAGCACCTGCTGAGTTCAGAGAACTGTGCTTAGTATTGCAGGAGCTGATCCTGGTCCTCATGGAACTTAATGTCTAATTGAAGATCATTCATATGCAAATAACCATAATAAGGATAGTAAATCTATAAGAGATACAAAGAAAAGACTGTGAGATCTGAGGATGGAATGACCATTTATGATTTGGGGCAGGTTGGTTATAAAGGAAGTCTTCGTAGAAGGTGCAGAATCTGAGCTAAGTCTTGAAGGATGGTGGTCATTAGTATTTCCCTTATAGATATGAACCCTGGGTATGGATGGTTATGATACTGAAGAGCATTGGAACTGGGTATACTTAAAGTCAGAAGGAACCTAAGAGATCATATTAGTAGAAGTCCTCCACTTTACAGAGGAGGAAACTGAGGTTCAGATATGTTGTCATTTGCCCAGCTAGTCAGTGGTAGGGTCAGGATTTGAACTCTGGTCTTTTGACTCCCAGTCCAGCACTCTTTCCATTAGGCAACACTGTTCCTTCAGAGGGAATAAAAAGACAAATTGAAATCAGGGCAGTGCTCTCTCTTAATGGTTCATTTCATTTATGTACCTGAGGGTTGAGTGGATAAAAATCTATCACCTCCCTCTTCCTTCTGACTCAGCTGAGTTTTGGGAGAGGAAGCTGCTCCAATTCATTATCCCCCTTCTTGGCTTGAGCACCTCCTAGTGGAGATTAGTGATGGGAAATTGAAAATGCAAATATAACTAAAAATGAGCGTCCCCCTCCCCTCCCCACCAAGCAACTTGCATGGATATGTTTTGGAACACGATGTAGAGAATGAGGCACCCCAGCCTGATGGGATACATCATTTATTGCTGGAAGGGGGGAGAGAATGAATCACTTGACTTATTTGCGCCCAACTGAATCATCTGAACACCAGTAAGATTCCATCAGCCAGAGGGAGAGAGATCCTCCTGAGGAAGCAACTATAAATGGAAATGCAAGGAACTCATAAAGGAAGAACCATAGAGTAAACACAAACTTACAATGACAATGCTTAGCCATGTGACCTCAAGACCTTGAGTTTGGATTTCATAGCACCAAAGAATTTAGAACTGGAAGGAACTTCAGGTACAACCCTCTCATTTTACAGAGTGGGAAGCTGAGGAAGGAAAGAGTTTGCCCAAGAAAGAGAAGGAAAGGAGTTTGCCCAAGGTCATACATGCAGTTGAGCTTGGATTTGAACTCAGAACACAGAAATGGCAAATCTCAGACTCATAAAGAATATTTCTTTTAAAAATTCAAGAGAACTAATATAACTTCACATTTATGGCACTGCATGCCTTCATTTTTCTACCACTTCCTTCCACAAGTCTCCCCATAAGACATACCACCACTGGCATGATATATCACCAGGAATCAGATTTTGCTTTTTTGTGTCTTAAAATAAAATGGCACGTGGACAAAAGAGAAGTCACATGGAAGCAAGTCCTTTTCAAGTATTCCAAACTTTCTCCAAAAGGGAGTTCTGGATTTAGGCTGTATCCATCAGTGACTATTTCTAGATCAGGCATGAATGGATTTGGGATCTTTTATTAGAGAGACAGAGAAGTGAGAGATGGAAGAGAGCTTCTAACATGAGATGTTGGTGCTGGAAGAGACCTCATAACACAGAATACAGACTGTCAGAGCTGAAAGAGACTTTAGAACACAGATCATAATAGATGGGACAGACCTTGGGACACAGAACAGAGAATGTTGGAACCAAAAAGGAAGCTACAACATAGGATGTCAGATTCAGGAAGAACCCTACGCTAGTCCAATTCCCTTGTTTTATAGATGAGTAAACTTGGGTCCCATAGAGGTCATGTTACATAATTCCCAAGGTCATACAACAGCATTGAAGCCAAGGGCAAGACTTACTTCTTTACAGTATATGTCTCTGCCTCTTGACATTAAAAATGGAAATTTACTATGAAGGTCAAATGTAATGTAGGCCACCTTTGATGCTATCATCTTAGCGGGAACTATCTCTTGGCTATCTTCACTTAGTCTCTTGTGAGTCAATGTCTTGAAGTTAGAATAGCATGGTTATTAATGGGCCTTTGGTAAGTATTACATCAGTTGACTATAATTGGTTGCTGACCTAAAGTTAATTAAAAATATATGCTGGCTAGCCATGCAGCGTTGGGCAGCTGGACAAAATATGAGGCATCATTGGAAGAGCAGGGAATTTGTAGTGGAAAAAGCATTGAACTTGAAATCAGGACAATTGGGTTGTAGTCTCCAGCTCTGCCACTAACCTGCTGTCTGGACTAAGGTAAATCACTTCATTTCTCTGAGACTCAGTTTCCCCATCTGCCAAAGGTAAAAGAAACTCACAATCAAAATTCCTGGCTTAGTGCAAAATGTCACTATCTCGTCTTTAAGCCTTGCCTTCTGTGAGAGGGGCCGCTAGTGAAGAGTGGGAGAAGGGTTGGTGGGCAGAGATAATGATCGTTTGGGGGCAGAGTTCTCCCTGGTTGATGACTTCTCTTTTATGGTCTCGGAATTCTGCAGGGTGGATTCTCTTTATCCTGTGAGTGCCCAGTTTCAAAAGGGGGTGGTCTGGTGGGGCAGAGAAAATTTCAAAGGCATTAAGTCTTTGTACTGAAAGAGACAGCTAATTAGGATGGGTGCATGCTGTGGCAAGAAGGAATTTATTTAAATCAAGCAATTGTTTTGAAAGAGACTGCCCAAGCCTGGTGTAAATTGTGAAGACGGCTGGCTCATCGACCCCGGGGGCTTTAACGATATGCTTTGTTAAACAAAGGGTTATGCATTATTTTCTCTCTAGTCTGCACACGTAGTCATAGAGTCAACTGGATCTAATAGTGCCTGTTGGATGCGTTCAAAAGCCTGCTTTGGTTGGAAAAACTAGACTTGAAAGAGGAAAAGCAAGGCGCCCCCGCGCTGGGAGCTGTCCGCAGGCTCCGGTGCTGAACACGCAGGTGGGGGAGAGCCTGGGCTCTGGCCAAAGAGAAGAGATGAGCCGCTTCAACCCAGCCCGAGGTCAGAGGCAACCCAGACTAGAGGCTAGAACTAGGCAAATGTTTGTTCCCAAACGGCTTCTGCTTAAGATATCCTCCCCCTACCCGTAACCGGGGCCGCCCCAGCCCTGTTAGTTCTTTCAACATAAGGGGCGCTGTTCCCGGTACTGGAGAGTGTGTGGCTGGCGATGGTTGATAGAGAAATAATAATGGAGCCTCCTCAGGGTCCTTGAGTTCCAAATCCTTAACTCTTTGGGTCATCCCTCGCTGAGTTGAGAATGTCTTCCCCTTCCTCCTCTCTCTCAAGTTTTTTTTTTTTTTTTTTTCTGGAGAGACCATCCAAGGGATCTGTGGGGTTAGGGGTGTAGGGAAGAGGGTGGGGTCAGGGACTGGGAGAGGGGAGGGCTTTAAGGAGCCGCTTTCACTTAAACTCTTCTGTCTCCCCAGGAAAGCGCAGGACTATTGAAAGCAGTCTTGACTTTCTGTTCAGCACTCTAAGCTAGCGGCGCTTGGAGATCTTAGCCTGTGCGAAAGAAGGAGGGGTGGAGTCCACTAGGGTTCCCTAGTATGGGAGTTCTTGCAAGCTAGGAGACTGCTTCCCACTTTCATCCTCAGATCAGTTCTCCCCCTTGGGAAGCTACGCCCTGGAAGTTGCTGGGAGGCCGTAGGCTGAGGTGTCCCCGCAAAGAGCTCAATTCCCCCGGGATCCAAGCCGGGACACAGATCCGAGCCCTCCCCCACTCCCAATCCGGGACATCCCCGTTGGAAACGCCTGGAAGGGAGAACGAGTGGCTCTGGGATAAACTCCTCGCCCTCTCTCAAGG
The DNA here is from genome assembly GCF_900497805.2 of Vombatus ursinus. Classification (NCBI taxonomy): domain Eukaryota; kingdom Metazoa; phylum Chordata; class Mammalia; order Diprotodontia; family Vombatidae; genus Vombatus; species Vombatus ursinus. The sequence goes on along the minus strand of NW_020941065.1, from coordinate 13,520,647 downwards.
TTCCATCACGTCCCAAGACCATCCACTCTTCCTTGATCCCCCTCCCCGCCCCTCCCCGGAGTCTTATTTGTGATTTCATATCCCGCGGACCCCGGGTGGGTGAGGAGTATGTGTATGACCTGGAGTATGTGTACGGGTGTGTGTTGGAGGGGGGTGATCACTAGAGCCCGGGACAACCCTGACCCGGGAAGAGCAAGGGACCACGAACTCGACTCTGTTCTGGCTACCCGTGGGGTCTGAGCGCAGGGAAAGAGGGAATTCCACTGTCTCGTAGCAGAGCCCCAGGTCGGAACTGACTCCAAAGCGCACCCCCACCCCAGTGTCTTGATGCCCGCCAATCTCTGTAACTTTGCCCGCCGCGCCCCCTCCAAAGCCCCCCACTACAGCACAGATTGAGGGGAAGCTCTCTCCTACCTCCTAGCTGAACCGCCTGGCTCCCCAGCAGAAGGACCAGCAGTAGTGAGAGTGGCAGGCGCCCCGCGGCTGGCGGCCCGGTCCCGGGCATCCTGGAGGAGACCGCGGTGGAGGTGGTGGCTGCTGCGGGGACCCACCAGCCAAGCGAGTGGGAGACCCACGGACTGGGCTGACCAGGAGGAGGAGGGAGGACAGATTGAGGAGGAGGAGGAGGAGGAGGAGGAGGAGGAGGAGGAGGAGGAAGGAGGAGGAAGGAGGAAGAAGGAAGAGGAGAAAGGAGGGAGGGCTGGGCTTCGGCCGGCTCCCTTGCTCTCGGGCTAGGGCTTTCGGGGGCTCCGGGTCGGTCCCGCGGCGCGCTTGGGGAGAGAGGGAGGGAAGTGAGGGGGAGGGGACGCCAGACTGGGGGAGGGGCGGGGCGGGGAGGGGGCGCCGGCCAGGAGAGCCCCGGCAGGCGTGCGGGAGGCGGCCGGAGGCGCGCTTAGCCCTGCAATCCCGGTGGCTGTTGTGGAGCGCCCAGCCAGCGAGCCAGCCAGAGACAGGGAGCCAGGGAGCGAGCGCGGGCGGGCGGCAGAGTGAGGAGGAAGAGGGAGGAGGGGAGGGACGGAGGGAGGGAGGAACGGACGGAGGGAGGGAGCCAGCTAGAGGGAGCCGGGCTGGGGCTGAGGCTGTGCAAAGCGGTGAGCAGGAAGGGAGGGAAGGAAAGAGGGAGGGAGGGGAGTCTAGGAGGAGCGGGGGAGCGAGAGAAAGAGGCGCCGCGTGGCCGCCGGAGCGCGCCCTCCCCCAGTCTGTGCCTGGCCTCCCTCCTCTTTTTCGAGGGGCCCTCCACCTTCCCCAGGCTCCCTCCTTCTCTCTCAGCCTGCCCGTAGGGAACCCAGGTCGTTGTCTCTCTCCCTCTCCTCTGATTTCCGCCCTCACATTTTACCTCATTTCAAAGTTCACCCTAGTGAACTCTCTGCACGTTCTTCTCTTCATCCTCCCTCCCTTCAGTCTCCACTCCTCTCTTCTTCTCCCCGATAGAATGTCGGGACCATGGAATTCCACCTCCTCGTTTTACAAAGGAGTGAACTGGGTCTAGAGAGGGGCAAATGACTTGTCCAAGGTCACACACTTTGGGATTCCAGCCTAAGGCTTTTGACTTAAAATCCAATGCTTCGGACACTTTGCCTCAGAAGTCTCTCTCTCCCTAACCTTTACTTCCCCATTTAAACCAGGTACCCTGTCATAATCGGATTCACACAAGCCCCTGGGGGTGGGGTCCTCCCCACCTTCTTTTTGCCTAACTCCTCTGCCTACAGAGCCAGGTTGGTGCAAAGGACCTCGAGTCCCCACCCACATAGAAGTAGAAAGGTTAATTTCCTTTAGGTTCCTCTGCCGTCAAAAGGCCCTGTTTTGAGTCACTAACGACTCATCCTCCGCCTCGGAGGGATGGAAACGAATTGGATAGGGAGACTCTGCCCATTGAACCTATCAACCATTGACGAGCCTTCTCTTCTAATGACCGGGTAGCCTCACACAGCCCTCTCCTATCCTACCCCAATTTAGAAGACGCCCTCATTGGTTTGAATGTATGTATACAGGCCTCTTTAGCAGGCAGAACGAGCAGATGGAGAGCATTCTCACAGGCGACAACGGGAGAAATGTTACTTTAGAAGGAGCAGTGAAGCTGGAAATCCTTATTAAAGACTCTGTGTGTGTGTGTGTGTGTGTGTGTGTGTGTGTGAGAGAGAGAGAGAGAGAGAGAGAGAGAGAGAGAGAGAGAGA
>NW_020941065.1:13501884-13518072 GCF_900497805.2 Vombatus ursinus | reverse complement strand
GGGAGAGAGAGAGAGAGAGAGAGAGAGAGAGAGAGAATGCTTCCCTTCCTATGTCATCATGAAACACCTTCTCGGAAGAATTGGATCTAATAGTTCTTAGTTCATCGCCTGCCTGACAGAATGGGGAAACTGAGGCCCACGGCCATATCACAGAATGTAAGAATTAGAAGGGATCTCAGAGATCATCTAGTTCAGGGGCAGGGAATCTTCGGCCTCAACATGTGGCCCCTAGGTCCTCAAGTTTGGCCCTTTGACTGAATCCAAACTTCACAGAACAAATCCCCTTAATAAAAGGTTCCCTATTCCTGATCTAGTTCAACACTCATTTTATAGAAGAGGAAATTGAGGTCTACAGTGGAGAAGTAACTTGGAAGAAAGAGGACTTGAACTTAGGATTCTAGACTTCAAGTCATTCTACTAGGATAGATACACTGTCAGTACCATCAAGTGACACTGAATTTCATAAATTTCATATTTTTTGCCCCCCCCTCTTTATTTTGAAGGAAATTGGGGTTAAGTGACTTGCCCAGGGTCATACAGGCACATTCTCAATATGTACTGTTGGCACCATAGGGGGACCTCGAATTTCATCTGTTTTTCTCAATTCAATTCAACAGGCATCGATTAAGAGGCTGCTTTGTCCTAGGTGCTGTGCTATGTGCTGGGAGAACAAAAACAATCAACCAAAAAAGATATTACCCCCCCCCCCCCCTCACTCCCCCCCCCCCCACCCCCCATCCCCGCCAGCCCCGAAGCTTCCATTCTACTTTACTCCTTAGGGCTGAGATGACTAAGTTTGTCTGGTATCTCTGTAGTTCCCCTCCCTACTACGTAGCCTGTCCTAATCGGATTCACACTAGCCCCTGGGGGTGGGGTCCTCCCCACCTTCTTTTTGCCCTAACTCCTTTGCCTACAGAGCCAGGTTGGTGCAAAGGACCTCGAGTCCCCACCCACATAGATGTAGAAAGGTTAATTTTCTTTAGCTTCCCCTGCCGCCAAAAGGCCCTGTTTTGAGTCACTAACGACTCATCCTCCGCCTCGGAGGGGTGGAAACAAATTGGATAGGGAGACTCTGCCCATTGAACCTATCAACCTTCAATGGAAGGACTGCAGAGAGTTCCTAGACATGATTAAGAAATCTCTTGAACTATGAATGTTTGCTGATTTGAACATTGAATAGGTAGAAAAAGGGAAAGGGAAAGAAAAAAGAAAGACTAAAGGAAGAGGAGACCCAGAGACAGAGAAAAGAGGAAAACAGACACGCACACACAGACTGGGAAAGATAGGCACCTGGTGCTAAGAGGGAGAATGTCATTTAAGAGTGAATCTGCATTCGCATCATCAGATCTCAGATTCAGAAGAGGCAGTAGAGGCAGTGTTGTGAGGTGGACTGTGTGCTATAACTGGAGTCAGAAGACATGGGTTCAAATCCTGACTCCGCTGCTTACTACTTGTATGTCCTTGGGCAAATTCCTTTAACGTCTCTGCTTGTCAGTTTCCTTCTCAATGATATGAGGGAAAGGTTAGACTAGATGACTTCTTAGGTCTCTTTCTAGCTCTGTCTATAACCCTAAATTATCTGGTCCAAACCTCTTCCTAGAAATAGCTGCTCCTCCTCTTTCTCTTTCCTTTTCTGCCCATATCTGCCACAGTGACTGAAATTCTGAAATTCACTCTTCTTGGGATAGGGGGCAGGGTAATATAATATAATGAATCCTTGTCTGGAAGTCAGAAGACCTGAATTCTAGTCCTGTCTCCGATGCTAATTCAGTCTGTGACCTTGTTCAACATGACATTATTATTTTCATCATCACCATCACAATAATAATGAGCATTCTACACATTTAAGTTATATCATCTTGTTTGATTAAAAAAAAACTCTATAAGGTAGGTGCTATTTTTTTAATCATTTTTATAGAAGGAAACTGGGGCTCAGAAAGGGTAAATTACTTCATGTGCATGTCTGAGGCAGAATTCAAACTCAGGTTTTCCAGACTCCAGGTGCAGCAGTCTATCCACTGTATCACTTGGTTGGCATGCATTACCTTCCAGCAGAAAAGGACCTTTGTACGATGTAGTCCAAACTCTTCATGCTGAGGATGAGGAAACGGAGACACAATCAGCCATCTTTGCCTGGCTACAAAAGGCTCTTGTGAGGATCAAAGGAGGTAATAAAAGTCATACTGCTGGGTAACATCTGACACATTGGGTATATGCAAGTCTTTCTTACTCATTTGCCCAACTGACCATCTTTGACCTAATTTTTGACCTAGCGGAGAGAAAGAGCTAGAGGAATGGGCCACAGGACAGATAAGCATGGATTATTTTTTTAATGCAGGAAAAATAAGAATTTGTTGAGGTCAGATTATGGGGTTCTGGGCACAAGGACATTAAGGACTTGAAAGAACAGTCATTGAAAGGGATGAAATGAGTTCTGAAAGGGGAGGTTGAGGGAGGTTGAAGACATACTTTGCCCAATTTTGCCAAGGGACTGAATATCAATAATTCAGTGACTGGGAAGATTAGCTGCAGATGTCTCCTCTTCCAGCATTAGAGCCCAGGCTGGTAACAGATTTGTGCACATAACGTTCTACATATAGTACAAAGCAAAAGGAAGATTTGTTCACAAGACACTAATTATAGTTGGTTAAGCATAGATGGACAAATAAACCAATCCAAGATGAAAAAGTAAAAACCACCTTGGGGTTCTAACAGATCACAACAACTGCTGAGATCCTAAGCAACACATTCCCAAAACTAAATTTAACTTTGGTTAAAGTGTCCATTGGACAACAGTCAATCTTTTAAACAGAAATATTTTGTCAAATAATTGAATTTTATTGATGATCCTAAAAATATTGCTGTCATTTTCCAATGACTGTTACCTCCACTAAAAAAGCTCTTTACCATTCAAAAGAAGGATAGGTAAGTCAAACAATTCAATGTGTTGGCCTGGTCTGACAATTTATGGCCCATTTCACGGCTGTAGTCTGCTAACCCATGGTAGAGAGGAATGAGGTATTCTTCTAAATCGTCAGAGTTCTGATGTCTTTCATTGTTATTGACTTTTAAAATTATTCATGTAATCTGTTCTCCTGATTTGGTTTTTTTCTTTCCTCAGCGCTTCAAACCAGTTTCCCTGGATACTTTATATTTTTTAGCTGTTATAATTCTATTATATCAATACATCAAAATTTGTTCAACCATTTCCCGGTTGATGGGCACTTACTTTGTTTTGAATTCTTGGCTACTGTAAAAAGTACTGCTATGAATATATATACATATATATACACATATATATATATACACATATATATACATATATATATAATACACACACACACACACACACACACACACACACACACACATATATATATGAGAGAGACAGACAGAGAGATAGAGAGAGATCCTTACCCTTTGACTTTGATCTCCTTGGTATGTATGCCTCTTAGTTCTATCAGTAGGTAAAAGGGTGTGCAAAGCTTCATGAGTTTTCTAGTATAATTACAAATTGTTTTCCAGAATAGTTGTACCAATTTACACCTCCACCAACAGTGAGTGCATCAGTGACTGCCTTTCTACAGTCCCTCCAACATGGATTCTTTTATCATCCTTGCTGATCTCATGAGTATTGTCTCCCCCACCCCCCATAAGCTGAGCTCCTTGAGGGACTGGTTCATTTCTTTTTTTTTTTAATCTTTGCATCTCCAGTGTCTAGTGGCTGTCACATAGTAGATGTTTGATAAATGTTTGTTATTTGACTAGTAGGAAGTCAAACCTCAGAATTTAATAGTAATAGTTTCCTGGCAATCATAGCTGGAAGTTATCTTTGACGTCATCCAGTCCAATGCCCTCATTTTACAAAAGAGTAAATTGGAGTCCAGAAGGTCCAGTGATTTGCTGTAAGTCACATCATCACCATCATCATCATCATTATCATCATCATGATAATTAATGATAATAGCTAGCATTTATATTTAAGGTTTGCAAAGAGCCTTACATGTTATCCCAATTTGTGCTTAAAACAACCTTGGGAGTAAACTGAGGCAGATAGAAGTTAGGGACTTGCTAAGAAGTATCTGAGGCCATATTTGAACTTAGGTCTTCCTGATGTCTGGACCAGCCCTCTATTCACTTGCATGATTAGTCAGCAGCATTTGAATCAAGTTCTTCTGACTCCAAGAGGGCAGCTAGGTGGCTCATTGGACAAAGTGCCTGGCCTGGAGTCAGGAAGACACTTGCTAGCTGTGTGGCCCTGGATCAGTCACTTAACCCTGTTTGCCTCAGTTTCCTCATCTGTCAAATGAGTTGGAGAAGGAAATGGCAAACCACTCCAGTATCTTTGCCAAGAGAACCTCAAATAGAGTCATAAACATGTCAGCATGATATTAGAAGGTGCTAAATTATTGAGGACAGTACAGGAATTGGAGTGTTGTTGTTTGGTGGGTATTAGTGGTACCTGAACTAGAAAGGACAAGACACTATCTGGCTGGGCTTCCAACAAAAGTGAAATCACTTCCCTCAAAGACACTCCATTCCATTTTGGAGAGCTCTTTGTAAGGATCATGTTCTTGACATCAAACCTAAATCTGGGTCATGGTGACATCCACCTATACTCCTATCTCTGTCCCCTGGAGCTGAGGGTATCACATCTAATCCCCTCAGCACTTCAAATACTTGTAGCTAGCTCTCCTGCCATCCCTATGTCTTGTCTTTCCCCAGGTAAACATCCCTAGATCCTTCAACTAATCCTCATAGGATATTTTCTCCAGGCCCTGGTCATCCTTATGACACTTTACTGAGTAATCTCCAGGTTACAGTAAGTCTCCTCCTAGCATTTAAAGCTGGGAGGGACCTTAGGGATCAACCCTTTCATTTTACAAGTAAGAAAACAGTGGTCTACCTAAAATGCAATCCCTAGAACTGAAGACAGTACTCTAGATGGGTCTAACCAGGGCAGAAGGAAGACAGGGAGAGTGTTGCAGGACTATCTACATTTCAGAAAATCTTAAATAAACAATAACAATTTCTTAGATTTCTATAGAGTCCTATGGCTGATAGAATGCTGTTGCATCCATTATATGATGGAGCTCATTTGATCTTCTCTTAGCCCTATGAATCAAGCAGGGCATATATGGACTACCTTCAGTGGTGGTAGGGTTTCCTCTCATTGGAGGTCTTCAGGCAGAGGCTAGATGGCTACTTTTGGAGAGATGTCATGGAAGGGGAGCTGCTAGGACCTCCATCAAAAAACCACTTCGTATTTATTTTGCATATATGGACGTAATGTCTCTTTCAATAGACTATTTTTGCCCTTGAGAGAAAAGATTTTTTCCATTCTTGTTTTTGTATCCCTGGAACCTAGTGCAGTGCCTGGAATAGAGTGGGTGTTTAAATAAATGTTTAGTGATGAATTAATTGATTGATTGGTTGAGATATAGGTTGGGCTAGAAGACTCTGAAGTGTCTTTCATGCCTGAGCTCTTATGCTTCTAGGATCCTTATTTTACTGATGAGGCTCAGAGAGGTTAAACTATTTGCTTAAAGATACACAGTGGATCTGGGAAACCCAGATCTTCTGACATCAAATCCAGGCTTCTTTCCATTACAATGCATTGGGGTAGACCCCACTTGATGCCCTGTAAGTGAAAGTCAACCCCACCCCCCACAGCTCCCCATCTTTCCATCCTGCATCAGTACCTCTGGTGTCTGATGGACCTTAGGTACAGGAAAAAGAAAAGAGAAAAAAGGAAAACTTTTATCTTTAAGTCATAAAGGAGCCTTGGAAGAGACTTTTTTAAAAACAGAGAGAGAATGCAAGGAAGCAGCAATATTAGTACTGCAGAGAAAAATCCACTCTGGGGCCTTTGATGTGAAGGAACCAGACATTTGACTGCAGAAGTCCCTTGAGGAGGGTCTGATCAAAGTTCTTTATCATCCCTTTTTCTCTCTGGCCTTAAAAATCGGCAGATATGCTCAGTGCCACTGTGAACAGTAACCCCGACTTATCTCACCAGGACAGGATCAGCTCTGCAAGCTCCTGCCCCAGCTAAGTGCACCTGTCCATATTCCATGTTCTGGGGCCTTTGTGGTCCTCCCATTGATATGCAGGGTGGGCTACCTTTGTTCTTTCTGGACCATGAGAGATGTTGATGCCCAGGGAAGATTCCACCAGAAGCCAATTCCCTGATTTCCAAAATCAAGTTTACAGAATGCAGAGTAATCTAGGAGCCCTGGTGTGATGGGTTGATTTGCATTCCCAGAGGCATGCCTGCTGAGGTTGGAATACAATGCTAGACACCACCAGGAGCTCAGGGAGAGCTAGTGAAGGAAGGACGAAGATAGACATCCTGTTCCACCCCTCTTACTTCAGCCAAATTCCCATCCATTGTCAAGGGGAGTTTGTCCTGTCTAAGGATTAAGATCTTGGTATCCTCAGAAGGGTGAAAAAAATCAATAAGAAAGGTACGGTGGTGTGTATTTATGGAGACTTCTCTTATTATAAAATGTGACAGACACATTTTTCAGAACACAAATAAAAACCTCTGGCTGTATAAAACATAATTCTGGGTTGCTTTAATGTTTTTTTCACTTGGTGATATCTTCAGATGTTTGCCCTCTTCTAAGTCAATCAGAGCATCATATACTTTTAGAGCAGGGAGGATAGCTCAGGAGGCATCTAAGGTCACTTAGATGAAAGCCTTGAAAACTGCTTAAAAAGACAGAATTGACTAGAATCATGGAGGCATCAAGGTTCATAGGATTGAAGTTAGAAAGTCCTCATAGATCACCTAGTCCGATTCCCTTATTCAACTGGTGGGTAAACTGAGGTTAAGAATGGGCTCCCCAGGTCTGAAATGTTTTTTCTCCTCACCTCTTCTTCTTAGAACCACCACCTCTCTTCAAAGCTCAGCTCAGGTGCTTCTTCTTTCAAGAGTCTTTTTCTGATTTTCCTACTGATTTGTGCCCCTACTCCAGTCACTGTCTACTTACTTTGTATATAATCTATATTTCTTTATCTGTGGACATATTATTCCCAATGAAATGTGAGCTCTTTGAGAGCAAGGAGTATTTAACCTCTGTAATTGTATCCCCAGCACCTACCACAGTGCCTGGCTCATTGTAGGGGCATCATGAATCTGGACCAACTGACTGGACAAGTCTCTTGACTTTTCTGGGACTTACTTCTTTCATTTGTTTTAAGACCCCTCCCAATTCTTCCATTCTATGCTCTGAGATTCTCTTCTAGAACTTAGGTCCTGTGGGTCTGTGGATTGTGCTTTTGGGATGAGAAGACCAAGGTTGAGAGAGGCACATGTAACTTGCAGTCACCTAGTGATTCCATACTTCAAATTCTACTTTAACATTCTAGACTATTTCTATACTTTATGGTTCTTCCCAGCTCTGATATTCTATGTTCATAGATTCCTTCCAGTTCTAACATTTAAGTTTCTCTCATGTTCTGGTGTTCTCTATTCTAAGGACCCTCTTAGCTCTGATAGTCTTTGTTCTAAACTCTCTTCCAATTCTGAGGTTCTTTGTTGGAAAGTCCCTTCCAGTTCTAACCTTCTAGGTTCTAAGTTTCTCTCAAATTCTGAAATTCTGTTTCTGTTTTTTATTTTTTGCTCTTTTGGTGAGGCAATCGGGGTTAAGTGATTTGCCCAGGGTCACACAGCTAGTAAGTGTTGAGTGTCTGAGGCTGGATTTGAACTCAAGTCCTCCTGACTCCAAGGCCAGGGCTCTATTCACTGCACCACCTAGCTGCCCCTAAATTTTTTTTTCTAAGAACCCTTTCATTTCTAACATTCTAGTTTTTAAGGTCTCTCTCAAATCTGACAGTGTGTGTTTCAATATTTCTTCCAGTTCTGACATTTTCTGTTCTAAGATCCCTTCCAGTTCTAACATTCTTGGTTCCAAGGTTCTCCTAAGCTCTGACATTCTCTGTTCTAAAGTCCTTTCCCGTTGTAACATTCTAGGTTCCAACATCCTTCTCAACTCTCACAGTCTGTGTTCTAATCTCTCTTCCAGCTCTGGGAATCTCTGTCCCAAGATCCCTTCCAGTTTGAACATTCTAGGTTCCAAGGTCCCTCCCAATTCTGATAGTTAGTGTTCTAAGTTCTAAGTTTCTCCTAAGCTCAGACATTCTCTGTTCTAAAGTCCCTTCCATTTCTAATATTCTGTGTTCCAAAGTCCCTCCCCACTCTGAGAGCCTGTGTTCTAATTTCTCTTCTAAGGTCCCTTCCATTTATAACATTCTAGGTCCCAACATCCTTCTCAACTCTGATAGTCTGTGTTCTAATATCTCTTCCAGTTTTAACATTCTAGGTTCTTAGATCTCTTCCAGTTCTAACAATTTACAGGCCTACAGCTTTAAGGTCCCCCTCAGTTCTTAGATTCCGTGATTCCTCAGAGAACTACAGACTGCAGGAAGAAATCTTTTTCTGCCCCAAAGAAACACATGTATCTCTGGGTAGTGGAGGGGAGGTGAAAGCAAAGGAAATGTCTTTGTTTAGCAATTTTTCTTGAGCAATTTCATTCTGTTTGCTTCTATCGTGTTAGAAAGCTAAAGTTATCAGGAAGACATCACTGCCATGGTAACTGTAAGAGAAACAAACAATGCACTCATTGTGTAGAAATGTACAGAATGGCTATTTATTTATTTTTCTTCCTCTGACTTAGCCCAGCAGTGACAGGCTAGAAGGAGCAAGCCAAAATAGCTCCACTAATGGGATTCTCTTATTGCAATGACTAGAGATGCTATTAGCCAGTCAGTAACACGCAGATCCTATTCTTTCCTGGAGACTCCACTGGAAATTTGTTCTTTGGACTGGGAAGTCTGCCCTTTTCTCCTGGCCTTGAAAAATGTGTACCTTAGATCAGAGAGTTTCAGAGCTGGGAGAGACCTTAGAACAGGGAATGTCAGAACTATTACAAGGCATGCATTAGACATTGATGTTATATATTACTTATTTCTATCAACATTAAAAGTTTTTGTGTACATATGTATATTATCATCGTATGTATATATGTATCATATATGTGTATATAATATTAGCTGAGAGATAGCATGGTTTAATGGTAAGAGGAAAAGCTTTGGAATTAGGAAGACCCAGCTTCACTTCTGGCTACGTGACTCTAGGCAAATCATTTATCTTCTCAATATTCTAGGCTAATTGTGTCAAACTCAAAAAGAAATGAATCCCTCAGGCCATATATTGACTTGGAAAACCACAAATTAACATTATCTATGTTTTGTTGTATTTTTATTTATTTTATTAAACATTTCTCAATTGCATGAAGTTCAAACTTCACATGGATGTTTTGCAGGCCACACATGGGGCCTCAGATCATAAGTTTGACAACTCTGCTCTAGGCAGCTCTCTAAGATTTTATAGAAGTCCCAGGCAATTTGCCTAGCTGCATTGATAGAGAGGCTTTACACTATAAGTCCATCACAAGGATGAAACACAGATCTGGACAAAAATTTAAAAAGAGAGAAAATGATTTTAAGTGTACTAGCTATTATACATGTTAACAAACTTATTTATATGTATATTAAAACATTGAAGTAGCTACTCAGTCAACAAATACTTTTTAAGTACCTGTTATCTGCCAGGCACTGTACTAATCATTAGGAAAGACAAAGACTTTAAGGACCTCTCCCCGCAATGGAGGAGACAAGATGCAAACATTTATATAAACACAAGAGGGTAAATTGGACGTTATAGATGCCATTATATATGCATTTCTATGGGTGTCAGCTAGATGGCACAGTGGATCTAGAGTGATGGGTCTGGAGTCAGGACGACCTGAGTTCAAATCCTACCTTAAACACTTACTAGCTGTGTGACTCTGGGCAAGTCACTTATCCACTGACCGTCAGTTTTCTCAACTGTAAAATAAAGATAACAATAGATGATAATACCTCCCAGGGTTGTTGTGGGGATCAAATCAAATATCAGTAAAACTCTTCAGATCTTGGGACACTTAATAAATATATGTTCCCCTCCCTTCTCTTCCCTTCTCTTGCTTGGTATTTGTCCAGGAACCCTGACCTGGAAGTCAGGAGACCTGGGTTTGATTCCTTGCCCTGCCACTAACTCACTGTCTGACCTTAAATAATGTCAGCTCTCCCCTGTGATCCTCAATTTAGACACCTTAAAATGATGGGTTTGTACTAGGTGATTTCTGAAGTCCCCCTTAGCCCTGAAATTTTATGTTTCGTACTCTAAGGTCCCTTCCAGCTACCATATCACCATTTCAGAATCAGAATACAAAGGAAAGTCATGTTAACCAGATAGCTTCATTTCCTTTTTCCTGATCACACAACATACTCCAAAGTCAAAGAAGGATTTTTGATCATTCTCATTTCTCTTCCCCTCCCCTAGCAACACACTCACTCACTCACTCTTTCACTCACTCACACTCTTGTAGATAGTTGTTCTGCAGTGGGCAACATGGCAAACATCACGTTTTCATCCAGGAGTCAGAAATTGAGCCTCTCTTCTTCCCTCCACCACTCACCTTACTCCCTGGAACAAAGAAACTAAGATCCCATACCTCGGGGACTGGCCAGCAACCAACATCCCATTCCCTGGTCTGAGCTGATTAATAGTTCACAAGACAGCCTATGCCAAAGAGACCAATTACACCCAATGGAGCACATTTGGTCAATTAAGGCTAGCACAGTTGGCCACAGGAGATTGAAATGAATCTCTGCTGGCAGGTAGAAGAAGCCTATGGAGAAAATGACAAGTGGATTCTTTGAGAAATGACCCATGAAAAGGAGCCTGGAAATTCCTGAATTGGAAATATGTTTTTGTTTTCTATAGATTTTGGAGAACTTCATAAGTCAAAGGACTCTGTTGCAGGCAGCTCTGTAGGTTGTCACCAAGAACTACATTCTCAAATCCTGCCATTTACTTGTTTTGTGACCTTGGGCACATCCCTTCCTTCCATGCCTCAGTTTTCCCACCTGTAAAAGGATGAGGGTAGGATATGAGCATCCCTGGGATCCTTCCAGCTTTGACAATTTATATTCTATGAAAAACTGTGTACTTGTGGATAATGCACTGGACTGGAAGTCAGGAAGACCTGGGTCCAAATCCTATCCCTAAAACTCTTCTCTGGGTGACTCTGAGTAAGGCACTTTAACCTCTCTTAGCCTGTTTCTTCCTCTATAAAATATAGGACTACTCACCAAACCTACTTTTTAGTGCTGTTGTGAGCATCATATTTGCAAAGCACTTTGCATATCTTGGACTTCTATAAGAACAATAGCTGCAATAGGTCCTAAGGTCCCTCCTAACTCTGACATTCCCTCTTCTAAAGTCATTTGCAAAACTAATATTCTCTGTTTTCTGTTCTAAAAACCCTTCTGGCTTTAATAGTCTATTTAGTCAAAGTTCAGTAAGCATTTATAAAAAACCTACCGTGTGCCATGAACTGTGCTAGACTCTGGAATTACAAAGACAAAAAAAATTCTCTCTTCAAGCAGTCAACTCTTATGTTCTAAAACCCACTTAGAGGTGAAGTGACTTATCTTAGTCACACAGATAGTAAATGGAAGGGCTGCAATTGAAACCCGGAGACCAAAGAGAGAGACAGAGACATAGAGACAGACAGACAGACAGAGAGACACACAGAGAGAGATACAAAGAGAGAGGGAGGGAGGGAGGAAAGAAGAAAGAAATAAAGAAGGAAAGAAAGAAAGAAAGAAAGAAAGAAAGAAGGAAAGAAAGAAAGAAAGAAAGAAAGAAAGAAAGAAAGGAAGGAAGAAAGAAAGAAAGAAAGGAAGGAAGAAAGAAAGAAAGAAAGGAAGGAAGGAAGGAAGGAAGGAAGGAAGAGAAAAAAAGAAGAAAGGAAGGAAGGAAAGAAGGAAGGAGGGAGGGAGGAAGGGAAAAAGAAAAAGGAAGGGAAAAAAAGAAAGAGAGTAGTTCTTTTTTTCACATCTTGGTTACAACTCAAAGACACTGTAAATGACTGCTTCATAGGCACATAACTGAATGATTTTCTTAGTATAGGGTACTTCCCCAGTGTGTGAGTTTCCTCTATCAACACAGATCCATAGATAAGTTTTAGGGAATTGTCTGAACTTCAGTCAGTTTAAGAGATTTATCACAGGATCATAGACTTACACTGGGAAGAAGTCTCTAAGAGCATTAGAGCCCTTCACTTTGCAAAAGAAACAACTGAGACTCATAAAAGGGAAGCTGTGAGCCCACAGTCATTTAAATAAAGTCAGGTCTAGGGTTTGGACCCAATACTCCCTCTACATCCAGAACTCTTTCCAATGCATTGTGCTGGCCAGGGTCAGACACTAAGCAAAATGAATGTCAGAGGCAGGATCTGAAATGAGGATTTCCTGATTTCCAATCCCATACTCTATCTACTACAGTGTGCTCCCTCTCCTTTCCTTCTCTTCTTTCCCTCCTTTCCCTCCCTCCTTCTTTCCTTCCCTCTCTTTTTCCTTCCCTCTTCCCTCCCTTCTTTCCTTCTTCCTTCCCTTTCTTCCTTCTTTCCTTTCCCCCTCCCTATTTCCTTCCCTTGTTCCTTCCTTCTTTCTTTTTACCCTCCCTCCCTTTCTCTCTTCCTCCATCCCTTCTTCCCTCCTTTTCTTCCTTCCTTCCTTTCCCCTTCTCTCTTTCCTTCCCTTGTTCCTTCCTTCTTTCCCTCTTTCCTTCCTACCTTCCCTCCCTCCCTTCCTTTCTTAGACCTGTGACTTTATTGGTAGAGGGAAATCCCACTGACAAACTCCATCTACCAATGCAGATCAGCACCTGCTCTGCACCTGACCCAGACTGAGACTCTGACAGTGAAATGACTCACCTAGGGTCATGCCACCAATATGTGTCAGAAGTGGGTCTTGAGCCCAGGCCTTCCCATCTCCAAGGCTGACTCCCTGCTGCCTCTAGAGCTGGACTATATTCCCTCTTGAAATGTTCATCAATACCTTTCTCTCTCTTACCAAAGATAGATCTTAATAGGCTTTCCTCTGGAACTCTGGTCCTAGGCTCCTTTGTAATTACCACAAGATCCACTGGAATTTACTGTATCCCTCAGATTAATATGGAAAAATCAATAAGCCTACCAAAAAAAAAAACTTGGATGTGTTCTATGGCTAATTCAGATTTTATGTTATAATCATGTTTTAATGCTGATCCTAATTACCATAATTAAGCTGCATGCGATAGAGCTGGCTGGGAGAGAGATGCTGTTATTATTCTAAGGCGACTTTGTCACTGGTGTTTCCAGATTTTGGGTGCACTCTGCCATTTTTCAGGGCAGAAATGCTGTGGGGATTAGAGTGAGGAAATGGAGGGCAGGAGTGTTGACCATGGCCCAGGAGGGGCTTCAGGAAAGGCTTGTCTCTAGGGTATGTGCCAGTCTGGGGGGGAGCAAGATCCTCAGTCCTGGTGGACCTTAGAGCTCTGGACAGGTGATGAAGTTGGTGATGAATGATGGATGATGGTGGTGATGAGGATGGTGATGGTGATGGGGGTGGTGATAGTGGTGGTGGTGGGGATGGAAGTGGTAGTGATGGTGGTGATCGGGGTGGTGGTGGTGGTGATAGGGCGGTGGTGTGGTGATGATGGTGATTGGGGTGGTGATGGTGGTGATGGGGTGGTAGTGTGGTGATGATAGTGGTAGGGTGGTGATGAAGATGGTGATGGATGATGGTGCTGGTGGTGTTGATGGTGGTCATGGTGATGGAAGTGATGAAGATGGTGGTGGTGATGGTGGTGATGGGAATGATTATAGTGATGGTGGTGGTGGTGATGTTAGATGATGAAATTCATGAGGATAAGTGGTCATTGAGCCTCTATTTGGAAATCTCCACTGATGAAGACACTACTACCTCATGGGATAGCCTACTTGTGGACAGCTATCAGAATATTTTTTTTTTACCAGTGATGCTTATTGTTTAACCAGCTAGGAAAGGATTATAAGGTCATAGATTTAGAGCTAGAAGGGGCATCAGAGCTCATTTAGTGCAATTCATATCTGAAATGAATCCCCGTATCATAAACTGGATTTTGCAGCCTGTTTAAAGAGCTCCAAGGAAATATAATATATTTCTCCTCAAAGCGCATCATTCTCTTGTGGGTTAACTCTGTTAAACCCCCTCCCCTTGTATCAAGACTATATTTTTTTTAGATACTCAAGGGATTTAATTTAAATCAAATCCAATATAAGATATGAAAATGGTTACATTCTTAATCAAATTGTGCAAATACAAGAATATTTTCAATATTATTTTAGCCCCGAAGTATGTTTTAATATCTTATACTAACATTATAATAACTTGTCAAAGATGAATTTGCCTTCTTTGCCACATGGGAGGTCATACATTGAGTTTCATAGGACTGAGGATTCTGGGTCTGGAGCTGAAAGGGACCTTGGAGGCCAGCCAGTCCAACCCTGCCATTTTGCAGATGATGAAACTGGAGCTCAAAGAAAGGAAATGACTTGCCCAGGGTCACACAATTAGAGACCACCAGGGTTGGAGTTCAGACTGATGTCATAAATGATAGGTCTTTGGTTGGAAGGGATTTTAAAGGTCATCTAGTAGAACTCTTCCAATTTACAGATAGAAAAACTGAGGCCCAATGAGAAACAGTTACCTATTCAAGGTCTTGTCATTTTTATTGAATGGTCATAGACTACCTATGAACACTTAATATTTCTCTATTTATTTATACCTGCTTTTATTTTTATTAAGTATTTTATAGTTGTATTCCTAGAGTTCTTTCTGTGTCTTAGTAGATAGACTTCTAACATTCTGTAGTTATTTTGAATAGAATTTCTCTTTCTATCATGACCTACTGGAAATTTGCTTAAGGCCAGAGAGGTAGGAAGCAAAAGGTCAGGATTTGAACCCAAGGCCTCTGACTCTACAGCCAGTGTTCTTTCCACTGCACCACACTGCCTCCCTAGGAGATCAAATACTGAGCTTCATAGGATCATAGGCTCACAAACCCAGAGCCGGAGGGGACTTCAGAGGCCATTTAGCCTAATCCCTTAATTTTACAGTTGAGAAAACAGACCTGGAGAGGGGAAGTGACTTACCTAAAAGTCACCTAAGCAGGAAGCATTAGAGGCAGAATTTGAATACAGGACTGTGGACTCTAGACCAAGCATTCTTTGTGTTGTACCATGCTGCATCCCTAGGAGGTCATACCTTTAGTCTCCCAGGAGGCCACAAATGGATGGCTATGAGTGGTTGACCCGCTGAGCCTCATCTGGTGGGGGGAGGCTTGGTGCTGAAGCTTTCCGCCAGCCACTGCAGAAGAGCCCCCACTCAGGGAGAGCTAACTGGCCTTCAGCAGAGCTGGGGCTGGAGCCAAGCTCGAGTCTCGGGCAGGCTCCCCAGGCCGCCTGCGCCTTTGTTGGCTCTCCGGGCCTGAGCTATTCTTGGATGTGCCAGCAATTTCCTTTCTGGCTTTTGTTTGCCGCCAATGGGAGGCCATGTGGCCCCCCGCTCCCGCTGGAGGCTGGGCAGGAGTCCAGGCTGCAGAGTCACCTCCCAGAGAGGGCCAGGGGCAGCTGCCCTCAATGGGAGCCAATGGGAGCTGCATTGGTAATTTTTCACTCTTTCCTGTCTGAAGCCAGAGCAAAGGCAAGCTTAGATCCAAAGACTCCCCCTACTCCACCCACTCTACACTCCAGGGAGACAAGCACCTTCTCCTATTCCCCCATGAAGGCAAGAAAGAAGAAAGGGGGCAGGGGAAATTCTACTCCCCTTGTGCCTGAGGAAAGCAAATTCCTTACACTGGACTGGAAAATTCAACAAAATATAGGCTTATGAATGCCTTATGCAGTCAGGTCTGAGTTATTCACATTAATAATTCACATGGGAGATTTCTTCTGCTTGTCCCTGGAGGGCAAAGTTAGAAAGAGTGGGTGAAAGTAGGAAAAAGGTAAATTGTGTGTGTGTGTGTGTGTGTGAAAGTCCTAATCATTAGAGCCTTTCCAAAGTGAGGAGTTCCCCTTCCCTTGATGTCTTCAAGTTGAAGCTGGATCACTCCTATTTTAGGATGCTTTAGAGGGGATTACCAGTTGGGTGAGAGTTGGCTTAATTGGCCTTAGAGGTCCCTTTCGAGTCTGAGATTCTGTAATAAATTGCTGGTGTGTGTGTATGTGTGTGTGTGTGTGTGTGTGTGTGTGTGTGTGTGTGTGTGTGTGT
>NW_020941065.1:13490175-13501874 GCF_900497805.2 Vombatus ursinus | reverse complement strand
TGTGTGTGTGTGTGTGTGTGTGTGTGTGTGTGTGTGTGTGTGTGTGTGTGTATTGGGGTAGGAGAAGAATCATTTTATTATGATTATTAGTTGGTGGGTTTGGTCCAGACCTGTGACATCCCTGGGGTGGAAAATGCCCATAAGGAAATAACTTCCTTCACCAATGCAGGTCTGTATAGATTTGCTTGAGGAATTGAGACTTGTTCAGGGTCTCCCAGTTTGTGTGTGTTGGAGGCAGGATTTGAACCACCATCAGCCTGACTCAGAGGCCAACTGGAGAATCCTGCAGGAGTGGAGTGAAAAGAACGTTGGGCTTCAGAATCAGGAGCAACCTCCCTTTGATGAGACTTTGATGTCATCATGTAAGCATGGGGATGCCAGTGTTAGTCTTTTTCCCATCTTATAAAATGGCAGTTGTTATACTTGAATGAATCATCTCATGGGGTTTGTAGGATTATGGTTCTAGAAATGAACAAGACCTTAAAATCTCCCCTTGCCTCAATCAATTGGAGGAGAGAACTGAGTTCAAGGAGAACTAATTTGACTTCCCTGATGTCATAAAGGGTTCCCCATTAGATTGTGAGCTCCTGGAGAGAAGGGCTCTTCTTTTACCTTTCTCTGTATCTTCACCAATCAACACAGTGCCTGGTACATAGTAAATGATTAATAAATGTTTTTCATTCATTCTATCCATCCACCCATCCATCCATCCATCCATCCATCCATCCATCCATCTATCCATCCATCTATCAATTTATTCATTTACCCATCTATCCATCATCCACCCATCCATCCATCCATCCATCCATCCATCCATTCATCCTATGCTTTCACATTGGCTATTGCTCATGCCTGGAATGTAACACCTCCTGACCTTTCACCTGGACAGTAGCTTCCTATTTTTTAAGAGATATGTCCACTCCAAATGTTCATATGAACTAGTTGTGCCCAACCTGTGGTAGAGTATTCCAGGCTCATATTGGTCTGATCAGCCACGTTTGGACACACTGTACCTTGACCCCAACATAGTGATGTCATTTTGGTCCTCTTCGAGCATGAAGGACAACCACCAACCAGCTTCCTATTTGGTCTCCCTGCTTCCATCATCTCAGACTTTTTCCAATACAACATTGGAAAAATCACAATTGCTTAAATAATCCTCTCCAGTCACGGGGCTGACCACACATCCTTACCTTGCTAAAAAATCTCCAGTGGTTCACTTCTGCATACCAGCTCCTCTGCTGGGCATTTAAAGCCTTCTGCAATCTAATTCCAACCTACCAATCCAGATCCAATCTATAAAGCAACATGGAATCAATGATACAAATCTTACCATTGACTGCAAGGATAATCTTGGCTAAGTCATTTACATTCTGGCACTTAATTTCTTCCTCTGTAAAATGAAGAGATTGAATTGGCTGGCCTTTGGCATCCTTTTTTACTCTGGTTCAATGATCTCCTTACATTTCCAACCTCATTTCATATTTTCCACCTTTTTGTGCTCACAGCCAGTGTCCTACTAGCTCAGCCTCCAACTTGGCATTCCATCTTCTGAGTCCTTTAGCCTTTTTATTTTCTGCATGAATCCTTTTCTGATCCCCTCAGCTGCTTTCCAAACTGCCTTATATTTAATGGCTTTGCATATATTTATATTTATTCACTTCATGTTTTTACTGTGCATTTTCATATGTATGTCTTACCCCCATTAGGATGTAAGTTTATTGGGAGGAGGGAGGTTTCATTCTTTCTTCTTGCCTCCATATAACCTAGCACCCGGCATGTAGTAGGCTCTTAGTAAATACTTGTTGATTGGTTGATTGATTGAATGTGTCCCCTCTTCGCCACCACCTCTTAGAAGCTTTAATTTTGAGGCTCAGTGCAAGCACAGCCTTCTACAAGAGGTCCCTCCTGATCCCATCAGTTGCTAGTACCCTCTCTGCCAAAATTAAGTTGTGTTTACTTGCCATATATTTTGTATTTACTTATCTATCTATAGGTTTCATTCGATCACTCCCACCCACCTATTCCAATAGAAGAATGGAATCCTCTAAAGGATAGGGACAATTTCATTTTTGCCTCTGTCTCTCCAGCTTAATAAATACTTTTTGAGTGCTTAATAAATATTTTTTAGTTGAATATTCAACTCTCATACTCTGATTTCATGTCAAGAACTAGAGAAAGAAAACCAGGAAATTCATCCATTAAGGTTAACTTATGAATGAAGTGTTTTTGGGGGGGAGGGGAGAAGCCTTAAAAAAATCCTGTGCCTTGATTACAACTAAGACTGTTGAATGAGTCTGGAATTAGAATTATTTAAAGACCAATGATTTTCTGAGTCCCTCCTTAGTGCCAGTCACTAACTACTTTTGAAGTTCAAGCACATTATCTGTGACTGACAGCATGAATACCTAATGAATTAAGAAGACCTTAGTTCACCAAATATTTACAATGGGAAGACAAACACATATCAACTGCTCTGTTATCTATCAGTAGCACTCCAATTTAATCCAACAATCATTCATTAAGTGCCTACTGTGTGCTGTCATTGGGTTAGACAACAGGGATTCTGGAGTTTGCATTTGCTCAAGATCTTTCCACAGTAGGGATGTTAAATGAAATCATAAATGCATGAAAGAGCAATGGTTCTAGAATAAGAGGTCTGGATTCAAATCCTGGTTTTGCTATTTGCTACCTCTGTGATTCTAGTCAGGTGACTTCACTTCCCTGAGATTTATCATCTTTCTGTGGAAAAGGAAGGAGTTGTCTGCTGAGTCAGTTAGTCAATGAGCACATATTAAATACTTATTTTATGGATACAAGGACTGTCCTAGCCTTTATGGAGCTCACATTCTATTGAAAAAAAATCCCAACAACATGTAAATGACAAAGCACATATTAGTTACGTGAAGAGTATATGGGAGATAATCTCAGAGGAAAGGTACTATCAGATGGTGGGGTTGGGGAGGAAGACCTAGACAGGACTTCTGCAGAAGTTGGGATTTGAGCTGAGTCTTGAAGGAAGTAAGGGAAGCTAGAAGGTGGAAGTGAAGAGAGAAATTATTCCAGGCATGAGGAATAACCAGGGTAAAGGCATAGAAATGGAAGATGACTTATGTGATGAAATGCACATAGGCCAATGTTGTTGTATCAGAGTTTGTGGAGAGGAATAAGCTGTAAGAAGACTGGAAAAGTAGGAAGTGGCAAACTCATGAAGAATTTTAAATGCCAGCTGGAGGACATCATGTTTGATCCTGGAGGTACTAGGGAACCACTGGGTTTTATTGAGAAGGTGTGTGTGTGTG
Source organism: Vombatus ursinus (assembly GCF_900497805.2). Taxonomy (NCBI): domain Eukaryota; kingdom Metazoa; phylum Chordata; class Mammalia; order Diprotodontia; family Vombatidae; genus Vombatus; species Vombatus ursinus. The sequence goes on along the minus strand of NW_020941065.1, from coordinate 13,498,572 downwards.
TGTGTTTGTATGTGTGTGAGTGACAGTGAGAGAAAAAGAGAGAGAGAGAGAGAGAGAGAGAGAGAGAGAGAGTCAGACTTGCACTTTAGAAAAATCACTAAAATCTGACTAAAAGATAGATTGGGGTGGAGCAAGGGGGACATTTGAGGCGTTAAGACCAATTCGAAGGCTCTTGCAGTAGTCCAGGCAAGAGGAGATGAAGGCCTGTACCAGGGTGATGGCAGTGTCAGAGGAAATACGGGGGCATATACTAGAGACATTGTGAAGACAGACATTCATTTTGACTCAATTAGCATTTAATAAGCACCTACTATGTACCAGGCACTGTGCTAAGCATTGCAGATATAAATGAAAAGAAAGCCATTCTCTGCTCTTGAGGAGCTTTCACACAAGACAACACACAAAAAAGAGCTGAAAAACCAGTGGCTCTGTGTGTGTGTGTGTGTGTGTGTGTGTGTGTGTGTGTGTGGTGAGGAACCAGGAGGCCAGAAATCAAACAGAGCAACTGATCATCAGTGAGGTCTCCAACAAACTTCTGAACCTTTTATAAAGGAAGACTATTGTTCCTCTGTCCAGTAGTCCAAACAGAGTCGAAAGGCAACTGAAGGGACTGAGAAGCTGCTGAGAAACAGATACTGAGTCAACGTGCATGGCAGTGAGCTTTCAGGGGATCAGTTTGTCCTGGGAGAGAAATTACAAATAGTGCCAATGGAATGGATCCTCGGAGTAATTGCAAATGGGAAAAACAGGATGCTTAATCCAGATTTGATTAAGAATTCCCTTGAAATATACCCAACAAATGGTCATTCCACCTATGCCTCAAAATTCCAGTGAGGGGTTCCTCACTCATTCCTGATGCATAACATTCTATTGTGGACAGCATTTACTCTTTATATTATTGCCTCAGCTCCCAGGTTTCAATAATATCTCTATGCTAATAATTCTCAGATGTGCTTATCTGACTCTAACCTTTCCTCTAATAACTGCTTATTAGACATCTCAAACTAGATGTCCAGTAGATATCTTAAACTCAACATGCCTCAAATAAAATTCATTATCTTTCCCCACAAAAAAATCCCTAACTTCCCTATTAGTGTTGAAGGCCACCATCTTGGTGCACGAACCCATCACCTGACATTTGGACTATTACAGCTGCCTTCCAATTGGTCTCCCTGCTTCACATCTCTCTTTCCTGTAGTCCATCCTCCACTCAGCCTGTCAAAGGAATTTTCCAAAAATACAGGTCTGACCTTGTCACTCCCCTACTCAATAAATGCCAGTGATTCCCATTACTTTCAGGATCTAATATAAAATCCTGTGTTTGGCTTTTTAAACCTTTAATAATCTGACTCCTTCCTACTTTTTCAGTCTTCTTCTACTTGATTCCCTTCCACATACTCTGTGATACAGTGACACTAACATTTTTGCTATTCCTCTCACATGCCACTCCCTACTCCATGCCTTTTCACTGGCTGTCTCCCATGTCTGGAAAGATCTCCCTCCTCATCTCTCTCTTCTGGCTCCTCTGGCTTTCTCCAAGCCCCAGATAAAATCTCACCTCTTAAAAGAAGTCTTTCCCACATCTTCCTAATGTCAATGCCTTCCCTCCAAGATTGTCTCCAATTTACCCTGTATAAATCTTATTTGTCCAGAGTTGTTTGTATATTATTTCTCTTTTTAGAATATGAGATCCTAGGGGGCAGGGCATATTTGTCTTTTCTTGGTATCCCTAGATTTGAGCAGAGGGACTGAAAAACATTAAGAGCTTATTACAATGCTTGTTGACTGTAAGTTACTCAAAGGCAGGCAGGGCTTCTGTCCTTGTCAACAATGCTGCACAGCACATAACACACCTCCCATAAAAGTTTAGGTATTTAAACAATATTGGAAAAATGGATGGATGGATAAATGGATTTATAGATGGATGGATGAAGGGTTGAAAGGGAGATAGTTCAAGTGAAGGAATGCTGGAATGGACATCAGAGGACCTGGGTTCAAATCCTAGATCTATCACTTACTACCTGTGAGACCTTGGGCAAATCACTTTCCTCTCATCATCTCAGTTGTCTCATATAAAAATGATGAAGTTGGATTTGCTGGCCTCCAGGTTCCTTCCAGCTTTAGGTCCAGGATCTTAGGAATACTATGAATGGTGCCTGGCACAGGGCTGTAATATTTCATCATGCCCACTAGGGGGAAGTAATGCCTTCCTTTGGGCAACTGGGAGGAGATTGGAATGTTTGGCTTGGAGAAAAGATGGAGTGGCCCAGAACTACCTCTTGTTTCCTACTGGAAGACCAGCAGGGGAACAGAGATTTGCCAAAAGGGGCTGGTAGCCTCTATCTCTGTCATTGGCAGAGCATTCAAAGTGATGAGAATATCCATACTCCTTGACTTGTACATTTCCTGCTGAAGTTTTCAATAAGCCTTTTCATCTTTGGTACTTCACTGTATCCTTAAAATCTCTGTACAGTGATTAGTGCAAGGATGACCATTTCCATTGGGTAGATGAGGAAAGTGAGGCCCAGAGATGGGAAGTATCTTAGCTGAAGTCACACAGCCACTTATTGAAAGGGCTAGGACAGGAACCCAGTATCTTGGCTTAGAGATCCAGGGCTCTTTCCACTATAAGGACCCTGGAGAGCTCAGCTTCTGCTAAGCCACTCAAGACACACACTCACAACCAAGGCAAAGCTTGGACCTGGAACTGAAAGGTTATCTCAGAGACCGTCTAGGCCATAGCCCTCATTTTGTAGATGAAAAAAATTACACCCCAGAGATCTTAAATGACTTGCCCAATGTCACAAAGTAGTATCAGAGCAGGATTTGAGTAGGGGAGTGACAAGGTCAAAAACAAAACAAAAACAAAGATAGTCCTCGTGTTTGTTTCACCGAAAAGGAAAACTTAAAAAGGCATGAAACTCATGTAGAAGAAACTTAAAGGTTAAACCTAAACAAAGGGGAATAGAAACATTGCATCTTGTTTTTCATAGTGAACTTTGGAGACCATCTTCCCTAATTTTTCCTTTTCTGAGCTCCAGAGGAGAAAAACAACTTTCCCAAAGTATCATAAGCACTGTGTGAGAGAGTTGGGATTTCACCCCAGACCCTTTGACTCCAAATCCAGGATTCTTTCCACTGCTCGTGAATGAAGAGATGACACATTAAAATGCTTTTAAGCATTATTTCTCCTTCCTTCCTAACATGAGCCCTCTGTTCCGGCCAAGCTCATATTCACACTGGTCCCAGTACTTATATTTTCCCACCTCAGTGACTTTGCTTGCACAGCTTTTCCCACTTGGAAAGCCCTCCCCTCTCCTGATTACCCAATTTTTTTCCCATCCCTTAAGACTTACTCAACCAAAGCCCTGCCTCCTCCTGGAAGGATGAGGGTACAAGGAAAAGAGCAGGCTGTTCAATTCCTCAACAAATATTTATTAGGAACTTACTCTGCATCAGACATTGACAATACCAAGAAAGCCAAAGAAGAGAGCTTGGGTTCAGAGGATCTAGACTAAAATTCCAGCACTTTCACTTGTTCTGTATAACTTAAGGCCAAATCACCTCCTTTTCTTGTCCTCAGTTTCCCTATGAGTAAAATAAGAGAGTAGAACTAGATGGCTTTTCAGATCCCTTGCAGCTCTAAATATAATCCTATGATCCTTCTTATTCCCTTCATGGCCTTGGACAACTCATTTCCCCTCTATTGTCTTCAGTTTACCTACCTATAAAATGAGGGGTAGAACTAGATGACTTCTAATGTCCTTTCCAACTCTTAATCTAAGTGCATACAGCCCTGACGATATTGTTTGACATGCTATAGGGAGTGGGGAAGGGAGGGAGGAAGTAGATGTGCAGTCAGGAGACCTGGATTTGAATCCTGGCTCAGACACTCATTGTTGTATGTCCTTGTACACATCCTTAACATCTTTGGACCTCAATTACTTTATCCACAAAAACAGAATAATAATAACCGTATTACCCATCTCACGAGGTTGTTGTGAGCAACAATATAGCATAGTGAGAAGGGAGCTACAGTTGGATTATGAGGACCTTGGTTTGAATCCCACCTCTGCCATTTAATCCCTATGTGGCATTGGACAAATCACTTAGTCTCTCTAGGCCTCAGTTTCCTCATGTGTAAAATGAAGGTAAGATGGGCCCAATGACCTCCGAGTTCTCTTATAACCCTGAATCTTTGATCCTAAAACTTGTCATTATAGAGATAGTTGTTGCCATTAATAATACTCATTTTCCTTACTCTGCCCTGTGTTTTTGATTAACTTTCCCCTTCAATATTCCTATCTGTTCTTTGTATATACCTACATCTGTACATGTTTTTCCTTCCATTAGAATATAAACTCCTCGAGGGCAGGCTTGTTCCACTTTTGTCTTTGTATACCCAGTGAGTAGAGTAGACATGAAAAATAAAGACAAAAAACTAGAGATGCTTTATTATATGAGTGGTACGTTTAGCCATAAAGGAAGTGATCCAGAATGTCAGCAGGGGTGGGGAACCTGCAGTCTTGAGACCATATGTGGCCCTCTAGGTCCTCAAGTGTGGCCCTTTGACTGAATCCAAATTTCACAGAACAAATCCCCTTAATAAAAGGATTTGTTCTGTAAAAGTTGGACTCAGTCAAAAGGCTGCACCCAAACACTTGGAAGGCCACGTGTGGCCTTGAGGCTGCAGGTTCCCCACCCTGGTCAAGAGAGTTTATGGAACACAACTAAGCAAACTGATTTTAGGCAGGTTAACCTTGGAATGCCTTTTGTCAAGTAAAGGTCCTATAAAAGATAAAGGGTCTGGATCAGATGGGGGAGCTGGAACAGTTCTCCTTTGGGTGAAATCTCCTGAAGGTTTCAGGTATGTGTGAACAGGAGTCTGGCATTCCATTTCTGCTGGGTGGCTTCTGTGTTCAGCACAGTCAGGCTGCTTACACATATGCCTCCTCTTTCTTTTACATTTCTGCCTGAGCAGTTGCTTCTTCCTCCATTTGGTTCTCACGGCACAGAAGAAACAGAGAAGTTAACACAATTGCGCTAAGACCCAAATCCCTATCTCTACCTCTGTCTTCATCATTATATCACATTTATAGATATAGATATAGATATATATTTATAGATATAGAGAGATATACCTCTCTATAAATAGATAGATGGATGGATGGATGGATGGATTTCTTAAGAGCATTTATTAAGCTCTTGGTGTATGCCAGGCACTGAGCTAAGCAGTAGGGATACAAATGAAAGCAAAATCAAAAAGAAAGACAGCCCCTGTTCTCCAAAAACTTAAGTTCTTACATAACTCAACTTATGTAACTCTCGAAGAACTTAGGCATAAAGAGAAGCTAAAAATTAAAGTGTAGGGGGAATGGGTAAAGAGTCCAGAGAATTAAGAACAGAGCCGAGACAGAAGGAATCATGGCTGAGCTGAGCAATTTCTAAAATGGAGGCTGTTGACAGAGTCTTGAATCTGAGGAGGGGGATGTAAAGGCAGAGATGTAAAAGTCAGGAGAGAGGCAGCTAGGTGGTGCAGTAGATACAGCACCATCCCTGGAGTCAGGAGGACCTGAGTTCAAATCCAGCCTCCGACCAAAACACTTGACACTTGCTAGCTGTATGACCCTGGGCAAGTCACTTAACCCCAATTGCCTAACAAAAAAAAGTCAGGAGAGTCAGGAGCAGAGCTGGGAGAGAAGTGAAGCAGACTGCTTCCCTCTTGCCTTTGTCTCCCCACCACTTAGTGTATGGTAGATGCTTAATAAATGCTTACTGATTGGTTGACAGCTAGTTTGCAAACCTCTTGTGGGCAGTGAGCATGTCTTCTTAATGTCTCCCACAGTATTTTAGTTGGGGCTTTACCTACGGCAACTTTCCAAACAATAATGGACTGACTGAATGAAAAAACAAGCCACACCCAGGGAAGCCAGAGGCCTGGCCTGGTTGGAATAGGTAGAGGCCCAGGGTGGTTCTTAAGGGACAGTCCCAGCCTGACCAGAGGACCAAACATGATCAGGATGAGATGTTGTTGTTTGTCTCTCATTCTCAAAGCAGACCAATGACATTATGGGTGATGTGTTGTCTTGGGCATGAATTAGATTTAAGTGAGGCAGTGCCACGCAAAGTCATCAGCCTCACTCTCTCCCCCAGGGTCATTGAAGTCTAGTGGCAGGACAAAAATCAGGATGCAATGGATGACCTTGGTGCTTTTGATGTAAGCACCTGCTTCCACTGCCTTGTGGCCATTGGAACAAATTGTTCTCATCTACCCATTTCACTGAGGTGCTTGGGGTAGACCACCGCCCCCCCCCAACTCACTGATGAATTTGAGGCCTGTCAGTTATCCCTAACCTGGTTTATCCCACTTGCCAAGATGTTTACCAGGGTGTGGCTGCTGCATACACTATTGCTTCTTGGAGCCACCGGTGATTGCTGAGTACCAGGTGGACACCAAAGGTGGATGAGCAGCCCTGAAAAGAATTCAGCAGACCTCCCACCAGAGGTGCCGATCTTCCTTGAACACTCCAGTGAGCATGAGAAACACTGAGGGGTGAAGAGGGTAGAATGAAGTAGATGGCCTTATTTTTTCCTTAATGTCCTTGATTCAGTGTCAGGATTAGTGAGGAAGATACTAAGTCTAGTTGCCATAGTTACCTTGTCTGGTCCTTTACAGTTTGGCCTCAGTCTGTGATGTGTCACATGTGTCCTGCATACAGCCAGACTCAGCCAATGACCATCCCCTAAGCATCCCATGCTCATTCATTCCTCCCAACTCTCCCAGTGTCCTTCCTCATTCTTCCCCATCCCCACTCTCTTTCCTTTGGGAGAGATTCCCTCTGTCCTGCTCTATGCCTTCTCTTAAGGCTCTGTGTCATGACCCAGTATCAGTCCCAATTCTTCTAGGAGATGGGAGTCTTCTCTCCCTTTTCTGAAATCCTATAATACCCTGTTTCACTTAATCGAGTTATGTCTTAGATTATTGAAATATTTCTCATGTGTGTGTGTGTGAGTGTCTATGTGTGTGTATGTGTGTGTGTGTATATGTGTGTGTGTGTGTGTGTGAGAGAGAGAGAGAGAGAGAGAGAAAGAGAGAGAGAGAGAGAGAGGGTGACAGAATCATAGATTATTGGAGGCTGGGGGAAAGGGATCCTTAGAAACAGAGAATGTCAGAGCTAGAAGAGATCTTAGAACATAGACATAAGATCTGGGTAGGTGCTTAGGAAATAGAATATCGGGGTGGAAAGGAACTTGCAATCCTAGAATGGCTGAGCTGGAAGAACTTTAGGACACAGAACTAGAAGAGACCTTAGAACTTGAGAATATAGCCAGAGATAGAAGCGACCTTGGAACACAGAGTTGAATGTTGGAGTTGTGAGAGACCCTAGAACATAGACCTAATGATGCTTTGCAACCAGTAGGCTCTTAATACATGCCTCTTGAATGAATAGAGAACACCAGAAATAGAAGGGAACTGAGAATATAGAATAGCGATTCTTTAGAAACATGGATGGAGAAGAATTACATCTTTATTTTCACTCAATTTTGGCTTCCTTTTCAATCATATATATATATTTTATTTTGTGTATTTAGAAACATTACTCTGAGAAAGGGTCCATAGGCTTCATCAGACTGTCAAAGGTATAAGTTTTGTGTGTGCATCACACACACACACACACACACACACATACACACACACACACAAAAGGTGAAGAACCCTTGGACTAGAATGTGAGTACTAGAAGGGATGTTGGCACAAGACATTGAATGTCAGAGCTGGCAGTGACCATAGGAATCCACTACAACCATCTTTTTTTCTTTTTTTTTTTTTAGAGGAGGCACACATCCTGGTATAACATGCTAATGATCCCCCCCCACACACACACAATTCCCCTAGCTCTAGCTCTCAGGTCCTTGCCAAATTCTGCCACCACCTCCTACCCTGGTCCCCTTCCCCCTTTCTTCACAGGGAGGGCTCAGCTTCCACTTGACATTTCCTGTTCACCAGCGGGGGTCTCATCTCTCAAACAATTTCGTTGCTTCCTGACAGCAGTGCCTCCATGGAGTTAGCTGAACCTTTGTCTAATCTTGGCTCTGTGGATAAAGAATTCTGCTCCTGGGCCCTCTCCGTGCTGATGCAGAAGGAATATTGTACTTGGCTAGGTTGCATCTGAGAGCCAAGTGTGTTTATTCTGGGATTGGTATTCAGACAAAGAGGCTGCAGGCTTTTGCTCATTGTAGCTCCTATAAATTGCAAGATAAGCCAGGCTGTGCTAGATACTAGGTGGTGCTCATAAGAATTTTTGTCTGCGAGATGGAGTTGGAGAGCTTTGGGCTGCAACCAAGAATGGAACACACACATGCACACACACACACATATCCACACATGCATATACA
>NW_020941065.1:13482567-13490165 GCF_900497805.2 Vombatus ursinus | reverse complement strand
AACATACTATATATGTATATTGTGTGTGCAATGTACATATGTGTGTGTATGTATGTATAGTACATATGCAGTATATATGTATAACATATACATAGTGTATATATATAGTATATCTATAGTATATATGTATAGTATATACACTATATATATAGTATCTCTACTATATATATATATATATAGTATATGAATAATATGTGTGTATTCTGTTTTGATAGGAAGATGGAATAGGAGAGCCCTGCTTAGGGAACCAGAAGATTTGGATTCTAGTTCCAACTTTGGAACTAGCATGATTGCTGTGAGATCTTGGGCAGGTAATTTCCTTTCCCTGGGTCTCTATTTCCTTATCTGTAAAATGAAGGGAGTAAACAGGTACTTTCAGGCTCTTAAAATCTAAGATTCTAGGTGGCAGTATGTGTGTGTGTGTGTGTGTGTGTGTGTGTGTGTGTGTGTGTGTGTGTAGTATTTCAAAAACCCTCCAGCGAATTCTACTTCCTTTTCCTACCCAGCCTCTCTAGAATACATCAGGAGGATGTTGCTGCTCTGGTTGGTTGTAACAGGTTAGAAGGACTTTGTGAGCAGATTCAGTGACAGGCTTTGTGGCTGTTACCAAGGACCAGACTAGCTCTGTGTGTAAAGCCATGTTATGAGCATGATGCTTTTTTGAGCAGAGAATTTCTCAAACACTGTTCTCCAAGTTCCACACGGGGCTGTGATATGACTCCATGGAGACCACCGACTAAATCCTGGCTCCTTGAAGTGTTGATCAGAGGTCTAGATGACCTCAGAATCCATCTAGGTCCTTTGACGGAGAAGGAAACTGAAGTCCCACCTAACTGAGCTTAAGTGACTTGAACAGATCTCAGAGGTCACCTAGTCTAACCCCTTCCTTTTACATCAGAAGAAAAAGAAGCCAAGGAAAATCAAATGACTGATCCAAGGTCTCATGGGCAGAGGTCATATCAGCACCAGTGGTGGGATTTGAACTCAAGTCCTTTGGGTCAGTATTTCCTTCACTGTTCTGTGCTACCTCTTTTCATGGTACAGTGGAATGAACAGTATTTATAGAGTTAGAGGACTTGGATTCAAATCCTCCTTCAGATGCTTAGTGCCCATGTGATCTGGAGTTAATCACTTCATTCCTTTTGGCTTTAGCATCCTTATTTTTAAAAGAAGAAAGTTACCAATTGATAAATGGTCAAAGGATATGAACAGGTAGTTTTCAGATGAAGAAATTAAAGCCTTCTGTAGCCATATGAAAAAATACTATCAATCACTGTTGATTAGAGAAATGCAAATCAAAACAACTCTGAGGTACCACCTCACACCTATCAGATTGGTTAACATGACAAAACAGGAAAATGATAAATATTGGAGAAGATGTGGGAAAATTGGAACACTAATGCATTGTTGGTGGAGTTGTGAACTGATTCAACCATTTTGGAGAGCAATTTGGAACTATGCCCAAAGGGCTAGAAAACTGTGTATACCTTTTGACTAAACAATACCACTTCTAGGTCTGTATCCCAAAGAGATCATAAAAATGGGGAAAAGACCCACATGTACAAAAATATTTATAGCAGCTCTTTTTGTGGTGGCCAAAAATTGGAAATTGAGGGGATGCCTATCAATTGGGGAATGGCAGAACAAGTTGTGGTATATGAAAGTGATAGAATACTACTGTTCCATAAGAAATGATGAACAGTTAGACTTCAAAAACCTGGAAAGACTTACATGAACTGATGCTGAGTGAAGTGAGCAGAACCAGGAAAACATTTTACACAGTAACAGCCACATCATGCCATGACTAACTTTGATAGACTTACCTCTTCTTAGCAATGCAAGGATCTAAGACAACTCCAAAAGATTCATGATGGAAAATGCTATCCATGTGCTGAAAAAGAAATATGGAGTCTGAATGCAGATTGAAGTATACTATTTGTGCTCTCTCTCTCTCTCTCTCTCTCTCTCTCTCTCTCTGTTTGTTTCTCCTTTCTTGTGGTTCCTCCAATTGGTTTTAATTCTTCTTTACAACATGACTCATGTGAAAATAACTTTAATATGGATGTATATGTAGAGCCTATATCAGATTACATGCCATCTTGGGGAGGGGGAAGGAGAGGGAAGGGGAGAAATTTTGGAACTCAAAATCTTATGGAAGTGAATGTTGAAAACTAAAAATAAATAAATATATATATATTTTAAAATGAGGGGGGTTACACTAGATGGCCTCTGAAATTCCTTCTGGCTCTAAAGCTTTGATTTCATATTTAAGTATTTTGAAATCCTCACCAAAACAAAGAATCCACCTCATGGCCCTATCTTTCCCCTACACATCCTCATAGTTCATCGTCATCATCAGGAGTCAAGAGAATAAATATTTATTAAGCTCTTATTGTGTGCCAGGCCCTGTGCTGAGTATTGGGAATACAAATATAAGCAGAAAGGAAGATAGTCCCTGCCCTCATGGAGCTTATATTCTAATGGGGGAAGATAATACATAAAAAGAAACTGAAAAGGAGGGTGGGATGGGGAAGAGATGAAGATATCTACCTCTCATCCACTGGAAGCATTGGAGAGAAAGTGCAGAAGAGTCAGTAATGAGACCTGGCCTTCCTAGACCTCCTTCTGAAAATGGATATTTTGGGAAGAAACAGCCAATCAAAGGGAGAGGCCGCAGGGGCAAAAGGTACTTACAATGTGAGTAGTCCAGCTGTGGAGTGAGCTTCCAGGGTGAGGAGATTTCTGTGGCATGATAGAGAAAGTCCCATGAGTATAGATGTGTCAGGAGTGCAGCCTAGAGATGGATGAATAACAACAATAATAATAAGACCTTTTATTTTTGGAGGTGGGATATAGACTTATGGTTCCCAAGTGAAGAAATTCTCCTTATCAATGCAGATATGTAACGGCAAGTTACAATTTTAAAAGGGTTTGCCAGGGCATTGAGAACTTGTGACTTGCTGAGGGTCACCCAGACAGTGTATATCAGATATAGTATGTGAACCCAAGTTTTCTTGATTCTGAGGCCAATTTCTTTTTTATATATAAATTTATTTACTTTTAGTTTTCAACATTCACTTCCATAAGATTTTGAATTTTAAATTTTCTCCTTCTCCCATTTCTTCCCCCCCCCACCATGGTGTACAATCTGATATAGGCTCTACATATACATTCATGTTAAGCATATTTTCTCATTGGTCATGACATAAAGAACAACTAGAACTAATGGGTGGAACCAAGAGAATGAAGCAATAAAACAAAGCGACAAAGGAAAAGGAGAACAAATAGTATGCTTTCATCTGCATTCAGACTCCATATTGCTTTTTCAGCACATGGATAGCATTTTCCATCATGAATCTTTTGGAGTTGTCTTAGATCCTTGCATTGCTAAGAAGAGGTAAGTCTATCAAAGTTAGTCATGGCATGATGTGGCTGTTACTGTGTACAATGTTCTCCTGGTTCTGCTTATTTCACTCTGCATCAGTTCATGTAAGTCTTTCCAAGTTTTTTTTGAAGTTTACTTGCTCATCATTTCTTATAGAACAATGGTGTTCCATTACATTCATATACCACTACTTGTTCAGCCATTCCCCAACTGATGGACATCCCCTCAATTTCCAATTCTTTGCCACCACACAAAGAGCTGCTATAAATATTTTTGTACATGTGGGTCCTTTTCCCATTTTTATGATTGCTTTGGGATACAGATCTAGAAGTGCTATTGCTGGGTCAAAGGGTGAGGCTAATTTCTTTAATTATTATACCATGCTATCTGATGATGATGATGGTGGTGATGTTGATGATGATGATGACAACAATAACAACAACAACTGAATTGTTTGGTGCTTTAAAGTTTGTTGAGCCCAACAAGCATGCTGGTAATTAAGTACTTCAGATATTATTTTGTCTATTTAACCAATGAAGAAACTGAGGCCCAGAGGGGTTAAGTGATTGACCATATTAACCTAGCCATACAAACAAGGCCCAGGGAAGTTCTTTTCCCCCAGTCTTCACCTTGATGATCCTAGACTGATTCTAACATAAGGTCTGTGCCCCTTCAACATTTGAGAAGATTGGAAATATTTCCCCAAGTTCTTTTTTTCCCCTTTTCCTCTTAGACTGAAAGCCCTCCAGGCCTTGATGAAATATGACTCTCAATCTCTCGCCCTCTGCCTTCAATGGACTGCTTCAATGGAGGAGTTTCCAAAGGAATGGATGGGGAAAGGCAGTCTGGCAGCTACTGCAGATAAGACTGCTGAACACACTGGTGCTGGGTGAGCAGTGCTGACCCCACTGAAGGGCTTTGATGGAGACCAAACCAGCTGTATCACAAAAGAAAAAAATTACCAACAAAAGCTGTAAGCAGGACTGAATTTTCTTAGTAAGGAACCAACCTTATCACAGGCTCTGAGATGGGTCAGACAGTCCATCCAGCCCCTCTGGCAGAAGTCATTGTGTCTGCCACCCTCACAGGGCAGATTGGCCAGTAAATAATTATAATCGCTTCCATTTCTCCAGTCCTTTGAGGTTTAGAAATCACTGCTCTCTCAAGCACCCTGCAAGGGAGGGAATAGAGCTATTATTTTGATTCCCATTTTACAAATGAGGAAACTGAGGCTCAGAACAGAAAATTATTTGTCTGTGGTCACATTGTTAGTAAGTGTCAGACCTGGGATTTCATGTCAGGCCATTAAATCTTGTATTTACCTTGTATATCCTTATATATGTACATATTGTCTCCTCCAATAGAATGTAAACTCCTTGAGAACAGGTACTACTTCCTTTTAGTCTTTCTATCCACAGCACTGGGCAGTTTGGTGGTACAGTGGATAGAGCACTGGGTCTGGAGGCAGAAAGACCTGAGTTCAAGTCCAACCTCAGACCAAACACTTGACACTTACTAGCTGTGTGATCCTGGGCAAGTCACCCCCAATTGCCTAGAAAATAAAAACAAACCAAAAAACAAAAACAAAACAAAAGATCAAACCAAACAAAGATCAAAAGGTCAAAGTCTCTACCTTCAAGAAGCTTAGAGTCTATCCAGGGAAGACAAAAGGCATTAATAAATCAACAAGCATTTTTAAGGCATCTGCTACATTCTAGGCACTGTTCTTCTGGGGGTTGTTGTTTTAGCTGAGACTTGCAGGAAACCAGCAAAGGCAAGAGGTAGAAATGAGGAGGGAGAGCATTCCAGGTATGGGGAAGAGCCCATGAAAATGGCCACAGTCAGAAGATCGTGTCTTGTGTAAAAAAACAACCAGGAGGATGGTGTCACTGGATCGTACATGGAGGACAGTAGAGTATTAAAAAAACTGGAAAGGTAAGAAGGACGTTAGAAACCAATGAATCTGGTCCAGCCTCCAAAAACACACTCCCAAAGTCTTCATCCAATCTTTGCTTGGAGCTTGGTAGTAAAGGACAATCAGTTTCCTCCTGAGGTAGCCCATCCCACTTTTCAATAGTTCTGATTAAGAAGTTGTTTCCTTACATTAAGCCAAGAAAGGGAGCTAAGTGGAAAGCAGCCTGCTTAATTCTATGCTGAACCTTGAAGGGATGCTCAAAGGGAGGAAAGGATTTGCCCAAGGGCATACATATATTGAGGGATCTGGGATCTGAACCCAGGTCTTTTGACTCTATACTGTTCCTACTATATCATGGTGCCTCCTAATGACTAGATAGTGGTGAAATTAACCAAAAAAGGCCTCCTGGAGAAAGCATTGTGGTGGAATGCAAAGAATCTTGAGTTTGAAGTCAGAACAATAACAAAAGCTCACATTTATATAGCAGTTTTAAGGAAGATACAATCATCCCATTCCTTTCTCACCAGAGCCCTGCGAAGTTCACACTATTATTTCTTATCCCAATTTTACAGAAAAGAAAACAGAGGCTGAATAAGGTTAGGTGGCTGCCCCTAGAGTGACATAACTGGTATGTGACAGAGATGGGATTCAAACCCAGGTCTTCTTGACCCCCAATATAATGCTGTATTTTCTGGAACTTGATGTCTCTAAGAGGTCCTAGGTTTGAATCTCAGCTCTATCACTCACTACATGTGTGACATTGGCCAAGTCTCCTCCCCTCTCATGGACTCTGTTTCTCTTCTCTAAAACCAGAATGTTGGATATAACTTCAAAGGTCACTCAAAGTTTTAAGTCCTATGATTTCCATATGAGTTTTGAGCTGAGTCTGAAGGATGTAATGAACATGAGCAGGTAGGAGAGTGTGGGATGGGAGAGAAGGCTCTGCCAGGATGATCCTGGGCTGTTCTCTCTGGTTAAACACTCCTCACTCCTCATGTATTCCTGAGTCAGTTGAGCTCCATTAGAGAAATGTGGTCCAGGGACAAGGTTAATACCTGCATTATTGGCTTTTTATGTCTAGGAGTGAAAGAAGCATTATAGGGCACAGTGTCTGAGGGGGACGTGATTTGATCTGCATTGTAACTGGAGTAGTGGTAGAGCCTGGCAGAGAATCATTTAGAAAAGAGATCCTTGACTTCTGAAATTCAGCTCCACTCTGAGTAGGTGTGTGTGCCCTGGGGAAATTAAAGAAGCCCCACTGAGTGCTAGTGGGTAGGATGAAGTGTATGACCCATGCATTAACACATCAACAAATAGTTTTTAAGCATCTACTATACTGGAGGCTTTGAGAGATATAAACCCCCCCGGACTCATGGGGCATACTGTCCTATAAGGGAAATGGATTATAGAGAAACTGATGACCCTATCAGGCAGTCAGGAGAGAAGAGGTGTGTCTATGCAGACAGTAAGGCAAGAAGACATAAGGGGAGGCAGATGTTGTGGAGGGCTGAGAGTCTTTATGGAGGAAATGGGATTTGGGCCAGGTTTAGAGGAATGAACAGGGGTTAGGGAGAAGCAGAGAGGGCATCTGAGGTGAGAGAGTTCATGTGAATGACCCTGGACGCAGGTAAGGAACATTCTGGGGGGTTTAGTTAGAGGGGAAGGTGCAGGTTGGGAAGGAAAGGGATGCTGGGGACAATAATAACAGTTGGCATTTGTGTTAAAGTCTCCAAATCACTTTATACAGAAGATTTTATTTAAGCCTCACAAGCAAGAAAGGAGACAAACCTTTCTAAAATGCTAGGCACTGTGCTAAGTGATGGGGAGACAAAAGCAAAAAAAGAAAAAAAAAGTTCCTGCCCTCAAGGAGCTTACATTCTTGAGGGAAATCAATATCCAAAGCCATCTGAAAAGTGTGGGGCCAGGGGAGGAAGCTACCTGATGGGTTGGGGGAGGGCAGGGTTTTAAAGCCCAGAAAGTCAGGGACATGGCTGGAAAGAAAATGAAGGCAGGCTGTCCTTTCATGATGTGGAGGTTCCAAGAGGGACAAAAATTTGGGAGGTGAGTACTACAGGTGTTTTTATCTTTCATTTTTGACATTATAGGATCCCAGGTTTGGAGCTAGGAGGGGTTTTAGATGCTAGAGTCCAGCCTCTCCATTTTGCAGATCATGAGATCAAGCATCAGGGAGGTTAAGGGACTTACCAATGGTCACATAGTTAAAATGTCAGAGGCAGGATTCAAACCCAGATCTCTCTCTCTCTCTCTCTCTCTCTCTCTCTCTCTCTCTCTCTCTCT
>NW_020941065.1:13370874-13482557 GCF_900497805.2 Vombatus ursinus | reverse complement strand
CTCTCTCTCTCTCTCTCTCTCTCTCTCTCTCTCTCTCTCTCTCTCTCCCTCCCTCCCTCCCTCTCTCTGTTTTTGTATTTCTAGGTTTACTTTCTCCATAAACATTAATGTTACATTATTATTGGGTACCAGCATGGGACAGTGGGATAAGAATTGGACTTGGAATTTGAGATCCCCAGGTTCAAATCCCCCCCAGTGATACTACTAACTTTGTAACTATATAAAGGTAAGTCACTCTGAGTCTCTTTGAGCCTCAGTTTCCTCAATTGAAAAATAAGAGTAATAACATGTCACAAGGTTGTTCTAAGTTTTCAATTTAGGCAAAATGCTTTGCATACTTTGAAGGGTTAACCTTAATAGTCAGCTATTGGTAGTCATTTGAAAGTCTCCAGATTAGTATCAAAGTCCTTTCAACAAAACCATTTAGATTTTTCTTGACAAATACAGTATTACTGTGCTATACCTCAAATACAGTTCTTAAATGCATTTCTTAATAATAACTGCCTTTAATATATATACCTTATTTGAGTCTTATAGGAGTATTTTAATGTAGGGTGCCAAGGTTATTGCCCCTATTTTTCAGATTAGGAAACTGGGACTCAGATATTTTAAATGCCCCATTCATGTTCTTGCAGCTAGTAAAAGCATGATTTGAACCCATGTCTTTCTGACTCTGAGTCTTATTGTCTCTCCTCCTTCAAATGAGCCTCTGGCTCCAAAGAGAAAGCCTGAGTTTTGAAGTCCTAGTCTCAGAGATTCGAATAACTCAACAGTTCTGCTCCCAGTCCCAGCCCCCAGGTGCCATTCCCTCTTTCAAAGCAGCTCAGGTCCCCTCCACTAATGCGTTGTCACAATGCATTGGCAGCTCATCTCTCTCTCTGTAGCGTAGGCAGATGAGGTCCCTCAGAGTCTGGGCAGAGGAGCCCAAAGAATCTAATAACACCACTCATCAGTCCGGGCCAAATGACAGTCCTCGCCCAGCATTCTGAGGAGGAGATGAATTCGATGTGGCCTTTGCTTTCCCCACAGGCAGGGCTCCTGCCTTCCTTCTGAAGAGACTGGCTCCAGGCAACTTCTCAGGCATCCATCCCAGTTCTCATTTTGCTCTGACAATGCTTTATTTTTTTTTCTCTGTCTCTCAAGGTTTTGTCCTGTCACAGTGTTGGAGACATTATTGCTTTGCAGCGAACCAAAAGGTTATCCATTCCAGAAAATACCGTAAAGGAAAGCCTGCTGCTTCCCATGAATTATGCTTTAGTCAAGAGGGGAAAGCTCTCCTGATGGACTATGAGGAGTCCAAGGTAATAGTTTTCATTCTTAAGGAACTGAAGGTCATAGAATCCTAGATTCTTGCAGCTGGAAAGGGCTATCAGAAGGGGCATACCCTCAGAGGGCATCTTGTATAACCAGGACTTGGATAGGAGTCATCTCAATAATATCCCTGACAAGTCGCTAGCCTCAGCCTGAAGAATTTTCAGGATCAAGAACTTACTATTTCCTTTTCTTTCCCCACCCCCATTGGCGTTATTTAGCTGTGATGACACCAGGGCCAACCTTTGTTGAAAGTGTGCATTCTACACAAATATTGGAGTGAAATAGATTCATTCTGCTATAGTCATAATCTTTAGCTGAACCAGGCAAAACTAAATTAAATCACATTTTCTTCTTGGAAATACCTAGTGTTAGGCTGACAACCAAATAGGTGGTGTGTGAGGTAAGTGAAGTCCATAACAGTAAAGTAGTAGAAAGCATACTCAGTTTGTACTTAAGTGTCTATTTTCAGTAATAGTTCACCCAGTCATAGACATAGCTTTGTTCCTAGACTGACTCTAGACCTCTAGTATTTCCAAGGGAAGCTTGGGGGAGGAAGTTCATCTTCACCAAGATTCTTGAACCCTAAGGCAACCCCAATAGTCAAGGTATCCCTAAAAGTTTTCCCTGTACCTGTATCTGACTTTTACCATAATACAAAGAATGTATTTCTAATACTGGAATGTTAGACATTGGTGACAAGCTAATGCGGAGGGGGCGAATTTTTGGAGGCTGTGAGTACTGTGAACCTTCCCTTGGTCGACTTATTCTGACTTTGGGTACAAACTTTTCTGCTAGTGCTATTGGTCCATAGCCAAAAAGCAATTCTGTAACCTTACCATCATGAATGAAATTAGAGGCAGTTAAGTGGTATAGTAGATAGAGTATTGAATCTGGAGTCAGAAAGACCTGAGTTCAAATTTGGCTTCAGAAACTCATTAGCTGTGTGTGATTCTGCACAAATCATTTAATCTCTGTCTGACTCCATTTCCTCAACCGTAAAATGGAGATAATAATAGCATCTCCCTCTCAGGATTGTTTTTGAGGATAAAAGGAGATAATGTTTACAAAGCAATTTTCATATCTTAAAGTGCCATGTAAATACTAGCATTTTTTAAAAAAAATCATAATCTATAAACGCCATTGTAGGGGGAATGAAACATCTTGTTCCCTCCTCTGTAAAAAGAAAGAATTGTACTATAATAAAAGAGGGCTAAGATTCTTTGAAACTCTCAATGCCTCTGATTTTATTTTCCATTTCCATGAGGTAAATGCTCCCAGCCTACAAATTCATGATTTGGAGGTCAATCAGAAGGTCCAGGAAACAGTTTTTGCAGGTTGAATGTATTTTTCTATTTCTTTATCTAGCGGCCTTTGCTTCCAAAGGACAGACTAAGGTTCTAGGTTCTGAACTAAAGGAACCCCTGCTTAGAAGGAGTCACTGAATCTGGCAAGATACAGACAAAGGTGCTCTATACCTATCAGGGGTGGTAAAAACCTTTGGGTGTTGAGAATCCCTCTGGAGTGGTCTGTAGAGAAAATTAAGTTGATTTAAAGAAGGGAAAAATAAATTGGGAGGCTCCATGGACAGCAACCTTTTATGTAAAGGTAGAATTAGATGTAGCCTAGGAAGGCTCCAGGAAGATCACCTTCTCTTAAATACCAACTCCCTTCTCTCTATCCTCCTCCCCCTCATGCTTCTCCCATAAACCCACCTTCTGTCATTAGCATTAGAATTAGAGGGCTTACAACAGAAAATTTCAGAGCTGGGAGGAGCCTTCCTCTGTGCACTTGGGAGCACCTGTTCCTCCTCCTTGGAAATTACTCAGCAGCCACCCTGGGGATTCAACCCAGAGATGAACCATCCATGACTGAAAGCTTCCTCAAGCCCTCCAAGCTTCCATTGATTACCCAAAATAGCAATTCAGTATATGTCAAAGGTAGTGGGGAAAGGGTGAAAGCCATTAGTTACATTTGTATTTGCTTAACCTGTATTCATGGGGCAGCTAGGTGCCTCAGTGGATAGAACACTGGGCCTGAAGTCAGGAAGACCTGAGTTCAAATCCAGCCTCAGACACTTACTATCTGTGAGACCCTTGGGCAAGTCACTTCACCATGCTTACCTCAGTTTCTTCATCTAGGAAATGGCAAACTACTCTAGTATCTTTGCCAAGAAAACCCCAAATGGGGTCATGAAGAGCCAAACACTTTTGTTTTTCTTAGTATAATGAGCTAATTGAATTGAGTTGGATTTTAACTGCACCTCTACCACTTACCAGCTGTGTGACCTTGAACAAGTCACAAATCCTTTAAGCTCTAAGTCATTCTTTGGAAAAATCAGCATAATAACAGCACCTTCTTCATGGTGGAGTTCAAATGGGGTCAGGTATAGGATGCAGTGGCATTAGATAATGTGGGTGCAAATCCCGCCTCTGACACTGACTACCTGAGTGACCTTGGACAAATCACTTCACCTGCTTGGGTCTCGGTTACCTTGTCTGAAAAATGAGGAGGGTTAACTAAATTGCCCTTGGGGTCTCCTCCAGTTCTAAATGTGTGCTCCTACACTCCTGTGTATGTTAAATGCTTTGTAGGAAATCAAGCACCAAGATTAAATGAATGAATGAATAGATATATAAATAAAAACACCAACTATTCTTACACGATAACTCAGATTCACCTCTACACCTTGCCTGGACTTCAGTAGAAGAATGGTAAGCCTGAAACTCCTCACTAGGGCAGGCGTGACTGTGGACAACACTAACGGGGAGGATTAGTCAGATCCTAGACAGGTATTTTCTCTGGGTTGTAGATATTAAAAGTGGGGATAATAGTAGCTAACATTCAAATAGTACTTTGAGGTTTACAAAAAGGTCAATGGGGGACAACTAGGTAGCTCAGTGAATAGAGCTCTGGCCTTGGAGTCAGGAGGACCAGAGTTCAAATCCAGCCTCAGACACTTAACACTTACTAGCTGTGGGATCTTGGGCAAGTCACTTAACCCCGATCGCCTCACCAAAAAAAAAAAAAGTCAGTGGAAATTTTAAGATTGAAGGTTTAAAGTTGGAAGGTGTCTCAAAGACCATCTGTTCCAAGGCTTTCACTTTACAGAGGAGAAAACTGAATGGGGAGTGAATGTTTTCCACTGGCTTCTCCATTTTATCTTTTTGGGAGGAATTAATGGTGCATGGCTGAGCCCTGCACAAAGTAAGGACAAGTCCTATCGTCCCCCAGATGCCACTGAGGACAGTGAAATTATTCAGCCAGTGGTGTAGTGGATAAGGTGCCAGGTCTGGAGTCAGGAAGACTCCTCTTCCCAAGTTAAGATCTGGCCTCAGACACCTACTAGTTGTGTGACCCTGGGCAGGTCACTTCATCCTGTTTGCCTCAGTTTCCTCATCCATAAAATGAGCTGGAGAAGGAAATGGCAAACCATTCCAGTACCTCTGCCAAGGAAATCCCAAATGGAGTCATGGAGAGTTGGAAGTGACTGAAATGACTCAATGACATCAACCACAGTGTAGAGGGCGTCTCTAAGCCTAAAGCCATTAGAAGCTCATTCTTTCAGACCCTTTTTTAAAAAAATGTACATTGACCAGGGAGCAATAAAAGTAAGGAACTAATTTCTACTGAGTTGTTAGTGATATCAGTGCACTTTTCTCCAGCAGGAGGTGGCTGAAAAGATCTGAGAAACATTATACCTCTAGAGGCTATTGGGGTGGTGTGGGTGGGGTTGAGGGCACCTCTGAGGTTGAGAGTGGAGGTGTGAGCCTGGGTACAGCCACAGTAGAAATATAGTTCCTAGTGTTCTCAGGACCTCAACCATGAGGTCAAGTAAATTTCAAGCTGGAATGGACCTTTAAAATATGGAGTGGTTGGAGAGTAACAAACAATCCTGTAGGAGAGCATAGTGGGGTGGTGAGGTAGAAAACACTCCAGGAAAAAAAAAGTTAAATGATAACTTTATTATATATTTTAAAGGAATAGCACGTTGTACATAATAGATTTGCAGTTTCATGGAAAATCATCTTTTTTCCTATTCTACTATGTTATGGAAATGCTTGTTTGATGTCTTAAGTTCAGAATAAAATAAATTAAGTTAAAAAACCGTTCTAAATAGAGAATCAGAAGACCCAGTTCCAATGGCTGTATAGTCCTAGGAATGTCATTGCTTCTTTCTAGGCTTCAATTTTCTCCTCTGTAAAGTGAAAGGCTTGGAACAGATGGTCTTTAAGACACCTTCCAACTTTAAACCTTCAATCTTAAAATTTCCACTGACTTTTTTTTTTTTTTTTGGTGAGGCGATTGGGGTTAAGTGACTTGCCCAAGGTCCCACAGCTAGTAAGTGTTAAATGTCTGAGGCTGGATTTGAACTCTGGTCTTCCTGACTCCAAGGCCAGAGCTCTATTCACTGAGTTACCTAGTTGTCCCCCATTGACCTTTTTGTAAACCTCAAAGTACTATTTAAATGTTAGCTACTATTATTCCCACTTTTAATATTTTGTAGCACCTGGATTATTTCCTCATTCCTGACCCCCCCATCCCCAAAAACAGTACTCCAGTTAGGATACTCTGTGGCTTAGTGCCAATAGGAAACCATAACTCATGAGCCCCAACTGATGTGTTTGCTTTTCCTAGACAATGAGTGGCAATATTTCTTCTGAACAAATTCAGTCTCTTGGGGCATAAACCTGGGGCACATGGAGTTCAGCACCTGCCCATGGGGCAATAAGATGGCTAAGATGTTATGGACATTGCAACTCTTCAGCATGGAAGGTCTGAGTTCCCCATCCATGCGTTCTTCAGACATATGTGGCACTTATACATGTAAGAAATATGTGTGTCAGAGCAGCTAGGTGGCACAGTGGACAGAGCACCAGCTCTGAAGTCAGGAGGACCTGAGTTTAAATCTGACCTCAGACCAAACACTCGACACTTACTAGCTGTGTGACCCTGGGCAAGTCACTTAACCCCAATTGCCTAAAAAAAGAAAAAAAAAGAAAAGAAATATGTGTGTCCTGGTCATATGGATCCTTGGATTCCCCTCCTCCCCAAATAATCAACCAGCACAACAATAAAGTGATTAAGTTAGATTCCCACCATGCACATTAGGTACACTTTTCCACTATTTGCTAAGTCACCAGTTGGGGAAAGCACATATAAGGTACACACAGAAACAAAGACAACACATGGAAAGCATACACACAAAATACATGTGATCAGGAAAAGTTCATGGAGAGGCATATGCAAGGATCCAAATGGCCGGGACACACACGTCGCTTACATGGATAAGTACCACATGTGTCTATAAAACAAATGGCTGGGTAACTCAGACCTTCTAGGCTGAAGAGCTGCCAATGTTCATCTTATTGCCTGATGGGCAGTAGCTGAATCCTGTGTGCCAGAGTCTATGCCCCAGGAAGAAATCTGTTCAGCTCCAAAACTTCCCTGGGGGGTCTGTATTGTTCTGCTTAGTGAGTCCCTCCCATGACCCGCTATTTCTAATTGGCCTCAGTGGTGTTTCACTTGACACTCTAAACATCTTTCCTGACATTGCATGAGGAAGACCTGTAATACTGGCCACTTTTTGCTTTAAATTCCAAATCAAGAATTTTCTATCATATTTTAGACACCATACGGAGTCACTGAAGTTTTCAGAGCAAGGTAGTGGCGTGGTGAGACCTGTGCTTACTGGCTACTCTTGACACAAAACAGTTTGATGTTGTCAAAAGAACACTGGATTCAGATTCATAAGACAGTGAGTCAGAGGAAAAATGCCTGCAAAGGTGGGATGGGGGTTGGGATTCTTCTTCTCATAATTGCTTTCATTACTTCTGGTCCATTTAAACATCATCATCTGAGATGGATCTCAGCAGGAGTTGGGCCAGCCTCCCAGATTTGGGGCATCTGTCTGTGCTTTCCTATAATAATGAACTTTTCACTAACTGCCTCTCTTACCTATGGTCAATTTCAGTATCACCGGATTGACAAACAGGGCCCAGCAGGAGATGAAGGAGGAAGGAGCATTTTGGCAAATGGATTCTAGTAATTAACCTAGCAGGGAGACTGACCTGGAGAAGCTGATGACCGAAGAGGCCCAAGGCCCGTTTTTGACAGGATATTACCCCTCCTGGTTGGAACAGGGCTAGGATCAACTTGGGCCCCAGAAAAGAGCACGCCTCTTATTTTACAGCGCGAGGTCAGGAGTGTCAGGAATCCTCCTCCCTCAGGCTGAATCATCAAATTATACTCTTGGAGCAAAGGCTTTTAATCTGGGGTCCACGATTTCACTATCTCTCTACCTACCTACCTATCTACCTGTCTGTCTATCCATCTATCCATCTATCTGTCTTATCTATCTATCCATCCATCCAACTATCTATAGCTATGTAGATATCTATATATGTGATGTGAATGTAATATGTAAATATATATTTATACATATATGTATGTACACTTACACATTATATATATACATATATAAAATACATATGTTTATATATAGAAAGAGCTACATCTATATAGACATCTATCTGTAAGTAGATAGATATGTTATATGCATTTGTCGTTTTGTTCAGCTATTTTTTTCAGTTGTCTCTGAGTCTCCGTGATCCCATTTGGGGTTTTCTTGCCAAAGATACTGGAGTGGTTTTGCCATTTCCTTCTCTAGCTCATTTTACAGATGAGGAAACTGAGGCAAGCATGGTTAAGTGTCTTGCCCAGAGTCACACAGCTAGTAAGTGTCTGAGGCCAGATTTGAACTCAGGAAAGGGAGTCTTCTTGACTCTAGACCCTGTACTCTAGACACTGTACCACCTACCTGCCTGTTATATATGTAGTTCTATTTCAATATTATTGATTTCCTTGGTAACCTTATATATTTTATTTTATGCACTTAAAAACATGTTCTGAAAAAGGGTCCAGAGGCTTCACCGGACTAGCTGCTGAAGGGTTCCACAATATCACAAAGGTTAGGAACTCCTATGTTAGAACTTTATTCAGAAGACTTGGATTCGAATCTCAGCTCTTCTACTTATTATCTTGGCTCTTTATAAGACCTCCTTACAATGAGAGCCTTCTAGAAGTGGGATTGTCTGGCTTAGGAAGTAATTGGTTCTCCCATCTTGAGATCTTCCAATGAAGACATAATGGCCACTTTTTAAAGATGCCATAGTGAGGATTCTTATTTAGGAGTGGCTTGAACTTTCAGTTCTGACAAGTCAATGTTCAATATCTTAAGGTCCCTTCGAGCTCTGACATCTGGCATTCTAAGTTTCCTTCAAGCTCTGATGTTCTGTCTTCTAAGATTCCTCCCAATGGTGACATCATATATTCTAAGGTTTAAGCTTCTAGCTTAAAGATTTTTGGTCTACTCGGTTCTATCATTCTTTGTTCTAAGTTCCCTCCCAACTCTGACATTTTTTGTTCCCATGGAATAGAGACTAACAAACCAAATTCAAGAAGCCCATTGGGCTATAAACATGAAAGTCATGAGACAGATGAGACTGAGGACCTAAGGACAGGCCATTTCATAGCAGGAAGAGGCTTCAATACCAGGCTTCTGGATATCCTCTAATGTCCAATTATTGTTCAACAAAGCCATTTGGCTCCAGATAACTAATATAGCCAGTCTCACGTCCCTCTTCACCAGTACCTACTTTGGAAAAGTCCAACAGCTTTTTCAGTCCTGTCTGGCTGCTTGCTCCTAGGCTTCTTGGATCTCTGAATTCCCAGGAAACAACTTTTCTGGAACTCACAGTGGAGTACAGTAGAATGCTACGTACCAATAAGGTCCAGGGGCTAGAGGGTAGGAAGGAATGAACTTTTTATTTGTGTTGCTTTGGGCACTTTAGAGGCACCTCCTGTTTCCTATTGGCCCAGAGAAAAACCAACTACCTTAGTGTATATACTTGAGGAATTCAGCTTAAACAACAACAAAAAATAGAATTTTTATTCTAATGGCGCAATCTATACTCATAAATATTAATTAAGGAGATGGGGTAGGTCATTTGAATGAGAAAGGAAATACCAAATGATTTTTTCCTCAGGATAATTCCAATAGCTCATGTTTACACAGTACTTCGAGGTTTACAAAGTGCTTGATACAAACTATCTCATTCGATCTTTTCAATAACTCTGTGAGGTAGATGGAAATCTTATGATTTCCCCCATTTGTAAAATGGGGAAAATGAAGCTTAGAGAGGTTGAGTGATTTGCCCAGGATCATATACTTGATAAATTGTTTTAAGTAGCATTTGAACTCAGGTCTTCCTGATTCCAAGTCCAACATTCTATCCACTACACCAGAGGTGTCAAACATGCACCTTGGCCAACACTCCCCAGGTGAAGTCCTAACTGGATTAAGATATAATTGGGAAATATTTAGCAAAATAAATAAAAATATAATAAAACATAGATAATATTGCATTTTAAAACTAAGTCAGTATTTGACTCACAGGACTCTTTGTGTACAGATGAGTGGCCCCCATTTCTATTCGAGTTTGACACACCTAGGATCACGTACCAAGCTTGTTTAACCATTCTCCAATCAATGGGCATCTGCTTGGCTTCCAGCTCCTTAAAAAAGTGTTGCTATGGCTACCATATGTCCTCTTCTTTATATCTGGCTGCCTTGAAGTGGATGCTTAATAGTGAGATTTCTGGGTCAAAAGATACAGACATGTGAATCACTCCCCCGCTCCATAATTCTGAATTCCTTTCCAAAATTGTTAGACAAATTCATACGTCCACCAAAAGTCGATTGGTTCACCTGTTTTCTCAAGACTTATCTTTCAAATGCACATGAGAATCTCACCATTTAAAGGGATCTTGTGGTAATTTTTGAAAAATGAAAGTAAATAACCACCTACTAATTTATCTGGCATTTCATCCTGGGTTTTTATCTAATAGCAGAAAACTGATCCCAGTTTGAAACAGTCATAAAACAGCAACACTTTAGAAATGTTTCTCTCAGTCATAGAAGATGCCTTGGCAAGACCCAGAGAAGTTTAATTAAAATTAATGGAGAATAGAAGGGAAGATAAAAAGTGATAGCAGGGAGGAACATAATAAATAATACTTTCCCTTTTCAGAAAGGACTAGAACAGGAGTCAGAAACTTAGGGCATGAGGACTCCTGAGAAGCCCTTTAAACAACTGGTGACTTTGTCTCCCCCTCAAGCCTTCTTTCTTTCTTAGAATATAAACTAGAAGAGGCTTTAGAGACATTCTAGCCCTGCCACTTCATTTTATAAATGAGGAAACTGAGGCATTTGGGTAGAATGTCGTGAGGAACATACAGTTCAACTCCTTATTACAGATGAAGAACCTTAGGAGCAGAGTGATTTACCCCATCTCACAAAGATAGGAGAGCCCAAACTAAGAACCAAGCATCAAAGCATCGAATGCTTTCCATTAGACCAGAATGACTTCTGCAGGGTGGAATTAACTGGTCAACAATCCTCTGCAGGATTATAAGATCATAGATTTGGAGCTGGAATTGGCCTTTGAGATCATCTAGTCCAACCCTTAGTAGGCACAAAATAAAGATTTGCATCAAACTGAAGCTGGTGGAAAACATGACTCGAACCCAGGACTTTGGAGTCCCAATTCAATGTTTTCTTATAGTATGGCATGAGGTAGATGGCTCCATGTAACTTTTCAATGTATGTATAACCAATCAATAAAGGAGTGAATAAGCATTTATATAGTACCTACTGTGTGCTAGGCACTCTGCTAAGCACCACACAATTATTATCTCATTTGGTCCTCACAACAATTCAGGGAGATAGTGCTATTTTTATCGCCATTTTACAGTTGAGGAAAACAAGGCAAACAGAGGTTAGGTGACTTGTCTAGGTTCACACATTTAGCCAAGTATGCTGTGGCTTGGGACCTTCATGAAATACTCCTGATGAAATAAAAAAAAATGGAAGTGAGGAAGCTGGAGAAAACTGGGTACTTCATTCTTGGCAGGAAATGTTCTCTTAAAACCCCATGCAGCCCATTGTGGTTCCTCAGCAACATTAAGTATCAGATCTGAACTCAGGTCTTCCTGACTCAAACCTAGCACTCTGTCCACTATGCCACCAGCTGCCTCTAAATAATTATTTATTAAATGCCTGTTGGATACCAGGCTCTGTGCTAGGTACTGGGGATTCAAGTACAAAGAGTGAGACAATTCCTACTTGCAGGGAGATGCATTTGAATGGGGATGAAGACAAGTACATATGAAAATATATACAGCCTAAGTATAAAGTATATACATATATTTACTTTAGTGTGTGTGTATATATATATATATATATATATATATATATATATATATCACCTAAAAAAGTATATATACATATGTATACTTCATATTTAGGCTATATATATTATACATATGTACACACATATATACTTTATTACACACATATTTTATGTGTATATACACATATAGTTTTAAAAGTATACATATATGTACATGTATGTATGTATCATATATAATTTATATTTAGGCTGAATATATGTACACACATACATACATATATGTATACATATATGTGTATATGTATCTGCATATATACACAAAGTAAATACAATGCACTTTGGGAAGGTAGGGCATTAGCAGTTGAGAAGATGAGGGAAAGCTTCATGCAGAAAGCTAGATTATTTTTATAAAGATTTTTGTAGAGATTGGTGCATAAGCATGTAGATAAGTGATTATTGATATTTTTAATTATCTTGCTTGGGAATAACAAGGTCTGTAATTATTTTTTTGGAGGGGTTTGGTATCTTCCCCTCTTTTAGATATATTAAGAATCAGTCCCGAGCATCCTCAGAACTGTGTCCTCTCCAGCCTAGACTTCTCCTGCTTACTTTTTCCCATTTTTATTTCCCTTGTAGCACATCAAGGACTCTGTTAGAGTCCAGATGTGGCAGTTCTGTTGTCCTTGTTAGAGAAAAGAGTTTGTTATCGAAATCCCTACAGATTTTTTCCACTTTTGCCTGTTTGTTTTCCTCTTCCCAGTACCGTCCTTAAATGCTCATGGGATGAGCTGGCTTAATTGGGTCTCTCACCATGCTTTCTGTAAACTTATTTTCCCTAAGACCGCTTCTTGCTGCTTTATGAGATAATATGACTCATAATTGTCCACCCATTCCCTTCTGAAAGATTTTACAAATGTGTATATATTCAAAGGGAACCAGTGACAATTCTTCAACTTAGAGGAAGCTTCTTTTTGCCTTCTGTTATGTTTACATTGAGCGTCATAATTGATGCTGGTAGGGAAATTACCACCACTGGCACAGGTCAGGGGTTTATCTCTTAGTTATGGGCTCAAAGAGCTGCCTGGGGCCCTGAGAAATGAAGTCGTCTATTCATGGTCACACTATTAGTGTCAGTCAGAGACAATTCTTGAACCCAGATCTTTCTGTCTTCATGACTGGCTTTCTATTCACTATGCCATCCTACCTCTCGATGCCTGTGGAACTGTGGGGCAGAGTCTTATGATAAGTTTGTCTCAAAATCCCAGAACATGAGAGTTGGAAAGGCCATCTAGTCCATTCTGTAGCTGGAAAGAATCCTTACTATGACTTACATGATACATGGTCATCTAGCATTAGCTCTAAGACTTCCAGTGAGGGGGAAATCTCTACTTCTTGAGACAGCCTGTTCCACTTTGGAATATCTCTAATTGTGAAGAAGTTGTTTCTCACATCAAGTCGTTGTAACTTGTGCCCACCTTCTGGGGCCAAGGCTAATCCGTTCTTTCTAGCAGAACAAGGCTAATCCCTTCCTCATATGACAGGGCTTCAAATACTTGAAGGCAGCTCTTATAACAGCTCCGTTTTTAGAGAGAAAGGCCTGTATCCCAAGTAATCTTCTTATGCCATGGGATTCAGGTCCTTCCAGTTTGTTTTCTTTCTCTGGACTCTCCTAAAATGTGGCATCCAGAAGTGAGTACTCCAGATGTGCTAAGGGCTGGAAGGATACAGCAGGATAATCACATCCTTATTTATGGAAGCGATTATCATTTTAATGAAGCCCAAGATCACATTTGCTTTTTTTTTTTGGCTCTCAAATCACATCACTGATTTATATGGAGCTAGTGGTCCACTGTAACCTCCAGATCTTTTTCAGACAAATTTCTATCTAGCCAGACTACCAGCATCCTCCATTGGTGAAGATGATTGTTCAAACAGACTGCTAAAGGGATCCATGACACAGAAAAAGTTAGTAATCCCTGGCATAGCGAATAGAGAGCTGTCCTCAGAACCAAGAAAATCTGGGTTCAAGCCCTGTCTGTGACACATATTGCCTGCACAAACCTAGGCAAATCACTTAACCCCACTGTACTGTAGGCAATTTTCTAAGACTGTCATTTGCAGAGAGGGCCAATCTGATTTGGTAGAGGGAGGTTCCTATGCTGATAAAATCACCAGTCCAGTCTCTATTCTCTCATTTTACCAAATTTGACTCAATGATACTACTCATTGTGATATTTTTGGACTCTGACTCTATCATGCAATGTGTTGCTCTAATGGGTCTCCATACTTTGTGTCTGGAGCTGGGACTGGTGAGAAATCCATCCACACAACACGAGCAATGAAAATTGCTTTACCCTGTGACTGGTAATTTACACAGCATTGGTAAATTACACAGTGGAATGTAAGTCCCTTGAGGACAGGTTTGTCGTTCAGTACTTTCAATTGTTGTCTTCATGACCCCATTTGGGATTTTCTTGGCAGAGATAGTGGAGTGGTTTGCCATTTCCTCCTCTAGCTCATTTTACACATGAGGAAACTGAGGCAAATAAGATTAAGTGATTTACCCAGAGTCACACAGCTAGTATCTCAGGCTGAATTTGAACTTAGGTCTTTCTGACTCTAGGCCCAGCAATCTATCCACTGCACCACCTAGCTGAGGGCAAGTGCTGTTTTTTTTTTTTTCTTTGAATATCCAGTGCCTATTACAGTGCCTGACGTACTGTACGTGCTTAATAAATGCTTGTTTAATCTCATTGAATTACATATAGAAAGAGATTCTTATACCCAAAGGATGCCACACTTCTTATAATTAGGACTGGGAAAGCTTATGTATCTGGTGCCGGATTATAATCACTTTTTAATTATATTTACTTTTATCAGCAGAGAGGTGAGACAGGTTATTGGTTCAGAGATACTTATGATTTGGGCTTTAGAGCAACAAGGCAATGGCCCTGAGGAGGCCTCACTAATCCTGAAAGTGAGGGATAAAGCAAATTAGATACAGGAGCTGAGGATGCCAGGCTCTGGGACGAATCTGTGATGCTGGTCAATCCCAGTAAGCTTAGTGTTTGGGGCTGACAAGTTCCAGAGGTTTAGGGAAAACAGAAAGAAGGGAAAAAAAACAAAAACATTCTTGCCTGTCTCTGTAGAATCTGAGAGTTTATGGTCTAGGGGAAACTTTCTTACAGGCTGGGTTCCCTGATGGGCTGGGCAGTACTGGCTTAATAAAGGAGAGTATAGATCTCTGATTTTCTTGTTGCATGAAAACTCCATTCACCAATGCAGACTGGTGATTTCTTGCCAACTTGACATAGGATTCTAGATCTACAGCTGGAAGAGAGCTCTGAAGCCATTTTTCTTCAGTCTCTCATTTTACAGATGGGGAAACTGAGGCCTGGGAATGCTAAGAAATCTGTCCAAGGTCACACAGGTAGTAAGCTTCAGAAGTGGAATTTGAACCTAGGTTTTCTAACTTTGTCTTCACATATTCTATCCTGGGGCAAGGGGCAAGATGGCAGAGTAAAAGCAGTGACTTGCTTGAGCTCTCCCCCAAATACCTGTAAAAAATGGCTTTAAACAAATTCTAGAGCAGCAGAAGCCACAAAAAGCAGAGTAAAACAAATTTCCAGCCCAAGACAAGCTGGATGGTTGATGGGAAAGGTCTGTTGCACCAGGCTGGGAGAGGAGTGTAGTTCAGGATGAACTATGCAGACAGAGATGGGACCAGAGGAAACCTGGAGCAGGCCTCAGGGGACTGAATCACGGGCAGCTGTGACTGTTTCCAGACTTCTCAACCACAAACACCAAAGACAACTTAGAAGGTCAGTGGGAAAGGTCTGTCAGGCCCGGGTGAGAGAGGAGCATGGTCTAGCCTTGACCCTGGTGCAGCCCCAGGGCAGCGGCCAGAGCAGCAGCAGCTGCTTCCAGAGCTCTCAGCCCACAGATGTAGGGGGATCAAGCTGATCAGAGAGGGATTGCAGGGATCTCTTTGCTAGTGCTGAGGCAGGATGCTCTTGCTTTTCTTGTGCTTGGATCTAGGTCAGAGTCCTGGGTGGCGATCCTGGGGTAAGGAGGGGTGCTGGGGTGGTGGAGCTTATGGTGGTGGAGAGGGAATCCCCTCCTCATAGTTCCAAGGCAGAAAAGAGTGCTTGTGGTTACTTATAAACCAGACAGAGGCCAGGAAAGGAGGAAACACCTCTCCTTTGATCATACCACCTTGGAAGAACTTTTACAGGTCCTGAGAAGTATCTCTGAAAACAGTTGCACAAAACCCCCGAAGCCTAGGACAGTACACCCTCCACACTGGAAGCAAAGCCCTACCTTAACAAAAAGTTAAATAGTTAAGTATTTGTCTGGAAATATGAACAAATAGAGGCAAAAAACTCAGACTATAGAATCTTACTTTGGTGACAAAGAAGATCAAAACATATAACCAGAAGACAACAAAGCCAATGCTCCTACAGCCAAAGCCTCCAAGAAAAATATCAATTGGTCTCAGGCCGTGGAAGAGTTCAAAAAGGATTTTGAAAATCAAGTAAGAGAAGTAGAGGCAAAATTGAGAAGAAAAATGAGAGTGATGCCAGAAAATCACGAAAAACGAGTCAACAGCTTGCTAAAGGAAACCCAAAAAATTACTGAAGAAAATAACACCTTAAAAAATAGCCTAACCCAAATGGGAAAAGAGGTCCAAAAAGCCAATGAGGAGAAGAATGCCTTAAAAAGCAGAATTGGCCAAATGGAAAAGAAGATCCAAAAGCTCACTGAGGAAAATACTTCCTTAAAAATTAGAATGGAGCAAATGGAAGCTAATGACTATATATAATTATAAAACAAAACCAAAAGAATGAAAAAATAGATGACAATGGGAACTATCTCATTGGAAGAACAACTGACCTGGAAAATAGACCAGGAGAGATAATTTAAAAATTATTGGACTATCTGAAAATCACAATAAAAAAAGAGCCTAGACACCCATTCTGTCCTCTCTCTGGGCCTCAGTTTCCTCATTTCTAAAATGGGGACAATGACACTTATAGAAATCTTTTCACTATTACTTCAGCCACGGTAACCTGACCAAAAACTAAGAGCCAAAGAATCAAAAGACTTTTTTCCACCCCCAGCGTAGTCACCGCTTGGAGAGGGAACAGGCTACTTAGTCCTCTTGGAAAGTTGCCCAGGGGTGCCCAAAAATGAAGTGGCTTACCCAGGGTCACACTGTTACTATATGTCAAACTCAAGACGATGCAAGCCCGGGTCTTCCCGACTCCACAGCCGCCCTTCTTTTTACTGTGCCAACTGCTTCTCCTGTTTTAAAATAAGAGCTCGTTATTATTTATGATTACAAAGTCTTTTTGCAAATATTGTCTAATTTGATTGCCACATCTCAGAAGCTAAGAGGAGCAATGGATAGAGTTCATAGCCTGAAGTTAGAAAGACCTGAGTTCAAATATAACCTTAGACATTTACTAGCAGTATGACCTTGAACAAGTCATTTAACCTGTTTGTCTCAGTTTCCTCAACTGTAAAATGGGAATACTAATAGCTTCTACTTCCTATGTTTTTTATGAGGATCAAATGAGATCATATTTGTTTTATTATTCTTTTTTTTTTAGGCAATTGGGGTTAAGTGACTTGCCCAGGGTCACACAGCTAGTAAGTGTCAAGTGTTTGGTCTGAGGCCAGATTTGAACTCAGGTCCTCCCGACTTTAGGGCCTGTGCTCTATCGACTATGCCACTTAGCTGCCCCGAGATCATATTTGTTAAGACCTTTGCACTCGCTGAGCACATAATAGATGCTATACAAACATTATTATTATTTTCATTCTCATGCTGCTGCTGCTGCTGTTGCTACTACTACTAACTTGTGTCCTAACTTGTGTGATTTGGGAGAAATCACTCAACCTCTAATTGTCCCAAACACTATAAGACTTGACATTACAGAACAGGTGGGAATCTGCATGGGGAGAAGACATGTCCCCTACCAATTGAATCCAATGTTAGTTCCGCTTCCCACTGCTCCCCCTTAATTACTTTGAATTTATTTTTGTGTACTCACATTCCTGTGCTTGTTGTCCCCCTGGTGAAAACGTAAGCTCCTTGAGTGCAGGGAGGGTTTTAATATTGTGTTTGCATCTCCGGTGCCCAGCACATAGTTACTTCATCAATGTTTGCCTGATGAGATCTCAGCTGTTGGAGTACTGGCCTCCTGCGGGGGCTGGTGCCTGAGGATGCGGTAGCAAGAGCTCTGGAATCCAGTCTAGATTCTTGGGCAAGAATCAGTGCCTTTCAGAGAGGCCCAGGTTACCCCCTGGCATTCCAGGAGGCCCTTCAAGTCAGGGCCTCCATGTTATTGAACCTTCACCAGAGCTCCTGAGTATCTCAGAACTGTCAAGCCCACACCTTCCCCAGCAGTAAATTCCTGCAAATGGGGGTGGGTGTGCGTGTGTGTATATAATTACAAGAGTTGTAGATGATGACATTAAAACAAACTGTCTAGAACCCTGTCATTGATGGTGCTTTGGAGGGAGTCAGGAAAGAGCTGACATGTCAGGAGTGATTAGGGAAGGCAGATAATGGTTCACAAGGGGAGAGAGAACACTGGCAAAATAAATGAAGAATTTAATAGCACCGATTATGTTTTTAATTACTTTAGCAGTCGAACTGTTCTCACACTCCTGTAATGATCGGTGGGAAAAGAACTCCCTTTGTCCCTCTAGGAGTCTCTGAGTCATTGCATTAATACTGAGAGGGAAACCCTTTTCAAATCCAGGAAGCCCCAGGCCTTTGGGGCTTCTCTTCCCCAGGACCAGCTCCTGGGCTCCTGCTTACTGTTCAATTGTTGATTCATCTGTCATCTTAGAGCTTCAAAGAGAGAGCTTACATTTTTTTTTTTTTGTGAAGCAATCAGGGTTAAGTGACTTGCCCAGGGTTACACAGCTAGTAAGTGTCAAGTGTCTGAAGTTGGATTTGAACTCAGGCCCTACTGACTCCAAGGCCAGAGCTCTATCCATTGCATCACCTAGCTGCCCCAGAGAGCTTGCATTTTATAGAGGAGAAAATAGAGACTTAAAAAAAAGACTCTGGATTTAGAGTCATTAGACCTGAGTTCAAATCCTGGATCAGCTAACTGTATGACTGTCTTTTGCCTTTCTTTGGATGCCTAGTCACAGCTCCTGGTGCCTGTTGTTCAGTCATTTCAGTTGTGTCTGACTCTTTGTGACCCCAGTTGGGGTTTTCTTGGCAAAGATATTGGAGTGGTTCATAGTAGGTGCTTAACAAATGTTTACTGACTCTTAGACTCAGCTTCTCTGGGCCTCATTTCTCTCACCTATACAAGGAGAATGTTGGACTAAATGATCTCTTAAGGTCCCTTCCAGCTCCTACAAATCTCACGAACTCTATTGACTAACTTTGGGCAAAAGATGGCAGAGTATGGGCCGGGACCCAGATGAACGCTCTCAGTATTTTCCCCCCAAACAACTTGAAAATAATACCTCAAATCCAGTTTTGCAGCACAGAAACAACAAAAGGTCAGAGGGAGTCATTTTCCCAGTCTAAGACAACTTAGGAGGTCCACAGCAGAGGTCTGTAACACTGAGGTGGGCATGGGCTGGGAAGATGGCAGGAGCACGGGCAGCGGCCTTGGAGGCAGCCACGGCAGCAGCACTAGCTGCAGCTCTGAGAGCTCTTAGCCTAGAGGTGGTAAGGGGGTCTGAGGACTGAGAGGTTAAATGATTTGACCAAGGTTACATGGCCGGTATGGGTCAGAGGTGAGACTTGAACCTAAGTCTTCTTAGCTCCAAGGCTGCCTCTCTCTCCATTACACTTCCTCGCCAAAGGTGAAGAGAGTCTTGGACATAGATCTCTCGTTTAGTTCAATGTTTTTTCCATCATATTCAGCCACTTTTCCCCATCAACCCTTTCTACCTATTTGATCTTGGGCAGGTCACTTAAACTCCTGATGCCTCAGTTTCCTCATCTTATTCAGACTTTTACTGTGGGCAGGTAAAGGTAGGAATTATAGGCCTGGATAGATATCATTGCCCTCTCCCAATCCTGTGCATCTGGGAATAAATTCCTTTGAGAATTTCTTAGCTCAAGGAGAAAGCAAGGTTGTCTGTCTGAGACCAGATTACACGTAAGAAGATGAGAGTGGATGATCTCCAAGATCCCTCCATCAACATAGCTAGGAACATATGGTCTTGTGGTCATGGGATCTTGCCTCCAGGGGCCAGCTTTACATATAACTACCTAGTGCTCTGATTTCAGAGGTCCTAGGAAAGTCTGCTAATAGGGGATAGGGTACTAATTTAGGAGTCGAGAAGAACTAGATTAAAATCCTTTCTCTGATACTTAATAGTTCTCTGATCATGGGCTAGATGGTATGACTCTCTGAGCCTCAGTTTCCTCTTCTGTAAAAAAGGATAGTAATCTCTTACTATCCTACCTTGCAGAGTTGGTGTGAGGCCCAAATATTACAATAACTATAGAAATGGCAGCTATTATCCTTAAACTACCACCCCATTCTCCACTTGCATATCGAAGTCTAAAATCTCTTAATTTACAAGAAAGGAATTCCTTTTCTTTGGGAACATTCCTTTTCTCCATCTACAATGTAAAGCTTTCTGGACCAATATTCACTCTGAGGAACAATTCACTGGTGTAGGATCCTTTCCTGAGAACAGGTTTTAATGGGAGGAGAGGAGAGCAATAGAGAACACTGGGTGTTAGAATGAAACCGTTTTGAAAGGAGGCATGATTTCAGCCTTTGTCTTTGTATTCCTAGATCTCATTGGTCCTCTTTCAAAATGAAGGGACAACCACAACCACAGCCACAACCACAACAGCCACCTAATGTCTAACATAGTGCCTGGTACAAAACAGGTGATGTAGAAATGTTTGTCGATTAATTGATGGAGTGTTAGGGGCGGGAAAAGTCACAGAAAAGAAGAAAATGAAGCCAAGAGAAATAAATTTCCCTAATTATATAATCTTCTGATGGCTTTCCTAATGAAAGGCAAGGTCAAAACCTTGATTTCATCCCTCAATCCCAGAAGAGGATATCATAGAGTTAGAAGCATCCCAAGGAGCCATGTGGTACAAACAGCTTTATTTTACAGAAGAGGAAACTGAGGTATAAAGAGGGTACATGAGTTGCCCAAGGTCACACAGCTAATACGTAGCAGAGCCAGGATGTGACTCCAGGTCCTCTGATGCTAAAATGCATTACTCTTTCTCCTACAGTACTTTGGGCTGAGGAGGTTATCCAGCTGAAGACTGGGGAGGAGAAAGTGACCTTGGCTCAGGTCACCTTTCCACCTCCCGATCCCTGCCAAGTCCATGATGGTGGTTTAATCAGCTGAGGTGAGTGGATGGGCCCCAGGCCTGTTGAACACAGGGAACAGCTGCTGTGGCTTTTGGCCTGAAAAAAGTCACTGAATTAAGCTGGGCATTAAGTAGTATTATCAAATTCTCAGCCACATTGCCTGGAAACAGCTTTAGGTTGAGATTAGGGAGATATTGAGAAGCCCAAGGAAGGAAATATATTGGATAGAACCTTAATGTAGTTATGATGGAGCTGTTCGCACCTGAGACATGGAGGAAAATAAGGAGGGATGCTAACATCATAGGCTTTAGATATTTAAGGGATCTTAGCAATTATTCTAATCCTTTTATTTGACAGATGAGAAAAATCAAGTCTACAAAGGGGGGTGATGGTGGCTGACATTCTCAGATTGACAGAGGCAGTAAATAGTAGAATAGGAATTTGAACCCAAGTCTTCTGACTCCAGTATAGATCTCTTTTGGGAGAGGATTCATCCAGCCATCATTTAGAGTATTTCTATTCCTGTTAAAGTTTCATTAATTAGAATCAATGGGCTGTCATAGCACTCGAGTGGGAGAAGGAAGGAGGCTTTCAAAAAAATTAGTTGTCCAATTAACAAAAATCTATTTTTTCTCTCTCCTCCCCTACTCCTTTTGAGGAAAAGAAGAGGAAAACAAAATCCTTGTAACAAATTGTTACACAAATGCATAGTCAAGCAAAATAGATTCCCTCATTAGCTGAAAATGAATGTCTCAATTTGAAACCTGAGTCTATCATTTCTCTCCAGAATATGGGTAGCAAATGCCAGTACCTTCAGTTATTGACAATCTCCAGTCTATCCTATATATATCTTGCTTGTACATGGTTGTTTTCATGTTGTGTTCCCCTTTAGACCGTGAGTTCCTTGAAAACAGAAATTG
Organism: Vombatus ursinus; assembly: GCF_900497805.2. Lineage (NCBI taxonomy): Eukaryota > Metazoa > Chordata > Mammalia > Diprotodontia > Vombatidae > Vombatus > Vombatus ursinus. Next base: position 13,460,747 of record NW_020941065.1, on the reverse strand, counting down.
TTTGTTGCCTTTCCTTGTAATCTCTAGCACTTAGCACAGTGCTTGGCATGTAGTAGGTGCCTAATTAATGCTTATTGTCTGTTTTTAACTGACTGCTTCATCATGGATCCTCTGGAATTGTAGTTTATCATTGCATCCATAAGAGTTCTTAAGTCTTTCAAAGTCATTTGTCTTTATAATTCTGTTGTGTACTGTATACTTTGCATACAACATGTATTAATATATACTTAGTTCTTCTGGCTCTGCTTACCACATTCTGCATCAGTTCATACCAGTCTTTCCAGGCTTCTCTTAAACATATCCCCTTCCTTATTTCTTATAGCGCAATAGTATTCTATCATAAAATCATATATGATGATTTATTTAGCTAATTTCCCAACTGATGGATGTCTTCTCAGTTTATAGAGTTTTTTTGCTACCACAAGATTAGCTGCTATAAATATTTTTGTATTTTTGGGTCATACAAATAGTGTACAAAATACACTAATAGTATACCAAATAGTATACAAAATACAATAGTAACCATGAAAAAAAATTTGAAGCAAGTTTCTCTGACAAAGGCCTCATTTCTCAAACACATAGAGAACTGAATCAAATTTAAGAAAGTAAGAGCCATTCCCCAATTGATAAATGATCAAAATATAGGGACAATTTTGAGATGAAGTAACCAAAAATGCTCACTATTGATTGGAGAAGTGCAAATTAAAGTAATTCTGAAGTACTACCTCATACCTACTAAATTGGCTAATAGGACAGAAAAGGAAAATGACAAATGGTGGAGGAGATGTTGGGAAAATGGGACATTAATTCATGTTGGCGGAGTTGTGAACTGATTCAACTATTCTGTAGAGCAATTTGGATCTATGCCCAAAGGGCTATAAAACCATGTATACCCTTTGACCTAGCAACACCGCTACTAGGTCTATATACTAAAAGATAAAAAAAGAAAAGGATCTATATGTGCAAAAATATTTATAGCAGCATTTTTTCCCATGGCAAAGAATTGGAAATTGAGGCTATGCCCATCAATTGGGAAATGGTTGAACAAGTTGTGGTACATGATTGTGATGGAATACTATTGTGCTATAGGAAATGATGAGTGGGAGGCTCTCAGAAAAGCCTGGAGAGACTTGCATGAGCTGATGCAAAGTGAAATATATGGTGTACAAAGTAACAGAAATACTGTAAAATAATCATCTGTGAATGATTTAGCTATTCTCAGCAATAAACTGATCTAAGATCTGAAGGACTTATGATGAAAAAATGCTATAATATCTGAATACAGATTGAAGCATACATTTTTTTACTTTATTTTTTTTAGGGTTTTTTTTGGTCTATGTTTTCTTTCTTTTTTAAATTAATTAATTTATTTTTAGTTTTCAGTATTCACTTTCCTAAGTTTTTGAGTTTTAAATTTTCTCCCCCTCCCTCCCCAAGATGGCATGAAATCTGATATAGGTTCTACACATACAATCATATTAAACATATTTGTACATTAGTCATGTTGTAAAGAAGAATTAGAACCAATAGGAGGAAATATAAGAAAGAAGAAACAAAATAAAACAGAAGTAAAAAATGGAGCAAATAGTACGCTTCGATCTGCATTCAAACTCCATAGTTCTTTCTCTGGATGTGGATAGCATTTTCCATCATGAGACTTTTGGAGATGTCTTAGATCCTTACATTACTGAGAAGAGCTAAGTCTATCACAGTTAGTCATCAAACAATATGGAGGATTATGGTTCTTAAAGCACTCTGCTATGTGTTTCCATTTTATGGGAGAGTTCATTTCATTCACATTCAGTTATGATTACTATCTGTGTCTTCCTCCCCATCTTATTCTCTCTCTCTCTCCCCACCTCTGTTTGTGCTTTTTTCCCTCCTTTCTCCCTTTCCTTTCTCAGTAGAGTTTTGCTTTCAACTACCACCTCCCTCAGTCTGCCCTCCCTTCTATTACCCCCTCCCTTTTCTTACCCTTTACCCTTTCTACTTCTTCCTTCCCTTCTATTCACCCTCTCCTTTTTCTTTTCCCCTTTCCCTCCTACTTTCTATAGGATAAGTTAGATTTCTATACCTAACTTGTTATGTTATTCCCTCTTTGAACCAAATCTGATGAGAGTAAGGTTCAAACAATCCTCATCTCCCTCCCTTCTTTCCCTCTACTGTTTTTGGTTTTTGAGCATTTTATGTAATACAACTTATCTTTGTCTGCCTCCTCCTTTCTTCTTCTCCCTGTACAATCCCTTTTCACCATTTATTTAGACTTCTTACCATCACGTCAAAGTCAACTTATGCCCATGCCCCCTGTTTAAGTATACCCCCCCTTTAAATGTCATAATAACATTACAGTTCTCAAGAGTTACAAGAGTCATCTTCTCTTGCCAGGATGTAAATAGTCAGCCCTTAGTAATAATAATATGTTGTTCTTGTTTTCTTTCCTGTTTACCTTTTAATGCCTCTCTTAAGTCTTGTATTTGAAGGTCAAATTTTCTGTTGAGCTCTAGTCTTTTCATCAGGAAGGTTTGGAAGTCCCCTATTTTGTTGAATGTCTGTCTCGTCCCCTGAAAGATTATGCTCAGTTTCACTGGGTAGTTGATCCTTGGTTGTAATCCAATCTCCTTTGCCTATGGAATATTGTGTTCCATGCCCTCTGATCTTTTAATGTAGAAGCTACAAGTTCTTGTGTAATCCTGAATGTGGTTCCATGATATTTAAATTGTTTCTTTCTGGCTGTTTGAAGTATTTTCTCTTTGATCTGGTAATTTTGCAACTTGGCTACAATATTCTTTGGCATTTTCAATTTGAGATCTTTTTCAGGAGGTGATTGGTGGATTTTTTTGATGACTAATTTGCTCTCTGGTTCTAGAACCTCAGGGAACTTTTCTTTGATGATTTCCTGAAGGATGTAGTTCAGGCTTTTTTTTCGTCATGGTTTTCAGGTAGATCAATAATTTTTAAGTTGTCTCTCCTGAATCTTTTTTCCAGGTCAGTTGTTTCACCAATGAGGTATTTTACATTTTTTTCTATTTTTTCATTTTTTTTTCTGTTTGACTGATTCTTGCTCTTTCATAGAGTCATTAGCTTCAACTTGCCTCATTCTAATTTTTAATGTATTGTTTTCTTCTATTCTTTCTTTTGTCCATTTGGCTCATTTTACTTTTTAAGGACTTCTTCTCTTCAGTGAGTTTTTGTGCCTCCATTTCCATTTGGTCAATTCTACTTTTTAAGGACTTGTTTTCTACAGTTAATTTTTGTCCTTCCTTTTCCAAGCTATTGACTCTGTCTTGCATACTTCTCATTTCTTTTCACAATTTTTTTTCTACCTCTCATATTTGACTTTTAAAATCCTTCTTGAGACTAGTTCATATGTCCCTTTGAGGTTTCAGATGTGGGTATATTGACAATGTTGTCCTCTCCTGAATTTGTGTATTGACCTTCCCTTTCCCCAAAATAAGACTCTACAGTCATTTTCCATTTCTACTTTTTGTTCATAGAGTTTGTCTATTTCCTGACCTAAAAAAATGTTGAGTTCTCCTGCTGGAGTGAAGGGGACACTTACCCAAGCTTCTTTTCCTGCTCACTCGGGCCTTGCACTTGAATGTTTGGCTCCTGCTGGCCCAAGCCTTGCACAAGAATGTTTCATTGCTGGTGGATGTCTGTCAGCCTGGAGCTTTGTCTGGAGTTGTGCTTCCCAGAGTTGTGTTGAGGCATCTAGTGATTTCACTGCTGGCGAACACTGTTGCCCATGGTGGTTTTCCAAGTTGATGTCTACTGGTTCCCTTGCCTCTATCATGGCCCTCAGGGGGGTCCTGGTGTTAGCACTTGCCTGTTCCATCAACCTGAGCCTTAAGATCTCCCGGGTGGGGTGGTATGCTGAGGTGGGGCTTGCTGCTGGCTTGCTGGGACACCTCCAGTTCTGTACTGTTCCCTCACCCCCAGAGTGAGAAGGGCCTTTCCCATTAATCCCCTAAGCTTCCTTGGCTACAAGACTGCTGTGCCCTGCCTTTTTGCTGGCTCAGGGTTTTTCCTGGGCTGATATTTTCTGGCCTTTCAGAGGTCAATGAGGAAGGGTGAGAGTGACTTACTTCTTACTCCTCCATCTTGGCTCCAGCAAGTGGAACTATGTTTTCTTTCACAACATGACTATTATGGAAATATTTTGCATGATTACACATGTATAACCTGTATAGAATTGCTTGCCTTCTCAATGAGGGGTGCTGGGGGGGGAGGAATGGAGATAATTTGAAACTTAAAGTTTTAAAAAGAAATGTTAAAATTGTTTTTTTTTAATGTAACTGGGGAAAAATAAAATACTAAATAAAAATTTTAAAAAATTAAGTTGTAGAGATTGACTCAAACTGCCAAGATTTTTCCCCCCAGTTAACTATATATGAGTGATCCATGGTTCCTTGTCTGCGCTCATTGAAGCCAGTGGTCTACCCTCTGGGACAGTTAACCAGGGTCGGGAGTTTGGCCTGTTTTTACCAGAATAGGAATAGAGCAGAATTATTTTTTTTTTTATCAAATGCCAGGGCAATGCCCAGATCTGGCATTCTGTGTGTCTCCTACCTTTCTGACCCATCCTTTTAATTCTTTATAAGCTCCTTGTCATATTCCCTAAGTGTGTCCTCCATGCCTAAGTTGTCTCATTTTTCCCCTCATGGTTTCAACTTTCACCTTTACCCAGACGACACCCTAATCTTTCTATAGCTCTTCCTTCTTTTTTATTTTTTATTAATTTATGTTTATTTATCATCAATCACTTCCATATGCTTTTGGGTTTTAAATTTTTCTTTCCCTTCCTCACCACCACTCTACCCAAGATGGCTCATAATCTGATATAGGCTATACATATACACTCCTATTAAACATATTTTCACATTAGTGATGTTGTAAGAATTAGAACCAATAGGAGGAACCACCCAAAAGAGGAAACAAAACTCAACAGGAGAAAAAAATAGCAAATAGTATGCTTCAATCTGCATTCAAACTCCATAGTTCTTTCTTTGGATGCGGATAGCATTTTCCATCATGAGGTCTTTGGAGATGTCTTATATCCTTGTATTGTATAGCTCTTACTTCTCTTCAAGTTCTTGTCCAGTGCTGCACTATTGGATAGAGTGCTGGACTTGGATTCAGGATAGAGAGGTGAAATAGCTATGAAACACTTACTATACAGCAAGAATTGTGCTAAATGTTGTAAACCCCAATGCAAACAAAGAGAAGTCTTCTCACTCAAGGAATGAAAACAGTACTTAAAAGAGAGCTGAGAAGTAGGGACAGAGAGGAGAAGGTATGCTAACAAGGGCATGGGGGAGAGTCAGAATAATCAAGAACTCCAGCAAGGGGAGTGAAAGAGTGAGCTTGGCTGTATTGGGCACTTCCTCAAAATGGAGATTCCAGTTGGAATTTTCCAACCAGAAGGGGGGCCCTTGTGGACGGAGGTATCTTCCAGGGTGAGAAGAATGTTAAGATATGGTTAAGAAGTCTCAAGAGACAGGAGTGGAACCGGGAGAGGAATTAAGGAGCGAACATGGCCGAGTATTTTCTCAAAATGAACCTGGAGTCAATTCTAGCCTCTGAAACTTACTAGCAGTGTGACCTTGGATGAATCCTTTAACTCCTCTAAGTTTCAGTAAAAATAAGGAGTTGGACTTGATGATCTCTATTTAAGTCTTCCAGATTTAAATCTACAAGTTTACGAGCCTTTTATTCTTTATTTCCCAACTGTGCACTGGACTGTTTCATTTGGGTTCACCACCATCAGATCAAGCTCAACACATACAAAATCATACTCATTATTTCATCCTTGGCTCTACAATCCTCCCATTTCTCTAGGCTTTGTACCTCAGAGATATCTTCTCTAGGCCCCATAGGTTAAAGTTCATACTCCTTAACCTAACATTCAGCGTCCTGTACAATCTGACGGCAATCACTCTAGCCTGTAATAGTTTCTTCCTTCCCAGCTTTTCTTTCTTTCTGTACTATGCCTTATTTATATAAGCTGTATGGAAATGGCCCTCTTACATGTACAGTGACAAGAACTAATACTCTTTGACATTACAGTAGTCAGACCTCAACATGAAAAGTATACTACACTGTCACCCATAAATCACAGGGCAAATTTTGGAAAAACAAGATTATCAGTGGCTGAAATTTCTCTTCTATCAAAGTAAGAACTATGGAAACTATATAAACCCCAGAATCATTGTTTTACAGGAAACACCTAGAATTGGCAGTGAGATGCAGTAGACTAGCATAGTACCATAGAAACATGATCAACTTGGAGTCATAAGACCTGACTTTTCCTCCTACTACCCTTCTCAATTTCTGAGCCAATTACCTTCTCACCCTGAAGAGGCCTCTGTCTTTCTGGCTCCTCCTCTGATTGGTGAAGTAGTGGCCAGAGCCCTGTTTCATGCTGAACCCAGAACATTCTTGTTCTACTTCTGACTTCTGGACCAGAGATGGAGAACCTTCAGCCTCAAGGTCACATGTGACCCTCTAGGTCCTCAAGTGCGGTCCTTTGACTGAATCCAAACTTCACAGAACAAATTCCCTTAATAAAAGGATTTATTGTGTAAAACTTGGACTCAGTCAAAAGGCCACATCCAAGGACCTAGAAGGCCACATGAGGCCTTGAGGTTCCCCATCCCTGCTTGGGACTTTTCCTCCAATGTAAATACCATTCCTCCCTCCCTCCTCAAATGTCCTAACTTTCCAGTTCCCTTTTTCATGTGTTGTTTTCATATCCCCATTAGATTGTAAAGTCTTTGAGGGTAGAGACTGTTTTCTGATTTTTGTTTTGCTTGTATTTATATCCCCAGCACTTAAAACAGTGCCTGGTACATAGTAAGTGGTTAATAAATGCTCTGTCTCTCTGTCTCTCTATCCATCCCTCTATCTATCCATTCATAACTCCTTTCCCTCTCTCTGTCTATTCATCTATCTATCTATCTATCTATCTATCTATCTACCTATTTTATCTATTTATCTCTACCTTTGTATCTACCCACCTACCTACCTATATGACCTTGGACAAGTTACTTAACATCTTTGGACCTTAGATTTCAATCTGTCATTTAGGGTATTAAACTAGATGGCCTCATATGTGGTTGGGAAAAACACTAGATTTTGAGTCAGGGGACTTGAATTATAATCCTAGCTCTTCAGTTTACTACTTCGGTGATGTTGGGGAAGTTTCTTTTGCCCTAAATTTCCTCAACTGTAAAATGAAAAGACTGACATCAAATATCCTTTCCTCTCTAAATCTATACTCCTGTGTCCTTTGAGGTCTTTTCTAGGTCTAGATCTGGGATCCTATGATTCTATGACTCCTTATGACCCATGTGACCTTGGCTAAGTTGTTTTCCCTCTCTAGGCCTCATTTTCTTCCCCAGTTGAATTCAATCCAATAAACATCTATTAAGCACCTAGTATGTACTGCCCCAGGTATAAATATAGAGGGGAAAAACCCCAATCCTTGTCCTTAAGGAGAGCATACAGTGATTGGAAGATCCAGTATAGTCACAGATCTGTAGATATAAGATAATTTCAGAAGTGGGAGAGTGTTCACACTTGGGGTCAGCAGATAAGAAATAGCACTGTATGTAAAATGGCCTGAAAGAAGTCACACAACCATGATATGGAGTAGGCCCACTACTCATTTATGTTATCTGCTCTCTACTGGGCCCCAGCTAGGCTATCCTTTTACTCCATCTTAATTCATTCTTTGCCATACACATTATAGTGGCTATTCCAAATCCTCTCTTTTCTCTTCAAGCCTCCACCATTCCCTCTCTCCCATGCTATCAACTGAGGACTTCATACTTGACTTCAAAATCAGATTTCATTAGCTTTTATAAAGGGTATTTACTGAGAAAATATAGCAAGAACAATTAGAACAAACATTCCCAAGCTGGGGGCACGTTCTCCCACAAATGCATTAAATATCCCCAGCATAAAGGGAGTGAGGCACACGTGTGGCAAAAAGGGTGTCTCAGAGATCCTGGTTCCTGGTTCCTGGGAGTCTTTTCTCACTTGATGGAATCCTCATGGACTTCCTCTTGGGTGTAGCCCTGTGCAGGGTGAGCTGCTCAGTTAGGATCCCAGGTGCCATACCTTTAGGGATTCCATAGTTCTTTCCACTAAGAAGCATCATGTTCCCATGCTTATAAGCCACTATTGACTGGCCTGGCTGCTTCCTTTGAAGGCACAAAGGAAAGAAGGATAGAAAGAGGGTTTCTTCTTATGTGTACTCATAATTCTGGCTTAGCAACCTCTGAGTCATCAGTTCTTCCAGTTCAGCAGCCAATTGAAATACTTTTCATCATCACACAACATCAGCCTAGCAATAACATGTTGCCAGAAGCAACCCCCCCCAAGTTTTCATGGGTTTGTTTGGGCTGAAATCAGGCAAAGGATTTCTGTGCATGCTCCATGGACTGACCTCCCCCATCACCCATAGAGTAGTGCATAAATAGTATATACACTCATAATAGATTTCTTCGTCTTCTTGAGGGATTATGTTAAAAAAAATCCAGGAAAGGGAAGATATCAAAATAATGGGGGGAGGAATTACAATTAGTATCTATACCACACCTCCCCAAGTGATTAAGAGAACATCAGTAATGACTATCCCATATGTTTATTTTCTTAGCCTTATAAAAAACTTTTTGTGAGAATGGTCTACATTCATATTAAAGGTTTCCTTGATACATGTGGAAGTGGGATTCTCTTTAGATGGTGGGATCCCCCCAGGTGGTCCTGCATATACTGGAATCCATAGTATAATGGGACTTCTCAATGAGACTGTTGATTGTTCAAAAGACATCAGCTTATTAATCTATACAAGAAAAACTAAATGTATATAAAGTGCTTCTTGTCTAGACTACACTATGTAGCTAACTGACCAATCCCATTGAACTCACACACCAGTATATATATTTGGGGTGGGAAATGATTTGGGTCCCCAGTTGAATAGGATAAAAGAAGCAGGCTGGAATGAGTTTGGAAAAATTGTCCAGAATTTTAGAAGACTTCAAACTAATCTCCAGAGCCCATTTTTTTTAACATGAATAATCTTCCAAATGATGTATGTTCATGAATCTTTGAACAGCACAATCTCCAATTAGTCAGATTTGTAGATCTCCCAAAGGACCATAGAGAAACCATGGTGAATTCAAGACAGCTACAGTGTATATTCAATAAAGTTGAGTGCAGCTAGAAGACACGTAAGGGATGTTGTAAAGGAAATGTCTGATCAGAGAATTAGGTGTGCCCATTATGTGGCAAAAGCAAGGGATGGCAGATGTTGGACAGCCACCACATGACACTGGTAGCCACAAAATTTAAAAAATATATACATACACACACACACACATATGCACACACACACACACACACACACACACACATGACCTAGCAGATGGTTCTAGCACATTAGGAGGATCGAACACATAGGATTTATGGGAGCATTTGGGTAAGAGCTGGCATGGATGGATTGGCATCTTCACCAATGGAGGCTACATCCATGTTGATGAGATAATAGAGTCATGAAGCATGTAGCATAGATGGAAGCAAGAGCAACGGACAGAAAATGAACACAAAAACCTAACATGCTCCTTCAGGAAGACTGACAAGAACAATGAAGTTCATAACGAGCTGAGATTAGAATTGAACTCAAACGACAACAAAAGAAATGTGCAAAAATTATGTTGGGAAAAGATAGTGAATCTTACAAAGCGAGACAATAAGCATTTATTAAGCGCTTGGTATGTGCCAGGTACTGTGCTAAGGACTGGGGATGCAAATGCAAGCAAAAAGACAGTCCCTGCCCTCAAGGAGCTTACAATCTAGTGAGAAAGACAACAAGCAAACATGTACAATCTATTTGTTGCTGTTGTTGTTTTGTGGTTTTTCAGTTGTGTCCAACCCTTTGTGACCCCATTTGGGGTTTTCTCAGGAACTGGAGTGGTTTGCCTTCTCCAGCTCATTTTACAGATGAGGAAACTGAGGCAAATTGTATTAAATGACTTGCTTAAAGTCACACAGCTAGTAAGTGTGGCTGGATTTGAACCAACAAAGAGGAGTCTTCCTGACAGTCTATCCACTGTGCCAGCCAGCTGCCTGTGAACACTCTATATGCAGGATAAATTGGAAATAATTCTCCTTTTTCTCTGTTTTTGGTTTTTTTTTTTAAATTGGAAATAATTAAGAGAAGGAAAGCACTAGAATTAAGAGGATTTGAGAAAGGCTTCCTATAGATGATGAGACCTGGGACTTGAAGGAAGACAGGGAAGACAATAGACAAAGATGAAGGAGAGTATTCCAGACATGGAGGACAGCCAGAGAAAATTCTCAGAGCTAAGAGGCAGAGTGTCTTGTTTGTGGAACATTTAAGAGCTTTGTGTTACTGAATGGAAGAATACATTTGGGAAGTAAGATGAGGGAAGGCTGGAAGGTAGGAGAAGACTATGTTATTAAGGGCTTTGAATGCCAAAGAAAGGATTTTGTATCTGATCCTGGAAGTGATAAGGCAACAATGGAGTTTGTTGAGAAGTGGGTGATGTGGTGAGTCCTGCCTTTTAGGAAAATCACTGTGGTTATCAAATGGAGGATGGATTGGAGGGGGGAGAGATGAGGCAAGCAGACATACCTGAAAGCTATTGCAATAGTCCAGGCATGAGGTGATGAGTGCCTGCACCAGCATGGTGGCAGTGTCAGAGGAGAGAAGAGGGAATATTTGAGAGATGTTGCAAAGGTGAAATCCACAGGCCTTTGCAACAGATTGGCTATGGGGAGTGAGATATAGTGAGGAGTTGAAGATGATACCTCAGTTGTGAGCCTGAAGTACTAAAAGAATAATAGGGAAAGTAAAAGACGGGCAGGTTTAACTTTAGTAAGACAGATGAGTTGAATTTTGGACATATTGAGTTTAATATGCCTACTGGAGGTCTAGTTAGAGATGTCTGAAAGGCATTAGAGCTGCAAAATTGGAGACCAGCAGAGACATTGGGGCAGGATAGGTAGATTTGGAAATCATCAGCATAGAGATGACAATTAAATCGGTGGGAGCTGATGAGAGCAACAAGTGAAGTAGTAAAGAAGAAGAAGAGGGTACAGAATAGGACCTAGAGAAACACCTATAATTAGAGGGTGTGCTCTGGATGAGGATCCAGCAAAAGAGACTGAGAAGGAGTGGAGGGAGGAGGAGAGCCAGGAGAGAGTGGTGTCCTGAAAAACTAGAGAGAAGAGAGTACCAAGGAGAAAAGGGTAATCAACAGTGTCAAAGGCTGCAGAAAGGTCCAGGAGAATGACTTCTTCTTTTCCTCTTCCTCCTCTGTCTCCTCTTCCTTTTCTTTCTCTTCTTTTTCCTCCTTCTCTTCCTCTTTCCCTTCTTATGTCTCTTCCTCATCCTCCCCTCTTTCTTCTCTCCTCCTTATTAACAATCACAACCATCACTGTCACTACCGTAATAATAATTGCTGTTATTATTTTTCATTCTTTTGAAGCATAATAGGGCTTAACAAAAAATGCTATCCTTTATCTTTCTGATTAACTCTCTAACTTCACTCACTGCAATCACATTCCTGACTTTCCTACTTCTTGGTGTTGAGCTGTTGCCGCCATCTGACTGTGGGAATAGTTGCCTTCAATATTGATTGGGCAGCTACCTAGCCCAGATCTGACCTTTTTCTCACATCAGGCTAGGTTGGTAGAGTTCCCTGTTCTGTAGCCATTGCCCTCGGGGAGACAGCTCTTTCATTGATTCTCTTATTACCACCACTGCCAAGATTAATGAGGATGGAAGGGAAGGGAATTAGGAAATTTCCCTGTGGGTCTACCAGTAGGCAAGTGGGCCATTCCCCCCCCTCCCCAACAGTCTTCAGGATGGTTTAAAGAGACAATGTTCTTTTCTTTGGGGTGGGTGTAGTAACACAGACATCTTGGGGCAGGGGATGTATGTATGAAAGGATGTGAATCATGGCCCTCTTTGGTTAGGTACTTTAAATATCAGTATTTTAATTTATGGCACTAGGTATTTTAATTTCTAGTATTAGGCATTTTAAGTTATGATTAATCAGTTTATATTTCCATTGAGAAACTTATAAATATTTAGGATCCATGGGACAAAGCTGCCAAACTAGAAAGCAGTCCCACAATTCCTCTTGCATACCAGGGGAGTGTCTATTACTTCTTTTCTAATTACAAAGAAGTCACATTAATTCATTCAGAATTGTGAATACAGCATTCATGTGGATGGCTGTGAGATCTCTTTAATGTGAGTCCTCTCTCCATTGGTGCAGAGCCCAATTTATTTTCCTGGATTTTGATCTCTCTTTCCATCTTTCCTCCTACCCTGGAGGATCCACTCCACCATCTAGAGGTTGCCCTCTGAACCTATTAACATTCTATGAATAACCAAGATCCCCAGCTCCTCAGGCTGGGATAGGTGGACACAGATAGGAGCTCTCTGATTAGACCAGGGGGTCATTTCTCTTCCCCAATGTCAGTCACAACTACCTATAACTAATTAGATTAGTCTTAGAGAATGACCTCAGACACATAGAATGACTAGCCCAGAGTCACATAGCTAGTAAATGTTAGAGCTGGGATTTTACCCCAATTTTCCCTGACTCAATCAATCAACCCACAAACATTTACTAAGGGCCTATTATGAGTTAGGCAGTAATGACACAAAAAAAATGAAACTCTTTTTTTGTTGTTAAGGAGCTTGGGAAACAACATAACCACCTATATGTAAATACATAATATATTCCGAAGAAATACAAGATAATTTTTTGAGCGAGTCACCAGCAGCTGGGGTGGGGGAGGGGATACCAGATAAAATCTCGCCTTCTTTGAAAAGCTTTCTTGATCCGCCTTAATGCCAGTGGTTTCCCTCTGCAGATCAGCTCCTATTTCTCAGGTCTGGAGCTGATTTGTACATATTTGTTTGAATGTTGTCTCTCCCGTTAGACTGGGAGCTCCTTGGGAGCACATGTAATCTTTTATCTTTCTTTGTATCACCAGTTCAGTGCTTGGCACATAGTAGGTGCTTAATAAATGTTTGTTTATTATAGATTGACCAACATGGAGAAGGTGATGCATGAGCTGAGATTTGAAGGGAACTATGAGCTTTAAGATATGGGGCTGAGAATGGAGGACATGTCAGTCTTTAGGGACAGTCTGTCCAAAGGCATGGGGCCTGAAGGTAGAATAGCCAGGACTCTATCCACCACACCACACTGCCTCTTCAACTTGGGATACAATCCAACTCACATTTGTTAAGCACCTACTGCATGCAATGCACTGTATTTGTGGACATGCAAAGGTTAGAGAGTACAGAAAGTAATCCAAAGGTCACCTTTGTTATTGAAGCTTTGGCATCATATAAAATAATACAAACTCACATTTATATGGTGCTTCAAAGTATATAGAGTACTTTAAAATATTATCTCATTTGTTCTTCACAACAACCTGAGGAGGTAGGTGCCTACCTACAAGGGATTATTATCCTCATTTTACAGATGGGGAAATAGAGGCAGGCAGAAGGGAAGTGATTTGCCAAGGGACACACATCACAGAACTAGTTAGAATGTGAGGCAGGATCTAAATTCAGGTCTTTCTAACTCCAGGCCCAGTACTCTGTCCACTGTACCACCTACTTGCTCAATTTGAGTGATGTGTAGGAGGAGGGAAGGTAAAGCGCTGCCTTCAGAGTGAGGAAGATTCTCTTTGACATATACTTTCTCTGTGACCTTGGCCGAGTCATTTAACCTCTACATTTCCCAGACAGCTCTTTAAGTCTATAAGCTGCAGAGCAGTTGCCGATTTGGGTTGGTAGAGGGGGCTTCCAAACTGAGAGATTCCTGTGCTAATGGGTTAAAAAGGTTCAGACCCCCAAAGTAGTAGAAGTAGCACAAGGCATAGAATCAGGAACTGGATTCTGACTCCAGCTCCATGTCTTAAATTCTGTGGCCTGGGAGCAAACATTCACAGAATAGAGAGTATTCCCAACCTCCCAGAGCTGGCAGGGATGTTTGAGATCATTTAAGCTATGAAGAAAGGCAAGGATTTGGATAAGTGATGAGGAAGGAAGGCACAGTATGGGTAAAGGTGTGTAGATGGGGGTTGTCTTTGGGAGACAGAGAGAACATTAGCCTTTCTGGAGCCTAGGGTATAGGCTGACAAGTGGTGAGTGACTAGGTACTAGCAAAAAGAGAGAATTCATTTGTGGAAGGCCTTGAATTGACCAGGAGATGGAGTTTGGATACGTTCTCATAGATGACGAGAAGCCAGAGAAGGGGATGCAATAGTTGTTAATTTGTCCTTCATTTCGAAGAGGACTGATGACATCACAGGTGATGCTTTGACTTGTGCATAAATTGGATTTAAGTGAGGTAGAGTTTCATAAACTCTCTCACTTCTCACTCTCTCTTACTGAGTCATTGAAGTCTGGTGGCAGGACAAAAGTTAAGAAGACTGGAGATGTCCAAGGATGCAGTCGATGACCTTGGCATCTTTAATGTCTGACCAAGCTCCCTAGCACCTGCTTCAGCTGCCCTCATTGGCCATTGGAACCAATTGTTACCCACCCATTCTGCTGAGGGGAAGTCTTCATGTGCTTGGAATAGATACCCAGCAACTTACTGTGGGTTTGAGACTCCTCAATTACTCTCAACCTGGTTTAGCCTGATGTTTACTGGGGTGTGGTTGCTGTGCATGCTATAATTTTTTGGTGCCACAGGTGAGAGTTGGGTGACTCAAGTAGACAACCAAAGGTGGGTGAGCAGCCCTCACACCAGAGGGGCTAGTCTTCCCTAAACACCCCATGTGCCCCAGAAGATCAAAGAAGGGGATGTGGTAAAAGTAGTATTTAAGGATGGTTATCTTTTCTTGGTATTTTCTTGGTAAGTCAAGGAACATAGAGTTTAGGGTGTTTGAGGGAGTACCAACATATACTACACATTGATGTCCCTTGGTATGAGGGTAGAATGTGAGGAAGAGAGAAAGACTGTGAGCCAGGACATGAATTAATTGAAGATAGAAGAGGAGTGTCCTGGAGGTAAGTAGACAACAGCTTCCAGGGTCTTGATTGGATGGTAAACATGGATGGAATGAACATCGAAAGAGATGGTACTGAAAGATGGTGGCAGAGCAAAAGCCTGATTGGCAATGGGGGCCAAAGAGTATTCCAAGTCCCCCATCATGACCACTGGGTCAGTAGGGCTGAGTTAAAGTGCAACCAACGTTGGGAAAAAAAAACAAATGAAATATTGTAGGAATGAAACTAAATGAAATGAATACACAAAATGAAAACAAAGTTGTTACATTCCAAAGAACACAGAAGAAAGGCTGGGCAACTTTAGAGTGGGTCACTGGGGGGCAGAGGCAGATTTAGGGACATGGGAACAAGGGAATGGGCTTGGTGGGGGGACAGTTTTGAACAATAGCAGCTGCAACTTCCAAATCTCCTCAGTCTCCATTGCTGGACTTCATCTGAGTCATGCCTATCAATGGTGTGTTTCTCCTAAAGCTAGGTTCTGAGCTGTCTTCTCTTCTCCTTCTATACTATTTCACTTGGCGATCTTCTCAACTCTCAGGATTCAATTATGATTTCTATACAGATGATTCTCTGATTCATTTCTCCAACCCTAATCTCTCTCCTAACCTCCCAATTCTCGCCTCCAACTGAATGTCTTGAAAACATCTTAAAAGCACCATGTCCAAAAAGGAACTCACTATCTCTTCCCCCAAACTTTCCCTTCTTCTTAGTTTAACTATTATTGTCAAGGGCACCATCCTCCTGGCCACCCAGGCTCTCAACCTAGGTATCATCCTCAACCCTTTACTCTCTCACCGCATTGCCCCCTCCTTCAACCTGTTGCCAAGGCCTGTTGATTTCACCTTTATAATATCTCTTACAGATGCCCCCTTCTCTCCTCTGACACTGCCACTATCCTAGTGCATGCCCTCATACTTCATGGCTAGACTATTGCAAAAGTCTTCTGGTTGTTCTTTCTGCTCACATCTCTCCCTATCCAGTCCATCCTCTACTAGGCTGTCAAAAAGATCTTCCTAAAGCATAGGTCTGACCATGTCACTCCCATACTCAATAAACCCCAGTGGCTCCCTATTACTTCCAGCATCAAATATAAAATCTTCTAGTTTCTAAAGTCCTTCATATCTTGACCCTTTCCAATTCTTCTGTCTTCTTACACTTTATTCCCCCATTCACACCCAGTAACATTGACCTCTTTGCTGTTTCTCACACAAGACACTACATCTCCCAACTCTGACTTCACTGACTGTATCCCATACCTTGAACCCTCTCCCCCAGCCATTCCCCTCTCCTGGCTTCCCTGACTTTTCTCAAGTTCCAGACAAAATTCCACTTTGTGCAAGAAGCCTTCCTCAATCCCCGTTACATTAACGCCTTCACTCTCTTGATCGCCTCCAAGTTATCCTGTTTATATTTTGTTTATACATTGTTTTCTAAGTTGTTTTCTCCATTAGACTGTAAACTTCTTAAGAGAAAGGTGTTTTTTTTTCTTTAGTCTTTGTTTTTTCTAGTGCCTAGCACCATGCCTGGAACATAGTAGGTGGTCAGAAACAGCTTGTTGACTTGATTTGACTCTAAATTAATGGTATGAAATATTAGACTCTGGGGAGGTATAATTCAAAAGGCAGGCAGTTGCACATTGTGGTAAAGAGGGCTCACAACTGCCCATAGCAGTAACATGATCTACTTCTGCTACCTAATTCCTACTCTCAATAAGAGAATGGTAAACTTTCTCCTAGTGCTGATAATTGGTGGTTTAGCCATGGCTGAAAGCTGGCACATCCCTAGTCATATGTGATAGAATATATTGTGAATAGTGTTTGAGTGTGAGGAAGACAGAGAGTGTTGGGAGGCAAAGAGAGTGATTTATTAACACAAGTGTGTACAAGCCAGTCTGTGGGTTGGTTGGGCTGTGAGCCAATGAAAGTGGGTGTTCCTATATTCTTCAGGCACAGATCTTTGGGCAATTTAAAATGTTTCAGGACTTCAGACATGATCTCTGGTGATGGTGGAGAGGGTGGTGGCCATCCCTGTAGATAAAATTCTATTCGGGGAGTCTGGGGGCAAATAAGAAATGAAGAAATGAATGAAGGCAAAAATCCTCCAACTGCTAAACTTGAGGGCATGTTGGGTCTTATTGTCAGTCTCCATGGAGTGAATTAAGATTCTGGAGATGTGTGATGATAAAGCTGTGACATTTGTAAGATCTGATTGGCATAGGCCAGAGCCCCTGCTCATCTCTACATTGGAAAAGAGTGTACTCTGAGCAGAGAGAGCAAAGCAAGAGCCAGATTGAAAAATGTTTCTACAAATGGGTCCATGCCATCATTTAATTTGAAGAGGGAAATAGTTTAAAATTACTAGAGAAACATATGTTTATATATCCATATATATAAATACACACACATATATACAAATACATATATGTGTGTGTATGTATATACATATACATATGTACATATATACATATGTACATATATATATATAATTCATTTGTTTTGAGGTGCTCAAACACTTTAGAAACACTTCCCTGTGATGACTTCATAGGCTAATAACAAATCATTCATATCTATTCTTTAAAGCAGGTCTCCTAAGGTCTTGAAATAACAGGGTCTTCAAGCTTGGGCCAAGAATCTCCACATCCCCTTATCTTGAGTTACATTTTCATTAGAAAATAACTGAGTTGCTTTTCATTTTAAAAAATTCTAGAGTTCAGATCTTTCCTTAATTCAACCTGGGCAGTGCCCTACTTTGCCTAGCTTAATCTAGTTTTTTTCTGTGTTTATTTCCACACTTCATTGACATACACAGGATCAGGGGACAATGAGCATTTCTGTGCATATGCATATCCTTGTTTCTCCACTTGTCCTCCTACGATGCCTCATCATGGAAGAATAGTGGCCCTGGGCTCTCAAAGGCTATGACAATAAAGCACAAACCCTAGCATATGGCTTTCTTTTGTTGTCTTCTACATATCTACTTGGCTAGACAGATCTCACCATGTCATCCTCCTGCTCAGATGGCTCTGAAGGTTCCCACTTGCTTCAAGGAAAAACTGGAACCTGTCTCCTCTGTTGGTTTTTGAAGTCCTTTGGAATCTGTCTCTAGACTGGCTGTCCAGAGTTTTTGTGCATTACGATGCTTCATGCACTCTACAATACAGACAAACTGTACAACTTCTTGTTCCTTGGACATAATATTCATCTCTCATGTCTGAGCTTTTGCACAAGCTGTGCCTCATGCCTGGGATGCACTCACTCTTCACCTCTGTTTTGCAGATTCCAGAGCTTCTTTCAAAGCTCAGCACAAGCATCATTTTCTGATCCTGCTAAATGTTAGATCCTTCTTCATCTGGAAAATTTCTTTGCAGCTGCTTTAAATATATTTTGTATTTGCTTTTCTGTGTTATGTTCCTTTCCTTAAATAGACTGTAACCTCTATAAGGGCAGGCACTATTGTGTTTTTATCTTCATATCTTCAGACCCTAAAACGGTGTCTGGCCCATAATAAACATTTGGTAAATGGATGAAAACCATAAATAACAGTGAAATCAGAAGTTGTTGCTTTAACTTCCGTGGCAGATAGTGATATAGTCTACCTGAGAGAGCATTTTCTTTTTTAAAATTCAATTTTCTTTTCTTTTCAATTTCAAACTCTCTCCTGCCTCTACTCATTGAGAAGGCAAGCCAAACTAAGCCTGTTACAAATATATGTAGTCAAGTTAAATAAATTCCTGCTCACTGCAATTTGGTCAGCCATTTTTCAATTGATGGGCATCTCCTCAGTTTCTAATTCTTTGTTACCATAAAAAGAGCTACTATAAATATGTTTATACAGGTGACTCTTTTTCCTCTTTCTTTGATCTTTTTGGTATATAGACCTGGTAGTAATATTAATGAATCATTTGTAGTTGTAGTTTGTTAGCTTTTAGAGCATTTCAAAATGGCTAGACTAGTTCACAGCTCCACCGTCAATGTGCCTGTTTTTCCACAGTTCCTCCAAAACTTGTCACTATATTCTTTTGTCAACCTTGCCAATCTGATGGGTGTGAGGTGGCATGTCTGAGTTGTTTTAATTTTCTTTTCTCTAATTACTAGTGATTTAGAGCATTTTCTCATATGATCATTGATAGCCTAGATTTCTTTCTCTGAAAACTGCCAATTCATATCCTTTAGTCATTTATCATTTGGGGAATGACTTTTGTACTTATAACTCTGACTAAGTTTCTATATAAGTTAAAAATATATCTTTGTTGCTATTCTCAGCAATACCATGAGCCAAGAAAATCCCAAAGGACAAATGATGAAGCATACTATCCACCTCCAGAGAAAGAATTGATATTGTTTCTTTCATTTTTTCTTTTATTCTAGTCTTTTTATACAAAATGACTAATATGGAAATGTTTTACAAAATTGTACATGTATAACCTATATCTGATTACTTGCTGTCTCAAGTAGGGGGAGGAGAGGGAGGGAAGGATAGAATTTGGAACTCAAAACTTTCAATAAAAATAATAAAAATGTTAAAGAATTGAAAAAAAGTGCTCATTTTACCTTCTGTGACTCTCTCTGTCCTTTGTGTATTCATAAACTCTTCCCCTATCCATAAACCCGATAGTAATTTTTCCATATTTCTTTAATTTGCCTATGATGTCACCTTTTCTGTCTAAATCATGTATACATTTGGAACTTAACTTGATGTACAGTGTGAGATATTGGTCTATGCCTAATTTCTGTCAGACTCCTTAGTTTTTATGCCCAAATCTTTGAGTTTGTCACCTAATAGGTTACTGTGCTCATTTGCTTCTGTATATTGTATACCTAATCTGTTTTACTAATCAACCTCTCTATTTCTTACTGAATACCAAAATTTTTGATCATTATGGTTTTGTAGTATAGTTTGAGATCTGGTACTACATGACCATATTTCTTTCCATTTTTTTTTTGAAAAAAAGTAATATTCTTGAACTTTTTTCCTCCAGATAATTTTTGTAGCCCTATATAGAAATCCTTTATTTGGTTTGATTGCTATGGCACTGAATAAAGAAATTAATTTAGGTAGCAGGGTAATTTTTTATTATATTGTCTTAGCCTACTCATGAGCCATTAATATCTCTCTAATTATTTAGATCTTTATTTGTGTGAAGAGTGTTTTGTAATTGTGTTCATGTAATTCCTCTGTGTCTTCTGGCAGGTAGACTCCCAAGTGTTTTATGTTGTTTATAGTTATCTTAAGTGGAATTTCTCTTTCTACTTCTTCCTGGTAGATTTTGTTGATAACATACAGAAATACCAGTGATTTCTATGGGTTTATTTTATATCCTGCAGTTCTTCTGAAGTTCATTGTTTCAACTAATTTTTTAATTGACTCTCTAGAGTTCTCTAAAGTAAAGCATCATATTGTTTGCAAAAAGTGATAATTTTGTTTCTTGTTGTCTTATGCATATTCCTTCAATTTCTTTTTTTTGTCTTATTGTAGTAGTTACCATTTCTAATACAATATTGAGTAGTAATGGTGATAATGTACATCCTTACTTCACCCCTGATCTTATTGGGAAGGCTTCTAACTTATCCCCATTACAGAAAATGCTGGTTCTTGGTTTTAGATAGATACTATGTATCGTTTTAAAGAAAAACTCCATTTATTCTTATGTTTCCTAATTTTTTTTTAAATGGGAATGGGTGTTGTATTTTGTCAAAAGCTTTTTCTACATCTATTGAAATAATCATACTTTTTGTTGTTTTTATTAATCTTGTTATGAATATAATCAATTATGTTTATAGTTTTCCTAGAATTGAACCAGCCCTGTACCTGTCATGGTATATGATCTTTGTGATACATTGCTGTAGTCTCATTGCTAATATTTTGTATAAATATTTTATGCATTGATGTTTTTAAGGAAATTGGTCTATAGTTTTCTTTCTCTATTTTGACTCTCCCTGGCTTAGGTTTCAAGATCATATTTGTGGTTGGTTGGAATCCTTCTTTACCTATTTTTTTCCAACACTTTATGTAGTATTGGAATTGTTCTTTAAATGCTTGATAGAATTCATTGGTAAATCCATCTGGTTCCAGTTTTGTTTTTCTATTGGAAGTTCATTTATAGCTTGTTCAATTTTTTCTAAGATAAGGTTATTTAAGTATTCTATTTCCTATTCTATGAATCTGTGCAGTTTATGTTTTTATAAACATTCATTCATTGCATTTAGATTGCCAGTTTTATTGGCATGTAACTGGGCAAAACAGTTGCTCTTATTTCTTCTTCATTGATTGTGAATTAACCTTTTACACTTTTGATACTGGTAATTTGGTTTTTTTTAAATTAAATAATGGGTTACCTGTTTTAATTTTTTCCCCAAGCCAAAAAAAATCAGCTCTTAGTTTTATTTGTTAATTCAATTTTGCTAATCTCTCCTTTGATTTTCTAGGTTTATATTTTGGTGTTTAGTTAGGGGGAATTTGTTTTGTTATTTTCTTGCTCTTTTTTTAAAGTTGCATGCCCAGTTCATTGCTCTACTTTTTCTTTTATTGATGAAAGCATTTAGAGATATAAAATTTCCCCTAAGTAATTCTTTGGTTGAACTCCACAAATTTTAGTATATTGTCTCATTGTTGTTATCTTTAATGAAATTATTGATTGTTTCTATGATTTATTCTTTGACTCACTCATTCTTTAGGATTAAGTTATTTAGTTTCCAATTAATTTTTTATCTTTGCTTCAAAGACTTTTTCCTTAATGCAATTTTTATTCCATTAAGGTTTTTAAAAGATACATTTAATCATTCTTCCTTTTTCTATTCATCTGTGAGGTTTTTATGTGAGGGCATTTTCTTGAGTCTGACATCATGTTTCATACTCTGGTACTTGGAGGAGTGACTTGCATATAGTAGATATCTACTTAACAAATATTTTTTAATTTAAGAGACACTGTTATAGGGCTCTGTGGTGGAAACCAGATCTATACAATAATTCTTGACCTGAAGTCTATGAACCTTTTTAAGAAAAACTGATTGATATATTTCAGCATATTTCCTTTGTAATCTTATGTATTTTATTTTATGAATTTAAAATTGTTGGTCTAAGAAGGGGTCCCTAGGCTTCACCAGAGCTCAAAGGAGTCCATGATATAAAGGAAGGTAAAGAGCCCTTGCATCAGAATGTTAGCTCCTTGAAGATAGGAACTGTGTGTTTACCTTTTTTTTTCCCCATCCCCAGCCCTTAGCACAGTGTCTGGCCCATAGTAAGCATTTGATGATTTGTAGATTAACTTTAGAGAGGGGATTGTATCATTTCTTTTGGTCATCATATGTTCAATGCCTAAAACAGTGCTTGGCACATAGTAAATACTTCATAAAATATTTGCTAACTGATTGATTGACCCAGGGAGTTCCTAGAATGATTGGCAAAAGCCCCTGAATTGCAACACTGAGATAGGTGACTCAGGGCTTGGAAATGCACCTGAAAACCCCAATAAGGCTAAACTCAAGACTCATAGACTGTCCAAACTGGAAGGAGGTTCAAAGGGCTGCCTAAGCTGATCCATAACTAAAGAATACTCTCTTGAATATTACAGGTAATCATCCAGCTAGAATACATCTGATATGCACACTTTGAAGTGTGTAAATTTGCATTTGTAGATGCAAATTTGTAGACTGGAAGCTGGGAGGGATAGCTAACATTTTAGAGTCAGGTTTCTAAAAAATCTTAAGAGACTAGAGCTTTGGTCTAATGTAAGTCTTAAATGTAAAGTCTTATCCCTGGGATTAAAAAATCAAGTTCATAGTATAACATGGGGGAGGCATGACTAATCAGCAGTTCATCTGAAAAAGATCTAGGAGTTTTAATGGGCTGCCAGCTCAATATGAGTCTACAGTCTCTTGGGGCAGCCAACAAAAGTTAATGCTATTCTGGGTTGCGCTAGCAAGAGAGGCATAGTGTCTGGGAATGAGAAGGTAATACTCTTACTGTATTTTGCCCTGCTCAGACCACCTCTGGACTATAGTGTTAGATTCTGAGTACTCTAGGGAAGTCATCCTAGCTGAAGCAGCAGGCCACCCTGAAGGGGCCAGAGGAGGCAGCAAGAGTCAGGCAAATCCAAGAACCACTTTGACCATCTGTTCCCCTTAAACTCTGATGGAGATAGCCCAGAACCTTCAACTCAAGAACTTGTAGAATAGCACTGCTCCCACCCCAGTTCGGTGTCCACAGCCATCCTCTGGGAAAGCAGCCCCAGTGGAGATGCAGCTTGGCCACTGCTCCTGCAGGTGCTACAGCCACAGTTACTGAAGACCCAGGAAGGAAAGTTCTTGTTACCAAAGTCCTTGACAGTGTCAAAGGGTTTAGCATCAGAAACTAAACTTACTTCATCAGTGGAAATGACATTAAAGAAAAGGCATCACCATCTGCTTTGCCTTTTCCCCCTAAGGACTGTGGGACCTTTAGATCTGACTTTCCCATTCTAATTCAGCTTTTTGAAAGCAGGAACTGTCTTACTGTTTTCTATTTGTAACCCAACACTTAGCACGATGTATGGCACATAATCAGAACTTAGTAAATACTTCATTCATTCATTCATTCATTTATCCATTTTGGGAAGGACTTTGATAAACTAAAAAAGGTCCAGAGGAGGGTAAAGAAAATGGTGAAGGGCATCAAGTTTATGGCATATGAGGATGTTTTGAAGGAATTGGGCATGTTTAGCCTGGAGATGACTGGTAGGGAATGGGGGTGGGGCATGATAGCTGTCTTCAAATATTTGAAAGTTGTCACCCAGAAACAGAGATTAGACTTTTTCTGCTTGGCCTCAGAAAGCAATGGAAGTTACCAAGGGGGAAGATTTGGGCTAAATGTAAGAACACCTTGTTACCACTAAGAGCTGTCTAGGGGGTGAGTGGGTTGTTTCTGGAATTGGTGGTCATCTCTTACCTTCATTGGTGGTCTTCAAGCTGGGGCTGGAAAGTCCGTTGAAGAGAGGCTGCTTGCTAGGGTCTTGTTTGGACTGGATAGCACTTAGGTGCTGTCTAGCTCTGACATTCTGGGATTGGGATTCTGTTTGCATGCTGGGACAAAGGAGCGGTGGGGTGAGACATTTCTGAGTTTTATTTCTCTACTGCCCCCTTAACGATGTCACTCAGAGCACCTCTCTCCAATCCCCAGGGGGTTGGCTTCCTTGGCATCTGCCTTGCCTGCTGGGAGGAAGCCATATGACCCTGTTGCAGTGATAGGTACTGGCAGCTGCTCCTTTGACAGAGTGATTCAGAACTGCAGAGGACTTTGCAAAAACAACTCCAGCCATGGATAGATTCCAGGTGGGTTACCCCAGAGACACAGCCTGCCTTTTCCTCCAGGGCAGATCTCACAGAGGGAGCTCTGAGGAGTCTTGGGAAATTCAGTGAGCTGATCTCTGGACAGAGCAGGCCCCTCTTTGAAGCAAGCAATTTTACAGTCTAAGAGCTGGAAGGGACCTCAGAAGCCATTAAGCCCAATCTCCTCATTTTACAGATAAGGAAACCAAGGCACAATTTTTTAAAATATATTTCTGACAATTTTATGTATAAAGAGGCAAAAGCATAAAGAAGGGAATCACATGCAGGGAGTGCTGGAAGAATCTGGGTTCACATGTTTTTATGACCTAACATTTTTTAAAAAATCTGTTTCAATGAATTCAACTATTTTATGTGCATTTATTTGTTCTCCCTCCCACTGGTCTCCCCACCATGAAATTAAACAATAACAACAACAACAAAAGTAAAATAAAATACTTATAACAAGTATGTATGGTCCAGCAAAACAAATTACCACGTTGGCCATGTCCAAAAATGTGCATCTCATTCTTCATTTTAAGTCTTTCACTTCTCTGGTAGAGCACTGGGAAGAGAACCAGGTCTGAAGTCAGAAACATCTGAGTTCAAATGTGAACTCAGATACTTACTAGTTGTTTGACTTTGGACAAGTCTTTATTTGCCTCAATTTCCTCAACTGTAAGATGAGGATAATAATAGCACCTACCTCACAGGGTTGTTTTGAGGACTAAAGGAGGTATTTTTAAAGTGTTTAGCACAGTGCCTGGTCACAAGATATACTATGCCACTTACTCCCTTTCCTGCCCCTTCTCTGGCAGGTGATCAGAAGCAGGAGACATAGAAAAATAAGTGGCTTGCTGGAAGAGTCTTACATTTATCAGGATTCGATCTTGACCTCCCCCTGGTCTTATCCCTTCTCTAGTGTTGGTTCATTGTTGATCTCAGATCTGGAGTATTTGTCTAATCTTCTCCTTGCTCTCAAAGAAGGATCTGATATCACTCACTTACATCTCCATGTAAATCTAAATCTTGGGATCACAAGCTTTTGTAAAGTAATTGAGTAAATCATTTCACAGATAAGAAAACTGGAGTCCAGAG
Organism: Vombatus ursinus; assembly: GCF_900497805.2. NCBI lineage: Eukaryota > Metazoa > Chordata > Mammalia > Diprotodontia > Vombatidae > Vombatus > Vombatus ursinus. Next base: position 13,435,280 of record NW_020941065.1, on the reverse strand, counting down.
AGTTTCCATGATCTCACTTTTCTTTCTTGATTCTCTTATAGCAAAAGGTGCTTACATTTGGCGTGTTTGAAGGAAAGCCACATTGCTTGCTTGGAGACACCTCAGGTGGAACAGGGGTCAACGTGGTGACAATCAGGGAATAATAATTATAATAACAACAACAACAGTGATGGCTAGCATTTATATAGCTGGTAAAGGGCTTTGCAAATATTACCTCTATGTAAGGAAGGAGCCCAGGACAGCCATCTCACCATTCCTCCCTGGCAGCAAGACTCCATCAGACCTCTGCCCCGCCCTTTTCAGCTTCCTTTTCTGTATTGTCTCCCCACCCCCACCCCCATTGGACTGTAAGCTCCTTGAGGGCAGCGACTGTCTTTTGCCTTTCTTTGTATCCCTAGCACTTAGCACAGTGCCTGGCACATAGTAGGTACTTTTATTGACTATTGTCACAATAATCCTGCAAGGTAGTTGCTATTATTATCCTTTTTTAACAGATGAGGAAATTGTACCCACTGTACCACCTCTAAAACTAGAGAAGCTAGTTGCTCTTTCACATATCCACACATCAGGGCTATCATAGCTCTTCAAATGCCTCTCAGTGCCCCATTGGGGCGAAGACTAATACATCCAGAAACAGCTCCAGGGACTTCGGATATGCTGGTCTTCAGGCCTTGGCATGAGAAAAGAGCACCAGGTGGCATTACAAAAATCTGTTCCCACAATTGGGTGGATGGTGATAGGATACTCTCACTGGGACTCTTGGGTCTCTGCATCAAGACAGCTTGGGCAGCCTTTGTCACAGAGGAAGCAGTAAGCAGGGTCAGAGGTTGAAGGCAGGTCCTCTGTCTCTAGAGCTAGAGGTCTTTTGACTCATTATGACTTCAGAGAATGAGATTTGGAAGAGGCTTTAGAACAGATTACAGAAGATTGGAGCTGGGAGGGCCTTAGAATAGGGGATGGCAGAGCTGGGAGGGGCCTTAGAACAGAAAATGTCAGAGCTGGGAGGGGCCTTAGAACATAGAATTTTATGGGGCAGCTAGGTGGCTCCATGGATAGAGCTCCAGCCTTGGAGTCAGGAGGACCTGAGTTCAAATGTGACCTCAGACACTTGATGCTTACTAGCTGTGTGACCCTGGGCAAGTTACTTAACCCCAATTGCCTCATTGAAAAGAAAAACTTAAAAAAAAAACATAGAATTTTACAATGATAAGGAATCATAGCTTATAGAGCACGGACTATTAGAGCTAAGGGACCTTATAAGAAGGCAAATAGAATAATAAACCAGAAGGGACTTTAGAGCATGAAATGTCAGAGCATGAAGAGGCTTAAAACAATGGCCAAAAGAACCCCATAGTAATCAGAGTTGGAAAGGATCTTACCTTTTTAGCTTTACAAACTGGGAAACGAAAGTCCAGGAAGCAAAATTGATTCACCCATATTCACCCAGAAAGTCAGTATGGTTATTTCTGGCAGATATTTCACAGCAGATATGGGGATCCAGAGATGAGTAGCACATAGAGTCTTTGGTTCTCAAGGTGTCCTCCAGAAACAGAAACAATGGGTGTCTCTTTACCCACAGAAGAAGGTGGGAAAACTGATGAGACTTCAGCAACCTCTGTGGCTTTCTGATCGCTCAGGAAGCCAATCAGCCTAATACTAATAGTTAAGCCCCATTGTTTTATGGGGCATTAATCTTGCTTCTATGTCAGAATGAAGTACTTGGCTTTAGTCCACATGGTTTATCCACTCTGAGAGCAGCTTTATTGTCTCTTTACTTTGGCCCGAATAGCACCATCCTGCTAATTAAAGTGTCCTCTCCACTAGAGCCGTCTGGGAGAAGAGACAGAGATGTTGCTCTGGTGAGTGTGTCCTTTCTGGAAATGATGGTTGTTTCCAGAGGCTATAACCTCAGCCTCTTCATTCCATCGATATTACCTTCTTGGTTCTAGTTTCCCTTTATTTGGTCTTGAATGGCTACTTGCTAAGATTTTTCCCAATTTATAGTGAGGAAACTGAGGAAGTTTTTATCTTAGCCTAGAGGAAAGGTCACTGCATTAGGAGTTACTAATCCTAGACTTGGAGTGCAAAGGGACCTCAAAGGCCAGCTAACCCAACCCAAACCTGAACCAAAATCCTTTATGTAATAACTCCAACAAGTGGCTGGCCAATCTCTACTTTAATACCTCCAATGATGGGGGAGCTCATCACCTCTCTAAACAGCCCATTCCATTTTGGGATAACTCTCATTGTTAGGCCTTTTCCCACCCTTAGATCAAGCCTAAATATGGCTCTTTACAATTTCTATCCAGTCTTCCTAGTTCTGTCCTCCTGGGACAAACAACAATTATACCCCCTCATTCAAATGATATGTCTTTTTTTAAAATGGGGACTATTTTTTAAAACAAAAAAATTGGATCTTGTTAGCAGAGCTCTAAATTGGAATTTTTATGTAGAGGTCAAGTGGTTTGAAAGGTATCTTAAGTAGGAGGGTGGTGCCTGACAACAGTATAAAGCTCATTGCTGGGGGGTGGCAGTGGGGTGAAAGTTGGCTTCAGGAGTGTAAACTTGATAAAGTCAGGGAGGAAGTCCAAAAATTACCCTAGAATGCAAATTCTAAGTATGGTACCACTTGAATTCAGCAACCTGGGACAGCACCCCATTCACACTGCCTTAGGTATAGTTTTGATTATTAGAAGCAACATGGTGTAATGGAAGGTGTACAGACTGGGAGCCTTCATAACCTCCTATACCTTCTTACACCTTACACTCTGCCACATACTCTTTCATCAAGTGACACTGGCCTCCCAGCTCTTCCAGGAACAAGACACTCCATTTGTCACCTCTGACTTTCTCTCTGGCTATCATCTCCCATGCCTGGAAAGCTCTCCCTCCTCATCTCTACCCACTGACTTCCCTGGCTTCCTTAAATCCCAACTAAAATTCCACCTTCCATAGGAAGTCTTTCTCAACTCTTATTCTAGTGCCTTCCTCTCTTAATTATTTCCTATTTCTTCTATATATAGCTTGTTTGTACATATATGTTTGCATGTTGTTTCCCTTGTTAGATTGTGGGCTCCTTGAGGACAGGGACTGTCTTTTGCTACCTTATGTATCTCCAGTACAGTGCCTGACACATAATAGGTGCTTAATAAATGTTTAATTGACTGACTCAAGAGACCTGAGTTCTAGCCCAGGCTGTGATTGTTACTAGTTATATGACTTTGGGGATGTTGCTTCATCTATTTGGACCTTTTATCAATAGAATGGGATTAATAGCACACCTGCCACTATACAGGTACAGGGCCATGTGTCTTCACTAAGGAGATCAGAGCTGTGAACATTCTCTCAAACATCATCTTCACCACACAGATTCCCCAACTTCCTTCAAGATGTACTCAAGCACCACCATCTATTAGTGGCTGCTCCATCCCTCCTAAACAACCTGATACTTAACTACCTTTTATTCGTTCTTTTTTATTTATTCCATATAAACTCCAATATGTGTTTTCTATAAACTCTTTGTGTATAGAGATTATTTCACACTTTGCCTTCATTTCCACAGGACTTAGGCACACAGTAGGCACCCAAAAGGTTTTTGTTGATTGGTTGACTAACTGCTATCATCTGAAGTTGGAATCCCCTAGTTGGGTTGCCAACCTCGATCAAGTTACCTGGATAATGGTCCCATCTCCTCTACATTTTGTGTTGCATAGACGTGTATGGAGAACAGAAGTTTAATGGCTGGTGGGAAGGTTATTTTGATGTTTGGAGAAGTAAAAATCATTAGAGTAGTCATTCATTCCAGGGGAAATTAACTTGTTGGAAGCCATGAAACTTGGTAATAGAAGAGTGAAAATAAGCAGAATTCATACAACTCTGGTATTTAAGGGTGTTCAAAGTCATCAACTCATTGGACCCTCACATGCCTGACAATTAGAACAGGGAAGGTAGGTTATGGAAGTGTTATCCTTATCCTTCCTTGACTCCCATTGTACATATGGGGAAGGTAAGATTCGGAGAAGGAACACGACTCAGCTCAAAGGTGGCAGAGCCCCAGGTGGGCCGTGCCAGTCTGGTATACCTTTCACTACCCCTGCTTCTACTCTATGTTCTCTACTAATTTGTCTCAGAATCACAGAGTTTTGTAGCTGGGAGGGCTCCGAGTCCTTCTAGTTCAACCTATAGCTAAAAAAATTCTCTGCCAATGGTCTTTCATCCTCTGCTTGAAGACCTCAGGTGAGGGGGAACCTATTACTTCCTGGGATAGTCTGTTCCACTTAGGGATATTATTATTACATATAATTCTATATGTTATTATTACATATTATTAGCAAGAATTTCTTCTTCATTTCAAGCCTAGATCGGTTGCTCTGTAATTCTTACTTCCCATCCACCACCCTGCCTTTGCTCCTGGTTCTGACCTTTGGGACCAAGCAGGAAAGGCCTAATTGTATGACAGTCCTTCAGAGACTCGGAGACAACTGTCATGTTTGTCCTGACCCTTCTCCTCTGCAGGCTAAATATCTCCAGTTTCTTCAAAGAAACACACACACACCACACACACACACACACACAAATACATGTATTTGTTGTTGTCATTTGTAGTCATATCTGACTCTTCATGACTTCGTCTGAGGTTTTCTTGACAAAGATACCGGAATGATTTTCCATTTCCTTCTCCAGCTCATTTTACAGATGAGGAAACTGAGGCAAGTAGGTTGAATGATTTGCTCAGGGTCCAACAGCTAGTAAGTTTCTGAGGCTGAATTTGAACTCAGGTCTTTCTGAGTCCAGGCTCGATGCTCTGTATACTGAGCCACCTAGCTGGCCCAAATACACGTATACCTACCCACATATACATGTACATACATATATACATACACACATGCAGATGCATATACATACACTGATAATTTCTCCAGGTTGTAATGAGGGCTAAGTAACTGGCGCTCTGCCTCAAGGTACTGAGCAGCTGGCATCTAGGGGACATGCTCTATATACATATCCCTTCCAAATCATGGTTATTAGCAGTGTGGTGTCCCCATGATCTGGAAATTTGCGTAAAATTTTTGGTCCTCCCTTCATGAGAGAGAAGAAGAAAATTGTGTATATTTATGATATTAAAAGATAAAATGTGTTGATATTATACAATACTATACATATATTTTATGCATTTCAGAGTTTCTAAACTTCTTCTGTGTTGTCGAGGGGTCTTTGAATGTCATCCGTGGCTCCTGCAAAACTCTCCCCAAATTCCCATTTAATTTCTTACACTGACCCATGATATAGCAAAACTGCAATAGGGAAAGTTGCAATGTGGAAGGGATTATTGTACTTTCCATTGCCAAATAACCACCCACACTGGTGACATAGTGAATAGAGCACTGGGCCTGAAGTCTCCAGAAAACCTGAGTTCAAATCTGACCTCAGGTATTAATTGCATGATCCTGGGCTTAACCTCCGCCTGTCTGAATCTCTTCATCTGTGAAATGGGAGCAGTAATAGCACCTTCCTCCCACAATTGTGAGGATCAGATAAAATGATTAAAAAAAATATAAAAAATTAAAAAAAAATAATATAAAACAATGCAAAATACAATGTAGTGGCTGCCACACCCAGCCCTTTGTGACTTGTATTCTCCCCCATGGCTAAGCCTTGCTCCCATATTGGGGCAACTCATCTTTATTTACAGATAGACAAGTCTCTCTTCTTGTTAGGCCAGGTCCCCAGGGTCAGGGGGCTAGGCAAACCTCTCTCTTAGTGTAGCTGCATTTGACTGGGGCAAACCATTCTCCCCTCTCCCCACCCTAGGAGCTAGACTTGCTTGTTATAACTTTACAATGTACGGACAAGGGAAGAGTGTATCCAATTTTTCTTTCCTTCTTAATCTTAAATCTGTTTTGCTGGACAAGAGAAGGGTCACATTGGACTGAAGGATTTTCTTTTATTCCTCTTGGAACCAGTTTGCCATCCTGCCCATTCATCTCCCTGCTGCTGACTTCCATCATGACCCTGAGCCTCCCTTCCCAGAGAGTGCATCTTTTCTGTCTGCTTGATTGATTATGAAAGTGAGCTTTCCCCTCCTGTCCTTTTTAATGAAGTCGTGCCCAATTCATGGTATTCAGAAACAAAGCCTGGAGATTTTCAAAGATCCTAGGCACCAACCAGTCTAGTGAGCTGTGTGGGCCATGAGGTAGGCAATTGGCTAATGAGAGAGAGGTGATTATTACCAGATCAGTCAATGGGGCTGGCAGCTGGTCTGTGCCCACAATGGACCTTGCGATACATTTCCACTGGTAGCCGTCTGGATTGCCTTAGGAACACTTCCTCAGGAACATTGATAGCAGTTTGGAGGAGGAGGTCAATGAACCCTGGAGTGGAAATCAAGAAAACAGAGACTCTGCTGTAAATTATGCTATTATCTAACTGTGTAACCTTGGGAAAATCACTTCCCTCTCCAGACCTTGGTTAACTCTTCTACATAATAGAGGAGTGGACTGGGTGATCAGTGTTGTATATCATAAAGGGACACTGGGTTTGGATTCAAAGGGTCTGACTTTGAAAGCCGAATCTGTTTACTAGCTGTGTGACCTTGGGCAGGTCATCTCCCCTACCTAGATCTCAGTTTGCTTTTCTGTAATTCAATCCAACAAACACATTCAAATACCTCCTAAATGGGCATCTATTACATTGGACTGTTAGAGCAGGGAATGTTTTTTGCCTTTCTTTGTATAGCTAACACTTAGCACGATGCCTAGCAAATAGTAAGTGCTTAATAAATGCATGTTAATTGTTGTTGTTCATTAGGAATCACCTAGGTATAGAGAACACTCTCTATTAAAACAAAAGGATTGGAAGATCCAGAGATCCCTTTTATGTTTGAGTGATTAGTACTTACTGTCTTTTCATGGGCAAATTTGATTCAGTCTCACAATTCTCTACAGTGTGCCCAGCCCAGTGTGGGGAAATAATATGGACAATATGTCTATAGGAATTTAAAGTTTACAGAGCATTTTTTCATAGAATAGCTCTGTGAGGTAGGTGCAATGAGGAGCTATTTCATTGTATAGAAGGTGAAATTGAAGATCAGAGAGGTAAGTGATTTGTCCATTGTCGCAGAGCAAATAATTGTCAGAGCTTGGATGTGAATACAGGTCTTTATGGTATATCCCACCAGCATGTTTACTACCCAGGATCCTGAGGAGAGGGTCAGGATATGACCTCAATTCGGAAAGAGGTTATAGGTAATTTAATCCCACCCCTTCATTTTCCAGATGAGCAACAGAGGCCCCAGGAGAGGAAGTAACTCCCCTAAGGTGGCGTAAGTATTAAATGGCAGATGGAGAATTCAAAATCAGGTCTCCTGTCTCTCCAGACAGTATTCTTTCCACTATTTTAGTTAATTGTGCAAGAGAATTTATTTATTTGCTTGTTTATTCATTTTGAATTTTATTTTATTTTCAATTCATGGAACAAAACAAACATTTCCATAACACAGTACAATAAGAAAGATGATTGCACATGAAGCTACAATTCTACCATGTGCAACTTGCTATCCCCTCAAGATAATTTTAATGAAAGAGCTGCCTAAAGAGAGGCCAGTCCTTAGTGTATGGTCTCCTGGCACCAACCCACATAGAGGCTTGTTGGGCCTGCTTCCATGTGTAATAAGGGACCCTTCCTCCCACTTCAGAGCATGTGCAGGTATCCTCTGACTGTTTCCTGTCAACCTACTTGGTGGTGATGAAAAGTCTTTAATTGACTGCTAAGCTAGAACAGCAAACAATGAAGTATTCAAGTGGACAATTTCTCTCTCTCTCTCTCCCCCCCCCCCCAATTCTACTCTGTCAGTCTCTCTTTGTCTCTCTCTGTCTGTCTCCCTGGAAGCTTTTAAAATCAGAAGGAAGAAATATTGTAGGCTTCTAGATGGAAAGAGAGGGAATGGTTGTGATCCATGATAGTGATAACAGTAATGGCTTATTATGGCTGCCTTTTCTCTTCATTTAGCCACCAGGCGGCCATAAACATATCATGCTCTGTTTCTTCTGTTTCATTGTGTATTTTTTCTTTCCTAAGTTCATATGAATGAGTGAAGACAGAATGGACAAGATTATGACCTTGTGAGCTTCAAAACCCCAAAAGAGACATCAAAGGTCCCCTTAGAGCAATGTATGAGAAGAGTGTATATATAATGTTAGAGGGAAGAATTGGAAAAATACTAAAACAGAGAATGTGGGAGCTTGGAGGAGCCTTAGAATAGGGAAGGTCAGGGTTGGGAGGGGCCCTAGAACAGGGAATGTCAGGGCTGGGAGGAACCTTAAAAGATTATCTAGTCCAATCTCTTCACTTTACTTAAGGAAGCCCAAGTGAAGGGAAGGGGATTTCCTAAAGTTACAGGGAGTTAGAAAAATTAATTAATGACAAGTAAAAGACAAAAACTCCACTCCTCAAGCTTCTTCCTACTTCTGTGTTTCCAGTAAAGCATGACTGCATGGTTCTAGTTCTAGAGGGAAATCAGAGCTTTCTCAGGCAGCTGTGTGGTCAGTTTCTCAGTTGGACCATCAGCCCGATACTTCCTAGAACTCTCAGCTCCCTCCCACCCCCTTTCCAGGAGTGAGACTGCTCAGGAATCCAAAAGCAGTCTATAATTCCACAGCTAACTTTTTAATGAATGCAAAGTCTATGCCACTCTATGATATTTTCCTGGTCTTATTGCAAGGAAATGGGAAGCAACGTGTACTTTATTTGAATTCCATGACCTTTCCAAACACATGCTAGCTTCTTGTTTTATTCTCTCACAGTAGAACTTTTCAAAGCCCATGTGATTTCCAGGGGGGAAGTAGATGAGCTTTAGAAAGAGAAGGTTTGGATTGGATTTGGCTAATCTGGTAGCTTGACAGGAAAGCATTTACTCATCATTTGCCATTGTCATACATCAACATTAAGATCTAAGTTGGGAAAGGATCGTACATAACATCCAGAGTAGGAAACTGAGGCTCAGAGAGGGACAATGTACCTTAATCAAGGTTGCATCCAAATAAATTTAACAATCATTTATTTTTTGCTGTTGAGTCATTTCAGTCATGTCTGGCTTTCTGTGACCCTATATGGGGTTTTCTTCACAAAGATAACTATAGTGCTTAGCCATTTCCTTCTCCAGCTCATTTTACAAATGAGGAAACTGAGGTAAACAGGGTGATGTGATTTGCCCAGGGTCACAACTGCTAATAAGTCTCTGAGGCTAGATTTGAATTCAGGTCCTCCTGAGTCCAGGGCCAGCACTCTATCCACTATACCACCTAGCTGTCCAAAACATTTATCAAGTGTCCACTATCTGAAAAGCGCTGGGCTAGTTAGTTGGGAACACAGATGCAAAAACTGAAACTGATACTGTCTTCAAGGAGCTTCCATTCTATGGGGGGGGGGAAAGGAGCCTGTGCATTGTTATATAAATTGTAATTATGTACAAAGTTATCAATCAATCAACAAGCACCTATTAAGTGCTTCCTGTATACCATATACTGTGCTAAACGTTGGGAATATAAGTAAAAGTTAAAAAGTCCCTTTTCTCCATGGGGCTTACATTCTGACATGGTTGACAATATGTATGTATTATAAGGCACATACATACAAGTTATGAGCATACAGAAGGCACATACAAAGTAAATACAAAGTCATCCTGTATGGCAAGGTCCTAGTAGCTGGGCTTGTGTGTTTTGTCCTTCATTCTCAAAGAGGATCATGACATCAGGGAGGTGATGATGTGACTTGCAGTTGACTTTGATTTGAGTGAGGGAGGGCTGTGTAAGGTCACCAGCCTCACTTTCTCCTCTGGAGCCATCTGGGGCAAGTGGCCAGATGACTGGAGAAGGCTCTTCTTAGCAACTGGGGTGGACCAGGCAAGGCCTTCTTTATAAGGTGGTGCTTGAGCTGATTTCATGAAGTTATGCAGATTAAAAGAGGAAGAGTAGGAATAGCTGGGGTGGAGAGCAGCTGGATCAGGAAAGGCTTCACGTAGGAAAGGCTTCATGTAGGAAAGGCTTCATGAAAAGGTAGAGATTCTAAGAGGTGGAGGTGAGGAGGGTGACCTTTTCAAAAGTAATAAATGGCTGGCCACTGAAAGCCCAGTCCTAAGGGGCATGTGCCAAGAGGTCTGGATGATGTCATCCTCTAAGTGGATGGTTGCTGAGGCTGCTTCTGGGCATACCTGATGGGAGGGCTTTATTCTCCACTTCGGACCATGTGAAAATATTCCTTGACTGTTTCCTGTCTACTTACCGTGTGATGAAGAGTGACCTTTGTCTGACTGTTGAGCCAGGACTGGGCATATGTATGAAAGGCTCCAACATCTCAGACTCCTTTTCTTCTCTGGCATCCCTTTCCAGAAATATTTTCAAAACTACTGCTGGACAGAACACTCACCCTCCAGTTCCAATCCCATAACGGGGCCCTCTTTTCCCAAGTTGGAAAGAAATGCAACTTTAAAATCTTCAGAGATTTAGGATACTACTCAGGGCAGCTAACCCAAGCCTGACCAGAAAGGACCATGACACAGATATAAAGGGATCATGTAGGCTGGGGAAACTGCAGCCTCCAGGTCACATGTGGCCTTCTAGGTCCTTGAGTGCAGTCTTTTGACTGAGTCCAAGTTTTACAGAACAAATCCTTAAGGGGATTTGTTCCATGAAGTTTGGCATCAGTCAAAGGGCCACACCCAAGGACCTAGAGGGTCTTGAGGCTGCAGGCAATAAATGGTGGAATTAACCTTCAGGTGGAGATCTGCTTACTCCAAAACCAGAGTTTTCTTCATTTTGCCACAATGCATCATCATATCCCATTAGTTATTCTATTTCCATATACTATAATTTATTCAGTTATTTTTCAATTGCCAAACTTTTCTATTTTTCTACCTTTTTTAATGTAATGAATGATAAAAAATAATGGTGGGGTTTTTGAGTACAATGCCAGTGATGGAGTACGCGACCGTCACCTGAAAGCCAGCATAGCTGAATTTTGTTGTTGTCGTTCAGTCATGTCTGACTCTTCATGACCCCATTTGGGGTTTTCTTGGCAAAGATCCTGGAGTGGTTTGCCATTTCCTTCTCCATGTCATTTTACAGATGAGGAAACTGTGGAAAACAAGGTTAAATAATTTGCCCAGGGTCACATGGTTAGTAAATGTCTGAGGCCAGATTTGAACTCAGGAAGATAAGTCTTCCTGACTCCAGTCCCTCTACTTTATGCACTATGGCACCACCTAGCTGCCCTATAGCTAACTTCAGACAAGCTTGTTACTAGGTTGGCCGCAGGTGTGTGTTTGTGTATGTGTTTATGTGTTTATGTTTGCATGTGTATATGTGAATTTTTGGCCACATCCATTCTCAAAGACCACCCTGGAAATCATTAGGATGTAAACTCTTTGAGAGCAGGAACTGTTTTGGTTCATTGTGGTCCCAGTGCCTGGCACATGGTAGATGCTTAATAAATGTAGAAAGGTTGCAATCTGCAAAGAAATTACAGATTCTTGAGGTATTGAAGCATATTGAAAGATTGATAAATAAGGAAATCGTTCTTGAACATGTAGCTAAATTTCCTTCTCTAACATATTTTTGATGGAATTAATGTGTTGAAACAGATGCTTGTTTTGATCAGTATATTGCCAGATGACTCTCTAAAAACAAATCTATCTTTCTGCAATAATATCAGCAATGTATGAGTTCATCTGTTTAGTTACAACTCTGTTATGTGACATGTGTGGTTCTAAAGGTATTCAATTTCAGCCTAATAAAGCAATAGGCAAGGTTCATTAATCTCAGCAAAACTGATATTTTAATCCATTAGATAAAATTGGATGATACCCATCCTGTATGAGTATGAGTGAGTTATTGTTTGTCCTTCATTTTCAAAGAGGACAGGTGATATCTTGACTTGCGCGTGAATTGAATTTAAGTGAGGCAGAGTTGCCCATAGTCATCAGCCTCACTTCTTCCAGTCATCAAAGTCCAGTGGCAGGACAAAAGTCAAGATGATGGCAATGGCCCAGGATGCAGTGGATGACCTTGGTGTCTTCAGCATCTGACCAAGCTCTTAGCACTCCACACTACCTGCTTCAGCAGCCTTCATGGCCATTGAAACACATTGTTCTTATCTGCGTATTTCACAGGGGAAGTCTTCACATGCTTGGGGTAGACAATCCCTTATCTCACCAACAGGTTTGAGACCCTTCAGTTAGTCTTAGCCTGGTTTAACCTGGCAGCTGAGATGGTATACCTAGACGTGGCTGCTGTGCATGCTACAGTTTCTTGGATCCACAAGAAAGAGCTGGGTGGCAGGTAGACACCAAAGGTGGGTAAGCAGTCCTGGAAAGGGCTCAGTAAGCCATCACACCAGAGGTGTTAGTCCCCCCTGAACATCCCATACACCCCAATCAGTGAGCACAATATTGTGGAGCCTAGACACCCCAAATAATATAAAGCAATCATTTGAGAGCCCCAGAATATATTTCTACTGTGCACATATTGTACCCAATTCAATGTTTACTCCTTAAATACCTGCAGTTATAATTATCTTCATGTCCTATTTGAAACTTGCTTAAGGGTATGGTTAGCTTAAAAGGATTTGATTTGCATGTAGGCCCTAAGGCTGGGACCAGGAGAAGGAGAGGCAAATCTCTAGACCCACTGGAATAAAAGGCTGCTTTGAAAAACCTCAGGTTGACATAACAAGTTTGATTCACTATCCAGACTTCCATGATTGGGACAGAGAGAGTCAGAGGAATCTGTCCTCTCCACTGGAGGTAGGTGTAGTGGCAAAGTGCCCCAGGTTTCCTTCCTGTTTTTCACCTTCTAGGCTCTTCTCAGCCTCTTGCAAGATGGCTTCTATCCCTACAATTCTACCAAAACTGCTCTCTTCAAGTGACCACTGAATTGCTATAGCAAAATCCAATGGCTTTGAATACTGGATAGAGAGCCAACCTCGGAGTTCGAATTCTTGGATTCAGGTCCCCTCTCTGATGCTTACTGTGTATGTGACACTGGGAAAGGCCCCACTTAGCACAGTGCCTGGCACATAGCAAATGTTTAATAAATATTTTATCTATCGAAATATCTATCAAGTAGCTAGTGAGGCACCAGGCACTAATCTAAATGCTCCCTTCCTTCCTTCCTTTCTTCCTTCCTTCCTTCCTTCCTTCCTTCCTTCCTTCCTTCCTTCCTTCTTTCCTTTCTCTTTCTTTCTTTTCTTTCTCCCCTTTTCTTTTTCTCCCTCATACTTTCTTTTGCTTTCCCTTTCTTTCTGTTTTTCTCTTCCTCCCTTTCTCTCACTTCCTTCCTTCTCTTTCTCTTTTCTTCCTTTCTCTCCCCCTTTCTTTCTCTCTCTCACTCTTTTTTCTCTTTCCTCCTCTTTCTTTCTCTTTCTCCTTCTTTCTTTCTCTCTTTCTTTTCCTCCCCTTTCTTTCTGTCTTTCTCTTCCTCCCCTTTCTCTCTCCTTCCTTCCTCCATTCCCCTCCTCTTTTTTTTTTCTTCCTCTCACATATCAGCACCTTCTCTGTAACTTGTAGTCCTAGAGAGTTCCCTGGGGATATTGAGAGGATAAGTGATTTCTGTAGCATCACACAGTTAGTATATGTTCAAGGCAAAATGTGAACCCAGGTCATTCTGACTCCAAGGCCAGATTTGTCTCCAAAACACCATATTCTGAGGTGTTGGGTGTCTAACTACAAAAGTGAGACAGTCTCTTCTCCCAAGCAGCTTGTATTCTGCTGTAACATCCCACAGGATAAGGAGGAATTGGCTAGATTGTCACTGGCAGCAATGGAGGGTGGGCCCACCTTCATGAGAGCACAGACCCATTGAAGAATTATTATATAACTAAGCAAGAGAGGCTTTTTGTTGCTGGAAGAATCTAAATAAGTGTTTTTGCCTTTGCTCTGGTTTCTTCCCAGAGTTGCAGCCTGCTCCCTTAGTCCCTCACATTGAAGGTCCAGGAGGTTTGGAGCCTCCCAAAAAATTCAGGTCAGGTTTGCTGAAATTTGTTGCTATGTTTCCAGCAAAATCCATTTCCCTGTGGGCTTTAAAAGTGCTGAACAAACTGGAAACCAGAAAGAGGGAACGTTGTTATCAAAGGAGCTGAAGGTGGAGGCTGAACAGGCCTTGCTGATAGAGCCACACCCAAGATGGAAATGGAGGGAACAATTTTGTGAAGCCCAAACCAATGGCCTTCCAATGCATGGGCATGGGCTGAGTGACTCACCCAAGCTGAAGACCCCAGAATGAGAGATGTTGCCTCTGTCAGCATCTACACACAGCACAAGAGAGAAGGGGAGGCTGCTGTCTTCTAGGGAGAAGTGGGATCAAAAGCTTTGACTTGGCTTGATAAAAGGGGGTCAACATGTTGGGTTTTTTCCCTTCAAATTATCCAGACAATTGTTTGGAGGCAACTGAATTGCATCTCAAAACAGGAGTAGGGGGATGCCCCCTGGAGCCTGGCTGATAGGACACATGGAATTCCTATTGGCTGGCTAGCTAAAGATCATCTACTCCAAACCAGGGTCTATACATGCAAGCTGATTTTACTCTGGTTCTCATTCTTAGCACTTCATTTTTCCTTACACCTTCTTCCTCAGTGCACCAAGGGATGTGGAAGGGGATTGCCCCCAGCCCCTCATGCTCCCTTAAACACATGCATGCGCACACACTCACACACACACACACACACACACACACACACTCACACACACACACCTCTCCATTTCTCCAGAGGAATACAGACTATTACTGCACAAGCACAGAGCCTGAGAGACGATTTCCTGAATCCTCTATTCCTGAATCACAGCTCCCTGTGTAAAGGAAAGGGGCTTTTTTTTATTTGTTATGCAGAATAACTCCAGAATCTAGTTTTCCTATCAGAGGCAATTATCGCATCAGTACTCCCAAGTTTGAGTTTATTGTTCAATAAGTTCAGTCATATCAAACTCTTCATGACTCTATTTTGGGTTTTCTTGGCAAAGACAGTAGGGTGGTTTGCCATTTCCTTCTCTAGCTCATTTGACAGAGGAGGAAACTGAGGCAAGCAGGGTTAAATGACTTGCCCAGGGTCATATCCCTATGAAGTGTCAGTGGATGAATTTGAATTTGTGAAGATGTCTTCCTAATTCCAAACCCAGTGCTCTATCCACTGCACCATCTAGCTACCCCTGAATTTGAGAGTTCTGGGAGTTAAAGAACTCCATGACTAGATCTTCTAGAGAGACAGAGAGAGATCTCTTTAGGTAGGGTACTCCTTGGATAAAGCAGGGGACAGTCCACATAATTCCTGCACAGAGTCCAATTTATAGAGCAAAGACAGTGAATTATTTGGATAGTGTAGTTTTGATGGAAAAGAGAATTGCTTTTTTTCAGCAATCTGAGAAGGATGTTTACTTTCCAAGGGGATTCTAATCCACATAATGAGATTAGTAATAGTAATAGCTAGCATTTCTATAGCACTTTAAGCTTTGCAAATTACCTTAAAAATGTCATCCCATGTTTTTCTTCATAAGAACCCTTGGAGGTAGGTCATGTTATTATCCCCATTTTACAGATAAAGAAATGGAGACAGACAGAGGTTAAATAACTTACCTGGGGTCACACAGCTAGTAAGTACTTAAGGCTGGATTTCAAATCTCAGGGAGGTGATCTCTGTAGAAAAGCAGGACTGTGCAAGTTGACAGAGGGTTGCCTTGACAGCAAATTCAAACTTGGCTTTCTACCGGGGGAGTCGAAAGGCTATGTGAGTGTCTTTTTGTTTCTATAATTGTTCATGGACTCCTGTGAGCCCTTAACATTTGTGTGTTTTATCTAGGGTAAAATGAAGACTGCCCTCAAATGCCCAATAATCAGACTGTCTGTTGAATGAATGCATGTGCAATGTTTGGAGATCCTGACACCCTCATTTGGGGAATATAGAGTATAATACTTCAGCGTTCGTTCTGGAGGTTTTTCCTATCTTAACTCAAGGTAGGGAGGGACAAGGAGCCAAAGTGAGAAACTGACCTACTGTGTGCCAGACATTGTACTAAGTGCTTCATAAATATTACATATGGAAATATTATTATATTTATTATTGTATAATATTATATACTAAATATTATATTATTACATATTATATAAATACTACATATATATATATATTTATATAAAAATCTCTTTTGATCTTCACAATAATCCCAAGAGGTGGGGGCTATTAATATCACCATTTTACAGATGACGAAAATGAAGTAAACAGAGGTTAAGTTACTTTTCCCAGAGTCATTTAGCTGGGTTTGAATTTGAACTTGAGGCCAGATTTGGATTCAAGTTTTCCTGACTCCAGACCCAGGACACTATCCATTGCCACTGGATCAGACATGGTTCATATGAGACCAGTTAAAGGGGGTGGGGGAGATACTGGGAAAAAAGTTTCATGTTATTTTTAGGTTCTTTTTAGTTCTACTTCTCTAAGATATTTACTAGCTGTAACATTCCATGTTCTGTGATTTTAAGATTTTATTTTTTTGAGTGGAGCAATTGAGGTTAAGAGACTTCCCCAGAGTCACAAAGCTAGTGAGTGTTATGTGTCTGAGGCCAGATTTGAACTCAACCAGGGCTGGTGCTCTATCCACTGCACCACCTAGCTGCCATGTTTACTATTTCTTCCAGTTCTGACATTCTCTATTATAAAGGTCCTTCTAGTTCTGATAATGTATACATTCTGGGCTCCCTTTCTTCTCTGATATCTTCTAAGATCCCTTCCTTTTCTAAAAGACTATTCTATGTTCTAATGTTCTCCCAATTCTGATATTTTAAGATCCCTCCCAACTATGACATTGTATGTTCTAAGGTTCATTCCATAACTGATATTCTTTATTCTGTTTGCAAATCCCAACCAGGCCTGATGTTCTAGGTTCTATAATTTTAAGTTTCTAGTTCTAACTAGAACTAATTTTGTGATTCTGTCACATCTAAACATTCTATGCTATTTCATGACTATGTTTGAAGAGGAAAAATTTATACTTGTATCCTAAGCTGAGGTCTTTTCCATAAATAGATATGTTTTGAGAATCTGATCTTGCCTTTGGCGTACAGGTCAAGATTCAATGGATCTTATCCATGCAGTGACTTTCTCCACTAAACTGATTCTTTTTAAAAATTTCTTAAAATTTATTTTATTTTTATTTTTTAATTTTTTTCTTTTTTCTTTGTTTTTTATTTTATTTTATTTTTTTACTTTTTTTCCCACTAATTTGATTCTTGCTCATGTCTTTTCATGGATTCTCCATAGAGACACTGTACACTCTTTCCCTAGGCCTGGAATCAGGAAGACCTGGGTTTAACTCTTACTTCAGACACTTACCAGTGATGTGGCCCTGGGAAAGTCATTTAACCTCTCTCAGACTCAGTTTCCTTTTCTGGGGGTAATGATAGCACCCACCTCCTAAGGTTGTTGTGAGGTTCAAATGAGAGAATATTTGTAAAGTGCTTTGCAAACCTAAAGCACTACATAACTCTTAGCTTGATGATGAAAATGAAGATGATGAAGACAATGATGATGATGAAGATGATGTAGCTTCTCTTTGCCTGGTGCTGTCCAAGGTGCTAGAGACACAAAGTTTAAAAAAAACTGGACCCTACCTTCGAGACATTTGCATTCTAAGTCTTTGACTGTTTCATGGATACCAATGTAACACTCTGTCTGTCTATATAAATAGACAGAATAATATTACTGGCCTTCATTATATATCTGACCCTCTTCTTTTGTCATGCATGTCTTTGGTCTTGCCTTTTACACCATTGTTTGCACAAAAGCCACTGTCAGTAATGAGCAATGCATAAAGAGACAGAATGCTAGCCTAGGTCATCGGATTCCAAGTTGAATCACCTTCATCGTTTGCCATACCTATATCCTATATCCATTTGATAGTTGATTATTCAGGAAGACCTACATCCTTTTGAACTGCAGCATCTAACCAAAGCATTTGTACTATTGGGTGACCTCAGAGGTCTTCCTGCCCAACTCTAGGTCCCTCACAAATTCTCTGAATAAGCCAGTTTTTCATGGGGGTCCCTTATATTGGACTGGAGTCATAACATGGTGACACTCAGAGGGCAGAGCCAAAAGCAAAGGAGTTTGGACTCACTATAAAGGACTCACTATAAAGCATGCTTGATGATTCCATTCAATCACGGAGCTGTAGCCCAGAAAATAAGTATGTGAGAGTTTTTAATTAAAAAAGATGAAATATGTATGAGGGTATTATTCCTTGACAGAAGGCAGAGTGTAGGAGAGGAAGATTTTCATATTGCACTTGCTGAAGATTTTTCCAAAAGAAAAACATTTTTTTCAGGGCATTCTGTATCAACTGTCTAAATCTATTGGTACTCCTCTTCTTTGGGAGGGATATGTGCTCTATGTGGATATTTTCTTAAAAGCAGGAATATTCATTTTAAAGGTCTACCTTTCCTGACTTTCATAATCCCATTGGTGTAAAAAATTGTGTCTTGTGGGGACGCAATGGCATTATCAACTTATCAGGTTTTGTTTGTTTTTGTTTTTGTTTGCTTCTTTTTGTTCTTTGAGCTCTTGGACCCTAGGTTAAAAACTCCTGATCTAAGCGACTCCTTAATGCTCAGAGAGTATGGTGGCTTACACAAAATCACACAAAGCAAGCAGGTGGCAGCAGGTAAAGTTGGTTCCCAGCTTTCCTTTTGGACTTTTAGACCATCATTATGGAAATCCTACTATGTTCCCAGTTAGAGCTCTCCTTCTTTCTTCCCTTCCATCAAAACTTGCTGGTCCCAGGTTCCCATTTTCCTAGGGTCCTCCTCTCTGCTAGATAATATGATTAATTTTGGTTATTATATTAACAGATTCAGGCTCACAGGTAACATTTGAATTTTAACAGGGACCAAAAATTTTCTGACCCAAAAGGAAGGATAGTCAGTGCAATCTTAGGCTATTAATAGGTGCAAAGGAGGACATTGGAATGCTGTCCATTCTATTGGTCAGAGGCACAACTGGATGAACCAGGCCCAGTTGGGAGCACTGCATGACGGAAGCGACATGAACAAGGAGGAGCACAGAATAGCAAGCAAAAGCTAGACTACAGACCCCAAATTAGTATAGACCCCAAATTAATTGGGTTTGAACTGTGAAGTTTTTTTTTTTCCCTTCTAGTAGCTCAAATGGAACTTCACTGAGGTATCCAGTCTTAATCTAGTCTTTCTTGTTGCTATCTCCTCGGTGTCCTTTGCTGGCTCATCATCTATTTAGCTCCTCTCTTCCCAAATGCAGATAGACTCCAAAGCTCCCTTCTACTCTCTTTCAGTGACCTCATCAGTTCTCATGGGTTTAAGTATTTATTTCAGTGCAGATGACTCCCAGATCCATATACCCAGCTCTAATGTACGTCCTGAGCTCCAATATGGATCAAACAGAACTCATGATCTTTTCTCCCAAATCTTGCCTTTTTCAAAGGTCCCTATTTCTATCAAAGGCATGATTATCATTCCAGCTTCCTAGGTTTGCAACTTTGGAGTTATATAATTTTGACTCCCTTGCTCCATGTATACAGGCGGTGCCGTGGTTAAAGTGTAGGACCTGGAGTAAGGAAGGCCTGAGTTCAAATATGACCTCAGACACAAAGTAGTTGTGTGACCTTGGGCAAGTCACTTAACCACCATCTGCTTCAGTTTCCTCAGTTGCAAAATGGGGATAATAATTACACCTACCTCCCAAGACTGTTATGAGGATCAAATGAGATGTTTATTTGTAAAGCAATAAGCACAGTACCTGGCACATAGTAGGTGCTATATCAATGTTAGCTATTATTATTCAATCAGAAACTAAGTTTTCTGCATTCCACCTCCACATTTTTTAATCTGTCCCTTTCTCTTTACTTATTAAACTACTTCTAGCCCTCAATACCTCTTCCCTACCCAGCTACCATTTCAGTAGCCTCATAATTGGTCTTCCTGCCACAGTTCACTCTTCTTCTCTCTAATTCATCTTTCACATAGATACCAGTGTGATTTTTCTAAATCACAGTGCTGACCATATCACTCCCCTCCTCAATAAACTCCAATGCCTCTAGGATCAAAGATAAATTCCTCTATGTGGCAATTAAAGCCCTCTCCAATCTACCTTTCTAGGTAGACTGTGTATTACTTCCCTTAACATACTCTACAATCCTGTCATAGGTGAAGAACTGGGCTTTTTGCTTTTCTTCACACTGGACACTCTATCACACATGGCACAATGGCACAATGACATACTACACACGTGTATCACACACGATATGTGTCATGTATGACATCTCCATATTTTGCTTGGGCTGTCCCCATGCCTATAATGCATGCCATCCTCACCTCTTCCTTCTAGCATCCTTAGTTTTTTTCAAGTTCAGCTCAAGTACTGATCCCTACATCCTGATGCCCTTGGGTGCTTGGACCACACCCCTGTCAAACTAGCTTGCTTTATTTTGTATCTACTTACATAAACATCCATTGCCTTCTCAGGTAGAGTATAACCCCCCACCCCCACCTCCAAGGGCAAGGATTATTTCGTTTCTGTCTTTGTATCCCCAGTGCTTAGCACAGTGCTAGCAGACAGAAGGCACTTTTAATAAAATTTTATCGATGGATTGTTGGAAGAAAGTGCTTTGCAAATCTTTTAGTATTAAAGAAATGTGTGTCCTTCTTAACCATAATTCCATAAGAAAATCTTGGTTCCAGTTCATTTCCAAGGTCTAAGGATCACTCATTTTGTCATCCAAATCTCTGCCAACACCTCCTGCTGCCACATGTGCCAATATCTACAGTTTCAGAAACATTCCAGGTCCCTCAAAAGATGGTGACTATTGTGTGATCTGGGGTTAGTGTCACCAGTTAGGAGGTGAGTCAGCACTGGCTTCTTTGTTTTGAGTCATGCTTTGCTTGGGGACTTGAGCAACAGAATGAAGAATTTTGGAAAGTAAGTTTTGTGGTGCTTGAGGAGTGCCCTGGGCAATGAGCTTTAGTCAACTCTTGCAGATGCCAGGAACCCCAAATGAGGGAGTCTATAATGTTTCTATGACTGTGGTCCCTAGATTCCCAATTCTGCAGTAATTTCTCCCCTCAATGATTTTTACTCAGATTTTATCCTTTCCCCTCCCACATCATGGTTTTCCCCACTATCTAACAAAATCTACCCTGAGGAAAGATTCAAAAAGCCCTGGGTTGGGTCCTGGCTTATAATTCTAGCTCAAGAAGTGAATGAGATCCCAGGGAATATTTATTCCAACCTCTTTATTTTACAGAAGAAGATACTGAGGTCCAGGGATGTGACACTACTTGCCCAAAATCATACATAAAATTAATATCAAGTGGAAAAACCCAAATCTTCTGGTTCAGAGATGGAGCACTCTCCACTTGGCCACACTGCCTTCAATTGCAAGCTGTATGACGTTGGGCAAGACACTTAACATTTCCTCATCTATGAACTTGGGAGAGAAGTGGGTCTAGGCCAATAAAATGCAATCCAACATTATTTATTAAACACTTACTATGTTTGAATTACTTTCCTAGGTGTAGGAGATAGAAAAAGAAAAACTAAAATCAATCTTTGTCCTCAAAGAGTTTACAGTCTCCTCGGGTTACAAGATACGGAAATTGATGAGGATTTTGACCCAGATGCTGTGATCACTTCCATGTGGGGACTTAATGATTTGGACACACTTCACAGTAACAGATTAGTAGCTCATCTGTGATTGAGAAGCATAGAATAGCTTTAAATAAAGTTAAAATTTGATGACCTCTAAAGTCATAGAATCTATCCCTCTCATTTTTCTGATGAGGAAACTGAGGCTCAGAGAAAATTGGGAGGTAACTCTTCACTACATAATTTCAAGCAAAGCCCAAAGACCCCTTTGCCAGAGATGTTGTATAAGGAATTCTCAATTACACACAAGTTGGACTAGTGACCTCTGGGGTCCCATCTAAATCTGAAATTCTGTGATTCTGGGACTGTGAGTGGAATTATGTTGAGTAGGAATGTGGTAGAGTGGAAAGTGCTCTGACCTTGGTTTCAGAAGACCTGGGTTGGAATACTTGCTCTAAGAGTATGAGTTGTTTGACTTTTGGTGAGTTATTTATCTCTCAGCCTCAGTTTTCTCATAGGTAAAATAGGGTTGGTACAACTTTTCCTAGGGTTGTTGTGAGAAAAGTTTGTAAGGCATGTAGAAAGGTGAGCCCTTATGAGGCTGCTGGTCCTTGGTGTGCTTGAGTTTGTGAGAGCAAGTATTGATATAGGAGAGGGAAGAGAGTTTATGGAACTGGAAATAGGGGAGGCCCTTGAGTGGGAGTGGGAAGGCCTGAAAGGGGATCTTGACAATTCATAGATTTTCTAATTTTACCCTGGCCTGACTCAAACTTTCATTCTACCTCATGTAAAACAACCACTTCTTCCCACCTCTGCCCCACCCACCCTGTACTTCATCCAACCAAAGTCTCCCTCTGTACTCCCAAGTTGGCAAACCCAGATTCCTAGTACTTTGTGGCTCAGAATCCTCCCTAAACCACAGCTCATGAGCCCCTACTGATGTGTTTAATTTTTCACCAGGTATGATACACTCAGTTCATACCAAAGGCATTTGAACAGAAAATATAAATAATATAGTAGTATACAATAATGCAATAGTATAGCATTTTCTCCCATAAATCTTGAACTCGGTCTACCTGCATATATTGTAAAGGAAGTAGTGGACCTTCACAGGAATTATTTGTGCTTCCCCATTTGCTCTAGAAATGTAATATAACCTGTTCACCTTCTCTGGCCTTTTTATACAATGATGTGAGGAGTATCGTCCAAGGTGCAGGCCCCAAACTACAACCAGAATTTTTCCAGTCATTCAATTAACATTTATTAAGCGCCTACTATGAGCCAAGCACTGTGCCAAGTACTGTTGTTGTTTGTCCTTCTTTTTCAAAGAGGACCGATGACGTCATAGGGTGATGTCTTGACTCTTGAATAAATTGGAGTTAAGTGAGGCAGCATTGCACAAAATAATCAGCCTCACCCTCTCTTCCAGTCATCCAAGTCTAGTGGCAGGACAAAAGTCAGTATGAGTGGCAATGGACCAAGATGCAGTGGATGACCTTGGTGTCTTTGATGTCTGACCAAACTCTAAGCGCTCTACAGCACCTGCTGCAGCCACCTTCATGGCTATTGGAACGAGTTATTCTCATCCACCCATTCCACCAGAGGACATCTTCACATGGTTGGGGTAGACACCCCCAACTCACCGATGGGATTGAGGCCCCTCAGTTACTTTCAACCTGGTTTAGCCTGTCTACCAAAATAGTTTACCAGTTTCATGACTGCTAAAAAAGCTATAGCTTCTTGTAGCCACAGGTGAGAGTTGGGTGAATCAGGTGGACACCAAAGGTAGATGACTAGCCTTGAAAAGGGCTCAGCTGCCCTCACACCAGAGTTGCTAGTCCTCCCTGAATACCCCATATATCCCACCAAGTGCTAGGGTAATAAAGAAAGACAAAAACAGTCGTGCTTTCAAGGAGTTCATAGTCTAATGGGGGAGAAACATGCAAGCAACTAGATACAAACAAGGTATGTTCTCAGTGTAAACTGGAGATAATGAACAGGGGTAGGAAGGAAAGGAACAAACATTGACTATGCATCTACTATGTGCCAGGTACTTTACAAATATTATTTGATTGTCACAGCAACCTTTCGAGGTAGGTGCTATTATTATACCTATTTTCCAGCTAAGGAAACTGAGGCAGATAGAGATGAAGTGACTTGCCCAGGTTCACACAGCTAGTAAGTGACTGAGGCCAGATTTCAACCATGGTCTTAATGACTGTTGGCCCAGCACTCTGTGCACTGTGTCTCCAGCTGCTTCCAGGGAAGGCATTAGCATTCAGGAAGATGAGGAAAGGCTTCTTGCAGAAAGTGAGTTACTTCCTAGGTCTCATTCTCTTACCCTCTAGGGTAGAGTTCCAGGTCAGCAGGTGAAGTCCTACAAGTTTCTCCTGGGCTGAAGTTAGTGGTGCTGTCCTTGTCTGAGCTCCATTTAATACCTTCTAATGAGCCCCTGATTCCTGTCCCTGCTCCGCAGGTGAGAGGATTGAAGGAGATTACATCCAGCCACAGACTTCTCCTTAACCTCTACCTCAGGGTAATTATTTTTCCCTCACTCGTTTGGTCACCATCCAAATTATAGAGAGTTGTGTTTATGCCGGAAATTGGACTTTGTTATTAATAGAACAACTGCAGAAGACCGGGCAGGAGGTAATAAGATGTGATAAGATTTGTTCTGACTTAGGTCATTCAATATCAGGTTCCCCACCAACAATAGCTGTGCATGGACCCATGATAGCTCAGGAGCTCTAAATATTTCACTCTCTTTATTACTCAGGAGTGAAATAGGTAGCGATGATTATTGTGCTCTGGATTTGAAGGCAGAGACCCTAGGTTTGAAGCCTCTCTCTGATACTTGCTGGCTGTAGGACCTTGGAGAGTTGCTTCCTTTCAGTTGGCTTCAGTTTTCTCTTCTATAAAATGGGGGGATGGGACCAAATGAACTCTAAGCCTTCCTCCCAGATTGGATTCTATTATTAATTACTCAGATTTATATAATTATAAGATTTCCTAAGGACTTTGTATACTTAAAATAAGTCCTCAAGTGGATCTCTGATTCTACTGATTTCCCTCTAACTATACACATGAGATGATAATAATGAGAGTTAGCATTTTAATAACACTTTAAGTTTTGCAAATCATTTACACATGTTATCTCATTTATCCTTGCAACAACCCTGGGAGGCAAGTCATAACTATTTTTCCCATTTTACAGATAAAAAAACAAAACTGAGGTAGACAGAGGTTAAGTGACCTAGCTGCCTCCTAACATATGTAAAATGTTTTACAAACCTTAAAGCCAAGTTCATCGCCTGCATCCTGGGCCATCGCCAATTGCCTTGACTTTTGTCTTGCCACTGTACTTCAATCACTCTGGAGGAAAGACTGAGACTGATGACTTTGAGCAGCTTTGCCTCACTGAAATCCAATTTAGAAGAAAGTCAAGACCTCACCCAGGATGCCATTGGTCCTGTTCAAAAATGAAGTGTGAGGGGCAGTTAGGTGGTGCAGCTAGGTGATGCAGTGGATACATCACAGGCCTTGGAGTCAAGAGGACCTGAGTTCAAATGTGGCCTCAGACACTTACTATCTATGTGACCCTGGGCAAGTCACTTGATCCAGTTGCCTAAAAAAGAAGAAAGAAGAAAAAAGTGAAGGATGAAGAAGAATGACAATATACGGAAACAAGGTGGCACAGTGGATAGAGTGCTGGCTTTGGAGTCAGGAAGACCTGAGTTCAAGTTCAGCCTTAGACACGTATTACCTCTGTGACCCTGGGCAACTCACTTAATCTCTATTTGCATCACTTTCCTCATCTGTAAAAGGGAAATAATAACACCACCTACCTCTCAGGTAGGTGAGTATCAAAAAGGTGTTTGTAAAGTGCTTTGTAGACCTTAAAACACTGTATAAATACTACCTATTACTATTATATAAGTTGTAGGAAGGTTGATGAGAATGGTTGCCAATTCTTGGAGGCTGTCTGCTGGGTCCTCCAAAAGTTCATCCCAGCAGGTCTATCCCAATGTGCCAGATGCCTTCCTCACTTTTCCCCAATACTTCAAGAGTAGTACTAGAGTCCTCTGGCTGTCCACTGGTCATCTTTCACTCTTACCATGTGAATATCCCTTCTCTTCCTATCACAAAATTCCATGATGATATCTTTTATGTCTGTTCTTTGGAATTTCTCATTTGTTCAATGGTGCAGCCTGCTCAAGGTCCCATGGGACTCAGCATTGCCCTCTGTGGGATGCTCATTTTTGCTTCTTTGAAGGCTATCGTGTGCCATGTTTTGGTACCACATAACACCAGCAGTAGATTAGTAGTATTAAAAAGATCAAATGATATATATGTTATATATCATTATAAATATATGTGTATATATATATCTTAAAGTACTATGTAAATGCTAGCTGTTACTGTTGTTGTTCAGAGATATGTCTTTATTTTTATGGAGACCTTGAGGTCAGTAAGGGATCTTTGCAACATCCCAAAGGCAACTCAGCTTTCTCTCTTTCTTCTTTTCAACTCTAGGCCAAGTACATTGTCCATCTGATGATCTGTGTGACCAGACATATAAACTGCTAAATAAACTTTGTAGGATATAGGTGGAAATCTGGGCAAAACCCATTCTTCATCCTCTTGGTCCTTTCTGAGATGGACAGACCTTTAAGAAAGTCATCAAACACTGATCAGGAGCATCCTTGGTGGAGGTATTACTGGGTAACAAGCAGGCTTTTGGATGCAACAGTCAACAGTGGGTCATTTGTTTCTCATCTCACAAATAACTGAAAGACAGGAGAATATAGGATCATAATATGCAGGGTTTTGTTTGACTAGGAGAGAGCATTTGTTTCAAAAAAATATAAGACTGCCCTATAAGCTCTTTTATAACAAAGTATCTCCCCTCCATACATCAAAATCTTTCAAGATTACTTGGAAGCTTTAACAGCAGAAATAAACCTGTTCAATAACCCTCTGATCATAAACATCAGGCAAAGCATAAAACAAGGAGATATATAT
This sequence comes from Vombatus ursinus, assembly GCF_900497805.2. Taxonomy (NCBI): domain Eukaryota; kingdom Metazoa; phylum Chordata; class Mammalia; order Diprotodontia; family Vombatidae; genus Vombatus; species Vombatus ursinus. Next base: position 13,408,607 of record NW_020941065.1, on the reverse strand, counting down.
GTGCCCTCCAAAGAAATGTGCTGTTATGTTGGAAGAGAACCAGCCCAGGGTCCAGGTCAAAGTGGGGTTCCTTGTGGATTATGGGGTCCTCCAGATGTTCCTGTTTGTGAGGATTACATAGAATTAAATATATATATATATACATATATATACATATATACACTTATACAGATAGATAGATAGATTTCTATGTGGATATACCTATCTATATCTGTATCTCTCTGTGTCTCTGTCTCTCTCTGTGACTCTATGTCTCTCTCTCTGTCTCTGTGTCTCTATGTCTGTCTGTCTGTCTGTCTGTCTCCTCTCTCCTCTCCCTCTTCCTCTTTCCATTCCTCCCTCCCTCCCTCCCTTCTCTCTCTCTCTCTCTCTCTCTCTCTCTCTCTCTCTCTCTCTCTCTCTCTCTTCCTGTCTCTCTCCTCAAAGACTTAGAGCTAGAAGAAATGTCAGAAGTCTCTTAGCTTAGCTCCTTCATTTCACAGATGGAGAAACTGAGGTTCAAAGAAGTTAGATCACTTCCCCAAGGTCATACAGCTAGTAAGTGTCAGAGACAGGATTGCTGCCCAGGGCCTTAGAATACAAGCAATTTTTTCATTTCACTGTGCTGAAAAGCACTGGCCATTACTTATCTCATTTGAGCCATATACATCCACCCATGCCATGGGATAGGTACTCCTAAATCCATTTTTCAGTCACGTCCAACTTTTCATGACCCCATTTGGGGTTTTCTTGGTAAAGCTACTGAAATGGTTTGCCATTTCCTTCTCCAGCTCATTTTACAGGTGAGGAAATTGAGGCAAACAAGATGAAGAGACTTGCCCAAGGTCACACAGCTAGCAAGTATCTGAGGCCTGATTGGAACTCAGGAAGAGGATTCTTCCTGATTCCAAGCTCTATCCATTGTACCACCCAGCTGCCCCTTTTTACAGATGAGGAAATGGATGCTCCAATCTCTTACATGACTTGCCCATGTTCACAGAGCTAGTAAACATCAAAGGCAGCTTTTGAACCCAGGTTTTCCTGACTCCAGGACTCTCTACCATTACCTGTGACCATGACTGGGATGAGTAGAATGGGATGGTCCAGTAACTGTGCTGTTTCATGGTCCATTGTGACTAAACTCTATGCTTGGATCCCAGTTCCACGAATGTGGTCTCTGTTTTATTCCCCTGTGCCAATATTCTATTTCCTGTAGGAATATGATCTTGGGATCATAGCTACAGATCTGGAAGGGACCTACCTCAAAGGTCATCTAGTCCAACCCTCATTTTACATATGAGTAAATAGACCCAGAAAGGGGGAAGATAATTGGACCACAGATTTAGAGCCTGAAAGAACCTCAGAGGTTATTGAGTACAGTACTCTCATTTTAAAATGTAGAAACTGAGGCCCAGGGGATGTTAAGCAGTAAATGATAAAGGCAAGATTCGAACCAGGTCCTCTGATTCCTATTCCAATGTCCTTTACATATCATATTATCTAATATCCTACCTTCTTCTCAATACTCTTATTAAGGATGGGAGACCTAGTTCGGAATCTTAATGATCACTATGTGATACCAGAGCAGCCTTAGGCTTTCCCCTTCCCTGGACCTCTGACTGCCAGCAGCCTGACCCTCTTGACACTATGTTCTGTTTGTTGCCTGGAACAGGCCTATGGTGTCCTGCTGGTTTTCCCTTATGTTGCCAGCCTGTCAGGGTATCTGCCTATCTCTTGACAACAGGTAGTAAGAAGCAGAAGGCTCAAATCTTACCACCCCAATCTTTTATATACTAACTCTGTGACTTTTGATTACATTGGTACAAAGGGAGAATTCTCTCTCTACTAAAGTTAAGCATATAGATGATTACATAGAATTAAATATATATATACATATATACACTTATACAGATAGATAGATAGATTTCTATGTGGTTATACCTATCTATATCTGTATCTCTCTGTGTCTCTGTCTCTCTCTGTGACTCTATGTCTCTCTCTCTCTGTCTCTGTGTCTCTATGTCTGTCTGTCTGTCTGTCTCCTCTTGACACCATGTTCTGTTTGTTGCCTGGAACAGGCCTATGGTGTCCTGCTGGAGGAGGAGTACCTATCCCATGGCATGGGTGGATGTATATGGCTCAAATGAGATAAGTAATGGCCAGTGCTTTTCAGCACAGTGAAATGAAAAAATTGCTTGTATTCTAAGGCCCTGTTCTGCAGCATATAGTCTTTTTTTAAAGCTTGATTTTTTTAGTAATTAATTTGTTTTTAGTTTTCAACAATCACTTCCATAAGCTTTTGAGTTTTACATCTTTCTTTCCCTCCCTCCCCATCTCCCTCCCCAAGACAGTGTGCAATCTGATATAGGCTCTACATATACATTCCTATTAAACATATTTGTACATTAGTGATGTTGTAAGGAAGAATTAGAACCAATAGGAGGAACCACAATAAAGAGGAAATAAAACAAAATAGAAGGAAAAAAAGAGCAAATAGTATGCTTCAATTGCAGCATATAGTCTTAAAGAATTGTCCAGAACACCCAGAGGTTAAGTGACTTGTCCAAGGTGACTCAGCTGGTGTGTGTCAGAAGGAAAACATGAATCCAGGTCTTCCTGGGCTCCAGACTCTGTAATCCTCCCTCCACTTGCTCCACCAAACCATCACCTAGGCCTTGAAGACTATAGGCGGTTCATAAAAGTTGGTTGAGTGGCAGGTGACCTTGCCTATGGCCTGCTGAGAAAACTGAGCTGCTATGATTTAACCTCCCTCAGTTTCTGCCCTCTCCACTTCCTGTCACCCAGATTCTCCTCCTTTGCTCTGTCTCTGAGGGTGTGCTGGCCCTCTCCTTGGTACCAACACTTTTCATCTGACTCCTTCCCAACTGTTTCTGTTACTTCATCCCACCCATCACTAATACACTCTGGAATTTCTACCTGCCTCCATCTCCTCCATTTAGGAACATTTTCAGGTATTCTCTAACCTAAAGGAAACAGCTATGTGGCTCAGTGAATAAAGCATTGGGCCAGAAGCCAAGAAGACCTGAGTTCAAATACTGCCTCAGATACTCACTAGAAGTGTGGTACTAGGCAAGTCACTTACCATCTCTGTGCCTTAGTTTCCTCCTCAGTAAAATTAAGTGAGCTCTCTCAGATCTCTTCCAGCTTCAAGTCTATGATCCTATGATCTCTATCCTTGCATTGAGCAATGACTCAAGAAATGCTTGCTGTGGATATCGAGGACAGAGTATGCCTCCCTCTGCAGGCTCTTTCCCATCTCTCCTTCCCTTTGAACTGAAAAGTTAACTACAAAGGCATGACCTTTCTTTCCTTTCCACTTGGAGGGAATTGAGATCATGAAATGGATGACACATTGGCACTCATCTCTGTCTTCGTTGAATTGGGGTCTTGAGTGCCAGCTTTAATGGAGAGAGAGTTTTAAAATTAGCATAACTTTGTAGAGAGAGCACTGAGGAACAGTCAGGAGACCTGGGATTTAGTTGCAATTCTGCTTTAATTATCTACATGACTGGACTAAGTTACTTCCCCTCCCTGGTCCACAGTTTCCTCATCTGTACAGTAAGAGGTTAGACTACATTATCTATAAGCCCCTTTTAAGACACTGACATTCCATACAGCTCTGACATTCCCTGTTCTGTGGCCCCTCCCAGTCCTGATATCCTCTGTTCTAAGGCCCCTCCTAGCTCTGACATTCCTTGTTCTAAGGCCCCTCTCAGGTCTGACATTGCCTGTTGTAAGGCTCCTCCCAGCTCTGATATTCTCTGTTCTAAGGCCCCTTTCAACTCCAACAGTCTGTTCTACTCTCTTTTTCATGAATTTGGTTCTTTCCATTTTGAATGTTCTATGTTTTATGGTCCCCTTCATGTTTCCTTAATTCTGTTTCTCTATGCCTTGTTTAACTATCCTTCATGGCTTACGGATGAGGAGAGAAAATCCCTGGTTGTTCATTCACCCAGAGGAAGCTATTCATTTTTCTGTGAGCCAACGGATTCCATGTTCTCTACTTGGGTGCCATAATGCCTTCATTGTGGAATCACATTTGCTTGTGACATTTTCTTTTCAAAAGGCAGAGATCAGTCTTGTAAATGTAGAGAATGTGTAAAATGATTCCAGTGGGAAATGGTCCTTGTTTGGAGACAAGAAGCTTCTATGCCTGGGTCCCCTTGTTCTCTGCCCTTCACCCCCCCCCTCCCAACAACAGTGATTTTGTTTCCACTATGAATGTTTCCTTGGCAGTGAGGCTTTGGGCTGGTTCGTTACAGTGAGTACCCCTGGGAGGTCCTGGACTTCAATCAAAGCAATCTCACATCTGCTACATTCAGTGCCAAATTCCTACTTAGAAGATGTGCTGCTTTCCTTGAAAACACAGCTCTTCTCTGGTACAAAGAATATTCATGCCAAATTGACTATTCAAGCAGGAAAGATCCTTTGAGATCATCTTGTCCAGTGCCTTCATTTTATTTTTTAATTGGTTTTATTCATATCTTTTGTCTTTACATCATTGTCACGTCCCAACCTCTAGATTCAACAATCCTTATGACAGGGCAAGTAACTAATCCCTAATATCTAATAAAGAAAACTTGCCTGACAATGTATCCAATATTCTATCCTAGTGGTCCCCCCCTGACTCACTGTGAGGAAGATGTGTTTCATTATAAATATGTTCTCTGGGTTCTTCATTAGTTTTTACATTACTTAGAGTTCATTGTCCTTTAAATAATCCTTTCATTTGCTTGTTGTAGTCAATGAATAGGTTGTTCTTTTGTTTCTGCTTATTTTACTCTGTACCCGTTCATAAGAATCTTCCCATGTTTCTCTGAATTTCTCATTTATGAGGAAAGTGGAGCTCATAAAGGGTATGATTTTGGCCCAAGTTCACACAGAGAGTTAGCTGCAAAACTCGGGCTTGTAGAAGCAGGGTCTCTTGTCTCCACATCCAATCTTATTTCCTCTATACACCAAACTGCTACCCTTTGACTATTTCTGGCTGGTCATCACCTCAGTCAATACACACAGAGCGACATAGCATTGAAATACTGGTCTTGGGATGGCCTCAAACCTATTCTGTGAAGATACTCCAAGATGCATCAGGCTAGAATTTAAAGATGGAAGATGTTTCCTTAGAATTGTGAACAAAATTCTTTCATATTTTTTCATATGATTTTTTCAGGGTTATAGGGTGCATTGAGGGAGGACTAGCACCTCTGGTATGAGGGATGTCAAGCCCTTTTCAGGGCTGCTCATCCACCTTTGGTGGCTCACCTGATTCACCCAACTCTCACTTGTGGCTTTAAGAGGAATGTTCAGTGGCCACATGCAGGTAAACCATTTTGGAAGAGAGGTTAAATAAGGTTGAGGGTAACTAAGGGATTTCAAACCCATTGGTGTGTTGGCGGGGTGTCTATCCCAAGTATGTGAAGACTTCCTTCCCCCTCCCCCCCAGTGGAATGTACAGATGAGAACAATTTATTCCAATAGCTATGTAGCTGGCTGAAGTAGGTGCTATGGAGTGCTTAGAATTCGATTAGACATCGAAGACACCAAGGTCAACCACTGCATCCCAAGCCATTACCAATTGTCTTGACTTTGTCTTGCCACTGGACTTGGATAATTCTGGAAGAGAGAGTAAAGCCAATGACTTTGTGCAGCTCTGCCTCACTTAAATACAATTTTATGCTCAAAATGGTGATAGGTAATGATGAAGCAGCATATGTGGATACACTAGGAGCTGTAGTCACAATCCTGCACATAGGTGGCCCAGGCCAAAGGGTCGTCTTCTCACTGAAAGCGGCAGTGAGATTTGACAGCCCTCTGGGTGTCTTAGCAGCTTTGTAAGGACTTCACTCTCACCTCCTGGTTTAAGGAAAGGGCTAGATAAGGTGCCCTAAAAATTGTTTCCTTTGTCCAACCTTGGTCTGTTTGCCACGGCAGGTGGGGCTCTGACCTGTGGTCAAAACACCAAAAAATGAACAAAAACTTCTGCCAAAATGATTCCACTTATCAATGGTACATGGAATGTACGCACACATATGGACAACATGAAATCCAGTAGACCCGAATGACTAATAGCTCTTCTGTAAGAGAACTCAGCAGATATCACATCCAAATAGCAGCCCTGAATGAAACAAGGCTGGCAAACAAAGGCCAGTTTACCAAAGTCAAAGCTAGATGCATGTTTTTCTGGAGTGACCTCAGTGAACGGAAACATTGTGAAGCTGCTGTAGGTTTTGTAATCAAAACTAATCTAGTCAACAAGCTTATATGTCTACCAAAAGGAGTGAATGACAGAATCATGACAATGTGATTGCCACTTGCAGGAAAGTGCCATGCTGGCATCATCAGTGCATATGCACCCACCATGATGAACCCTTATGCTGTCAAAGAAAAATTTTATGAAGACCTCATCATTAATGTGCCAAAAGAAGACAAGCTCGTAATTCTGGGTAACTTTCAATGCAAGAGTAGGTGCAGACTGTCAGACATGGCAGGGGGTCTCTAGGAGGAATGGAGTCAGAAGCTGCAACAGCAATGGTCACTTACTGCTGAAGACTTGTACATCTCACGAACTTCTCATCACCAACACTGTCGTCCTTGCAATAAATGCAATAAAACTACATGAATGCGCTATTGCAGCAAACGTTGATATTTAATAGACTATGTCATTGCAAGGAGAAGAGACAGATAAAGATTGTCCATCTCTATAGAGGTAAAGGAAATAGATTGTCCTGTGACAATCATAGGAGGGTCTCTCTCTCAGTCATTGCTGGAAAGATTCTTGCCAGAGTCATCCTTAATGGGCTGATCCTTCACCTGGAAGATGATCATCTACCTGAGAGTCAGTGTGGCTTCAAAAAGGGCTGAAGAACAGTTGACATGGTGTTTGTTGCCTGACAACTCCAAGAGAAATGCCAGGAACAGAACAGAGGTCTGTACACAACATTCATCAGTCTGATCAAGGTTTTGATACTGTAAGTCATGAAGGCTTATGGAAAATTATGTCGAAATTTGTTTTCCTGGCAAAGTTCATCAGTTTTGCACATCAATTTCATGATGGTATGGTTGCCTGGGTTCTAAATAATGGGCAATGCTTTTGTACTTTCCCAGTCACCAATAAAGTGAGTCAAGGCTGTGTGCTTGCTCCCATGCTTTTTAGCATGATGATTTCAGCAATGTTATCAGATGCTTTCAATGTGGAAAAATACAGCATCAGGGTCAGCTACCACACTGATGGTAAATTGCTTAACTTGAAAAGGCTACAAGCCAAGACTAAAGTGGAGGGAGAGTTGGTGCATGATTTTTTGTTCGCAGATGAAAGTGAACTCAGAGCAGCCTCTGAAGCTGAGATGCAACATACTATGGATTGATTCTCTGCTGCTTGTGCTAATTTTGGCCTAAAAATTAACACCAAGAAAACACAAGTTCTTCACCAGCTGGCACTACACCACCCATACATGGAACCATCAGTTATAGCAAATAGAAAAAATTTGAATACTGGGGATAAGTTCACTTACCTTGGCAGTATACTTTCCAGCAATGTACACATATTGATGCATGCATTGCAAGAGCTAGCTCAGTGTTTGAGAGGCTCCAAAGGAAAGTATGGGAAAGAAGAGATATCAGACTGTCTGCCAAACTGAAAGTCTGCAGTGCTGACGTCATTGTTGTATGCCTTTGAAACGTGGTTAGTATACCAGCACCATGCCAGGAAACTGACTCACATACCTTGGAAGATTCTGAAGATCACCTGGCAAGATAAGGTACTAGACACTGAGTTCCTTTCTCAAGAGAAACTGCCAAGCATTCAAACTCTGCTGCAGAGAGCACAACTTCAGTGGGCTGGCCACATTGTTCAAATGCAAAATGTACAATTACCTAAAATACTATTTTATGGAGAACTTACACAAGGTAGGTGCTCACACAGAGGTCAGAAGAAATGATACAGGATACTCTCAAGTCTCTCTGAACAACTTTGGAATCAAATGCATGACATGCGAGATGCTGGCACAGGACCACCCAGCATGGCATGGCCACATCAAAGCAGAATTGCAGTAACACAAAAGAAATGTGAGATGCAAATTTAGAGACATCTCCACTTCAAATGTTCATATAAACTATTTGCATCTGACCTGTGGTAGAGCCTTCTGAACCCATATTGGTCTGATCAGTCACAGTTGGACACACTGGACCTTGACTCCAAAATAGTGATGGCATTTTGGTCTTCTTCAAGAATGAAGGACAACCAACCAATGTTTCTTTCAACAACTCTGTGAGGGAGAAAGGAACCTGGATTCAAATCTTGTTCCTTAGGGTCTGTGTGACCCTAGGCAAGTCATTTCACTTCTTTGGGCCTCAGTTTACCCATCTGTAAAATAAGTCTTTAAAGTTCCTTCTAGTCCCAAATTTATGGTCTCATGAAAGGATTGACCTAATTCTTTTTGGAGGAAAACCAATATAGAAGGAAAAACTTCCTAAAAAAGAAATCCATCCCATGGTGCAATGGGTTTCCCCTAGAAATATGGAGTTGCCCTCACAGGAGAGCTTCAAATAAAGACTGGATGACCTTTTATACATTACAGAAAGAATTCTTTTTAGGTATGTATAGGAATATCTGACCTCTAACATCATTCCAACTTAGACAGTTTATGATGAGAATCCAGAGGTGGGGAACCTGTGACCTTGAGGCTTCAAGTATGGCCCTTTGAATCCAAACTCCACAGAGTAAATCCCCTTAATAAAAAGATTTATTTTATAAAACTTGGACTCAGTCAAAAGACCTCACCCAAGGACCTAGAAGGTAACATGAGGCCTTGACGCTGCAGGTTCCCCACCCCTGGAATAGACTCTATCTAGGGATGTGCTAGGAAATGTTGGACAACCAGCTCTCAGCGTCAAGGAGAATGTATCTATGATGCATTTTTAAGTTGAATCTGCCTCATTAACATTTTCTCCATCACTTTCTCAGGTCTAGAAATCAACAGACCAATAAATTAAGCCCTGATTTATAGCATTTGCTATTTTTTTGGGTGTAAATGCTCATACTGAAAATTTAACAATTGGCTGTCCATAGCCTTATGAACTGGCTTCAGCACACCCCTGGATGTATCTCTGACTTTATCCAATTAATAAATAAACATTTACTAAGTGTCTACTACATACCAAGCATAGACTATCAGACATGGTGGGAGTCTTTGGAAAGGATGGGAAGCCAGAAATGGCAATAGCAACGGTCACTTACCATTGAAGTCTTGTGTGTCTCATGACTTTCTCATCACTAACATTGTCTTCTGTTTAAACACAACAAAACTTCATGCATGTATCCTTGCAGCAAACAATGACATTTAACAGACTATGTCATTGTAAGGAGAAGGGACAGATAGGGTTTGAGAGTGATGAAGGTAATGTATGGCTCAAAGCGATGGACCAATCATAGACTTATCATCTCCAAGCTAACCATTCAAAATTCAGCAAAAGCAGTGGCCCCAAGGCACAACGACTATCAGAAGACTTAACATCAACAGATTAGGATGCTTCTTTGCATGAGCTAGGCTCTATGTATTCAAAAGTAAAGAAGGAAACAATCTCTTACTGTTGAGAAACTTACATTAGACTAAAGAGGGAAGACAAGTGCATATATAAGAATCTATAAAATATTTCAAACCCATCACATAATCTGTGAGGACATTTTCTCTTGTTGGGAAAAATGCAATAAAAATCTTGCCATCACAAAAAAGAAGATATAAAACAATTGTTAAGAGAGTGTTTAAATACAAATATGTACAAAGTAGTTAAATACAAGATGATTTGAGAATAAGAGAAGCACTAGCAGTTGGAGGGATGAGGAAAAGTTTCACAAGCAAAAGGGCACTTGATATGTATCTTAAAGGAAGACAGAGATTCAGTGACGTAGGAGTGAGACAAAGATTTGATAGATCAGATTCTAGGTGGGAGGAACAATTTGACTTGATCATAGAGTGAAAGAAATAGACTATTATATAATAAGCCTGGAAAGATAGAGTAAGGTCAAGTTGTGAAGGACTTTAACAACTAAATCAAAGACTATTTTTTTATCCTAAAGGCAATAGAGGCATCAATGGAGTTGAACTGAATAGGGGCATGACATGCTCAGATCTGAACTTTAGGAAAATCCTCATGGCCAACATGTTGAGAACTAAGGTAGGGAGAGTTGTGAAGCAGGGAGACCAATTAGGAAACTGTTGTAATAAACTCAGGTCGTACCCATGTGAGTGGAGAGAGTTTGTAAAGGTAGAAATATCAAGATTTGGCAACTTAGTGAACATCTACAGTGAGGAAGAGTGAGGAGTTAAGGATAATGCTGAGGTTATGAACCTAGGAGACTAGAACAATGATGGTGTCTGCCAGAATAGGGAAATTTGAAAATGGGAAGCATTTGGGGGGGGAAGATAACAAGCTCTGTTTTATATATGATGGACTTGAGTTATCTCTGGAACAACCAGATTGAAACATCCAATAGGCAGAGGGGCTACATGGGACTGAAGTTTGAATGGGAGCACTCTTATTGAGAAAACCCTCAGAGAGTTTTCTCGGGGCATTGAAAAGTTAAGTGACTTGCCTAGGGTCACGCAGCAAATTCATATTGGAACAAGAACTTGAACCAGGCTCTTCTGACCTCCCTGGGAATCTCAGGTTGATTCCACATTAGATGATGTGGCAAGCAGAGGGGGGCAGTAGAAGGAGCCCTGCCTTTGGAATCAGTCTATTGATCCTGTCTCTGTCTCTTTCTGTTCTAGCTATGGGACCTTAGGGAAGTCAATCCACTTCTCTAGACTTTCATTTGGAAAATGAGAGGGTTGGATCAGCTTTGGCTCTGGAGGTTCCTCTAGGTTGAAGCTCTCATGGTGACAAGATGTCATTCTAGGGAAGAGAGGCAACTTTCTCAGCCCTTGTTGTCATGAAGATTTTACTCATGTAGGGTCCTAGTCCTCATTCCTCTCCAGGCTGCACTCAAGGCATTTCCTATTATACCTGCAAGTTGAGTAACCTCTACCCCCTTCCTTTTGTGTGTTTGTCTTCTCTCATTAGAATATAAGATCTTAGAGAGCAGAGACTGTCTTTCTCCTTATATCTTTCTCTGGCACTTAGAACAATGTCTGGTACACAATAAATACCTAATAAATGCCTTTTTGCATTCATTGATTCATTCACTGACTTAATCTTTGGTTCACTTACTCATTTAATTTCATTCTTTCATTCATTTGGTAGTCAATTTCAGCAAGTCACAGAAGAGTCAGAAGGGGCCCCAGAGGCATTTGATCTAATGGACACAAATCTCATCTATCACGTCCCTGGCAAATGGTCATACAGTCTCTGACAGAAGACCTCCAGTGGGAAGGGGGGAGGGAGAGGAAAATCCATGTCTTTCCTAATTAGCTCATTCCACTTCTGGATTCCAAGCTGCTCTGTATTTGCAATGCAGCAGCTTAAATGAATCACTCTCTCTCTCTCTCTTTCTCACTCTTTTGTTCTTATTCTTTGCATTTCTTCATTGTCTAGAGGCCCCTTTTGTTCTCCTTGGAGAGACTTCTAATGAGACATGTGTAAGACTCTGGAGGGAACATGCTGAAATGTTAATAGATCTTCCCCACCACAGGCTTCACTCAACAGCTTGGTCCTTTCTTTTTGGCCAAGGGTCTTCTTGTCTCCCTTATTCTTGTTTCTTGCTTTGCAATGCTGTAATCTAGACTCATTTGTCCCCCTCATCTATTCCTCATCCCAACTATCTCACTACTGCCCAATTCAGAGATGAGAAGACTGAGGTACCAAGAGGCCAGAGAAAGGGAGTGGGAGGCAGGGGGAGGAAGGGGCTATTGCCTTGATCAATTGAGGTATACAGTCTATCATTACATTCTCTGACTAGGTACACACACACACACACACACACACACACACTTTGTCTATACCTTATGATCACTCTTTCTGTCTCTCTCACGTGCACACTCTGAATCTCTGACTCTCTTATACTTATGAGTCTCATACTCATGTCCCTGTCTCAATACACACTTCATATCTTTCACACACACATACACACATACAGTGTCTATATCTCTCACACACTCTTTATACCTCTCATAAACACAAATACTTCTTGTCTTTCCTTCCTTCCTTCTTTCCTTCCTTCCTTCTTTCATTTCCTTCCTTTCTTCCTCTGTCTTTCCCTTTTTCTTTCTCTCTCTTTCCTTTCTTCCTTCTTCCCCACACTCACACGTATACACAGTATTCCTCTCATAGTTACTCTGTATGCATCCCCCTTTGTCTCTTATACGCATACTATGTCCCTATCTTTTAAACACATTTTTTTCTTTTAGTGAGGCAACTGGGGTTAAGTGACTTGCCCAGAGACACACAACTAGTGAGTGTTATATGTATGAGGTCACATTTGAACTCAGATCCTCTTGACTCCAGGGGGGGGTGCTCCATCCACTGTACCACCTAGCTGCCCCTTAAACACATTCTTTAAAAAAACATTTTATTGATATGTTTTGTTATATCACCTTAATTTACCTTGATTTACTGATATGCCTCTGTTTCCCCACTTAGAGAATCCTTTCTTTGAACAAAGAAAAACACGAAAAAATGCATTAAGGAAAACTAAGCAAAACATCAATCAAAAATGGCAGCATATGTAATGTTTCATACTCATAGCACCCCCACTATAGACACAGCTCTCCAAAGAAGGAAGGTAGCTGCATTCTTATATCTTTTCTCTGAAACCAAGCTTGAGCAATATAACAACAGAGTTCAGCTTCATTTTTTCCCATTTGCATTATTGTGATCATTGTGTGTGTGTGTGTGGTGTATATATTTTTCCCCAGCTCTTCTGATTTTACCATGCATCAGTACATATAAGTCTCCCCACATTTCTCTGAAGTCTTCATAGTAATCATTCTTATAGCATGATGATATTCCATTACATCCATGTTCCACACTTTTTTTAAAAGCCTTTCCTCAATTAATGGGAATCTGCTCTCTTTTCAATTCTTTGATTCCACAGTCACACAATACTCTTTATGTATGGCTCTCTCACAAATATACTTTGTGTTTATCTCACACAGATACACTGTGTCTGTAGAAGATGCACACTCTCCCCATGAATCTCTATCTATTTCACATACTCTCTTTACCTCTGTCCCTCTTTTTTTCACACACATCCTTTCTATCTCACTTTCACATACACATTTTCCTTCTCTAACACAGTGTACCTCTGTCCCATATTCACTCTCCATGTCCTTGTCTCATACAAACACTGCATCTTTCTCTCCTTCTCCCTCCTTCCCTGCCTCTTCCCTCTCTTTCTCTCTTCTTTCCTCTCTCTCCCTCTCCCCTCCAAACACACACACAGACATGCAAATGCATGCACATACTATAACTGTTTCTTACACAATATACATACAAAGTGCACATACCATATTTCAACACATAATCACTGCACCCTGGTTGTTGCTGTTATTGTTTCTGTTCAAAAATTGGTTTATGACCTTTCATCAAGTAATCGTTGTATGGTGTAATTCTGTTTGTCACATCGCTTGAAAGATAAACAGAGCAGCAATGTGCTCACCAGTGGCATATGGATACACATTTATCTCTAGTGCATTGTGAGCTGCTAACCTAGAATTCTCAAAGCACATGCATCATCACTATATTTCTAAAAGTCAACTTGCATGGTTGGTTTAGAGTGCTGCAGTACTAAAGGTATTGTCACTCAATCCAATAAAGATCTGGATAGAGCAGGCAGGAAAAGCTTCCATGAGTAAGTCATGTCATATGGTAAGACTTGCATGTTCCCAATTTTAATGTATATTCACAAGCACTCCATGCATCCTACTCTTGCACCAAAGACAGTTTAATAATAAATGATTTTTAAGTAATACCAGCACAAATTTTTAAGCTTCATATAATGGTCGTACCCCACTTCTTTGAAAAAAAATTGGCATAAATCTGTGTTGATTATGCAGTGAAATATAGTATTATTTCTTAAACATGTACATTTTCTGAATAAACAAGGATAAAAATCTTGTTTTGACCTCAATAATCAGGCTAATTGTCAGGAAATTTTTTTTGGGAGGTCCTTAACCCTACCAAGAACTGAGACACATGGACCCAGAAGCCTCCAATAAATGAATTTCTAAGCTTGCCAGCCACCCTATGAAGACTTACAACATGAGAGAAAAGGAGACTCCAGCCCATGGGAATATGTCTACTAGAACGTGCTTGTAATTTTGGCTCTCACTGGAGCCAGAGTAAAGCACTGAGATTCGGTGGGAAATAAGGCTAATGTTCAAAAGCCTCAAAGAATTAAGAGATGATGGAGGAGGCAGATGGACCTCGAAATGACAGTGGATTCACTGAAAGACCAGAGGTTTAGGAGCTGGATAAGAGAGGAGACTGCAGGGGCAGCTGGGTGGCACAGTGGATAGAGCACAGGCCCTGAAGTCAGGAGGACCTGAGTTCAAATCTGGTCTCAGACCAAACACTTCACACTTACTAGCTGTGTAACCCTGGGCAAGTCACTTAACCCCAACTGCTTAACAAGAAAAAAGAAAAAAAAGATAGGAGACTGAATGGAATGAGGTTTTGTCTACAACACTGAAAGACGATACTTGTACTGTCTGAAAACATATAACTTGGTCGCTGTCCAAGGTATTTCTGAGCTCTAATTATGAACAATAGTTTGCCAAAGGGTTGCACAAAATGATCCACTGGGATGCATAATAGCTGAGGATCAAAGGCTCACACATAGATCTAGAGTTGGAAGAGATCTAGGGGGGAACAATAATTTAACCTACTCATTTTATAAATGAGGAAACTGAGGCAAAAGGAGGTTAAGGGATTTGTCTAAGATCACATAGGTAGAAATGGAAGGGCAGCATAGTTTTTCATCATGCAACTAGCCACTATCACCCTCTTCATCCCCCCTTCTTCCATCTCTTCCCAGTGTGGGCTGCCCTAGACAGTCAGTTCAACACTTCTCCCTAAGCAGGCAGATTGGTAAAAATTTACCTTGTGAGGAATGTTGAGCAAGTGTATTATTATTGCCATTTTCTAGATGTGGAAACTGAGGGCAAGGAAGTTGAAACTATTTGCCTAGTATAATAGGAGGTTTGGATTGGTCATTGGAATCTCAGTTTTTAAGAATATGCTTGGTTTGTTCCTTGTGACACTATATTTGCCCCTGTGGCCTTTGGAGCATGCACAGTCATTGGTTTCTGTCATCTTGTCATGTGAAGAATAGGAGTTGTTCAATTGTCTGTTGATCCAGAACTGAGAGTGCTTAGGTATGGCTCTTTTCTCTCTGGCTGTGATTGAGAGAAAATATGTTGTAAGCCTCTGGGTATGGAGGGAGACCTCAGGCAGCCTTTAGTATCCCCATGCAGACTTGCATGCATTCTATGAATATGAGTCTGTATACATTGCCTTTTTGAATTTGTTTTTTTTTTCCTAATCAAGTGGAATTGTAGGTGACTAGGCTGTGACCTTAGGAATTTTGAAAGATTGGGAGATGGATTCATCGGAAGTCGAGGAGTTGTAGTGCATGCCTGATTTTATGAACAGCTAAGCCTGATTCGGAGGAGTCTCAGATCCTGCATAGAAGTATACTGAAGGCAGCCAAGAGGAAGCTACACCTACTCATCCATCATCTACGCCACAGTTGGAAGTAAATGTGGTGGAGTAATGCTTTGTAGTAATTGCTTTAATTCCGCTCTTCCCAGGGACTGAGGTCATATGGAGGAACGTGTACTAGTTCAGGATTTCTGTTCTTGCTATATCTTCTGAGGAAATATCACTTTGTAAGAGTGAATTGATGTTAACTGGTTAGATGAAACAGGGACACTAATCACTAGCAATTGACATAAGGGAGAATATATCATGATGAGGGTTTGAGAAAGATCACCATTTCCCCTCAGGGAACACCCCTTGAACTCTGAGGACACAACTCATCAGTGTCAATATGAGTTGGGATAAGGATTTTAGGAGATCATAAGGGTCATTAGGGTCACAAAGCCATCAGGCAGCAGAAATGGTATTCAAACTCAGATCTTTCCATGTCCAAGAACAGTAAATAAATTCAAGAGAGAGAATATTTGTTCTATAATGTCACAATGCCCAATAACTAGATATTATCATCCCTACCCTGCCTGTCTCTCTGGGCTATTGGAGAGAGATCAAAAAAGACCATGAATGTGGAAGCCCTTTGAAAAGTTATAGAAACTCTTCAAGCAAAAGTCATTCTTATGCTTTGGGACATTTCTCTGGAGAGAACAGGGGACAGCAAGGGCCCCAACTCTCAGAAATCTCTCAGTCTAGTGACTGACCTGAAAATGAAAAGAATTCTCATGCATTAATGATGTCCTCTGAAAATTTACCAATGCTATCTGAGGATGGATCTTGAGAGGACGGAATTATGGGTGGGAAGGGGGAGGGTTAGATTTTGATTACAAATTTTCCTTGTGCTACTAAGGCCCTGAGCGCTGACCAGAACAGGGCCTCACCTGCTCAGGTTCATGACTTGCAAAGACCATTTTCTCTCTCTCTCTCTAAGCATACCTGAAATTAACATCTCACAACTTGTATGTCTTAGGAGGAGATGGGATTGCAGGGGGTATAGGAGGGCGGAGAAGTGAAGTCATCCTTATGACCTTTTCTCTGGCACTTTGAATAGAAATGACACTATGGATTAGAATCAGAAGGGACATAATGGGCAGCTGGACTCCTGCTCCTCCATGCATGGCAGTGACAATAAAACCTGGGCTTCCCTAGCAGAATCTACCTATGATATATCTGCCATTCCAGAAGAGGCCGCAACCTATGGGGGAGTAATTGGGCTGTTAAAAAGTGGTCCTCATCCATCACTGCCCTAAGCAGCATGTTTTATATTCATCTGCAGATGAAGATAAAAATGTGGTGGGCTGCCCTCCCTGAGCCCAGAGAAGGGGTGATTGCAAAAAAGGAAAGCCTTCATTTTTCATTCCATACACTCCTCTTGGCTTCCATCTCAGACCCAAAAGCTGGGCATACTCTAGCTGCTAGAGATAACATGAGAGAAATGACCAGGTAAGATCTCAGACAGAGGCAGGGTCCAACTAAAGGACATTTGTGATATTAATGTCCTCCATGAGGTGGGCATCATTTTGTTTGACACTCTATCCCTCCCCAAATGAAAGAGGGTAGAATCACAGGATCATAGCTTTATGGCTGGATATGACCTTTGAGATTATCTAGTCCATCACTCTCATTTGTAAAATGAGGCACAGAGAGGAGAAAAAGTGACTTACCCAAGATCATAAAGGTAGTAAGTAGCAGAGTAAGAAATTGAGCCAGGTCTTCTGACCCAAAACCAAGCACATTTCCCACTATGCTATGTTCCCCTCCTCTCTTCTGATTTCTAGCTCTGGGAGGCCAAATGTGCTTTTACAGGCAGGGGTAAAAGCCTTGCTTGGCATTGAGAATGCTTTGTGTCCAATACAGTTGTATGACTTTAGGCAAATCAATTAACATCTCTGGGCCCCAATTTCTTCATCTACCAAATGAGTTGTTGCTGCTGCTGCTACCATTGAGAATGTTGGACTAGAATCAGGGCTTCTGAAACTTTAACCCCCTGGTGACCCTTTTTGGAAATGTCTGCAACCCTCTTGGCATTGCACGGCCTGAGGGCATGCACAGTGCAAAGCACATATGCTTTGTGTTCAGAACCAAGACTGGTGCTGCCTGAAACACCTCAGATTCATTACACGTTTGATTTTTAATTAATGTTTGGTCGTTGCACTTTCAAAAACCTTTTACTGTTGCCAAATTTTTCACAACCTCATATGGGGGTCACGGCCCACTGTTTAAGAAGTACAGGACTAGATGACCTCTAAGTTTCTACCAGCTCTATAGCTATGATCCTGGATCATCTAACCTTCCTCGGTTTCCTCATTTAAAAAATGAGTGGCTGAACTAGGTGGCCTCTAACATTTCACATTCAATGTGTAAGAGGAATGGTTGGGAGTTAGAAAGGAGACTTACAGTGGATAGCAGGGAAAATGAAACCAGGTTCCTTGGGCTAAAATGGGTCCCCCCACCCTTGAAGTCTTCAGGCAAAGTCAGGATGATGATTTTTCAGGAATGTTGTATGGGGGACTTTTGTTTAGGCCTGGATTGGACCAGATGACCTCTGAGGTTTTAGCCAATTCTAAGATGTGATTCTGAAATAATTACGTGATCCAACTATCTTGAACTTCATTGAAAGGGGTGAATCCAAATCCTAGACATCCTCTAGACAAGCTCAAGTCCCAGGCCTTCCAGGGATCCCACAGTGAAGTCTCCCTCTTCAGAAATCCTCTATTCATTATTGTCCACTTCCTTTCTTACGGTAACCAGCATTCACTGTCAGGAATAGTCATGTCCCTTGTTCCCTGCCTCATCCTCCATTTTAGACCATAAATTCCATGAGGACAGATACTGGGTATTATTCTTCTTTGTAGCCTCCACAGTGGTTCTACACAGAGTAAGTGACCAATAAATGTTTGTGAAAGAGAGAGAAGGAAGTAGGAAGAAAGGAAGGAAGGGGGAAAAAGGAAGAAGGAAAGAAGAAAGGAAGGAAGGAAAAGAGGTAAAAAGGAAGGAAGGAAAGAAACAAAAAAGGAATGAAATAATGAAGGAAAAAGGAAAGAAGGAGAGAGGGAAGAAGAAAAAAGGAAGGAAAGAAGGAAAGAGAGGGAAAGAACAAAGAAAAGAAGGAGGGAGAGAGGGAGGGGAAGTGAGAGGAAAAGCAGGAGATAGAGAGGTAACAGAGAGGAGCCAAATAGGGAAAGGAGAAGATGGGGTGAGAGGAAGAGGAGAGGACCAGAATGGTGTGTTTGGCATTGGAAAGAGAATGGGTTATGTAATCAAGTGTCCTTTATCAAAACTCCACCTGTACTTATTGCCACCTGTGTGACCTTGGGCAAGTGACTGAATCTCTTTGGGCCTCAGTTCCCTCATCTGTGAAATAAGGAAGTTGGGCTAGATAGCCTCTAAGATCCTTTCCAGGTCTATACCTGTCTCCTAAGTGAGAAGGGGAGGGGAAAGTGGATGGAAGAGGAGAGAAGGAGAAGGAAGGTAGAAAAGAGAGGAGAGAATATATTGGGAGTGGAAGGAGAGAGCTAGACTAGAAGAGGCTCCTTAGCCTTTCTGCTTGGCAAGTTATCAGAAATGTTAGGCCACTGTTACAAGAAGGCTCATTTATTGGCATTTCCTTCCATTAATTCTATGTCCTTTGAAACCCTCTCTCAGCTTTCTGCCCATGAACTTTCCTGCCATTGGTGGTCACCAGAGCAGGTAGTAGACGTAAATACTCAGCAATAAAATAACAGAGCAGCTTGCAGACCAGGCCATGCACCATGTGGAATCCACCTCGCAACATCTCCTTTATTACTGCCAACCCTTTTAAACACATACATTTTAAAATAAACTCGTCTTTCCCTAGGAAGATCATCTGGAAGAGGAAAACACATTAAGATGGAGAACAGCTTTTCATCTCATTATCTTACCACGAGACTGCAGATTGTATTGTTTTTAAATGGGAGAAGATGGGCACGCATTGGGTCTCACTTATTTTTTCTTCCATCATTGCTGATGAGATTTTCAAAGACTACATGGGGAATGAATTATCAGAACTGATTCTTTGATTTCATTGATTTATAGCATGTCTGAAGTGGAAGGGGCCCTTCAGGATAGAACTGAAGAGACAGCAAGAACCTTAGCAGAGAGACTATCGGAAGTGGAAGGGTCCTTAGAACATAAAATGTTAGAATTGGAGAAACCTTTAAAAAGTGGTTTTCAGGACTGCCATGGACCTCAGAATAGAAAATATCAGAGGTGGTAGGGGCCTTAGAGCAGGGGATGTCAGAGGTGGGGGGGGGCCTTAGAACAGGAATGTCAGGGCTTGGAGGGGCCTTAGAGCAAGGAATATCAGGTGTGAGAAGCCTAGCTTGGAAATCATAGTCCAATCTCATTTCATAGATGAAACAGACTCAAATTGAGAAATCAACTTTTTGATGGTCACAGTAAGTTAAAGAGTAGAGCTCAGATTACATTTCAAATCTTTTGCCTCTTAATCAAGTCCTTTCTGCCACATCTGACTGATTTCACATTTCAGTGGATCCAATTGTACTTTGTTTAAGAAGTGCAACCCTGGGACAGCTAGGTGGTGCAGTAGATAGAGCACTGGCCCTGAAGTCAGGAGGACCTGAGTTCAAATCTGGCCTCAGATCAAACACTTGACATTTACTAACTGTGTGACCTTGGGCAAGTCACTTAACCCCAATTGCCTCACAAAAAAAAGAAGTGCAACCCCACACCAACCTTGCTCCTTTTCATGAGCGTGAATTTACTTTATTCTCCAAGGTCTGGCCAAAAACTTCTCTTAGAGATATAATCCTGAAGGTGTCCTGCTAGCTACATAATTATCATCAAAGCAGGGATTTGGAACAAAGCATGGCTATCTCATAGCATCTCAACCTAGATTGTTGTTGTTCTTGCCTTCCCCTCTCATTCTCTTTGCAACGGAGTTCCAGAAAATCTCTGGGGTATGGGAAATTCCTGAATCTGAGACCCACATAGATTATATCAGTTTTCTCTGATAGATCCCTCATCTTCAAGGCTTGAAAAGAGTTTGCATGCACAAGATCTTCCTAAGGGGTTAACGAGAGTTACAAGGAATTTCTAACCCTAAATCAAATAGTTACCTGGGTCTATAGACCACAAATCAGCTTCAGAAACAGGGATGTCTAGAAATGGATTATTTGCTTATCTGGACGGATGGATGTTTTGCATTCCAAAACAAGTGAGTCCCTGGAGGCAAGACTGAAAATAAAAACTTCACACAGCAAAGACTCTGGGAACTGACATATCCCTCTTATTATGGTGAGAAAGAAGCTAATTATTCTTTTCTAGTCTAATACTAGCTGTGTTAACACGTCCCCATTTCTTCCTAAAAGATCTGAGACCTCTAGAATCTAATGAGAGAGAAAGAGAGACAGACAGACAGACAGAAACAGAGAGAGATAGAGACAGAGACAGACAGAGACAGAGACAGAGAGCTTCATATGGGGAAGATATAATATATTTTCATTGAGGTTCCCAGTTGAAATCAGATGTTGGTAGCAGAGAGAAACTCCAACACTACATGTCCAGAGGAACAACACCTAGGGATGACCATGAGTATAGCATGGATGACTAGGAGTTCCATAGAATAAGATCTAATAGTGACCATGAGACTAGACCTGGCAGAAACTATATGCCAGTCTAGCAAGAACAGCACCATGGCATGACCAAAAGACACTGGCAGACGACACATGAATTGCTCCTCTGTGTATGATTCCTGGACACATTCATTGCCTTCACTTACTTCACTTCTGCATTGTATCCATTCTTCTCACTGATAACGTGCATATTTGTAGGATGCTGTGCTATCAGCTTATGGAGATGGTGGTAAATGACCTATTACTACTTTTCTCACTATACTATCTCATTAAATACCTTTGATTTGAACTGATTCTGTCTTCTGACTGACTAGTACAAGTAAACACGTTGGTAGGGGTTTGTGGGTTGGATGTATACCCACAGAAT
Organism: Vombatus ursinus; assembly: GCF_900497805.2. Classification (NCBI taxonomy): domain Eukaryota; kingdom Metazoa; phylum Chordata; class Mammalia; order Diprotodontia; family Vombatidae; genus Vombatus; species Vombatus ursinus. The sequence goes on along the minus strand of NW_020941065.1, from coordinate 13,386,980 downwards.
ACCTTGAAGTAACTTTTTTAGATGCCTCAGATATGAAAGGGGAGGGCACCATTTAATGAACTGACACTGATAAGTTGGAACACATCTAGAGAAGTGTGACCATTTTGGTTGGGGACCTGAAGGTTATACCATATCATGAGCAGTGGAAGGAATTGGGGAAATTTGGTCTTAAAAGGAGAAGACTTAAGGAGGACATGATAGTTGCCTTCAAGCATTTGAAGGTTGACATGTGACAAAAATCTTAGTCTTGTTATTTGGCGCAACAGTACAGAATTGGGAGGAAATTACAAAGAGGCAGATTGAGGCTAAATGTAAGAGAACATTTTTTAGCATGTAGAGATGGCCCAAAGTAGAATGAACTGCTTTGGTAGGTGGTGGTTTTCCCATCACTGAACGTCTTCCAGCAGAGGCTGTTTGATATCTTGTAGGGGATGCTGTCCAGGTAAAACCTGAGCTAGATGACACCTTCTAAATTTCAATTTCTCTAATTCCCTGATTCTGAAGATTAAACTGAAAATCAGGAAATCATGGCTGTCAGTCAAACAGCAGTTGCTATTTGTCCTTCATTCACAAAGAGGACCATGACACCAGGAAGGTGATGTCATGACTTGTGAGCAAATTGGATTTAAGTGAGGCAGGGCTGTACAAAGTCACCAGCCATACTCTCTCCTCTGGAGCTATCTGGGTCCAGTGGCAAGATATAGATCAGGAAGACAGGAGATGGCCCCAGATGTAGTGGCCATTTTCTAATCTTGGCCTTTTTAAGCTCAGGTCTTTCCCAGGTCTCAGTTTGTCTGAGGCAACACCCATTCAGAGATTAAGGCTAGGTAAGAAGAAATGGGACAAAGAATGACTTCTTTTACCTAGTAAAAAAAAAAGGAAAGAAAAAGAAAAAATCAATCTGGGAGGGGAAGATGCTCAGGGTTTCTGGCCAAAGCAGAAACAGTTGCTATTTACACTTACTCTGAGCATCAGAGCTCAAACCAAATGATCAAATGAGGCTTAGGCTGGGAACTATTGTTGGCCAATCAATGGGAACCAGAGTAGTTTGGGTTTAAGACATGGTCCTTAAAAAAAGAGATCTAACCTGCAAACCCCAAGATATCTTGCAAGGTTTCAGAGATCAAAATTTATATTCTTTTGGGCACAGCACCCACCTGTAAGGGTGTGATTCCCTGTGTGAACAGAGAGAGAGGAGGGAGGTAGAGAAAGAGGGAAGGAAGGAGAGAGGGAGGAGGGAAGCAGTCAAAAAGCAGTAGCCAAGGACAAGCAAAAGACTGAAATTCAGGTAAATGGGCAAATAGTTTAGGGGATAAGATAGTCTTTCTAAAAAAATCAGGACCCTCCAGACCTACTTGGGTCAGAGTCACTACAGCCCCCTCTGCCAACCATATTGTTGACTTTGTAAAACTATGGAGGTAATCATGAAGGCTTCTCAAATAGCAGTACATTATCCCCAGATAAACTGGCCAGAAAACCTATATGGATCTGCACTGCATGGGTATTTTAGACTAAGATGGTTTTTGTATTGAACTGTCTAAACATCTTAAGGCTGAGAAAATTCTGTTTCTCTGAGCTTCCATTCTCTTAGTCACCATGGTGACCAGTTGTCCTCACCTCTAAGTGCCCCAATTGCAGCCCAGTTTACCTTCTGGCCAGTGTTGATAGGTGGAAACATTGCCAGTGGGAGCTTTTTCGATGGATGGAAGTGGCTTCTTGGAGAAGGTCCAAAGAGCTAGGGAAGGTGGGAACAAAATTGACATGTATAGCCAGCATGGCAAGAGGGCAAGAGTTCTGAAACAAGACTCAAGGAAGCCACCACTCTGCAATCACCTCATTGGATGACCTTCCACAAGTCATGTAACCCCACTGGGTCTTGATTTCTTTACTGTTAAATGAGAGTATTGGATTAGACGATCACTAAGTCCCCTTTCCACTCTGATAGACTATAGTTTTTGCTCTAATGTCCCATTCCTCCAGCTCTGACATTCCCTTTTCTAAGGCCCCTCCAGCTCTGACTTTGTTCTAAGCTCTAAGATCCTTAACATCTCTAATATTCCATTACTCTATGATTCTAAGGTTGCCTCTAACTGCTGCCATACCTCTTCTCCCTTGAGTCACCCTAGCATGAGATGGTTGCTCCCTTTTGAGTTGTCAGTACCTGAAATTGTGATATCCAGCCTTACTTCCTACTAATGAACAGTTTGTAACACGCTCAAGGAGGTGATGTTTTGCTAGCAATGCTGTGGGAAGCCTGGGATGGGACACACGGAATATAATAGATCAGCAATGGAGACCCCATGGGAAATTCTAAACAGCATCACTACATACCCCAGTGGCTCACTCTTGAGGAATGACTCTGAGAATCCCCGACTCTTTATTGTTTCTGTACACCAAGGCCTTGAACTCCATCAACAAAGCAGGATAGCCAATTAGTTCAATCAAGTGGTCATTCTAAGGTAGACATGGTTCATGGAAAAAGCCTTGGACTGGGAGTCAGAATATTGGGTGTCTAGTTCTATTTCTGCCATTAACTTACCGTATGACATAATCCCATTTCCTTTGCCTCTCTGTACCTCAGTTTCTTCATCTATAAGATGAGAACAATATTTGCCCTATATATCTTTTGAGTTTGATTTTTTTCCCCACAGATCTAGGACCTCTATGAGCTACCATTTTACAGAATCACGGTCTCACAGTTAGAAGGGACCTAGCTGTTGCTGGGTTGTTTCAGTTGTATCTGACCCCATTTGGTTGTTTGGTTGTTTTTTGGCAGAGATACTGAAGTGATTTGCCATTTGCCATTTCCTCCTCCAAGAATGGACCTAAGAAACCATCTATTCTTACCCATACTAGAATAATAATATCCTCTACATCATACTGCAGTACTTGAACAAGAGTTTTGCCTACAAAATTTCCCCTGGCAAGTGGGAATATATAGTGTCCCACATTTGAGGACTGGGTATGAGAACAAACATTCTACTTTTTGATAGTTCTAATCATTAAGCAGTTTATCCTCCATCCCCAGGAATGTAAAATCTACCTTTTCAACTTCCATCCATTCCTCCTAGTTCTGATCTCTTTAATGATCCTTTCTAGAATGTTCCCAAGAATAAAAGTCAAGCTCATTGGCCCATACTCACTCACACTTAGACTCAGTCTCTTGAATTCTCCTTTTTATCAACAACTGCATTGCCTTCATGGGGCAACTTTGACCCTGAGACCCCTTTGCTTCTGATTGATGACTCCCTCACCAGGGCTATTATTTAAAAAAAAAGAGTCTCATCTAGACATACTTCATCTCACACATATCTCCATGATTGCCCCTTCCCACCAATTGTATGTTGTCTTTCTCCTTAGAATAAAAACTCTTTTAGTAAGTATAATGTCATTTTTTTGCTTGTATTTGTAGCACTAGCTCTAAGCACAGTGACTGGTACATAGCGTACAATGAATATTTGCTCTATCTATCTATCTAGATTGAAGACTATTATCTTTGCTTTTTAAACACAGGAACATTTATCTTTCTCTAGTCTTTTGAGACCTCTTCCATTTCCCATGATCTTTCAAATATCAGTGATAGTGGTTCATTAATCACATCTTTCAGGACCTATGGATATAGGTTGCCTTGTCAAGGGAACTTGAATTCATCTAGGCAACTAGCCATTCTCTTCCAATCTCTATCCTTATCTTGGATATGAACTCTACATCAGCCATTTTGGTTCTGTCATTTCCAGTGAGATAGTCATTATCCTTGACAGAGAAAACAAAAACAAAACGGGAAGTGAGCAGTTTTGTCCTCTCCCTGTTGTAAATTATCATCATCCCAGCCACTCCAATGCAGCTCTCCTATTTCTTTGACCCTCCTCTTTCCATTAATATAAATTAAAAAACTCATCCTTTTTCTGTTGACTTCATGGGACTCAGCTCATTCTGATCATTTGCATCCTGACATTAGTTTTTACAGGACTGTATAATGCTTTTACGATTAGCCTATTATCTGCCCTTGCTTTTTTTTTCTGCTTGTATCTTTAAAAAATCTAAGTTAGTTGGTGAGTTCTGGTCAACTTGTCAGACATCCCTGACACCTCTGAGAAAAGAAGCACCATCTATTCCATTTTTTGTGAGGTGATCAGGGTTAAATGACTTGCCCAGGGTCACATAGCTAGTGAGTATCATGTGTCTAAGGCTGAATTTGAACTCTGGTCCTTCTGACTCCAGGGATGGTGCTCTATCCACTGCGCCACCTACCTGCCCCTCATCTACTCCTATTTTTTTCCTGATACACCTGATACATTTTGTGTCTCCATTATATTAATCCTTGGAGGATAAGCAAGCTACTTTGTCCTTTGAGCATCTAACTTCTCCTCATCCAGAAAAGAAGATATACCACAGACATGGTATGTGTCTTATTTTACTCTAAGGACACAGTTTCCATTCCTCTTGCTTTCCTCCTTTGCTATTGACAGCCTATAGAATTAAGTTAAATTTAAGAAGATGGACATTCTTTCATTCTCCTACCTACTAAAAAGAATTGATTCTCTTTTGTTACATCTCAATTCCCATTTTTCCCCTTATGAAGGCTCACTTCTGCTTGCTTCAGCAACACTTTATTGTCCTTAATAGCCTGGAATGTGGAGAGACATTCCTTGAGTCTCTTCATTTTATCTTTCAGGAGATAAAAGCGATCAACACTTAAAACTCAGATTGCAGTCACTTGGTTGTGGTAAAAATCGGTACATCTTGAACTTAGTGTAAGCCATTGCAAAATCCACCCTACTTTCCATACTGATTAATATATTCAGTCTTGTTCTTTTAAACTATTTGTGATTGGGCTAATAGAGAGCATGGCACAGTGGGTAGAGTACCAGTTTCAAAGTCGGGAAGAGCTGGGGTCAAGTTCTAATTATGACATATATGTGCTATGTGAACCTACATAAGTTAATTAGCTTCTCACTGCTTTAGACAGTTCTCTAAAATTATACTTTGCAGGAAAGGGGTTGTCTTACATTGATAGAGGGAGCTTCTTCAATCAAGAATTCCCTAGAAAGTCCTTAACTTAGGGTCTGTAGACTAAAACAATTTGCAAACTGTATTTCAACAGAATCGATTTTCTATATAATCCTATTTATTTTATTTTATGCACTTAAAATAGTTCCATGATTCTGGGCAAATCACTTAACTGCTTTCTGCCTCTGTTTCCTCATCTGTAAAATGGGGTTAATAATACCATTTGCCTCTCTTACAGGTTTGTTGTGAGCATAAAAATAGATAATATTTGTAAAAATGCTTTGCAAACCTTTAAATGTTATAAATAAATAGACTCAGTTAAAATACTGAGTTTTTTTTTTAATTTTAAGTGAGTCAATTGGCTTCACCTGTGACCTAGGCCAAAGGACACAAAAAAGGTTAAGAAACTCTGCCCAATGAAATCAAAGGTCTAGTTGCTATCATTTCTGGCTGTTCAAATCTTACCCCTAAGTATACTTTGAAGACTTTTACAATCAATTCTCACCTCTCAATAGCTTGAGAGCCTGCCTGACTTTCTCTACTTACTCTTGACTTGCTTTAGTGATTAGTTAATTCTTCCAAAGGTTGAAGAACGAACAAGGGCAAATTAAACTCTGGATCTCATTATAACTAACAAGGAGTATCTGGATTTTTGCACGGAAATGACGACCTTCTTTTGGTGGGAAACAATGGCTTTATCTAAAATATGTGATAGGGGAGAAGAAAAAAGCTGGAGATGATCTGACATTAAACTTTGGTTTTGATAGAGTAGATTTTAATGAGTTTGAGAAACTTTCAGGTTTTAGGTAGGACCCTTCATGCTAAAATTCTATGGCGGAAATCAGTCCAGAATGAATTGAAAGCCCCCAGGAATGAAATTCTAATGACAGTGGGGAAAAAAATTTCAGTAATGAGGAAGAGAGGACTCATCAATGAATTTAGATTTTTAAAAAGACCTATATAAGAAGTCAGGGAAGATAAGGAAGGATGGATATAAAAATGTAGAATAATTCTGTGCTGAATCTCCAAATAAGCAGGGCCTATGAAGGAAAGCTGACGACAACCAAAAGGAGCTTCTGATTTTTTGGTGTTGTTTTTAGATACACTGGGAGGAAAAAGGAAAAGAAAAAAAGATACAGGATCTCTGTTAAGGGGAACCAGGACTTGAAACAGGTGAAGACCAGAAAACAGGACTGTTCAACTCATTGTGCTTTTGTTTTTTCTGCTAGGGACAATATTCTTTGGACTGGGGGGAAAACACAAAGAAAAATAGCTAAAGAAGAGCTGATGATGCCCAGTAAGATAAGGTCAAAGACAAAACAGAGATTTCCTTGGTGAGCTAGTGTTCTCTAGCCAAGCTGAACTACATTTTCCAGTACTGAAAAAATTGGCAGATATGTGTCAGGGTAGATAGCTAAGTGGTGCAGTGGTTAGGGCTCTGAACCTGGAGTCAGGAAGATCTGAGTTGGAATCTTGCCTCAGATACTAACTAGCTACATGAATCAGAATCAGTGAACATTTATTAAGCACCTACTACATGCCAAGCACTGGGCTGAACTCTGGGGACACAATGAAATGTGTTAGAGGATCCCTGCCTCAAGGAGCTCACAATCTAATGGGTAGGGAGAGACAATACATAAAAAGAAGCTGAGAAGGGGTGTGGGGGGAATAGATGAAGTTCTGCAGCCAAGGTGGGAAATGATCTGAGGAAGTGTGAGCTACAAAATTGAATTCATCTTGCCGAATGATGAGTTTCTGAAGATCATGAAGTCCAAGAGATGAGCCTGGTGGGAAATGACCCTACAGAATTTGCTGAACTTGCCTCAGTTTCCTCATCTTTAAGATGGGGATAAGAAGAGTGCCTACCTGGAAGGGTGGTTAGAAGTATCAAATGAAATAATATACTTACCATGCTCTGCAAACTTTAAAGTGCTAATTAAATGCTTTGTTGTTGTTTTTGTCATTGTTATTGTGTGGCCACCTGGGTCTCTTCCAATTCTGAGCTTTTGTGATTCCATAAAAATGCCTTCTTCATAGTGATCCTGTGTCACTGTCCCTCTTTTACAGGTAAGTAAAAGGAGGTCCAGAGGGATTAAGTAGCTTGCAGCTAAATGGGAAAATGGATTAAACGTTGGACCTGGAGGCAGGGAAACGTGAGTTCCAATTCTGCCTCAGACACTTACTACTTGTGTGACCCTGGGCAAGTCACTCAAACTCTAGAATGACTCATTTTCATCATCTGTAAAATGAGGAGAAACAAGTCAACTAGCTGCACTGCCCAGGATGCAGTTCCCAAATCATCTCCAGGCTTTCCTCAGTCATTCAGTCGGTCAATAAATGCTTAGTAAGCACTTACTCTGTGCCAGGCACTGTACTGAGCACAGAGGATATAAAGGCAAAAGACATGGTCCCTGCCTTCAAGGAGGCTCCATTCTAATGGAGGAGGTTGAATTAGATGATCTTTGATCTTCCTACCCATTCTGAATCTAGGATAATAGGAAAACAAAAGGACCTCGAGAGGCAAGGAGGGAAAGTGGTATTATTCTGGTTTTACAGAAGAGGAAATTGAGGCCCAGAAAAATGAAATAATTTGCTCAAGGGCACACAGTGTTGTAAGTGGGATACAAACCCAGGCCTCCTGCCTCCAAGTCTCAGACCATCTCTCCTATACCACAAGGCCTCTCTCTCCTGAAGGTCACTTGCTTCTCTCCTTCTGTCTTGAGGGTCTCAAATTGGATGCCCAGAATGGAGAGTGAATTGGATTTGTCTTTATGCTGACACCAGCATCCAACGGGGATGCTGCCTCAACTCCCCTCTACCACAAGCCAACTGTAAGAGTTTCCCCTCCCCCATCGCTTCTTTCTTTGGCATCTCTGCTAATTCCCTCCACTGCCTTCATCAATAACTGTCCAAACAGGCCCACTGATGCTTTCAGAAGGCATGTCTTGTCATTTCCCACTTACTACGGTTGATGGATAGTGACCACCTTATCCACCAGAGGCCTAGCCAACCGGCATGACATGTAAATGTGTTCCCAGTTCCCTCCGTGTGCTCTGCAGACGCTGCTGAAAATTGGCAGAAATGTAAGCCCGGTCTGAACATCAAAGAGCATCTGTCTTCCTATCTAAACGAGGTGGGGGGAAGAACATCTCCCTGCAACACACAAAGCCAGGGGCTCTAATTATCTGGCACCGATTAAGAGACTCCGGAAGAGGCCATTCATATGCTGGCCTCCTCCAATCGCTCATGGATATGCTGATTGGAAGCAATGCTCACTTGGACAGCACCCTCCAAACCTTCAGAAGAGAATAATACAAAGTCTTAGAGGTCTCTTCCTGTGGGCTTTTGTGGACTGGTTTTAGTTCTAGCATCTGACTTCTCCTTTGCATTGCCATTTTTCATCAGTCACAATAAAGTGCTTGTTGAATTGAATTGAATTGAATTGAATTTCCCTTCCATTCTCTTCCTCCTTCCCCCGAAATGCTGGTTGCTAAAAGGCTCTACTATGGCCTGGAGATGACAGGATAGCAGACAGAATGGCCCCCTTGCTCAGTCCCCCTGGATCTGGCCAGTGATAGAATCACTCCCCCAGCCCAGTTTCCATGCTCCCTTAGCAAGAGACCCAAACTGCCCCATTATCCCATTTCTTGGAGAGAAGATCAGGACACTGCCAGGCCTGGCAGGACAGTGAGCCTCTGTTTCCCAGTGGACACAACACTATCAGGACTGTGCTGGTGGAGGCGGGAGCAGAGGGGAGGGAGGCAGGATGAGTGAACAGAGCCCATGTGTGGAAGAGAAGTAGGAGGATACCCTATGGAAACCAGGGCAGCAGGAAACAGAGAACATTGTAATAAAACATTCCATACACTTATATCAACCTGCAAAGAGGTGGTGATGGATTTAGAGTCAGAAAAACCTAGGTTCAAATCCAGACTCAAACACTTGCTAGCTATGTGACCTTGGGTAAGTTGCTTAACTTATGTAGGCTGAGTTTCCACCTTTGTAAACTGAGGAGATTAAATTCAGTGACCTCTTAGCTTCTATCTAACTCTACATCTGGACAGGTGGGTGGTGCAGTGGATAGAGTGCTGGGCTTAGAATCAGGAAGACTCATCTTCATGAGTTCAAACCTGGTCCCAGACACTTACTAGCTGTGTGACCCTGAGTAAGTCACTTCACCTTGTTTGCCTCAGTTTCCTCATCTGTGAAATGAGTTGGAGAAGTAAATGGCAAACCACTCCAGTATTTCTGTCAAGAAAATGTCAAAAAGGGTCATAGAGAGGCAGACATGACTAAAATGATTGAACCACAAAAAATTCTACATCTGTGATCTTTTAACTAGAAGGCTGGAATTGGAATCAGGAAGACATGGGATCAGACCTTTGACTGAATTCAAACTTCACAGAAGAAATCCTTGGTGAAGTTTGGGTTCAAAGGGCCACACTTGAGGACCTAGAGGGCCACATGTGGCCTCAAGGCCAAAGGTTCCCTACCCCTGAATAAACCCTTTAAGGTTTCAAAGTACTTTACATGTGTCAATTCATTTTATCCTTACAAAACCCTGTGAAGCAAGTGCTGTTAATATCCCCATTTTACAGATGAGAAAATTGAGGCTGAGAAAGGTTTAATGACTTGCCCAGAATCACACAGTATCAGAGTCTGGATTTGAACTAAGGTCTTCCTGACTCCAAGTTCAGTGTTGTAACCTCTTCAAACCACAGTTTCTTCCTCTGCAGGACGGGAATAATAATAACACCCACTTCATGAGGTTGTGAGGATGAGATGAGATAATGGATATAAAATAGGAACAGACCTTTGAAAACATCAATTCCAACCTTATTGTTTTGCAGATGAAGAAAATGAGGCTGTAAAGATAAAAAGGTTTTCCCAAAGTCATGGGATCCTAGATCTCCAGCTCATCCAATTCCCTTGTTTTACAGATAAAGAGACTGAGGTCCAGGGTACTTAACCTTGTCCAAGGTTAAACCATTAATGAACATCAGAAGTGGGATTTGAATCCAGATCTTCTGACCCCAGAGGCAGTTCCATTTCACCCCATTGCTTCTTAGATAATGTATGTAAAGCATTTTGTCAACCTTAAAGCTCCATATGAATATCTATTATTGCCAGTTTCACAACATAATGGGATTCTTGTGTTAGACAAGGGCCCATAGAGATGATCTAGCACCTTTAACAGAATAAAAAACTGAAGCCCAAAGGGGGAGATGGAATTTGATTGCAATCAATCAACTGGTATTGATTAAGGGCTCATTAGATACCAGGCACTGTCACAGATTAACACGGCCAATTAGTGGCAGAATTTCTTTTGCCAGAGTGCCTGACCCTCAGATAGGGAAAAATCCTCCAATTTTAATGTAGTCCAGTGTAGCTTCAGCTATTGGTAAGATTGTGCCTTAGAGTCAGAGAAGGAACAGATTTCTTTAGTCTGTGCATGTTTGGAGGCTGGGTAGTAGGAGAAGAGAAGTAAGATCCCTTTGAAATCAATGGGATCAGTCTGTAGGGGTTGGACAGTAGGATCCAGATCAGGGACCCAGCTGGATCATAAACATTGAGGCTCCCAGTACAATGATTTAATTACACCATCAAGGCAAACAACTTCAAAAAGCAAAGGCTAGGTGCTTAAAACATAGGGAATCAAAAGGGTTTCTGCTAAGCATGGTTCCCCTTTAAGAAATGTTCCCTGGGACACATCAAACCACCAACCGCTTTTTCATCTTCTCTCTTTCTGCTTGCCAACTCTTTAACCAGGGACTTCTAGTTGTTGGGTTTTTTTCCTCTTGCACATAATAATTTACTCAGAAGCAGAATAATTAGCAACCTTGGAAATGTTCCTTTGTTAGCAGCTTCCTGGACCTGCCTGTTTTTCTAGTCTGGAGAGCTGGCATTCAGAACAGAAATCAAAGCTTGTCCATGTTTTTGTGCGGGGATGGAGGGGTTGGTTCCTTTGGAAGAAAAGGGCAGAGAGAGAGATGGGGTTTTCTGGTTTTCTGCTTACTGCCTCTTGCTTGTTTCAAAGTGGTGCTGAGAAAAAAATGCTGGACCTAGAGTTGTTAGATAATGATGATGATGGTGGAGGATAGAAACTGGACTTGTCATCTGACTGGTGTAGGGAACTCCCAGTTCAACTAAAAATGTAGCTCAGCACTTTCTCTTTCTTTTATCATCTTAAGGAGTTGCCTAGAACACTGATAGAGTAATTGATTTGCTCAGTATTATCCAAACGGTATGCATCAGAGACAAAACTTAAACCCCAGCCTTCTTGGTTCTAAGCCAAGGTCTCTATATACCATGATATACTACCAATATTATTAGTGTAACAGGAATCTGCTCAATGAGCCCAGCCTTTGTAGGTATGCAGAGCACTTGGCTGATTATGGGGCCAATGATACATAGAAACAATTTTAAGTTTGAGTCCCCTTTCCCCCAGGGACAAAGTTGGTATAAGGGGAAAATGTTTTCTTTAGGTATTGGGGATGGGAAGAAATACTGGTACTTCCGCTCTTGCTATATCTTCTAAGTAAATATTGTTTTATAAAACTAATTGGTTTTAATTGGTTAAATGGAACTGGAGTGCTAATCACTCTATGGTGCCTAACAATGGAGGGGAAGACATTGAGTCAATAGCATTAGAAAAGAGATACCTCAATTCCCCAGTGGTAGGTATAAGTCAGCTTTGCTCTGGGATTTCTCTGAGACCAGAGAAATCACTACATTAATGTAACAGGGGGCTGGCCAATAGGGACTCATTTCTTCAAGAATACTCAAGCTACTATGCCTGATGCCAAGCCATTTGGATGCTTGGATAGTCTACTTCTAATCCAATCCAATAAAAATATATGAAGTGCCTACTGTGTGCCACATACTATGTCAAATGTTGGGGCTATAATAATAAAAAGAAAGTTTTTGCTCAAAAGAAAGTCTTTGCTTACAATCTCATGTAGGGAGACAATACACAAAAGGAGGCAGGAAAGGGGGAGGGGGAATAGGGTACCTAGCATGGGGGCATCTTGTTCGATGGAGCTGAAACCAGGAAGAACAGCAGATGCAAGGTGGGGTAAATTATATTGGAGTGAATGTGCCAGATTGGGGGCTTGAGCCAACAGCACTAGAAGAACCCAATTGCCTCTCAGGGGTACCCTTAGAACTTTAAGAGGGAGATGGAGCCAGCCATATTTTGAGAATCCTACCTGCTGTTGGGAGTTATTGGAAGAGTAAGTCCAATCTCACTACATGAGCTATATTATCATCAATAACAACAATGATGCTAATATGGGACAATGCAATGCATCCTTTCAGCCTATAAAAGTCAATCATGACTTGCTGGTTAGACTTACACAAAGAAGCCCTCTACCTTTAAAGGATGCTCGGTCAACAGATTCCTATACTAGAAACACATCTCAAAATATCTCGGAGAACTCAATCAATAAACTGCTGTATCTAGAACATTATCACACATGGAACTGTTGCTTACAGTCAGACACTGATTCACAAAATTTAAGAACATGTCAAATTGATGTTGCTATCCCAAATACTCATAATCTACAAGCTTCATGGGGAAAAGCTTTCAAAGTATCAGGGACCTAGCAGATAAGACCAGCATTGTATGGGAACAGGATGAGAGAACCAGGAATTGTCATTCTTGTCCCTATCTGCTATTGGAATTGTACTGAGGATGCTTTCAGTGAGTCTTGAAAGGATGAACTGACATCCCAATGATCTGGTACTTTTATACAAAAAGCAATTATTTTACCCACCTTTGAAATAATTGTCTGTAGAATATTGAATATGAAGGAATAATATGGGGCTTGTCTCAGGACCTTTTCTGTCTGAACCCCATCCAAAAGATGAGAAAGAGATAATAATGTTTATAATAAGTATAACAAGAACAATTATAAGCAATGTTTTGTTCAGTTGTTTCTGACTCTTTGTGACCTCATTGAGTTTTGGGTTTTTCTTTTGCAAAGATACTGGAGTGGTTTGCCCTTTCCTTCTCTAGCTCATTTTGCAGATGAGGTAACTAAGGCCAATAGGTTAAGTGACTTGCCCAGGGTCACACTGCTAGTAAGTATCTGAGACCAGATCTGAACTCAGAAAGATGAATTTTCCTCACTCCAGGCCTGACACCTGCCCATAAATAATGTTGCTGAATCCTAAACATAAGAGGATAATAAAAGGCTAATGATTATCCTAGAACCATTGCTATCAGAGCTCCATCAAACACAGAAATTAGAAGAATTAACAATAACAAAAGCCATTTCTATAGTGATTTTCAAAGCACTTTATAAATCTAATCTCATTTCATTCTTACAACTATAGAATTCATTGCTATAGTAAGTACAACAGGTATCATTGTACCCATTTTCCAGATGAGGAAACGGGGCTCGTATGAGTTAAATGGCTTGCCTAGGGTCACACAGATAAGTGCCTGAGATGTAATTTAACACTAGCTTCAAACAGAATGTTTCGCTCTAAGCTGGTGGACCATAGGATTATAGAATTATAGATTGAGGTTAAAGGGAAATTGGGGGTCAGCTATCGTGATTCTCTCATTGTACAGATGTGGACAGCGGGATCCAGAGTAAGGAACTGAGCTCCCTAATACCACACAGGTAACAATTCATATTTCTGCCACTTAACATCTGTGTCACCTTGGAGTCTTTTGACCTTGAAGTTCCTTTAAACTCTTAATCTATGGCTTTCTGGTCTTACAAATCCAGGTTCTCCCACTCCAGATCTTGCACTTTTTCTTCCAACAGGTTATTCCCTTCTCCTGAGGGAGTTTGCTACCAATCCAATCCAATCTAATGGAACAAACATTATGTTAAGCACCTGCTAGGTGCACAGAGCTATCCAAGGTTCTGAGGAGAGAAAGTAAAAGTAAAAAAAAAAAAAAAACAAAACCAAAAATGGCCCTATCACCAAGAAGTTTGCATTCTACTTAGCTGGTTTGACACATAAAGAGACAGGTATAAGCAGCATGGTTCTGGGCTGCTGCCACACTCAAAATGTTCTCTCTTCTCATCTCTTCAAGTCATAAAGAACCTGACTTCCTTCAAAGTACAACTCAGGTCTTTCCTGCTCCATTTAGTAATTGGTGCTCTCTCCTCCCCCATGGCATTTCTTTGTATTTGTTCTGTGTGTGTGTGTGTGTGTGTGACATGTATGTATTTATATGTGTGTATGTATATACACATGTATTTCTGCATACATATTGCCACTTGGGGAGAATATAAGTTCCCTAAAGTCAGGGGCTAGTCATAATGACCTTGTATATGGTGCTGGTGGTGGGTGGTCGTATCTTTATTTATGTACATAGGATCTTAGATGTTGAACTGGAGGAGACCTAAAATCACCCTCTCATTTTACACATAAGTAAACTGAGTATCAGAGAAGTCGAGACTTGCCTAAATGCACAAAGAAAGTAAGTGTTGGGGTAGGAGTCAATCTCAGGACTTTGTGACTCCCAAGTCCAGTACTCTATCCATCACACCACATCATCTTTCAGTATCCTGTCCCTGATCCCCCACCCACCACTCCCACTATCTCAAATAGAATTCAAGTCCCTGAAGATCAGGTCTCAATGGTTCACTTTTGTCTTTGTACCCCCAGAGACCAATGGTGCCTGGCATACATGCTTAATAAATGCTTATTGATTGACTGATAGTCTCTGTATCCCCAGAATCTATCGAACAGTGCCTAACACTTAGCAGGCACTCAGTAATTGACTGTTGACTTCAACAGAATCCATAATTATTTTCAGAGAAGAGAGAAAGTACTGACAACTAGGGAGATCAAGAAAAGTTTCTGGGAGGAGACGGCACATGGGCTGCCTACTGATGGATATTCTTTGTCTTCTCAGACCAGGTGTCTTCCAGAGAGCTAGACAGCAGCTAAATTGAAAAATCCCTTGAAGTTTTCCCTCTGGATTAATTTATAACACCCAATACAGTTCAGTCCAATGAGCACTTATTAAGTGCCAGCTACATGCAAGGGGCTGTGCCCACTCAATTTTCCAGTATCCTCAAGGGGTCTGACAGATGATGTGCCTCAATGTAATTTCCCTGCCAGGGCAGCCCTGGTGGATCTTTCTTCTACCCATTCAGGATCAGAACCCAGAGCCATAGAACATAAGAGAGGAAAGGGTCTTGTGTGACCATCATCTATAGTCTGCACCTTATTAATGGGTGAATGACAGAGCTTTATCCTAGGCCTTTCCTCTCTACACCCTGCCTTTTGGTGACCTCATCATCTCCCATTGGTTTTGCTATCATCTCTATTCAGATGATTCCCAAATCTATATATCTAGCCTTAACTTCTCTCCTGAGCTTTAGCCCCATGTCACCAAACATCTCTTAGATATCTGTTTTTGGATGTCCTGTAGGCATCTCAAACTTGATGAAGCAGAGCTCATAATACTTCTTCCCAAACCCATCACTCTAATTTCCTTACTTCCACTGTGGGTACCACCATCTTCTTGATCAACCACCTTTGACTCATCCTTTTGCTCTCTCACATGACTAACTTCTGAATCAAAATAGCTTCTAAGTTGGGACATTTTAGATTTTTTCCCATTTATTCATTTGAATCTTGTGCAGGTCAGCCCATGTTGTTTTCTAGTTTTGCTGCGAATGGAGTTTCGGTCAGAAGAACTTGACTGACAAACCTGGTGGGTTAATGTGGAAATGAGATGTGTTCCAAGAGTGGTGAATATCAGGTGACAAAGACAGATCCTGGTTCTGCCATGGAAAGGGAGAATACCATCTAGAAACATCAAATATGCTCAAAACAACTGCCCTTGTACCAAACCATGGTGGGTCTATCTCTGGCATATCCTAGACATTTCTGTTTGCTGCTCATCGAGTATAGTGGAAAGAATGTGTCATTCCCACTGAGCTTGGAATCACGGGACTTGAGTTTAAACTCCAGATCTTCCACTTACCACCTCTATGAAATTGGGCAGGTGACAGCCTTCTCTGGAACACATTTTCATCATCTATAAATTGAGGGAGTTGGACCAAATGATCTTTGAGCTCCCATAGCACTCACTCTATCATCTTATGAAAGATTTAACAGAA
>NW_020941065.1:13319889-13370864 GCF_900497805.2 Vombatus ursinus | reverse complement strand
TATGGGAGCTGGAAAGGGTGACCATATGAAGATGTTTGCTTGAAGTAGTAAGTTCCTGATCATGGGTGAATCACTTAACCTCTCAATGCTCCCAGGCAACTGTCTCATACTCTATCTATCTATCTATCTATATATCTCTGTTTCTATCTCCATCTATCTCTGTGTATTTCTATGGACAAATAAATGGAAAAACACACACTCTCTCTATATATATGTATGTGTGTGTGTGTATATAGATAGATAGATAGATAGATATGTAGATAGATCTGTCTGTTACAAAGGAAATGCCTACAAATGTTGTCTGAGGAAGTTCCTCACTGAGAGCTCCCAATACTGATGAAATAAGGTCCACATAAATTAAATAAAAATTTCTCTGCACCAGGAAAAATAGTAGGCATTTAATAAATATTTGCTGAATTGGATTAAGACAGAAACTGAGGGAAACTATGATCGATGACTATGAAAACATGACATGATGAGAACATAGCCTTGTTCTCCAAAGAATAGACACTGAGGGCCACTTCCACCTCTTAGAATATCTTCTGTCCTTCAAAGCACTGGAGAGATGCCTCTTATTACACCAGTCTTTCCTCTGGTTAATGCCCTTCCTCTTGAAATCACATTGCACAACCTTTGGATAGAATTTGCACTTATGTATCTGTGTATACATTGTATCCCACCTCCCAACCCCAAGTAAAAATGTAAGATACTTGAGAGCTGGGGTGTCTTTTTTTATCTTTGTATACCACAGGTCTAGCAGAAGGCCCTGAACATAGTAGGCATTTAATAACTGTTGGATTGGATTGAGTTGAACTGAACTGAACTGAGCTTAATTGAGTTGAATGATGAGGTGAAAGAGCTGAGATGTGTAGTCAGAGGACCAGGTTTATATTCTATCTCTGCTGGGTAAGGTTAGATCAGTCTCTTCACCTCCCAGAAGCTCAGTTTCGTCATCTATAAAATGAAGGGGTTGGGCTAGATGGCCTTTGAGATCCCTTATAGGTCTAGATTTATGACTCTATGAATCTCTCTGGGCCTCAGTTTCTTCCTCTGTAGAATGAGAGGATTAGACTAGGCATAACAGAGGATCCATACTTGGGACATCATGGATGCTTGAGCATTGAAATTAAAATCCGCTTTGCAGACATTTTAATTCATGGCCATCCCTTCGAGCTTCACACACAAAGAAGGTTTTCCTATCATACCACAGCACATTCCCCCATACCCCACATATCTTTATAATACATTCATGCAGTTGGGGAAGCTGTGTTACCCAGCATAGCTCAGAGGCCCATGCACAGGAGATTCCCAATCAATGGGGTGAAATTGTACCTAACAAAATATCCATCAAAAGCTGTATCCGATTCAGTTGGAATTTTTGATGATGCATGTGGAATTTTTTCAGTGTAACTTCCCAAGAGGATCCCTCAGAACTGGCCATGGGATTGACTTAATCAGGTAATGATTCAAAATGGCACCAATTGTAGAGAGGCCTATTGAGTCAATCACATGCAGGGAAGATGCTCCAGCCCAAACATTCTGTCTGTGTGTGCTGCTCTCACCTAAGGAAAACACTTTAGGCTTTCTGTTGCTCATTCAGAGATATATGCCCAACCTATCCTTCCAGGCTTGAGATCTCCAGAAAGCCCTCCTTACCTACTTTGGGTCTCAATGATCCCTTTCCTCCATGATTTCTCATGGGACTTATGACCAACATCATTTCTCTAGGGTATTGGAAGAGCTCAAATCTTGCCTCAATTACTTATTCATTATGCTACCCTTGTCTAATCACTTAAATAAGCAATACCTGTCTCCTCATCTGTAAATGAGAAGGTTGGAATAGATGGTTTTTAAGGTCTAATAATAGAATAAGAGCTAGCATATAGAGAGTGCTTTGAGACTTTCAAAATGCTTTGCCAATATCTCATTTTATCCTCCTGTGAAATAGGTGCTGTCATTACCTATGTTTTATGATAAGGCAACTGAGGCAGACAAAGGTTATATGATTTTTTCAGGGTTGAACAATTAGTAAGTGTTGAGGCTAGATTTGAACTCAGGACTCCCTCACTCCAGGCCCAGAACTCTATCCACTTATCTACACAGACACCCCTCTTTTAGCTTTCCATCAATGATTGAATAACCCCATGATCTTTGAATCCTACTTCTCCTATTATTAAGATTTAGAGTTGCACTTAGAGCAGAGGATCTTAACTTGGCAACACAGATTTCAATGGATCTGTGAACTTGGATATGGGAGAAAAAAAATCGTTATTTCAATAAAATTCATTTCCTTTCTAATCTTATCTATTTACTGCATTTAAAAGCATTATACTACAGGCCTCACCATACTACCAAAGGGTCTATAACACAAAAAAAGATTAATAACTCTGATTTATAACCATAAGAGAACTTAGAGGTAATTTATTTTGTTGTTGTTCAGTCATTTCAGTCACACCCAACTCTTTGTGACCCCATTTGGGGTTTTCTTGGCAGAGATACTAGAGTGGTTTGCCATTTCCTTCTCTAGCTTATCTTATAGATGAGGAAACTGAGACAAACAGGGTGAAATAACTTGCCCAGGGTCACACAGCCAGCTAGTAAGTGTCTGAGGCCAGATTTGAACTCAGGAAGATGAGTCTTACTGATTCCAAACCACTGCACCACCTAGCTGCAGTAAATTACTGAGGTAATTTAACTGAGAATGAGAGACTTTAAGGGACTTGCCCAGGTTCTCACAGGTAGCATGGGGAAGGGCTGGGATTCAAACCCCACTCCTCTACTTCACGTTTTTATCATGCTTTGGGGTTTACAAAGTACTTTTCCCACAACCACCTGGTAAGGCAGGTAGTGTCAATATTATTCTCCCCATTTTACAGAAAAGAGAACAGTCTTTGGGAAGTGAAATGACTTGCCCAGAGGCACACAGCAACAAAATGCCTGAGGTAAAATTTGAGTCCAGACCTTCTGACTTAGCTCTGTACCGAAGAAACATTCACTGGAGTTTCCTGTAAAGGGGCAGGCTGCTGAGTTATGAGTTAGGACATCTGAGTTCAGTTCTTGGTTCTAACATTAACCTGACATGTAGCCTTGGGCAAACATGTCCCCTCTCTGCCCCTCAAATTTCCCTCATCTGTCAAATGAGGGATTTGGACTAAATGATCTCTAAGTTTCTTCCCAGCTCTGACAACCAGTGTTCTCTCATGACTCTGACCTGCTGAGTCTTGTATACCATTCCTCCTTGGTCATAAACACCTCAATAGGTTCCAAGGTCTAAGGACTCAGCCCAGCTCAGGCATCTATAGGATCAGAAATTTAGATCTGGAAATAGCCTTAGAGGACAGTTAGTCCATTGTACCTCTTTTATAACTGAGGAAAATGAGGACTGGAGAGGTGAAAGGCTGTCCCCAAAGTCACCCAAAGACTGAGGAGAGCCAGGCTTGGAATGTTGGTTTTCTATTTCCAAATCCAGGGTTTCTTCTACAACTGGAGCACATTGGCTGTCTATTGGCACCCTACCTCAAAATGGTCAATATTTCCTTCCTATTCTGACATCGGCTGTTCCGAGCCCTCCCCCCCCCCCCCGCCCCAGCTTTGACATTCCCTGTTGCCTATTCTAGATCTCTACCATCTCTGACACTCTATTATGGAATCACAGCTACATAGGGTCTGGAAGGTTCTCCATGGTGATCTTGTCCAGTCCGTATCTAAGAAAGAATCCTTTCTCCCACGTGCCCTACCCCTCACATGCTGCTCCTGCCTCTGATTGAAGACCTCCAGGAAAAGGGAACCCAGGATTTTGCCTTCTCACTCCCACTCACCTGCCTCAGGCCCCAGGTGGTCCATTTCCTTTTTGCATGGTTCTCATTGTTAGGAAGTTGTTTTAATTTCTTTTCCTGATATCCAGCTTAACCCGCTCCCCCACCACTATGACTCTGTGAATGGCAGAACATGTTTCTGATCAAGTGTGGGAACACAGACTTCCCTATTGAGGGGATGGAGTCACATGGGAAGTTTCTGTCCCACGCAATCCAAGCCTGAGTGTACACTTTGTACTCTGAAGGGCCAATTACAGGCTTTAAGCATTGTGAGGGAAAGGAAAGAATATTCATTAGGTCACCAAGAGCACAGGCCTCTCTTGGCTTGTCTCAATGCTATTTAAAAATCATTCTTTCTTAATCCTTTCTTTGAAAAACTCTCTAAATCACACATTACTTTCTTCTGGCTGCCTTTGTCCCCCTCCCACACTCTTCCTCCCCCAGGGCCAACTCTGTGGCAATACTGTAGTCAGGAAGCCATTAGCCAGCAAGGGCCTCAAAGAAGAGGGAGTCTCTAGGATCTGAAAGAGAGAGTGTCTGACACCTTCCAGGTGAGTAGCCCCAGGACACGGGACAGAGGAGTGTGAGGTGCAACTGTGGGCGAAGATATAGCAAGACTCCAATTAAGCTGCATGAATAGTCTGCTGCCAGAAACAATGGATCCAATGGGAATATATATGCATATATGTGCGCATTACATGTATACATACACATATAAATATACATATATACATATACATACACACACACACACACACACATATATATATATACTTGAGTGTACGTGTGCACATATTTCATGAAGTTGTCTGGCGCTACATACTCAAAAGGAAGGCACCATGGACTAGGGATAAAAAGAACCCTATTCTTTTCTGCCACCAATTTGTTTCCTTGCCTCAAACAAGTCATTGGTCCTCTCTGGGCAGAACTCTGTTTTCTCCTTTGTGAAGTGGGGGACAAGGATTAGATTATCTCTGTGGGCCTCTTCTAGCTGTAAACATTCCATATCATTGCTCTGTTGGCATTTTTTCTAGAATCTGTGATTTCCTTGGGCTCTAAGGAACTCCCAGTGAGGAAAGTCCCTTTATCAACTTAGAGAATTGCCTGCGGGCATTGAGGGAGAAAAATAGTTATATGCGGTTGTACAGCCAAGAGGTGTCAGAGGAAGGCTTGGGGAAGATGTTCCAGTCCCCATTTTTGTGGCTTGTGACTCTGCAGACCTAATTCCTTTCTATTCTCTAGTGTTCTCCATGTGGCACTTTCTCAGTCAGCATGTAAACTTTCTGAAGGCAGGGACTGGAGCGCTTTCTGTATTTGCATTCTCAGCATTCAGCTTAGTACCCGGCACTTAGTAAGTGCTTAACAAATGTTCATTCATTCATTCACTCATTCATTCACTCATTCATTCATTCTTGACTCTAAGGCTGGTTCTGTATCCACCATACCACACTGCCTGTCACTATTCTCATTAACTGTATTAAATGTTATTAGTGATGCTAATAGCAATAACAATATTAACTCACAATAAAGTCTGTAGAACTCTTTATTCTCAAAAGCCCTGTGAAGTTGGCAGTAAACGGAATGATAATTCCCATGTTTTTGGATGAGAAAACTGAAGCGTAGGGTTATTATGCATTGCCCATTGCCCAGAATGACAACTCTGATGTGTAAAACAAAAAACAAAACAAAACAAACAAAAAAAAACCACACATGTACACATACACTTCACGTTTTGCAAACTGACTTCTTTCCTCACAATAATCCTATGTGATCGATCTGGCTAAGGACAAGACTGGACTTGTTATTTCGTTGGAATAGAGAACTCCCAGATGGAGAAATTCTCTTGCCCTAGAAGACAGACAGATAGACAGGATGGATGGATAGATGACAGATAGATAGATAGATAGATAGATAGATAGATAGATAGATAGATAGATAGATAGAAAGATAGATGAAAGATTCATTAAATGCTTACTATTTGCCAGGTGCTGTGCTAAGCACTTGCCATACACATTGAAGTCAATGAGACAATTCCTGTCCTCAAGGTGCTTATATTCTTATGTCAGAAGGCTACACAAAGAGATCTTGGCTGTTTCTGACAAGATAAGGCAAAATTCTCACTTATCGGAGTTAGAGGGAAAGGGAATGGAGTTCAAGTTTCAAAGCAGGTGGAGATAGCTGGAGAGTGTAGCCTTGGTAAGGAGACAAAAGGAAGTAGTGTCTTGGTTCCTGGTGAGATAAGGTGTGTACTTCTCAGATGATATCAGAAGATCAGAGGACCCTAGCTTTCAAGCTGGAGGGGACCTCAGAGGCTATCTTGTTTAACTCCCTCATTTTACAACTGGGGAAACTGAGGCCTAGAGAAGTTAAATGTCTTGCTCAAGGTCACACAGTTGTAAATATCAAAGGCAAAATTTGAACCGAGGTCCACTAATTCCAGAGCCAGAATTCTTTCTATTATGTGCTTCTATATCCTTTGCGTGGCTTCATTCACTCGTTTCTAAGGCAGAAATTGCTATATATAGCCTGAGAACATTGAATACTGTACATTTAAGCTAAGTAGAACAAAATCAGTGAATGAAAATGTGGTTGGGGAGAGAGGAAGGAACTATTTTTCTCCCTCCCCTTCTTATCTCAGTTTAAAAATCCATTTCTTTTGGCTTGATTTTCCTTGTTTATGGAGTTGTAGTCAATGCATCTGCTTTTCTGGTAATCTCACTTGGCATTACGCATCAGAGTATTTGGGGTACTAAGCCATCTAATCCAATCACCTCTTTGTGGAGATGAGGAACCTGAGGTCAATGGGAGTGCCATGACTTTCCTTGGTCACATTTGCAGTAAGGAGCAGGACCAGAATGAGAACCAGGTCATCTAAGTCCAGAAACTCTTCTGGCTATACCACATTATCTCCTACTGTACTACACACACACAGACACACACAGACACACACACACACACACTCACACACACACACACTCACACACATACACACCCCACCACCACCACCACCACCATCACCACCACCATCACCATCACCACCACCACCATCATCATCACCACCACCATCACCACCACCATCACCATCACCACCACCACCATCATCATCACCACCACCATCACCATCACCACCACCACCATCATCATCACCACCACCAGCACCATCACCACATCCTTACATTTAGGATCATTTAAGTAATTGACTTGACTTGTGTTATTTAAGAGATATCATAATCTGTAACTTTTATCAATCATAACTTAATCTAACTCTGCTTTCTTTCCTTTATAAAAATAATAAATTTATTTCAAATCACATCCTGAGGGCTGACCTAACCTAGGACTTAAAGTCTATCCAGGACCTCAAGGAATTTTGGAATCTAAAACCTTTCCCACCCCTGCCAGGGTTCTTAGTTGGCAATGACTCGCTTTTATTAATGCCACCTCTTCTTATAAGGTATCATAACTAGTGAGCTAAAAATAACTAACAATAACTAGAATTTATGTAGCACTTTAAGGTTGTAAAGTGCTTTCCAAAAATTATCTTGATTTTATTCTTATGACAACCCTGGAAGGTAGATGCTATTATTATCTCCATTTTGCAGATGAGGAAACTGAGGCTCAGGGATGTTAAGTGACTTGCCTGGAGTTATTCAACTAGTGGGTGCATGAAGGAGGATTTGAACTCTGATCATCCTGACTCCAATGCTCTGTCCACCATGTCACTTAGCTGCCTTATACATAACAGCTGACATTTACGTGACTATAAGATTTACAAAGTGCTTTTCATACATTCTCTCATTTTATCCTTTCAACCTGTGAAATAGGTATTATTACTCCCATTTCACAGATAAGGAGATTAATAACTGTGGTTCTAAGTGATTTGCCCAGCTAATGAGTGTGGGAAGCAGAATTTGAATCCAGGTCTTTCCTAACTCCAAGAACATTCCAAGTTTTCCTGACTGGTTTGGAGGTCACCGCTGGATTTTCTCGGGCTTCCTTCTCCCCTGCTATGTAGTAACTCAGTCAGCAGCATGAATCCTCACTCTATCCATTCCAATCAGAATTGAGTCCTTTTCCCCTTCTCATAGCAGGCAGCCTTTCCCCTAAGCTGGCATTACTAGCTAGTAGGTGTTTACTGATGAATAAAACAATAATCTCCTTAGCAACCATCTCACAGTCTTACAGACAAAGGCTTTCTCTGTTCAAGGGTTCTGGGTTACAAAATCCTCATCCTGTATTGGAACACAACTTTTTAAATAATCAAGTGAAATGTGACAAGAGTATTGGAACAGGGGGGACAGCTAGGTGGCACAATGGATGGAACCCTGGAGTCAGGAGGACCTGAATTCAAATCTGGCCTCAGACACTTGATACTTACTAGCGATGTGACCTTGGGCAAGTCACTTAACCTTATTGCCTAGCCAAAAAAAAAAAAAGAGTATTGGAACAGGGATAGACAGAAGTTTCTCCCCCGTAACTAAAGGAATGGTTATTTTGATGGAAAGCAACATTGAATCGAAAGTCATTAACCTCAGTGGGCCTCCATTTCCTTATCTGTAAAATGAGAAGGTTTGGATTTGTTGACCTCTGACTTCTCTTTCTGCCTTAAATTTTTGATGCTATGATCCTTAATCTGACCTCTGTGATTTTAGGCAAGTCTCTTTACCCCCCCTGTGGACTCGGTTTTCTCACCTGCAAAAGAGGAAGTTGGATTAGATATGCAGTTCTTCCAACTCTAAGCCTTCAGGTCCAATCAATGACTGACCAAAATCTCCTAGGAAGTGGTTATTCATCCTTTTCTTGAAGTTGCCCAGTAAGGAAGAGTCCATTACCCTCCAAGGCAGTCCACATGACCCAGAGGCATCTTAAACTCAACTTATTCAAAATTGAACTCAATATGCTTGTCCCAAAGCCATCCTTACTTGAAACTTCCTTAATTCTATTGAAGTCATCACTGTTTGCCCCAATCTCCCAGGTTTACAGCCTTGGAATCATCCTTGAGTCAGCCTTCTGGCTCATTGTTGTCACGTGATGATCACAATAATAATGATGATGTCATCATCTTGTCAATTCTATTTCCACGTTGGCTTACATGGCTACCATCCCCTTTTCTCTGTTCTCACAGCCTCTCTCTAGCCTTGTTTGGACCTTCATCATCTCTTGCAATTGTGCAGTAACTGCTTCATTAACTCCCTACTTCCTTTCTGCAATCCATCCTCCAGTCACTAAATGGATTCTCTTAAAGTAATACTGACCATGTTGCTTCCCTTCTAAATAAAAACTCCCATGCTTCCCTCTTGGACTCTAGGATAAAATAAAATTATTGCTTTTATTATCTAAAGCCCTGCATTGTCTAGCTATAGCCTGTTTTTTCCCAGAGGGCAGCTAGATGGAGCAGTGGATAGAGTACCAGGCCTGGAATCAGGAGGAGTTGAGTTCAAATCTGGTCTCAGACACTTACTAGCTGTGTGACTCTGGGCAAGTCACTTTACCCTGTTTGTCTCAGTTTCCTCATCTGTAAAATGAGCTGGAGAAGAAAATGGCAAGGCACTCCAGTATCTTTATCAAAGAAACCCCGAATGGGGTCATGGAGAGTCAGACATGACTGGAAAACTGTTAACCAACAACAAATCTTTCCCTATAGACAAAATTCCTTCTCCTGCCCCCTCTGCCTTTGAACAGACTTTCCTCCAAGTCTGAAACGGCCTCTTAACCTCCTACTCAGAGTTAAGTCAACAAGCATTTATTTAGTATCTACTAAGCTTCAGGCACTGTTCAAAGTGCAGTAAATACAAAGAAAGGCAAAAACAAAAACAAAACAAAAAAACCAGTCTCTGCTCTCAAGGAGTTTACTGTTTAATCTCTACCTTCCCTGAAAGCACAGTTCAGGTGCAATCATCTGCCAAAACAAGGCCTTTTCTGATCCCGCAACTGTTAGTGCCTCTCCCTCCGTGAAATTATTCTGTATTACTTGGTGTTTATTTATCTGTACACATGTACCTCCCTCCTCTGGTGGAATTAAGGTGCTTAAGGGCATGGACTGTTTTGATTTTTGTGTATGTATTCCCAACACCTAGGACAGTGTTTTGCATTTGCTTATTAGTTGCTAAATGGGTTTAATGTATTGAACTGAAGTGCTTGAAAGTTTTCCCTGACCTCTGAGGCAAAAAGTGCCTCTTTGCAACTTGCAGGCTTTGTTCCTGGTTTTGCCCTCTGGGTCCAAAGAGAATAAGAAGAATCACTCTATTGTTGTTCAGTTGTTTCAGTCATATCTGACTCTTCCTGACCCCATTTTTGGAGTTTTCTAGGCAAAGATACTAGAGTGGTTTGCTAATTTTCCCCTAGCTCATTTTGTAGATGAGGAACTAAGCAAACTGGGTTAAATGACTTGCCCAAGGTCACACAGCTACTAAGCATCTAAGGTTGGATTTGAATTCACAAAAATAAATCTTCTGAATTTCAAGCTCAGTGCTCTATCCGCTGCACCACCTAGCTTCCCCCTCTGTCACAAGACAGCTCTTCAAATAATTGAAGGGGGCTGCGATGGTCCTCTCGAATCTTCCCTTCTCGGGACTACGTACTCCTATCAAACCCAGGAGAGAGCTGTACCAACTAGAGAGTTTTAGGAGACAGAATGAAGGCACCATGGAGTGGAAGAAAGGGAAATACAAAAAGGAGGCTAGGATGTGGCTAACATAAGCTTTGTTTTCTTCATGATTTACTAGAGTTGACAGTGTTTCACTCTACTTAAAGTCATGTCTCTAGTTAGAAGTAGAAAAGGTGGAACAGATTTGGAACAAGAAAACATGGGTTTGGGTCTAGGTTTATTTTTTTTTAATTTTTAATTTTTTAAAAAATTTTTAACATGTGTTTTTAAAACTTTGGGTTACAAATTTTCTCCCTTCCTCCCTCTCCACCCACCCTCATTGAAAAGGCAAGCATCTCAATACAGTTTATAGATGTGTGGTCATGCAAAACACTTCCATAGTGGTCATATTGTAAAAAACTAAGTATATCATCCTATCCTACCCCCCATTTATTCTATTCTTTCTTTTGACCCTGCCCCTCCTCAGAAGTGTTTGCTTCTGATTATCCATTCCCCCAATCTGCCCTCTCCTCTATCAACCCCCTGCTCTCTTGTCACATTCCCCTCTTATTTTCCTGTAGGGTAAGATAGATTTCCATACCCCATTGTGTATGCTATTCTCTCCTTAAGCAACATCCTATGAGAATAGAATTCACTCATTCCCTCTCACCTTTCCCCACTTCCTCTTCACTGTAAAAGTCTTTTCATGTCTGTTTCATGTGAGATAATTTACCCCATTCTATTTCTCCTTTTCTTCTTCTCCCAGCATAATCCTCTCTCACCCCTTAATTTTATTCTCCAGATATGACCCCTTCATCTTCAATCCACCTTGTGCCCTCTATCTATCTATCTATCTATCTATCTATCTATCTATCTATCTATCTATCCATACATATAATTTTTTCCCTCCCACTACCCTAATACTGACAAAGGACTCATGAGTTACAAATATCACCTTTCTATAAAGGAATGTAAACAGTTAAACCTTAATAAGTCTCTTATGATTTCTCTTTCCTGTTTACCTCTTCCATGTTTCACTTGAGTCTTGTATTTGAAAGTCAAATTTTCTATTCAGCTCTGGTCTTTTCCTCAGGAATGCTTGAAAGTCCCCTATTTTTTTGAATGACCATTTTTTACCCTGAAGGATTATATTCAGTTTTGCTGGGTAGGTGATTCTTGGTTGTAGTCCTATCTCCTTTGCCCTCCAGAATATCATACTCTATGTCCTGCGGTCCCTTAATGGAGAAGCTGCTAAATCTTGTGTTATCCTGATTCTGTTTCCACAATAACTGAATTGTTTCTTTCTGGCTGCCTGCAATATTTTCTCCTTGACCTGGGAATTCTGGAATTTGGCTACAATATTCCTAGGAGTTTTCATTTGGGGATTTTTTTCAGGAGGTGATCGGTGGATTCTTTCAATTTCTATTTTGCCTTCTGGTTCTAAAACATCAGGGCAGTTTTCCTTGATAATTTCTTGAAAGATGATGTCTAGGTTCTTTTTTTTAATCATAGCTTTCAGATAGTCCAATAATTTTTAAATTCTATCTCCTGGATCTATTTTCCAGGTCAGTTGTTTTTCCAATGAGATATTTCACATTCTCTTCTATTTTTTCATTCTTTCGGATTAGTGTTACAGTGCCTTGATTTCTCAAATTGTCTGTAGCTTCCAATTGCTCCATTCTAATTTTTAAGAAAGGATTTTCTTCGGTAAGCTTTTGGACTTCCTTTTCCATTTGGCCAGTTTTGCTTTTTAGGGCATTCTTCTCCTCATTGACTTTTTGGACCTCTTTTGCCATTTGGGTTAGGCTATTTTTTAAGGTGTTATTTTCTTCAGTATTTTTTTGGGTCTCCTTTAGCATCACTCTCAGTTTTTCCTCTTCTTCTCTTGGTTGCTTCTCAAAATCCTTTTTGAGCTCTTCCGTGGCCTGGGACCAATTCATATTTTTCTTGGAGGCTTTGGATGTAGGAGCTTTGGCTTCATTGTCTTCTTCTGGTTGTATGTTTTGATCTTCTTTGTCACCAAAGTAAGATAATATACTCTGACTCTTTTTGTGCTGCTTGCTCATGATCCCAGCCAATTACTTGAGTTATAAACTCTTTGTTAAGGTAGGGGTCTGTTTCCAGTGTGGAGAATGTACTGTCCCAAGTTTCAGGGGTTTTGTGCAGCAGTTTTCAGAGATACTTCTAGGGACCTGTAAATTTTCAGTTCTTCCAGGGTGCTATCATCAAGGGTGAGGTGTTTATTCCTTTCCTGGCCTTTGCTCTGGTCTATGAGTGATCACAAGCACTCTTTTTTGTCTTGGAACTGTGAGGAGGATTTCCTCTCCACAGCCACTACAAGCTCTACCACGCCAGCGCTCCTCCTTGCCCCAGGACCGCCACCCAGAACTGTGACCCAGGTCCAAGCACAGGCAAAGCAAAAGAATCCTGCACCAGCAGAGAGATCCCTGCAATCCCCCTCTGATCAGCCACTCAATTCCCCCTCAGTCTGTGGGCCAGAGGCTCAGGAGGCAGCTGCCACCCCGGGGCCAAGCTCAGGGAATGAGACTGGGACCCACGCTTCTCTCTCACTGCAGAAACAGACTTTTCCTACTGACCTTCTAAGTTGTCATTGGCATTCATGGGTTGAGAAATCTGGAAACCACCACAGCTGCCTGTGATTCAGTTCTATGAGTCCTGCTCCAGGTTTGCTGTGGCCTGTGTGCCCACGCCAAACTGCGTTCCTCTCCCAGCCCGTTGTGATATACCTTTCCAATCAACCATCCAGGTTGTCTTGGGCTGGAATTTTGTTTCACTTTGTCTTTTTGTGGGTTCTGCTGCTTTACAATTTGTTTAGAGCCATTTTTATAGGTATTTGGAGGGGTTTGGTGGAGACCTCAAGCAAGTCACTGCTTTTACTTTCTGGGTCTAGGTTTAGATCTGTCTATTAGTAACTGTATGATCCAGGGCAGGTGATTAAACTTTTCTGAGCTTCAATGACATCATCTCTAAGATTAGGACAATAGGAAAGAACACTGACTCTGGAGCTGAAGGACCTGGGTTCTAACTTGTGAGACCCGATTGATCCCCTCATCACCCAAAGAAGGCCAAAAACCTGGACTGACCAATCAGAGAGAATGGTTTGAGTCCTTTTGGACTGACATACCAAAAATGCTTTGAAATGCTTTCTGAGTGAACTTAAAATCCTCCTGCTGTATCAACAACCACAAGACCAAGTTAATCTTGTATAGACATCCTGAATCAGGGGTACTTCCTTGCTTTGTGGAAACTGCAATCTTGACTGACAAAAGGCCAGACATCCTGAGTCAGGGGCTCTTCCTTGACTCGGGCTTTCCAATTTGCACAGCCTAACACCAAAGCAAGCTCAGTTACAACAGCAGCTCCCATGCATTCATATTCATGCCCACCTGCTTTGAGAGAAACCAACACACATATGGCATAATTCTGTTTGTCTCTTTTTAGACTGAACTCTGGAGGTTGACAAATTCTACATCTGATGGTCATTCCCTGTGTGACCATGTGCTAGTTACTCAACCTCTTGAGGACCCCAGTGTTCACACTGCTAAGAGATGGAGCTAAACTAAGTTGTGCCTGAGGTGCATTTTAGAACTAAATCTATGATCACTGAACAGCTGACTATTTAGGTCACTTTAAGATATGACTTCTTAACTTTTTTGTGTTCTAAACCCCTTTGACAGTCTGGTACCCCTTCTCAGAATCATGTTTTTAAACACATGAACTAAAACACATAGGATTGCAAAGGTAACATGATATTGAAATATAGTTACCAAAATATTGAAGAAAACATATTATGGGCATACTGAAATCTATCCATAGATGCCTTGGGGGGCCCATTGATAGCAGATTAAGAACCCCTTCTTTAAGGTTTTCAAATAATGCGTTGTACAGCAACACCTTTGATTCTCATAATAGCCCTACTAGGTAATTAATTGCTTTATTATTATGCTCCCTCCATACTTTCTTTCTTTTTTCCTTTCTTCTTCCTTCCTTCCTTTCTTCCTTCTTTCTTTTTTATGAGGAAACTAAGGCTTAACATGTTTAGATGACTTTCCCAGGGTCATACAACTCATAAGTGTCCAAGCCAAGTTCTCTAGCCACAACACCACACAGCATATGTCAGGGTGGGTACCTGTAGCAGGTACCTGCTAACAAAGCACTTCACTCCCCTGGGATGTACTTAACTGTAACCTTGAAGAGTTACAGAAAAGCAGTGTTGTTACCATTTCAATGAACACTCAACTCTAATTTTTCTACTTCAGTGTAAACGAAAATACCCACTTGAGGGGTTAACACAGTATTCTCTCCTGTTCTCTCTCTCCCTCCCTCTCTCCCTTTTTCTCTCTCCCCCTCTCCTCTTCCCTTTCCTCTCCTCTCTTTTAGCTTTTACAAAGGGATATTTAGAGAGGAGATATAGCAAGAATAGAATTAAGAATATTTCCCACCAATGCAAGGGGCACAGCACTTCCCCCCTCAACCCTCTGCCCCATTTTCAATATCTGTCCTTGTGGATAGTGTACTTAATCTTAAAGTGACTGACACAAACTTTCATCCCACCAAGTTTACTTCCAAAGGTAGCTTAGTTGATGGAGGTGGGGATGGGGCAGAAATAAGCATTTATTAAGTGCCAACTGTGTGTCAAGTACTATGTTAAGCACATTACAAATATTATCTCATTTGATCCTGAAAACAACTCTGGGATGTAGGTGTCATTATTATCCTCATTTTACAGTTCAGAAACTGAGGCAGATCAAGATTAAAGGACTTAAAGGATGAGGTTGCTCCAGAAAGCAGCATCTCCCCTTCCTGGTCTGATTTGCTGCTGGGTTGTGGCCTGCAGATCACTCTTTATGGCCTCTCTGGTGCTTTCCCTGGGCCTTAGTCCTCTAACCTTTCCGTTTTCACAAGATCACAGCCTAGTCCATTTTGTGTCCAATACTCCCTCACCTAAGAGCTGGACAGAATAGACACCACAGAGACACTAGCAAAGCTATGTACTCAAGTACTCATGTGCATGGTGGTGGCCCAGGTGAGAAGACAAAGTCCCAAGGCTTCTTCCCCAACCCGGAGGCTTAAGCATTCCTTGTCTCTGCCCTCAAACACATCCAAGAATGGTAAAATTTGGATCCTCTTAAGCACTTTGCAAATTAAATGGAAAGGTGTAGAGTTAGGGAGCTCCTCAGACAGATGTACATCTAGGTCTATTTTTAGCTGCCCATAACACACACATCAATATGAGTCAACAGGGAGATAGGGTGGTCAAGAAAGCCAACGAGATCTGAGGCCAGAAGAGAGACATAGCTTCTGGGACTAAGGAGCTGGAGTATTGTTTTCATCCCTCTCCAGGCTGCACTGCTAAGTCATCCCTCCAGGAGTCTCTCTACCTTGCTCTAGAAACCTCTTCTCCCTGGAAATTCACAAGTCAAGACATCACCTGAGATGGCATCATTGGTCTTCTTCAAAAACTCAAAGAATGGACAGCAATAACAATTCACCCCTGGAATACTTCTCTAATTGAAAACCTTTGCCCCCTAAGGACTCAGCTTCTGATTGGCTGGTTCTTCCCAGAACCTCCATTAAAGGAAGAGGCAAAACAAAAAGATGCCTTCATCTCTCTCCAGACCGCACTACTGAATCATCTCCACAGGATTTTTTTCTACTGTGCCCATGGGTACTTTCCCCACCACCACCTTTTTCAGATCCCTTTTATATGTCAGCTTCCCTTATTAGAATGTAAGTGCCCCGAGGGCAGGGACTATCTTTCTTTC
Source organism: Vombatus ursinus (assembly GCF_900497805.2). Lineage (NCBI taxonomy): Eukaryota > Metazoa > Chordata > Mammalia > Diprotodontia > Vombatidae > Vombatus > Vombatus ursinus. The sequence continues at coordinate 13,354,680 of NW_020941065.1, read as the reverse complement.
TGCTTCTAATTGTATTTCCAGCACTTAGTGCAGCGCCTGACACCTAGTGAGCACTTAATACATGCTCATTGACCTACTACCTGATTCACTGTTGCTGTATTTGGTCCTACTTGAATCATATCTGGAATATTGGGCTCCATTTTGGTGTCACATCTTAAGAAAGACATCAAAGTACTGGAGAAGTACAGGGGTGCATTGTTGTGTTGGGAAAGGGCCATGACTTCATCCTCCATTAGGATAGATTGAAGGAACTGGGACATTTGGCCTGGAGAATAGAAGATTCAGTGGGAAACATGAGATCTGTGTGTTCAGTCATTTGAAGGGCTGCCTTGTGGTAGAGAGATTAAGATGGTTCTGTGTGGTTCATGGAGGGATAGGACTCAAAGCAAGGGTCCACTGAAACATCCATTGAATTTGGGGTCAGGGCCCTAGGTTCAAATCCTGGCTTTGTCACTCACTAGCTGTGTGACCTTGGGAAAGTCCCTTCTCACTCTTTGAGCCTCAGTCTCCTTACCTAACAAAATGACGGCATTGGACTGGATGACCTCATCTAGATGACCAGATGGCTGACTGTCTCTGACAGCTCTAGACTTATCATCCCCATTTGCGAAGAAGCTTATTTTGGCTCAAAGTAAAGAGAAACGTCCTAATAATCAGACTTGTCCTAAAGTAGAATTGGTGGCCTCTGAAGGGAGTGGGGCCCCATTACTGGAATTCTTTCAGCAGAGGTGAGATCCCCATGTGCTAGATAAGTTGTGGGAGATTCCTGTCCAGGTGGCTTCTGGGGCTCCTTCTTGCTCTGTGATTATGTGAGCATCCACCCTAATGGCAGGGGCCCGGATAGTACAATAAAGAGGCTAAGATGTTTTCACATGCCTTATCTCCCTGCTCCACTCCCCCACAGCAGCACAATGAGGGTGGAAGGAAGGGAGAATATCAGAGGGAAAAGGAGCCCAGAGCTGGCACTGGCCCTGGATGGTATCTGATCCAGGAAACTAAGTCCCAAGGAAAAATGAACCGCCTGAAGGGACACAGCTAATTAGTGGCAGATCTATAATTTTCCCCTACAGCACATGGCTCCTCAGATCCAATAAGGAACTGGATAGGCCTGCTGCTATTGTTTTTTGCTCCTCATCCACAGAGAGGATTTAAAAACACTGGTTTAATGCTTCCTAATTCTAGCCTCAGCTTGGAGAAAACCAGAGCACAGGAAAAAGAAGTCATTTCTTCAAGTTCCCCATCTTTGTCAGCCCCTGGGGCATGTTAGAAGTTGGTTCAAATCTTGGGCTGCAGCTCTTGAGTTTCCATGGTACTCCTCTTCACCAAAAACAAACACAGCAAAACAGAAAGAGAAACACCTCCCAAAACTTCAGGGGTCCCTATTCCTTCCATAGTAATGTTGAAAGGCCTCTGTTTAGCATTTTTTGCCTCCACACATGCTATGCTCTGATTAAACTGGTCAGTCCTTGGCCTGTACACACACCCATCTCCCTGCTGTCTCCTTACCTCTGCTGGGCTGTGTCCTAGAATGCCCTATCTCCTTCAGCCTCCTTTCCTGTTGAGTTTCCTCTGTATCCTTTAAAATCCACATAAAAAGATATTTCCTAGATGGATATTCTGATCTCCATTGGACCTCACATAGCACCATGCCTTTCTGGCATAACATGTTATGTGATTGTATATTATGAATAATTGAATGCTATGAGCCCCTGGATTGGGAGAGAAGCCTTGGACCTTTGTCACACAGCTAGTAAGGATTTGAGGCTGGATTTGAACTCGGGTCTTCCTTTTACACAATCTAGTTCCAGCCCAAATGGTCTCCTTGCTATTTCCTGAAACTCAATGTTACATCTCCAATTTCAGTTTATTTTTGCAGATATTCCTAATACCTCTTTCCCCTCCCTGTTTAAGCTAGCCCTTTCAATGCTCAGCTTGCATGCTGTCTCCTAGGCAAAGCCTTACCTAGTCTCTCTCTCTCTCTCTTTACTCCTCCTCTAATACTACTGTATATACCCATCAGCTCCCCATTAGAATGTGAACTTAAAGGGAAGGACTATTTTGTGCTTGGCTTCAGATCCCTCAAGGCCAGCATGATGTCTGACACATGGTAGGTGCTTAATGAATGCTGGTCAGTAGCTCAATCTCTGAAGAGTCAAGAAAATGCATCTTCTTTCCCTCTGAAGGGGTGGAGGACTTTGGGTGTGTAATATCACATATGCTGCTGTCACATACAGCTGGTATGATGGTGGGTTTTGTGAAATGCTTTTTTCTTTCTTTTTTTAATCCTTGTCACAAAGGATAGCTCACTCTATAGGAGAGCAGGGAAGGGCATCTTTGGGAATGAAGGTGATGATCTTGGAAATACAGACAAGGTGTGTAATTTCATTGGTGTAAGGATCTCTCCAGCAATGTAGGTTGCCACCTTCTCCATAACTCATGGTCTTAAGAGTTGCCTCTGAGAGGTTAAATAGCTCGCGCTGGGGTGCAGAGCCAGTACGTGTCAGAGGAGAGACTTGAACCCAGGACTTCCTAGCTTCAAGGACCGCTCTTTACCCATTACACTAAGCTGCCTCTCATCTATACAAATAAGATTTTTAAAGCCATTTGCTTGGAGTGAATTGGATTGAACTGGATTGGCCTGGATTTGCCCAAGGTCACAAAGCTAAAATATTTGCTGAACTTAATTGAATTCTAAGCAGAGGAGGAAATATAGTATAGTGGAAATAAAATTGGACCTTTAATGAGCAGAAAGCAGGGATGAAATCCTCTCTTGACCCTCACTAGCTATGTGACCATGGACAAATCATTTCCCTTTTCTGAGGCCATTTTTTCATCTGGAAAATGGGGACAATCATGCCTTTGGTCCTTGTTTTGCAAAGTTGTTATGAGAATCCAATAAGAGTATGGATGCCAAATCCCTTTGTAGAGATCCGAGGGATATAGAAATGTCAACTATTATGACTGCAGTACATGCCAGAGGGTGTTTGTTAGAAGCGTTGAATAGTCTGCCATGAATAGGAGCGCTGAGGTTTAGACTCTGGCAGGGGAATACCACTGGCTAGGATCCATGGAATGATCTCGAAATGGATGGTTGGGCTCTCTTGAGTTCAGAGTATACCAGGATGAGGCTGCAATCCATCCAATCACCAAAGCCCTCTTTCCAGGTCATTCCATCACTTTCCTCCCACCACCTAGAATTCCCACTGAGTGAAAGCAATTCAAGGAAAACTCATTTCAATTCAAGGAGGAGGAGAACTTTTTCTCTGCTGCTTCCTTGACATATGTTTATCTAAATTAATCATACCTATAGGGGGTCTGCCTTTCCTAGCTGGGATGTGAGGAGAAAGTGTTGCTACGACTGCCTGGCAGCTGTGTTTCCCTCCAGATTGGAGGGACCAGGCTTGGCAGGAAGAAGAGAAATGCAGGTTTCAAGGTGTCAGAGGTGGGCTTACCACAAAGGGAAGCTGGCCAAACCAGAGGAACTAATTGCCAGCACATAATAAAGTGCTAAATTAGAAGATATGGGCAATTACAGGAATTTGGAGGGACTTAAATTACTCTTGTGGCTGAGGGGTTTATGCCATGAAGGCTTGAGGCATTGAGAGACAGCCTGGGCTGTGGTAGAGAGAACTTTGGCCTAGGCATCAGGTTAGACTCCTGGCTATGGAGTGCCACGGCTTTTAAAATCTAAAAGTGCTATAGAAATACCAGTTACCGTTACTTACTGAGACCCAGACTAGGTGTAGCATAGTACAGGGAAAGGGGCATTGGACTTGGGAGTCAGAAGATGTGGATTCAAATCCTGACCCTGCTATTTACTATCTGTCTGACTTTGGGAAGTCATGTCCATTCTCTGTCCCTCAGGCTCCTTGTCTATAAAATGGGGAGGTTGGAGTAGATCTTTTCTAAGGTCCCTTCTATTAATTATATACTCATATACATGTATAACAACAGAACCATACTGGTCCAGGGGGCTGGGAAAAACCCTGTCTCACTAAGGGGTCATATCTTTAATGTCACACTGAAATGGAATCCAGATCTCAGGGTACTTGGCTTCTAAAAAGATGGGGGGCAGGTTCATTTTTCTCGCTGTCTCTGAATCACCTTGCAGCCCTGGGGAAAATTGTTTAAAGAAAGCCTATGCAAACCTAGTCTAAGATCTGAACCCTGCCCCCACTGCCATCAAAAAGAGGGGAAGGATCAGAAAAATACTCAATATATTAGGTAGATTAGGCATGGGGCAGTTATGAATTTCCTTCACTAGAAAAGAAAGCTGTAAAATACAGAAGGCTCCTATGTGTGTATTGATAAAGACTGAAGAGGTGATATGATAACCAATAATCCTTGTTGTCCTCTTCCAGGAGGTTGAGATTTAAAACATGGAATGCTTATTGGGACTGTTGAATAGGTTTTTCACTTTTACCCTGGCCCTGCATTGTCTGAACAATTGGTTCATGATCCAAGTCTCCTGGTAAGCCAGGCCTGGGTTTGAATTCACCCTCTTGTCACTGGCCATTTCCTCCAAGAAAAATTCTGGAAGGTACAGGGAGCAATTTCCCCAGAGAAGCCAGTTAAAGGATCCATGCAGCCCTGACCTCGGAGACTGATGGAAATGGTTCTTAGTCTATAAAGATCCATATTAGAAATGCTGCTTGGTCATGGAAGGAAAGAAACCCAAGGGGCAAGGAGAAGAGAACAAACATTTATTAAGCATCGGTTATGTGCCAAGCACTGTGCTAAGTGGTTTACAAATATTGTCTCATTTAATTTTCACAACAGCCCTGTGAGGTAGGGAAGAAATACAAGGCGGAAGAGGAAGGTACAATCTTGAGATCCTGCTTCATTCAGGCTCACCTAGATGAAAGTGTGCTCCAGATGCCCTTTGTGAGAAGCCGTTAAAGGGGGTGACAAGTGACAAAGAGAATGCCACACACCAAACCATACAGAAAGAGGGAAAAGAAAGGGATAACAGATGTGGTTTCTCCCTTTAAATACAGTACTGAGAAAGGAGTTCTTAGTTTAGTTGCCAGTCCTCTTTGACGTAGCATAGGTAGAGGCAGATGGGGACCAAAGGACCAGTAAGAAGATTTCTTCATTATCCCAAAGGGGGAAAGCCTTCGATATCTTTTTCCTTGACCTGGGAGCTCTGAATTTTGGTTATACTATTCCTGGGAGGTTTCATTTTGAGGTTTGTTTCAGGAGGTAGCAGGTAGATTCTTTCAATTTTTACATTGCCCTCTGGTTCTAAGATCTCTGGAAATTTCCTCTTATTGTTTCTTGAAGTACAATATCTAGTCTTTTTTTTCTGTGTCTATGAGTTTCAGGAAGTCCAATGGATTCTTAATTAACAACAACAATAATAAGAGACAACATTTATATAGCACTTACTACTTGCCAGGCACTGTGCTAAGTGCTTTATGATTATTATCTTTTTTGATCCTCATAATAACGAGATAAGTGCTATTATGATCCTCATTTTACAGATGAGGAAACAGAGGCAAACAGATGTTAAGTGACTGGCTCAGGGCTACACAACTAATAAATATCTGAGTCCAGATTTTCAGGTCTTCCTGACTCTAGGCCCAGTTAGGAGCTATACTGAGATTCTTCTATGAAATATTTGATATTTTCTTCTATTTTTCTTCCTTTTACTTTTTAAAATCATTTTTTTGCTGCTTCATGGAATCATTAGCTTCCATTTGGGTAATTCTCGTTTTCAAGGAGATATTTTCTTTAGTAAAGTTTTAGACCTCTTTTCCCAAAGTATTAATTCTCTTTTCATTCCTTTCTTCCCCAATTTGCTCTTCATTTCCCATTTTTTCTTCTACTTCTCTCATTTGTTTTTTAAAATTGTTTTCTTAGCTCTTTTTTAAACTCTTGCTTTAACTCTTTTAGGAATTCTTGTTGGACTTGTGTCCAAGCTGTATTCTTTCTTTGCTGGTAGGCATTACTGGTAGATGTTTTTGAGTCACTCTCTTTTCTTTGTATCTTCAGTTTCTGTGTTACCAGAGTAGCTCTTTATGATGAGGGTTCTTTTTTGTTTGCTCATTCTTACAGCTGACTTCTTGACTTTGGACTTTACATTAGTGCTGGACTCTGTGCACTTCTTAAGGGAATGTTTGGCCTGAGCTGCTTTTATGTTCTGCTGCTTTCACAGCTCAGTCTGGGGACTTGCACAGTTTTAATGCTCCCAGAGTAGTATAATCCTGAGCGAAGTCTGTTCACTGCCCTCCTGGTCTGAGCTCTGCAAATTCTTGACCCAAGTTTGGGTCTGTGAGTTTCAGTAGACCACTGCTTAGCTAAGTCACTATCAGCCCACTGTGAGACTCTGCAGGTTAAAAGCCACTGAGCTATTAGGTCCCCTTTGGTCTGGGACTCTGGCCCTGGTTATTCCACTGCAAGCTTCCATGCTGGGCTACAGGCTAGAACTGAGTCACAGAATCAGTCACACAGCCATGATTTTAGAACTATAATGTTCCTTGTAGAGCAAGAATGCAGCTATGGCCAATGCTAATGAGTCTTACTGTTAGCCCTGGATCTATGACCTGGAACTGGATAGTAGGTGACAGAGCTGTTGGCTGGCACTCATTCCTGTGCCCAGAATGAGTTCAGAGATCCGCTGAGATTTCTTTTTTACCTGATGCCTCCTGCCCTGTCTTTAAGTCCTTGGGTACTGGAATGCTCCATGCTACAGGTACTCCTTGCCAGACCCCTTCCCCATGTCCACAGATTTCCCTCTCTTTTGCCCTAAGCCTGGAAAAATTTCTCACTGTGACATTTTCCTTGTTTTTTTTTTTTGTGACCAGAATTCAGTCTGATATATTTTTAGGTTGTTGTGGAAAAGGATTATGTGGAGCTTGATTCAACTAATTCCTCTTATTTGTCACCTTGACTCCTCTGCCTCATGCAAATCCTTCCATACTTGTATCACTTGATATATCCTGGGGAGTTCAGCTTAGCTGCATGTATGCGCCATGGGATTTCTTCTGTTATACTCTCTCCCCAGTTAAATATTTACAGGCCCTCAAAAATCACTAAATAGTATGTGAAGAGTTTCAGTAATAATGCATTCAGCACAGTTCTTATATGACCCCACAATGAGCAACCTTTCATGAGGACCCAGGCTTACCATAGGTGATAGGCCTGGAGAGTTTCATCATTCCCAAATACAAAGTTATGTAAATTCAACAAGAGACATTTCACAAAGTGTAATCACAGTTTATCCTTTACCCAGTCGTTAAAAGAGTCTGTCCCAACCCAAGCAACTGGAGGCGAAAAGAAAATCTAAAATTAAAAATTGAAATAAGACAGACTGAAAATAAGTAAAAATAGAGAAAAAGGGACAAAATTACCTTCACTTTTCTAAATTTCAATCTAGCATCAAATGAAATCTCATGAGTGTGTGGATCTCTCCAAGCATGGATGAGGGATCCAGAGTTAAATTGGAACTTATACTCTCATGTAAGAAATCAAACTATCTTGTGTTAAAATTCTTTCCTGTGTCCGTGTAGTACATATGGAAAGTCATTCATTCCCCAACTGAATGCTTCACCAAAGCATTGGATAATCTCTATGTAGGTCTGGGGACACCAGACTAAAGCCAAACTCACTCAACAATAAAATAAGCAGGTTTAGTTAAAAAGAAAGAACAAGAAATTCCAATGAAGCAGAACATGTGTGAAGCTCCCCCAAAGAGATTAAGTACTCAGGGTTGATTGGAATCAGCTCCTTATATACCAGATGAGGTCTCCAGCTAAAACAACAATGGAGTTTGCTGGCCCAGGTGAGCTGACAACATCTTCTCTCACTATGAGACCCAAATTCTGAGCTCAAGTCATTCAGTCAATCAATAAATATTTATTAAGCACCTACTATATATATATATATATATATATATAAATGTATGTATATATATACACTACTTTGCTGAGAGCTGGGGATATAAAATAGACAAAAACCAGTCCATGCCCTCAAGGAGCTTACATTCTAACGGAGGGGACAACATGTAAACAAATAAAGCACTAGAGTTAAGAGGGATTGAGGTAGAAGAGGGGATTTTAGTTGGGACTTAAAGGAAGCCAGAGGGGTCAATACTTGGAGCAGAGGAGAGCAGAGGAGAGTGATCCAATCATGGAGAACATGCAGAGAAGATGCCCAGAGCTGAGAGATTGAGTGCCTTGTTTGTGGAACAGCCAGGAGGCTAGTGACACTGGACTAAAGTTGGGAAGTAAGGTATAAAAAGACTAGAAAAGTAGATGGGGGGCTAGGGTATGAAGGACTTTGAATACCAAACAGAGAATTTTGTGTTTGCTTCTGGAGGCAATAGCGAGCCACTGGACTTTATTGAGTAGGGGGTTGACATAATTTGGACCTATGCTTTAGGAAAATTACTTCAGTAGCTGAATGGAAGAGAGATTGGAGAGGGAGAAACTTGAGCCAAGCAGACTCCCCTCCCCAGCATCTACTGCAGCAGCCCATGTGTGAAGTGATGGAGGTTAGCACCAGGGTGGAAGCAGTGTCAGAGGAGAGAAGGGAAGGTACTTGAGAGATGCTGCAGAGGCAACATCAATGGGCCTTGGCAACAGATTGGATATGGGGGGGTGGGGTTGAGAGATAGTGAGGAGTGGATGATGATTCTTAGATTGAGATTCTGAGGGACTGGGAGAATGGTGATATCCTCTACAATAATAGGGAAGGTAGGAGGGAGGGAGGTTTTATGAGGAAAGATAATGAGTTCTATTTTTGATACTGTGTTTAAGATGTCTACTAGACATCCAGTTTAAGATGTCTGAAAGGCAGTTGAAGATGTGAGATTGAAGGGCAGCAGAGAGTTTGGGGCAGGAAAAATAGATTTGAGAATAAAGAATGAAATATGAGGTTGAGTCCTTGGGGAAGCTGCCCTCTAAATTTAGGGATTAAGCTGTATAGAAGGATTAAGGAAGCTTCCTTCCTTCCTTCCTTCCTTCCTTCCTTCCTTCCTTCCTTCCTTCCTTCCTTCTCCCTTCCTTCCTTCTTTCTTTCCTTCCTTTCTTTCTTCCTTCCTTCCTTCCTTCCCTGCCTTTCCTGCCTTTCCTGCATCTCTTATGACTTCCTATCGCAGATATAATACTAGGAACTGGAGACAAAAGAAAAAAAATACTCCTTGCTCCTCTGGGACCCAACATGGGCAAGAAACAACAGGTATAGAGTAAAGTGAATACAACAAATATCGTACATACCAAGTCAATAAAATGTCATTTCAGTTGAGGGTGAGAGTTTCAGGTGGATGGAGCTAGAGAGGTCTCTATTAGGATGTGGAGCCTGAGCTGAGCCTTATGGAGGTAGCCTTGGCTCCTTGCTTTCCGGGGGTGCTCTGAGGATCAAATAAGTCAATGCATGCAAAGAGTTTTGTAAATCCTGTGTAGCTTCTATGTTTTCTGGGGGTTCTAAGCCAAACTCCCACTGTACTGGTAAGGGGGCTAGCTCTAGGGTTCTGGGTGTAAGGCCACATTTCTAGTGCTCTCAGCTCAAGCCCCCATTCCAATGTGTTCTTCCCAGTATCAATCTCCAGTTACAGCAAGTACTGCTCTGAGAACTTGACTTGACCCAGGGATTAGTACTCCAGCATCACCTAACCAGTTAATATCAATTAGCTTTTACAAAGGAATATTTACTAAAAAGATGCAGCAAGAGCCAAAATACAAAAACCACATTCTACACCCCCCCCCCCAAATGGAAGGTACACTATCCCCTCTATCACCTCAGTCCCTGAGGAGATCCGACTCACTCTTAAAGAAGTTGCCAGAAAGCATTTGCCCTGCCATGTTTATTACCAAAATAAAATGACTCCAGTTCCTAGACACAGGCTTATCTGCAAGACTATGTACTAATGGGGTGGTCCAGTGAAGGGAAGTGCACCCATTCCCCAGCCCTCCAAAACAAAAAGAATCATCCTTACATTTCATGGCCAAGAATAAGGAAGGAGAACTAGTTAACTCCACTGATGGCTTTTTTATGCATTCTCAGTTTCAGCTCAGCAGTCAACTGAAAAGTCTGTTCTCATCATCTAGTGATCAGACAGGAAAGAGTCAAGAGCATCCTGACACATGCATACTCTGATGTGGAGAGTGAGGCCCCTTCACTGTATGTCATCACCAACTTCCTAAAGCAGGCTCACCAAATATCCACATGGGTCCCATATGTATGCTCCCAGGGCCCTCATTGGCCAGTCCCCCAATGCCATCTGTGATCGATTGGGGTTCTGTTACTACTTGTGTAAGTTGTTAAGTCACTTCCATTCTCTGGGACTCAGCTGCCTTCTCTGTAAAATGAGGGGTTGGTCTAAAGGACCACAGAGGTCCTTTTCAGCTCTAAATCTATGATACTATTGTCTTTAGTCATTTAATGTCTGAGTTTGTTTCCTGTTCTATAAAATGAAGGATTGGTCTAAATGGCCACAGAGGTCCCTTCCAGTACTACCATTCTATGATTATCTATACATATGGCTAATAGAAAGCTGACTTAAACGGCAGAAAAAGTGTGCTTGTGTCCTGGAAATTCAGAAGTGTTTTTCTGGAAGCACCAAATTGATAATGATGAGTCAGCCTGCCTCGCCAAGAAATCTCATTTGTCTAATGAGATTATTTTTACTTCTTCCCCTAAATGACCATAATCACATGTGCAGATTAAGTGTCTGGGGATGGAGATGACAGCACGCTTCTCAGACCTGGCCCAGTATGTTCTCAGTCTATTAACACTGCTGTAATCCCCACCCACAGATGAGGTGCCCCTGTGCCACCCATTTCCCAGCTGTTATTGTGAAATCATTATCAGATTTTTATATCTGTGGTGCACATCAAATTGTTGGCAATTGTCCTATTCACCAAACATCTGGGAGCCCATTTCAGGCCACAAATAGTCCAATTCCCAAACTCTGCAAACTCATCTTTGAATTTGCTCAAGGTGTTCTTGCTCTTTGTTTCATGTAGAAAGCAAGGGAGGCCTTCACCATAGTGGGGAGGATCCTTTGTGTGGGACTTATTAGAGGATGTAGAGAGGAGTCCCATGGAATGGTCAGGCAGAGATTGGCTGCAGGCTGATTGCAGGGGGTAATACCATCAATCGATCAATAAACTTGTATTAAGCACTTATTGGTGATAGAAAGAAAGAAGTAAAAATAGTCTTTGACTTCAATGAGATTTCATTGTAGTGGTGGGGTACAACCTGTAAGTACATAGAAATAGACAGACAGACAGATAGTTGGTTAAATGGATGAAGAGACAGAGACAAAGTATTTATTGGGTGCTTACTTTTTGTTGTTAGGCACTGAGCTAACTGCTAGGGATACAAAGACGAAAAAGACACTCTCTGTCTCTAAAGAGCATATATTCTAATGAGAGAACATAATACATAAAGAGGAGTATGAAGGGGGGGGTCCCTGAGCTAAGGCAAGGCTACCAACAGAGGTAGAGAAGTTCAGAGAGTGAAAAATGGAGCTGGGAGTTAGTGAGCATGTCCTGAGATCCTCAAGAAATAGTTTAAACCAGGGGCTCAAACATCAGACTAGAAGGAGGCATCTCCAGGGTGAGAAGGCTGCTGGTGGGGAGGAGGAAGAAATTTCGAGTAGAATGAAATGAATAATAAAAGATAACTAAGCAATGGATGAACCCTAACAACTGGGTCAGAGGTCTCACAGGTAGTAAAGGTCAGAGTTGGGATTTGAACCCAGATCACCTGAGTGCACAGCATTTCTCTTTCCATCATTATGCTGCCTCTCACATCTCCAAAGAAATAGGATGCTATTATTTATTAGGCTCCAGACCGTATTAGATGGTTCAAATAAATATTTTTTTTCCTTTCAAGCAGAATCATAATATTAAATTCTAGGTCACTGTGGAGAAAATGAGAAAAAAATTCCTTCTCTCTCCTATTTTTGCATTTAACCTCAACATAAAGACCTCTATTTAAGGGGCAAAATAATGTTTTCCAGGGACCCCTCTGAAGAAAGAAGCAGATAATGAATATTTATTGAGAATCTACCATCTCTATAAGGAGGGCACTGGACTTGGAGTCAGTTGAGATAAAGATTCTAATCCCACCTTTGACATTCCTATTCAATTGGATTCAAGGAACATTCGTTAAGCACCCATTATGTACAAAGTATTGTGCTTGGATAGAAAAACTATTTTAGGACCACCACATTTATATAACGATTATGAGAATTTGGAACAAAGCATTAAGATGGAGGACAACCCAGTTTTTCATTTTGCTTCTTTGTTTCCTTCTACCTGTTCAACTAATGGACATTCTAAGAATTAGGGTGGGTAGCAAAAAAGTTTTGGCATATGGTTGAAAGGGAAGCTTCTAAAATTATTTTGAAGGGAGAATTAGAAGACAAATAGGACTATATATAAATCATAAAAAAACTTTTTAACAAGAAATCAGATAGTGACCTGGAACAAGGATGTGGATTCTCCTAGCAAGCCATAAAATTTAAAAATCATATTGACTCTTAGCCAAGGTATACTCTCCAGCTTTTGACTCTCAAGTAAATTGAGTGACTCGTAACCATAAGTATAACCAAAGAGTCATAGTTTAGGCTATGACTTCTTAGTAAGAAGAGGCTTTCTGATCACCACACCCTAGCAGACAGTAGCTGAAATGGTCATTAGGTACACTACAGAGTTGAGCCTAGAAGCTAGTAGCAAAGAGAAGCTTGGCAGTTATGAGAACAGAAGAGCACAATCTAGTAGCAACCTCTCTAGACAATTAGGGACCTATTCCTAGAAGAGATTATATATATACCATCATCATATGCAGGGGTTGCTGGTAAATGTTTAACAATGGCTCTCCAGGACAAAGAAATGTTGGCATGACATACTTTTAAATTTAGTCTGCAGCATTTACATTTTCTTCATTACTTTCTTAAGCCTAGACCATCAACCAAAGAATAAATCAAGCCTTGATTTGTAACATTTCCCAGGTTTCCAAGGTATAAATGCTCACACTGAATATTTAATGATCAGCTCTTGAGCTGGCTCTAGTATATCCTATTCATGTATCTGGCAGAGTCATCATGCCTGGTAGAGACTGTATACCTCTTGATACCAGCTGAGGGGAATGCCCCTCTGACATCTTCTGATATACTTTTAAATTAGTCTACAGCATTTACATTTTTCTCCATTACTTTCTTAAGCCTAGACCATCAAACAAAGAATAAATCAGGCTTTGATTTGTAACATTTCCTAGTTTCCAAGGTATAAATGCTCACACTGAATATTTGATGATCAGCTCTTGAGCTGGCTTCAGTATGCCCTATCCATGTGTCTGGCAGAGCCATCATGCCCGGTACAGACACTACACCTCTTGAGACCAGGTGGGGGGAATGACCCTCTGACATCTTCAGTGGGGCATTGGCAGCCCTGAAGCATTAAATATATGGGTTGCCCTTCTAGGTGTATGACTTAAATATACATATTCCCTACTTCACTGCACCCCCATGCTTGTACTCTAGCTATACTTCTTCCCAAAATATGTGTCCCTCCACAAGTGTGTCATGGCCACACTTATTCTTCACTAATTTCCCTCCTTGCATATTTCTTAGGTTTGTCAACTCTTCCAACTGATGGCATCCATATTTGTGGAAAAGAGTATCTGGGGGTTATGGGGCAGGGGAGTAGTCTATTGCTGTGTTCCTTAATTTCATTTCTTTAAATAGCTTTGAACTAACTGTTCTGGCTGACAGAAGTAAACACATTGATGGGGGCTTTTAGTGGATGTGGCCCCAAAGAGTATCTTGAAACTGGGCAAGCTTTTCTAAAAAATCTCTCATGAGGGGAGGAAGGGATGCAATAGATACTGCAACAAAGATGGAAATGTGAGGCATTTACATTCTATTGGGGAGGTGCAACGTGACTACAGATAAGCAAATACATGGCAGTTTGAATTGGGGGAGACCATGAAGAATTGGGGGAAATAGAAAAGACCTCATGAAGAGAGGTGGTACCCGAGCTATATACATTGAAGGAAATGGAATTCTAAATTATGGAGGCAAAGAGGGAGAGCATTCCAGGAATGGGGGGAGGGCTTGCATGGGGAAACCCTAGGTGTCTTTCTCTAGAAGCTCTCCCAAATCTAATTTGGGAAATACGCATCCTTGCTGCTAACTGACCCATATTTGAACCAGCAAGCACTCCTCCACACAGGAACCAACTTCTATTGAATAATGAATGTGCTTATGATTTCATTATGTATTAATTTATTATTATTAGTCTATTTATGGAGATGCAACAGCTGTTTGATTGGGAACATTTATGCAGCCGATAAATTGCAACCTACATTAAAGAGCGTCTTGGCTACATTCTCATTATTTATGTGAATCTATTTGTGGCTCTGCTAAGTGCGGTGTAGTAGAAACAGCCCTGGGATGAAAGCCGGGACTAGGTTCTAGTTCATACTCTGCTAGAAACTTACTGCGTGATTGGGGGAAAGTCACCCGCCCTCCTGCCCACTGAGGGAGCTAAAGGGCACAGTGACAGAGGGATGCACCTGGAGACGGGAAGACCTCGGTACTAGTTGTGTGACATGGGAGACACTGGCACAGGACTGCCAGCATGGCATGCCCACATCAGACAAAAGAAATGTGAAATGCACACACTTAGAGAATCCACCCCAAATGTTCACATGGACTATTTGTGCCCAACCTGTGGTAAAACATTCCAGACTTCTATTGGTCTGATCAGCCATAGGTGGCCACTCTGCAATTTAACTCTAGCAGAGTGATGTCATTTTGGTCCTGTTCAAGAAGGAAGGACAACCACCACCATCACTGTGTCACTCTGGGTTAATCACTCACCCCTTCAATGCTTCAGCCAACTCTAGAAGACAATGGATTATAGAGAAGGTGCACCTTGTATTGGTATTGCACTGGATAGAATGCTGACCCTGGAGTCAGGATGATCTGAGTTCAAATCCAGCCTCACTAACTGTGTGACCCTGGGCAAGTCACATTGCCTCTGTCTGCCTCAGTTTCTTCATCTGTAAAATAGGGATAATAATTAGCCCCCACCTCTCAGGGTTGTTGTGAGGGTCAAACGAGATAGTATTTGTAAAGCGCTTTGCAAACCTTAAAGTGTTACCTAAGTGAGTTATTATTATCATTATGTACATAAAAATGTTATATTATCGTTATAATTAAAGTATAGCATCCGCATTGGGTGCTTACAATGAAATCACTGCTCTTGTCTCTATCCCTACTGTATTTGAGATACTGTTGGGGAACTAGAGATAGAAAAGTAAAAATGAAATAGTGTTTGCCCTCAAGGAGCAGACATTCTTTTTTTGAGGGGGTATCTATACAAAATATACTCATTTATAATAAATTTATAAATAAATACATAATCATGTTCAGAAGGGGTTCTCCAGGAACTGGGGGCATTGGGAAAGGCTTCCTCTGTCGTCCTCTCCCTCCCACTCAAAACATACCCTTCTTGTGTCCCTCAGGTCCCTGCTTTCTACCAGACGACAATTGTCCCAACCTAACTTATTGCCTTCCCTCTCAGAATCACATCTTTCTTACTTTTCTATTCCCAATAATGTAAATGCAATTTGTTACTGTGACTATGACTCATTTTCATTTTGACAGGATATGTGATTCCATTAGTACAAGAAACTCCTCATGGGGAACTTCCTCTCCCAGTTCTGGAGCAGGACATGTTCTGACCCTTATATGTTTCTTGGGGCACTAAAGAGGTAGAATGACTCACCCAGGGTCACACAGAGAGGGGAGAAGAGGAGATGCAGAGTTTGACCTCAAGTGCAAGGAAATTCAGGCACCATGGTGGAGCACAGTGGAAATTCTGCTTCAGGAGGTTCAACATTGGGTCATACACACCCAGAGAGCAGGAGAAAAGGAGGGGGGAAGGAAGAGGAAAATATTTCCTGAGGATTGGCAAGGCATTCTCTAGTGGCATCATTGGGAAGATCAAGACAACATAAATTCACAATTAGAAAGGCCTTTCAATTTACACATAAAACTGAGGCCCAGAGAACCATAAGGTCTTAGAACCAGAGCTGGAAGTTGACTTAGATCATCTGGTCCATTCTCCTCCATTTTACAGATGAGGAAACTGAGGCACATAGAGGGAAAGCAACCTGCCCAAGGTCACATAGACAATAAGTGACAAATTTAGGACTTGAACCAAGGTCCTTAATCAACAAGTTTAATCCTCTGTCCAATGAGTCTCAATGCCTCTTTAGCTGACTGAGGTCAGGGGGCTGGACAGGATCTCAAGGCCTCAAGACTTCTGCCAGCTCCCAGCCTGCTGATGCTAGAATTTAGCATTTGGAAGTCCTGAAACCCAGGGCCCTGAATGGCTGAGAGGGTGGGTGGGAACTCAGTCATAAAGATGGGCTGGATGCCAAGAAACAAAGCCTGCTACTGAATATTTATATTCAGCAAGTCCCAGGGTTCTGGTCTGCTGGGTAAATAGGGTGTCCTCAAATACTCAAATTCATGTATTTACACGACAGTCTGGAGCGGCTCCTCTGAAAGTAATTCAGCATCTCCAGGAAATCATTTGCTTTTAGAAAAAATATATAAATATTTATTATCTGGCTGTTCAGAATGGTTTCACTGGGCTCCTGGAGACAGGGCTTTAAGAACATATTCATTAGTTGTTTGGGGAGGCAGCTCGTGGGGGAGAAGGGCGGGCTGGTGGAAACGCCTTGTGCCCAAAAGTCAGGGGACCCAGGTTTGAGTCTCAGCTGTGGCACTGTGAGTGATGGGGTGAGCCTGAGCAAAGTGGCCACGGCCTCAGATCCTCCATCCTGGGAGCAGACTCGGATGGAAATGGGCCACTCAATTGTATATAAAGATCCCTGTGAGCTGCTTGCTGACTTAGAAAAGCACATATTAACATGATCTATGTCTTATTGTATTTTTATTTAGCTTATTAAATATTTTCCAATTACATTTGAATCTGGATTTGGCAGGCCTTGAGTTCGTCACCTCTGGTGTGGCAGAATCAGGGACCACGAGATAGTAAGAGAACTCTCTACTTTCCATTAGCAGCTATGCTTGGTTTAAACTGCATGAAATACCGTGCCCCATCATCATGCCCATTGACTCTGTTTTGGATACTGGCCCCCCTCTCGACTCCATCTAATTGGAAGGCTGGAGGGTGGAATACTAGACTCTTTCCAAAGTCTTCCTTTATAGAGGGCTTGGACATGAACTTTCCAGGTACTTCTTCACTGTCAGTTAGCAACTCTTCTTGGTTTGGACTCCATCCAGTGTTCAGTCACCTCAGATGGGTCTACCCTTCCTTTTACGTGGTGTCTTCCCCTATTAGAATGTAAGCTCCATGAGGGCAGAAACTATCTTTTTTATTATTTGTATCCCCAGTGCTTAGCACAGTGCCTAGCACAGAGTAGATGCTTAATAAATGTTTTCTTTAGGCAATGAGGTGGGCAGCTAGCTGGCACAGTGGATAAAGCACTGGGCCTGGAGTCAGGAAGACCTGACATTGAATCTGGCCTTAGTCACTTACTAGCTGTGTGACCCTGGGCAAGTTCCGTAATGCTATTTGCCTCATTTTCCTCATCTGTGAAATGAACTAGAGAGGGAAATGGCAAACCACTTTAGTATCTTTGCCAAGAAAACCTCAAATGGGGTTACAAAGAGTTGAATATGACTGAAATGACTCAATAACAATGACAATAAATGTTTATTGAATTGAATTGAGATATGGAGTCAAATCCTGACTCTAATATTTATATTCTGTGTGACCAATGGCAAGTCCTTTTGATTCTCTGAGTCTCAGCCTTCTTATCTGTACAATGAGATTCATAATCTCTATACTCCCTGGTTGATAGAGTTGTTGACAAGATTCAGCAATAATAAATTAATTAATTAATAAATAACAGATAAACAAATCAATGAGGGCAGTTATTACAACTTTAAAGCATTGCTTTTTAAAGCATTTAGGTACTTACTAGTTGTATCTTTCTCATCTTTTTTTTTCCAATGGAATTCAGATAGAAGTGGTCCAAAGACAAGTTGCCAACCTGTTGTTCTTTTATGTTTAATGTTCCATGCGCTATGGTGCAGTTAGACAAAATAACAAGTTCTTTTGATTTTTTTGTTTTGTTTTTGTAATTGAACACAAGTATTGGGATATAAGCTCATCCACCAAGCTTGTGAGCCTGAGTAATTGGGAAGATAGTAGTGCCTTAGATCAGAGGTGTCAAACAGACTGCGTTGTGACATTATAAGAGTGACCTGAACTAGATTAAAATGTCACTAGGGAACATTTATCAAAAATAAATAAAAATATAATAAAACATAGGTAATGTCAGTTTGTGGTTTTCCAAGTCAATATTCAGTCCACAGGGATCCTTATGCATGGTTTAGTGGCCCTCTGTTTCTACTTGAGGTTGATACACTGCCTTAGATGGGATTAGCAAGTTGGAAAGAGGGGAGGGTTTGGGTAGAAAAAATCATGAATCAGAGTAAAATTCCAGGTCCATTCCTTATCTTTACTGGGGGAAAGAGAAATTAGGATTATTACCTGGGAGTAGATGGATTAATGATAACTGACAACTGAAAGAAGACAGAACTTTTTAACCTCTTATTTTCCTCATGTTTTATGCTAAAGAGAATGATTCTTGCTCTGGAAATGAGAAAACAAAAATATCTAACAGGAAATTGTTACTAACAAAAATAAGGAAGTCAAGGACACTGGACTTTCTAAACACTAGCTTATTCTTTCTCCCCAATTACATGTATAAGCAATTTTTAACATTTTTTAAGGTTTTGAGTTCCAAATTCTATTCCTTCCTCCCTCCCCTTTCCCTTCCCTGAAATGGTAAACAATCTTGTATAGGTTGTACATGTGCAATTATGTAAAACATTTCCATATTAGTCGTTTGGTGCAAGAAGACAAACAAAAAAAAAGTGAAAAATGGTATGCTTCAGTCTGTATTCAGACAACATCCATTCTTTCTCTGGGGGTGGATAGCACTTTTCATCATGAGTCCTTTCAGATTGTCTCAGATCACTGTATTCCTGAGAATAGCTAAGTCATTCACAATTCTTCTTCATATAATATTGCTGTTACAGTGTTCAATGTTCTCCTGGTTCCACTCAATTCATTTTGTATCAGTTCATTTAAGTCCAGGTTTCTTTTAACCATCTTGATTGTCATTTCTTAGAGTACAATAATATTCCATTACAATAATATACCACAACTTGTTCAGCACTTCCCCAATTGATGGGCATCCCCTCAATTTCTAATTCTTAATCACCACAAAAAAACTACCATAAATATTTTTGTACAAATAGGTTATTTTCTCTCTTTTTTATGTCTTTGGGGTACAGACCTAGTAGTGGTATTGCTGAATCAAAGGGTATGCATACTTTTATAGCCCTTTGGGCATACACACTGGGCTTTGAATCAACACCAGTCACAGGCAGCCAAAAGAACAGACTTAATCTTAGCCTTGGGACACAGTGTCTACTTTTGTTCTGGCTGCTCTTAGCTGAGTTTCTTGATTTGTGATGTCATCAGTTTTAAAGAAATTTCAGCCTCCCCTTATCAGGGAGAGGCTTCCCAGTCACTATACTTGCTTTAGAAAATAGAAGCCAAGATGGCCAGAAGGTATCCCTAAAGATGTAAAGCTCAGAAACTACCAGAAAAATGCTTGTCAAGCAACCCATCCCACCCAGAAGTAATGTGCCCAGCAGGAAACAGTGGGATAGCATTACTAAAATATATCAGAAGCTCCCTAGTGTTGGAGATGTGAGCTATATTGGCCAAATACATACTTCAGCCACATATGTTCACTATTTGTGTGTCCTATATGTGTAGTCCCTCTCAGTGTGGCTTTTAAG
Source organism: Vombatus ursinus (assembly GCF_900497805.2). NCBI lineage: Eukaryota > Metazoa > Chordata > Mammalia > Diprotodontia > Vombatidae > Vombatus > Vombatus ursinus. The sequence goes on along the minus strand of NW_020941065.1, from coordinate 13,334,810 downwards.
TGTTTCCCTTGATTATATATGTTCTTTGTTCTCTTTCTCCCATTGGTGGTGTGGTAATGTGTGGGAGAGTATACCCCATGTTCACATGATAGGAATTTTCTTTTGTTATATTATTTGCTATTCTGTTTTATGAAATGCTTTGTGTTTAAAGATTTTCCTCCCAATCTGGTCTATAAAAGTGAATACACTGATGGGGTCTCCTGAGATGTGGTTTTGAGTGGGTGCTAATTAAAGAGATGCCTCAAACCTGGAACAGCTTTTCTGAGTCTACGTGTTAGAGGAGGTGTCCCAGCTGCTACAACTAAAGTCTCTTTTTTGAAGCATAAAACTTATATTTCCTATGTTCCACTAAGGGAATTGGATAATTTATTCAGCAGAAATTAAAAAAATGAAGGAAAAAATCTGCCCCATATAGTTCTTCTTTTGCCAAACTGGCGAAAACCCCTAAGCTTAGCAGAGCTAAGTTGAGACCTTTCTCAGGATGCTGCAGGATCGGTGAGACACAACGCATCATGATTTATTGGACCTCTGCCAAAAATGAGTTTTAATTGGCTAGAGGAAAAAGTCAGGAGGAGGCCTGAACCCAGGTGTCTTAAGTTGCTTGGAATCGATAGATATGTCAGTGTTTATGAATGGCCTGTGAGATCAGGAGTTCTTAGAGAGATCATTTCCCTGACCTCTGTTCCCCTGAGAGGCCATCAGCTTAAAGACAGGAGCATACACTAATTATTATGATGATCCAATTGGCAAACTATAACCTTATCTATGTTTGGACTTGAGCCAGCCTGCATGAGGCCTTCTCCCATTACCAGATGTGCAGTGAGAAGACATAGGTTTCCATCTTAGCTCTGGGTGGCCTTAGGAAAGTAAATTCCCCTCTCCGGTCTTCAGTTTCCTCATCTGTACACTGATGTAGTTGAACTAGATTATTTCTAAGGTTTCTATTCTATTAAAAAATTCTTTTTATATTTATATGATATAAAATCCTTTCTAGCCCTTACATTCTATGTTCTAAGGCCCCTCCCAGCTCTGATATACTATTTTCTAATGTCCCTCCCAGCTCTGACATTCCCTGTTCTAAGGCCCCTTCCAGCTCTGACATTCTGAGATCCCTTCTAGCTATGACATTTTCTATTCTAGGCTCCTTCTCAGCTCTGACATCCTCTGTTCTAAGGCCCCTCCCATCTTTAATATTCCTTGTTTTATGGGTCCTTTTGGATATGAGGATTCTAAAATTTAAGGTCTCTGCCCTGAAGGAACCTACCAACTAATTGAGAAGACAAAATCAGCCTACTTGAAACAACCAGAAAATGATTGCTTAGCAAGTTCCATGCTAATGGCTTAAAAATGCAGTGGGACATAGGAGAACACTCCTATATTGCTTGGGTCAGGGATGAGTTTGGGGAAGAGAGGATCACAAGGTCCAGGAAGGACTTTAAGAATCTCTTAACTCACCCTCACCCCCTCATTTTGTAGAGGAGCCAAGGGGGTCTTGCCTATGATCCCCAGACAACAAAGGACAGAACTCAGTCCAGGTCTCCAGCTCCAGCTGCTCTCAATGGATAACCCCAGGTGTGGGAAATGGGCTGGCCCCAGTCCAAAAGTAAACCAGGTCAGAGTTTGCCAGTTTCATCATTAAGCTGATTAGAGCTTCTCTTGACCATCTGGGGAGCATAGTTCAGGAGCACACATCTCTTTAAGAGCTCTCCTTCTGTCCGGCCATTCATAAATCTTGATGAAAATCGGTGGCGATCAATAGATGTGTCACCCATTGCCTCGGTTACAAAGCTCTTAACTTTTTCCTCTAGCCAAATAAAGTTTGTTCTTGGTAGAAATCTTCTAAGTTAGACCAGGATTCTTCCCCAAATTGTGTCTTACCAATCCCCGAGAATTCCCAGTGAGGGCTCAAGCTCTGTTTGGATTGAGGATGCTCATAAGCTGAGTAAGAGGAGGGTTTGTCCAAGGTCACACAGGTAATCAAGAGCATATTTGAGCCCAAGTCTTTTGACTACCAGTCAAATCTATATATATGTGTGTATGTGTATATATGTATATATGTATGCATATGCATATGTATATGTACATACGTGTATGTTCTAAAAAAAAATCTTGTTCTCTGTCAGAGGATCAAAGATTCCTAGGTGGAAGGGACTTCAGATACCAACTATTCTAACCTCTTCCTTTCACAGATAAGGAAACTGAGACTCAGAGAGGTTAGCTGACTTGCTTGGGGTCAAACAACTAGCAGATTTCTTCAGTGGGACTTGAAGTCAGGTCTTCCTAACTCGAAGTCTAGCATAACAAGCATTTTGCCACATACCTACCTGTGCCGAGGGTGGCTGCCATGTTGAGAGCTTTGCAAAATGACTTTGGTCTTTTTCACCCACAGAGATAGTTGGCACCATTGTTACCCTCCCTGCTTCCCATTCCCCAATTACATGCCTCAATCCTTCCCCTCTTGGTCCTGTCTGAACCCTTCTGGTCCTTTCATTTCAAAGCCCAGATAAATCTTACCTCCTTCTCTGGCCATCCTATTCCTTGGCTTTTGGAGCTTGAAGGGCCCTTAGAAGTCATGAAGCCCAACTCTCTTATTTTACTTATATTATTTTATTTATCTATAATATTATATTTATTCTATTAATGTTTATAGGAAACTGAGGCCCTGGGAAAGGCAGTGACTTGTCTAAGACCATACAGCTAAAAAAGAAGAGCTGAGATTTAAAGCCAGGACCTGGGACTCCAATTTTGGGTCATCAACACCGAGTAGGGACTTGATGAAGAATTACTAGTGGATTAATTAAATGCATTGAAAAGTACCAGAGACAGAATTCTTTCAGAAGGGATGACAGGCTCTCAATAACCCAGCTAAGGAGGATAAGCAAACTTCTAGAAAGGCAGTATAGCAGATCTGGAGTCAGGAAAATCTGAGTTCAAATCCAGCCTCAATCAGACACTTACTAGCCCTGTCAACCTGGGCAATTTATATTCTGAGCTTCAGTTTCCTCATCTGTAAAAATAGGGATAATAATAACAAGGCTGTTGTGCTTTGTAAGCCTTAAAGTGCTACACAGGGGGTAGCTATTAATGGCCCAATTACTGTTCTTCACATATGACATTCCTTCCCCCATTTCAGTGCCTCTGGGCTGGTTGTCCCCCATTCTTAGTATATTCTCTTTCCCAGAGATGGTCTTCTTGCTTTTCTCACACACTACGCTACTTGGCCCAACCCCATGTTTTTTCAGTGGCTGACCCACATTCCTGCATGCTCTCTCCCATCAATTCTCTTTCCTGGATTCCCTGGCTTCTTTTAAGTCTCAATTAAAATCCTACATTCTGTAAGAAGGTTTTTCCCAACCTTCCTTAATCTTAATGCCTTCCCTTTGAAGGGAATTTATCGGCCATTTACCCTGTATATGTGTCTTGTTTATACATAATGATTTGCACTGTTTCCATGATTAGACTGGGAGCTTCTTAAGGGCAGAGAGATTTTTTTTTTTGCTTTTCTTTGTAATTCTGGCATTTAACACAGCGCCTGAAACATAGTAGGTGCTGAAGTCTTTTGACTTGAATCTGTTTTATATGTATTTTGTAAATGCCCACGTATGTTGTCACCTCTGATTGAATGGAATCTCTTTGAGGGCAGGGACTGTCACGATCTTGCATCTTGTCTTTATATTTCTACACTTAGCACACTGGCTGTACAGAATAAATGTTTGATAAATGCTTACCGATTGATTGATTCTCTGGATACTTGAAGATCTAGCTACTTACTCCTTTGAATCTCTTCATGCATTGATCTTTGGCTGGGGCCATCCTTAATCCAGACACCTGTTTAACTCTGACATCTCCCTATAAATGACCTGGGTTGTGATAACTTCCTTCTAACTTCTTTCTGTTCCTGAGATTCTCTGGTCTGCACCAAGCTAGCTCAATGAGTTGGAGCACAGTACTGATGAATCCAAGGTCATGCACTCAATCCCAGGCAGGTGGGGTCACATTTCACTTACCTAGTCACAATCATGGGATTGTTTCCCATTGACTTGGCTTTCCATGTCTAATTCTTTGTCTGTTGCCTTCCCTAGCAAGGTGTCATGGTGAATGGAATTCTGAGACTGGAATCTAGAAGAGCTTAGTTTAAATCTGGCCTCAGACACTTACTAGCTGTGTGATCTGGGAAAGTCACTTAAGCTCTCTGTGACCCAGTTTTTTTATAATAATTTTTTTTTTTTGTTTTCAACGTTTACTTCTACAAGATTTTGAGTTCCAAATTTTCACCCCATCTCGCCCCTCCCCCCACCCCAAGATGGCATGCATTCTGAATACCCCGTCCCCTAGTCTGCCTTCCCTTCTATCTCTCCCTCCTTCTCTTATCCCCTTCCCCTTCAATTTTCCTGTAGGGCAGGATGGATTTCTGTACCCCATTTCCTGTATTTCTTATTTCCCAGTTGCATGTGAAAACTTTTTTTTAAACATGTGTTTTTAAAATTCTGAGTTCCAAATCTTCTCCCTTCCTCCCTCCCCACCCACCCTCATTGATAAGGCAAGCAACTAAATATAGGTTATATATGTGCAGTTATACAAAACACTTCCATAGTAGACATGCTGTGAAAAACTAACTCTATTTCCCTTAATCCTATCCCAACCCCCCATTTATTTTATTCTTTATTTTGACTCTGACCCTCCTCAGAAGTACTTGCTTCTGATTACCCCCTTTCCCAGTCTGCCCTCCTCTCTATCATCCCCCTACTCTCTTGTCCCCTTCTACCCCCCCATTTTCCTGTAGGGTAAGACAGATTTCCATGCCCAATTGAGTGTGTATGTTATTCCCTCCTTAAGTCAAATTCTATGAGAATAAGATTCACTCATTCCCTCTCACCTTTCCTCATTTTCCCTCTACCTTAAGAGCCTTTTCTTTTCCGTTTTTTTGTGAGATAATTTACCCCATTGTACCTCTCCCTTTCTCTTTCTCCTAGTATAATCCTCTCTCACCCCTTAATTTTATTCTCCAGATATGACCCCTTCATCTTCAACTCACCCTGTGCCCTCTATCTATCTATCTATCTATCTATCTATCTATCTATCTATCTATCTATCTATCTATATCTATATATACATACATATAATTTTTTCCCCTCCAACTACCCTAATACTGACAAAGGTCTCATGAGTTACAAATATCATCTTTCCATGCAGGAATGTAAATAGTTCAACCATAATAAGTCTCTTATGATTTTCTCTTTCCTGTTTACCTCTTCATGTTCCACTTGAGTCTTGTATTTGAAAATCAAATTTTCTATTCAGCTCTGGTCTTTTCATCAAGAATGCTTGAAAGTCCTCTATTTCACTGAATAACGATTTTTTTCCCCTGGATTATACTCTGTTTTGCTGGGTAGGTGATTCTTGGTTGTAATCCTAACTCCTTCGCTCTCTGGAATATTGTATTCCATGCCCTGCGGTCCCTTAATGTAGAAGCAGCTAAATCTTGTGTTATCCTGATTGTGTTTCCACAATACTTGAATTGTTTCTTTCTGGTTGCTTGTAATATTTTCTCCTTGACCTGGGAACTCTGGAATTTGGCAACAATATTCCTAGGAGTTTTCCTTTGGGGATCTCTTTCAGGCAGTGATCAGTGGATTCTTTCAATTTCTATTTTGCCCTCTGGTTCTAAAATATCAGGGCAGTTTTCCTTGATCATTTCTTGAAAGATGATGTCTAGGTTCTTTTTTTGATCATGGCTTTCAGATAGTCCGATAATTTTTAAATTCTCTCTCCTGGATCTATTTCCAGGTCAGTTGTTTTTCCAATGAGATATTTCACATTGTTTTCTAATTTTTCACTCTTTTGAATTTGTTTTACAGTGTCTTGATTTCTCATAAAGTCACTAGCTTCGAATTGCTACATTCTAATTTTTAAGGAAGTATTTTCTTCAGTGATCTTTTGGACTTCCTTTTCCAGTTGGTCAATTTTGGTTTTTTAGGGCATTCTTCTCCTCATTGGCTTTTTGGACCTCTTTTGCCATTTGGGTTAAGCTATTTTTTAAGGTGTTATTTTCTTCAGTATTTTTTTGTGTCTCTTTAGCAAGTTGTTGACTTGTTTTTCATGATTTTCTTGCAAAACTTTCAGTTTTTCCTCTACTTCTCTTACTTGCTTCTCAAAATTCCTTTTGAGCTCTTCCAAGGCCTGGGACTGATTCATATTCTTCTTGGAGGCTTTGGATGTAGGAGCTTTGGTTTCATTGTCTTTTTCTGGTTGTATGTTTTGATCTTCTTTGTCACCAAAGTAAGATAATATAGTATGAATTTTTGCACTGCTTACTCATGATCCCAGCCAATTACTTGAGTTTCAAACTCTTTGTTAAGGTAAAAGTCTGCTTCCAATGTGGAGAATGTACTGTCCCAAGCTTCAGGGGTTTGCACAGTTGTTTTCAGAGATACTTCTAGGGACCTGAAAATTTTCATTTCTTCCAAGGTGCTATGATAAGGGGCGAGGTGTTTCCTCTCCACCGCCACAACAACCTCCACCACACCAGCATTCCTCCTCGCCCCAGGACCACCCCTCAGAACTGTGACCCAGATCCAAGCACGGGCAAAGCAAGAGATTCCTGCCTCAGCACTGGCAAAGAGATCCCTGCAATTCCCCTCTGATCAGCCACTTGATTCCCCTTCAGTCTGTGGGCCAGAAGCTCAGGAAACAGTTGCGGCCTGGGGGTGGCTGAGATCTAGCTTCTTCTCTCACCACAGACTTTTCCCACTGACCTTCTAAATTGTCTTTGGCATTTGTGGGTTGAGAAGTCTGGAAACCACCACAGCTGCCTGCGATTCAGTCCTCTGAGGCCTGCTCCAGGGTCACTGCAGCCTGTGCACCCACACCAAACTGCGTTCCTCTCCCCACCTGGCGCGATATACCTTTCTGATCAACCATCCAGGCTATCTTTGGCTGGAAATTTGTTTCACTCTGTCTTTTTGTGGGTTCTGCTGCTTTAGAATTTGTTTAGAGCCATTTTTTATAGGTATTTGGAGGGTCTTGGGAGGAGAACTCAAGCAAGTCACTGCTTTCCCTCCACCATCTTGGCTCCGCCTCTGTGACCCAGTTTTAGTGTTCTAATAGCTCTTCCCTGTTTTAAGGCCCCTCCCAACTTTGACATTCTCACTTTTAAAGGCCGCTCCAAGCTCTTGCATTCCATGATCTCAAAGCACTTTGTTACTTTCACATGAACTTACCAAATCCCAATTATATTTATTCATATACATATTTTGTTATCTGTAAGAACTCCAAGGGAAAGGACCACATCATTTTCATGTTTGTATCTTCTCTGGCATACAGCTAATAATAATAGCAACAACTAACATTTACATAGGGCCTACTATGTGTCAAGACTCTGTACTAAACACTTTACAACTATTAACTCCTTTGATCCTCACAACAACCCTGGCATGTAGGTGCTGTTAACATCTCTATTTTACAACTGAGAAAACTGAGGCAAATAGAGAGTAAATAACTTGCCCAGTTACACAGTTAAGAAGTATCTGAAACTGGCTTTGAACTCAGGGCTCCTTTTCTGTTCTCCTAGTGCTCTGTGGTGCCCCACTCCCAGCCTCATTTTTCTCCTACTACCTATTATTTTGCCTGGAATGCTTGCCAATTGATTGATAGATCACTGATTATGCAACCTAGATATAGAACTGGAAGGACCTCTGAGATCACCTAGTCCAGGGGTGCAGAACCTGTGGCCTCAAGGCAATATGTTGACCTCTAGGGCCTCAAGTGCGGCCCTTTGACTGAATCCAAACTTCACAAAACAAATCCCCTTAAGAAAAGGATTTGTTCTGTAAAACTTGGACTCAGTCAAAAAAGTCCATGCCTGAGGACCTAGAAGGCCACATGTGGCCTCGAGGCCACAGGTTCCCTATCTATGACCTAGTTCAACTCATGGTTGGGAAAACCAAGGCCCATAGTGCTTAAATGGTTTGCTTTGGGTCACTCAAGTCATAAGCAGTAGAGTGAAGTCATTCCTGTAGGTGAAAAGAATGGATACAAATGGATTTAAGATAGACCCCAAGATTCCTCTTCCCACACTTACAATACATTTTGGGGGCTGGACCAGATAATCCCAGGGTCTCGTCAAATGGTTTCTCCTGGTGCTATCGTTGTCTAATATTCTTTGGTATTCTTCTCTAGCACCTTGACTTGTGTCCCCGAGTAGGTATCCCCCATACCAAATGAATGAGCAATTGAGTTGGAGTGTTTGGTGCTGGAGCTGGGAGCTGTCCATCACCTTGCAAAGGCTCTGTGGGATTGGGGACAAAATTTAATCACCTATGAAACCTTAGCATCTGACCTTCACTTGAAAGGAGTGTCTCTTGATCATAAGGAGAGGAGGGAAGAGGAGAGAAGAGGAAGGGAGAGGAGAGGAGAGGATACAAGCTATATACAAAGTACATACGGTGATTTGGGGAGAAGAACTGGCAATTGAGAAGGTAAGGAAAGAAAAGTTTCTTATCTCCTTAAATTGATGGTGGAAACGTTAGGAGTTGCATTAGGGGAGGTGAGGAAGGAAAGCATTCCAGTTATGGGGGGAAACCAAAGTAAAGGGGGGAGATGAAGATGTATGTGGGGAAGCCACATGGCAGAGTGGGTCTGGAGACCTCTACAGAGTGGAGTCCTTGCTCCCGTCTTCTGCCAAAACCTCCCCTGCTTTCTTGTAGTGGGTGGTTCTCAGCTCCATTCACAGCCCAGCTGGGCACCTGTCTTTCAAGGGCTGAACCAGTGTTTTGCTCCAGCTTTTACTTGGGCATGGGTCCTTGGCTTTTTTCCCTACACAGCTGGCATAGTATCAGTGCCAGGCTCTGTTGAACTCTTATTCACAAAGCCAGGAAGAAAGACAGACAGATGGCGCCAGCAGCAGCGGCAGCTCCTCCTCCTCAGAACATCCCCTCCAAGTGAATTGGGAGGGGAATTGCCATTTTCCTGAGTTCCTTGTGTGGATTCTGAATACAGTTATTCTCAGCTTTCTCCGGGTGTTTTCTATTTAGACTGTGTGCTGAGGATCTGGAAAGATCTTGGGGCCTCTGTGGGCATCAGGGTGAGCAGGTGGGCACATGTGCGCTCTGTGTGGTTGTGGAGGCCTTTGGACACATACGTGTCTGCAAAACATGTCAAAATATGTTTGAAACATGGGCAAACATGACAAAACTTAGATGAAAGTTGGTGATACCATGTGAGGTCCTTGTGAGCAGGGATTATTACACTTTTTTTTGTATCTCCATCATCTAGCATACAGTACTTAATAAATGCTTATGAGTTAGATTATGCAGTGTGTATGCATGTTCTATGCACATATGTGTACTTGTTCACAGTGAGAACACAACTGGAAGTGTGGGAGTGTCCACCCACAGGCCAATTAATGTAATCACCGAAGGCACAGACACTTTAATTGAATCAATCAATCAATCAATCAACAGAGCAAATTAGGTATTAAAGCATTTTCCTAAAACCTCATCACAATGTATGGAAAGTGCTTAATGAATATGAAAGTGTCATAAGACTTTTACATTAATCACTATCATGATGAAAACCAGCATTTATACAGCACCTTAGGGTTTGCAAAGTCCCTTATATATAGTAACTCATTGAATCTTTACAACAACCCTATTATTATTATCTTTATTTTACAGATGAGGAATCTGAGACACAGATAGGTTAAGTGATTTGGCCAGGACCACAGTGCAAGTGGCTGAGACAGGATTCAAACTCAGATCTTCCTAATTCCAAGTCCCACACTGCATCCACTGAGCCAATGAGCTGCCTTTTGGCTGTTGGATGAAGGGCAAATAATGCCACATGGGAAACATTGTATGATTAGTTGAGAGGCTCAAATTCTACTTCTCGGGTTGCAGATGAAATAACTGTTACGGCGTCTCAGAAAAGCACTGAAATCCATCTAGCTGTGGAAAAGCTTCTTGTTGGTAGTGGTGGTGGTCTTTCATTCTTGAAGAAGACCAATGACGTCATGAATTGGATTTAAGTGAGGCAGAGTTGTGACCATTGGCTTCACTCTGTCCTCCACAGTTATCGGAAGTCCAGTGGCAGAACAAAGGTTGGGATGACTGGCCATGACCCCAGATATAGTGGGTGGAAGAGCTGTCATTTGTCTTTCATGCTGGAAGAGGACTATAACATCAGGGAGATGATGCCATGACATGCAAGCGAATTGGATTTAAGTGAGGGAGGGCCGTGCAAAGTCACCAGCCTCACTTTCTCCTCTGGAGCCACCCGGGTTAAGTGGCAAAATATAGATCAGGATGACTGGAGATGACCCTGAATGCAATGGGAGACCTTGGCCTTTTTTTTTTTTTTTTTGCTTTTTGGTGAGGTAATCGGGGTTAAGTGACTTGCCCAGAGTCACACAACTAGTGTGTCAAGTGTCTTAGGCCATATTGAAACTCAGGTCCTCTTGACTCCTAGGCTGGAGGTATAGCCACTGTGCCACCTAGCTGTCCATAAACCTTGGCCTTTTTAAGTTAAGGTCTTTAACAGGTCTCAGTGTGACTGAGGCAATGGCCATTCAGTGATTAAGGCTAGGTGGGTGCAAGAGCTACTCTGGGAGCTAAGGACTATGAGAAGGAATTGCTCTTTGTAGGGAGGAGTTCTCCCCTCTATTCCCTTCCTCTTCTCTCCTTTCCCCTTCCCTCTCCTCTCTTCCCATCCTCTCTAAGTCCTTTTCTCTTCCCTCTCCTTCAATTCTTTCCCATCTCCTCTCCTCTTACTCCATCCCTCCACTCCCTTCCAATTCCCCTCCCATCTCATCCCATCCCATGATACCATATGCATTTTCTACAACTGGAACTCATTACCTTAGTAATGTAAGTTTCTGCCCTCTCGCCCCATGGATCTTGGATGTATTTGTGAAAGTCCACCCCAGACTTAACAGGTGAGTGGTTTTGCGCCAACTATGCCACCCTAATAAAATTCCTTTTGTAACAGTCTATTAAGTCTGACTGGCTAATTGGTAACAGGAAACACACTGTGGGAGCCTGTGAGCAGTAGCACTAGAAATGTAGCCCCTCTGTTACTCCTAGAACTCTGTAAACAGCTGCCCTCTGGCAATGTTAATCTAAAATGCTTAGCACAGTACTGGAACATAGTGGGTGCTATATAAATGTTAGCTATTATTATTAAATATGTATGTGCTGCCGCTGCTGTCGTTATTATTTGTCTTTCATTCTTGAAGAGGACCATGACGTCAGGAAGGTGACACCATGACTTGCAAGTGAATTGGATTTAAGCAAGGAAGGGCTGTGCAAAATCACCAGCCTTGGGGCAGCTAGGTGGCACAGTGGATAGAGTGCCAGCCCTGAAGTCAGGAGGACCTGAGTTCAAATCTGGCCTCAGACCAAATACTTGACACTTACTAGCTGTGTGACCCAGGGCAAGTCACCTAACCCCAATTGCCTAAAAAAAAAAAAAATCACCAGCCTCACTCTGCTCCGGAGCCATCTGGGTCTAGTGGCCAGATATCGATCAGGGCAACTGGAGATAGCCCCCATTTGCTGCTGAAAGGCAGCATGGAGTACTGGCACCTATGACATATGATGGTTGTGTGACTTCTCAGTGCACTTAAATCCTATTTATGAGCAAGTCAACATCACCCTCATGATGGCATTGGTCCTCTTCAAGAATGAAGGATGAATAAGAACAATAAGTTGCAGAGAATGTGGTGACCTGTATTAGTAGAGGGAGTTTCCTCCCCTGGGAGTCCCCTATAACAACAACATCATAACCTCATGTTATCCCTTTCTGTGTCCTACCTTATCTTGTTGCAATGACACACGGTGCACAACATTCTCTGAAGAATGAAAAATAAATACCATGCATGCCCAGGGCAATGGGGAGGCTTCTAGTGGGTGCGAGTGGACTGTGACTTAGAACCTTTGAAGAGCAAGAAGATTGAAAGATGATATCAGGGAAGTGGAGGGAGAGAAGATGAGCTGGCATGGCATGGATGGGGGATGGCAGGGGCAGCAGGTGGGAATGCTCCACAGGCATCTTTGAGATATCAGGAGAAAACAAAGAAAGAGGATCTTCAGAATGAATTTATGGGAGCGCTTGGCAAAGGTCTCATTGGATGAATGTGCAGGCCTGGATGGGTTGCAGATGATGTGGTTGAAGGGAACTTCCAAAGGTATAAGGTAGCAGATCCATTTGAACATGCAATGTCTTCTCCTATTGTAGGAGAGGGAGAAGGACTGAAGCATGATTTCAATGGCAAGTGAACTCTTGGTTGAACAAGTTTTTTTTCTTTCTTTTTTTTTTCTGGTGAGGCAATCTGGGTTAAGTGACTTGCCCGAGGTCACACAGCTAGTAAGTGTTAAGTGTCTGAGGCTGGATTTGAACTCAGGTCCTCCTGACTCCAAGGCCAGAGCTCTATTCACTGTGCCACCTAGCTGCCCACTGCGCCACCTAGCTGCCCTGAACAAGCTTTCTCTACCAAAGCAGGGCAACCCCTTCCCTGAAACTTAGAATCTGAGAAAACTGCCTAGAGCACAGAGAGGTCAAATGCCTTGCCCAGAGCCACACAGCTAGGAGGCTCCAAAGGTGGAGTTTGAACCCAGGTCTTGAACTTTTGACTTTGAGGCTAGGTCTCTGTCCACTACACCACTGGTGTCTAACTCCAAAATTATCGTGAAGATTGCTGTGGGCTGAATATTGACATAGAAAACCTCATATTAACATTATCTAGGTTCTATTATATTTTTATTTTTTTTTAGTTATTTCCCAATGACTTTCTAAACTGGTTCCCACCAGGACACTGGTGTTCAACACTTCATGCCACCTCTCTTCCTATCATATTATCTCATCTCACATCTCATTATTGTTATTTCATATCATATCATATCAATTATAAATTTAGAACTGGAAGAGATATCAGAGACCATTTTGTACAACCTCCTTATTGTACTGATAAGGAAACCAAGAGTCAGGGAGTTGCTGTGATTGTCGAACATCACAGAGGTAATCACAGTCAGAGGCAAGGTCTGAACCCCAGTCATCTTATCTAGAGGCAAGGCTTTTAATATTGCACTTTCCAGTTATGGGGGCAGCATGGTACAATGGATAGAATGCTACAGTTGGCATCTGGAAGATCATTCTTAACTTCTGTTTCTTATACTTACTTGATGTGAGACTAGCCATGGGCAAGTCACTGCACCCATATCCCAGACTTATTGTAAAGACAGACAGACAGACACACACACAGTGAAGTGTATATATACACGCATTGTGAAGACATATATATACATATATACACATATATGTATATATGTGTATATGTAAATATGTGTGTATAGATGTGTCTATGTACTATATATGATAAAAATACCTATATCATTTTATATGTTAGATTATATATATATGATTTTATATATATGCATATATACTATATAATCATATATATGAGAACTATTTTGCAGATGTTAAAGTGTGGTATAAATGGTGGTAGTGCTACCTACTAGAGGCTATTAGAGCCTCAGTTTCCTTATCTGTAAATTGGGGAGAACACCATTTATTTTATCAACCTCTCATAGTTATTGTAAGGAAAGTACTTTGTAAACCTTTAAGTCTCATAGAAAAGGGAAAGGACACCATCATCATCCTTAATATTATAACTTTAGAATAGATATGCCTTGTGTAATGCAATGAAAAGGGCTATGGACTTGAGTGAAAGGATCTGGGTTCAAATTCTGATTCTGTTGTCTCCTGCCTGTGTGACCTTTGGTAGATTTCTTCAACTCATCGGACCTCAGTTTTCTCATCTGTGAGATGAAGGTCTGGACCCAGATGGCCTCTCAGGTGTCTTCAGACTCTAAATCTAAGATTCAAGTAGAGGATTTATGGGGTGGGGAATATGTGGATATGTGGAGGGTTCAGCATGAATAAACACCAAGGAAGCTGAGAGTCTATATGAGAGTAAGGAAAAACCAAACCCTGACTATCAGACCCTGTCATATCCAATAAGGGACATGATGATTTGGATTCTATCTAACAAATCTAACAAATATTGCCACCTAATTCTCAGGCTCAAGGGTCCTTGTTAAGTAATGGACACATTGAAAACCTACCCCATTTCCCAGAAAGATTCCAGATACAGATGATTAAAAAGGGTCTGGACTAGCTTTCTTCCCCACAAGTGGGCTTCATACAAAACCCACCCAAAGACCATGTTATGAATCCTGATTCTTGACTTTTTGATATCAATCTCCACCTCCTGCACCTGAATAGACACATCTGTTCTGCTCAACAATGGAGGTCAAGGAGAAGACAGAGGCCACACTCATTCAAAGATGCCACCCTGGTTTTATTCTGTATAAATCACTGTCCAAACCCCAGCACCTCTTACAAAATAAATCCTCAGGCCTGTCAGAATCCATTGGAAATATTTTTTGGTGGCGTCGCCTACAGACAGGGAGATGCAGAGGCCGCCTGCGCATTTCTCTTTGAAAAGCTGAACAGCAGGGGAAGCTTTCCAGGAACTCAAGACTCTGAATGCTGAAAAGAAAATCCAGATGTGAGTAGAGCTCTATGATATCTGAAGCAAGAAATTATGGAATAAGGTGTCTATTACATTTGTAGCTGCCTTCAATACATGACTCAACTGTCACTTCCTTCAGGAGACCTCCACTTGTGAGTGCTTTCCCCACCCCTGAAATTACTCTGCATTTATTCTGTCATATTCTGCAATTGCTTTACTGTATGAGCATTGTTTTCGTCTACTAGAGTGTAAGCTTTCTGAGGGCAAGGAGTTTTTACTTTTGTCTTCGTAGTCCAGCACAATATATGGCCCATAGTAAGAACTAAGTAAATGCTTGTGGAAGGAAGGAAGGAAGGAAGGAAGGAAGGAAGGAAGGAAGGAAGGAAGGAAGGAA
>NW_020941065.1:13313131-13319789 GCF_900497805.2 Vombatus ursinus | reverse complement strand
GGGGGGGGGGGGGGGGGGGGGGGGGGGGGGGGGGGGGGGGAGGGAGGAAGAAGGAAGGAGGAAAAAGAGGAGACCATAGTACCCATGGGAGGCAGTGTGGGTTCAGGGGAAAGAGCTTGGATTTGAAGTCAGAGGTTCTGGGTTCTGTGGAAAGGGAATGAAGGAAGTCAAGGAGAAACACTCACCTGTTTCAGATTTGATTGGGGGCCACAGAAGAGTGACCATCTAAATTTAGGTACATAATACCACTGAGTTAGATGAGTGGAAGGACAGAGTTTTTCAGCTCTCGCCTTTACATCTGGCGCTGTGCATGTGCTAACAATAGCCAACGTCATCTCTGGTGGAAATCAATTGGTCACTCAAACATTGGCTGGGCAAATCTCCAACTCCTTTCTGCTGATTCATTTCCTCATCATTCAAGAACTTACCTCCTTCAGGAAGCTTTCCCTGAAGATTCCAGTCACCTGTCCACTTGCTGACCACCCATGGTACTTACTTTCTGTACTGTGAGAATTGTGGGAATTGAGTGAACCTCACTGATTCCATCTTGTGACTCGATTCTTTAGCTCAGTTCTCTTTCTATTCAATTGTGGGTCTAGTCCAATTTTTGTCTTGTGAGAAAACTTTATTCAATTATGAGAACTGTGAGAAAACCTTATTTCATTGTTTGAACTAGCTTTGCATGTCTGAAAAGCTGGACCACCCCTACCGGCTGCTTAGAAACCCTTAACTAAGGACCTGAGTTATGCTGACCAGAAACCCAGTCAGACCCAAAGATTGATGCAAGGGATTTTCTCACAATTGTACATTTCAAGCAGCACATATGTCTTATCTGAAAATTTGCCCCATACTGGTCAATGAGTTCCTTGTTCTCTTGATTGAATATAGACATTTGGGGAGGGGGGAATAGGATACTTCTTTTTCTGATTTCAGGGAATTGCATCTATTTGCTCTCTTCCTCCCAACTCATAAAGCCTCCAATCTTTCCTCCAATTAGAATCAGATTACCTAATCTTATATCCTGGTTTATATCCTGTTAATTGTTTTCTTTTAATGCGTAAGAATCTGTCTCCCCCTGTATTTGGGGTCCAGTTCCAAGCGGAGGGGCCTGGTCCCGATTTGTTATGCAATTGGCATGCTTTGTATAATAAATGGATATACACAAACCTGTCTTTCCTCAGTCATTTCAGATTTCACCCATCATAACACCCACACATGGGAGCATTTGATTATCAGTGATTGAACACTAGGATCATCTGATCCAATCCTCCCATGTTAGGGATGAGCAAACTGAGACCAGAGAATACGTCAATGTCAATACATGCTTAAGTAGTAAGTAAAATTATAAGATCATAGATTTTGAGCTTAAAGTAACCTGAGAAGACATTAAGTTCAACCTGCCCATTTTTTCAGAAGAAAAAACTAAGGCCTGGAAAGGTATAGGGATTTGCCCCAGGTCATACAGCTTGTAAGTAGCAGAGAATTTGAATTTTGCTCTTGGGACTCTGAGTTTAGTGTTCCAAATTCAGAGTTCTTTCCACTATACCACAAATCAGGAAGACCTGGGTTTGAATCCTACTGCAGGACATTTACCTAGCTGTAAGATGGGCAAGTGGCTTCACCTTGATCCTCAGTTTCTTCATCTGTAAAATGGGGACAATAATCCTTTCAATGTCTACTTCACAGGCTGGTGAGAAGTAGGTTTGGTAAAATTGAAAAGTGATATAGAAGTTGGCATGATTGCTATCATGGGGTCTTCTACATAGATCTGGATGGAAGAGACCTCCAAGATCATTTGGTCCTACCTCCTCATCTTACAGAAGAGGAAAGTGAGGACCAGACAGTATTAGCAACTTGCTTGACTGCACGCTCAGGTAGCAAGGACAGAACCACAATTCTAACAGGGGGTCCATGAAGTCCACCTCCACTGCTCTTCCCCCTGAGTCATCCTGCCTCTCATATGCCTCACCCTTGGGAGTCAGGCAACCATGGTTCCAGATCTCACACCTGGCTATATCACCTTGGTCAAGTCTCTTCTCTTTTCTGGGTCTCAGTTTCCTTCATTGCAAACCAAAATAAAGGAGTAGACTATCTGATGGTCTATAACAATCTGTTATCTCTAAGAGAAGATGAAGAATGTGATTTTAACTATCATCATGCTTCTGTCTCAAGGGCTCTGCCCCAGCTCCTATTCTCCCTCACAGCTAGGGAAGATGCCCCATCTATACCCATCCATACCTTACAAATTAGAATTCAGTGTCAAAGGTCCCTCAGCATCTTTATGCCCATAAAGCCAGGTCTACAGGAAGCCAAGGTGGGAGATGGACACAGACTATATCTGTCTCTTGTTCTCTCTATCCCAGAATGAGGAGGTCAAATCGACATGTATATTGGTTTCTGTGTCTGATTCTGGGTCTATGTCTGTATGCATGTACAAACAAGGCCAGCATGAGGTAGGGACAGCCACCTAGATGGCCCAATTGGGCAGGACCAGGAAGATGCCTGCAGATCAAAAACATCTTCCCACCCCATTCCTATCGCCTAGAAGCCGCCAAGGGGGCTGGAATGACACCAACAAAACTCTATTTCCACACCACCATGCAGTGAGCAGCATGGGCATGGGACCTTAGAATGGGGAATGTCAGAGCTAGGAGAAGGGCCTTAGAACAGGAAATGTCAGAGCTGGGAGGGGCCTTAGAACAGGGAATGTCAGGTAGTTGGGAGAAGCCTTGGAACTGAGAATGTCAAAGCTTGAAGAGCCTTCAGGGCATTGGCACTGGAATTAGGGGTCCTGGGATCAAATCCCACCTATGACACTGCACGTGTGACCTTGGGCAAATTCTAAACTTCTCTGGGCCTCAGTTTCCTCATCTGTATAATTAGGAAATTATCTCTAAGAATTCTTTCAGCTCTAAATCTATAATCCTCATCAAATTCTCCCCTTATAGATATGAGCAGAATTAGGGCCAGAGAGGTTAGCATCTTCCCCAAGGTCACATAGCTTTAAGGGGCAGAGTTAGGAGGTGGTGGTTACATATTTGTGAGCCAATAGTACATCTCCCTTGGACACATTTGCCATGTGGAAATAGGGTCACGTTGTCCATTTCTAAGACTAGCCCAGGAAAATGAAATGTAGGAATAGTTTTTAGTTCATTAGGATAATTACCCTCACTGATCTCCTCATCAAAGGTCTGGCTTTTAAAAATAGGTGGGGGAGAGGGGACCCACACAAGATGTCAGCCTAGTCTCCAAGGAAACACTGGTCCCTCCTGGGCCATCCCATCTCTCCATGGCCTTTGAAGCCGCTCTTTCCTTAGTGCTTCTAAGAGTGTCATCATGCAAATGAAACTCTGATCATTATTTGGTAATTGAGAGCAGGAAAAAGGCTTCTGTTGAGACACATTAGTTCATTTGGACATGGCTTGTTCCCACTCGCCACAGAGGAGGAGAGGAGGCTTTGGAATGATCTAACTCTGGCTTTTTCATGAAGGAGAGGTGCTAGGCACCCTTCTAGGCAAGGAGCCCCTTGACCAGCTGGGGCTATCCTGGAAGGTGGGGGTCCAGGCCTCTAAGCATCTGACCTCACTTGGTCACAGCTCCATTTCCTGAAGTTCCGGGGGGAAAGACTGTACAGCTACAGAGGATTCTAGAATTCAACTTGAAATTCCTCCCAGACTAATTTAGATGGCTTGGATTACAATTCAGGAGGGAATGTTAATTTGGACAAAAGAGGTTTAGGAATAGCATTTAAAGGAGCTTTCAAGTCCTCAAAGGAAAAGACACCTCATTCTGTTTCTGACTCGATTACTAAAGATGCTGTGCAACATTGACCAATTCACTTTCCCTCTCTGGGACTCCATTTCATCCTGAAATCAGATTTCAGGCACATACTAGATTGGGATCTGCAAACCTAGTTCACTACGACTTGTCCTTCTGCCAGCTGTGGGGGGAAGTCTGGCTCAGTGCTGGGGGTGGAGGGGTAAGAGAAGAAGTGGATTATTTCCCTTGACCCCCAAAAGGTTGGGCAGGGCAACAAGAGTGGGAGTGGACAAGATCCTAACCTGTAGAACCACTTCCCTCTCTAATAGCTGTCCCCTGAGAGGCATCAAGCCACTTTGGTCCTCCACACTCCAGGTTCCTCGCAGTGATACATTAGAAGCATGGTTAATTCTAGGCAAGACCATAAAATTGGAACCACTCTTGTCTTCCCATGAGTAAGCTACAGTAAAACAGAGCCTTAGTGGGACCTGGATTTCAGTCTTGCCTTGGTTATCGATTAGACACATGGCTTTGAGCAAGTCATTAAAATTGTCAAGAGTCTTAGTTCTGTCATCTGTAAAATGACTGGAAATTATTCCCTATCCTGCCTCCCTCATAGAGTCTGGGGGGACAACATGAATGTAAATGTAAAAGGATGTTCTGTAGACTGTAAAGGCCTGTTCACAATGGTGGGGGGAGCTTATTATCATGGTCCCACTATCGTCCATTCTGCCCTTTCTCTGCCTCCAAGAATCCAGACCCCTAGGTGTGTCCTTCCGCCCAAGTGTCCTCCCTCCTTCTACTCCATGGATCCATTCTGGAGGCAGGGACAGTATTCTTCAGACTTCTTTCTCTTTCTCTTCCCCACCATTTCCCATTTTCCTCTAAGGGTTCTGCCCACTGTGAGATGGCAATAAGTGTAGAAAAGAGCTTAATCAAAAAAAACCAATCAGTGATAATGTGTTTTTCCTTTCCTAGTACCATAGTTCTTTAAAATGTCCATGCATCCACAAGGTCCTTTAGGAGCAGCTAATAATGCCAGTCTTGGGCACTGTGGTGGTGGTGTGAAATGGAAGATGAGGGAGAAGATAATTCTGCCTTTAATCACAACAGGAACATGGCTAGATGTGTAACCCAACCAAGAGTATAACCCCATCTTTTTATGGATGACTAAATCTAGGGACAGCTTGGGGAAGTGATCCACCCAAAGTCTTTCATACACCGTAAGGTCTTCAAGATGAAAAGGATCTGACAGGTCACTGAGCCCAACTCAGACCTAATCTGGCCACAGTCAGTGATATTTAAGAGAAAGGAGAAAAGAGAGGAAAGATTTGTTTGGGGCTGGGACCCTGAAAAGATGTTGCCAGGCTTCTATGGCACTCCAAGGTGAATGTTTGATACCTATGTTTTTCAGGCTATAGGAAGGTGCATGGGTGCGAAGGAAAATACCTTGGGCCAGAAGGGATGAGATTTATTCTGCTTAGTTTCACAGCTGGAAACATCAGATAGGACAATTTCAGTTCCATATAAAGATGTCTTTCCTACCAGTGAAAGTTGGACAAGGATATAACAAGTTGACTTGGGAGAGACATTGAGTTCCCCATTACTAAAGTCTTCCAGTAGAGGGCAGATGACCATTTAGGGGAAATGTTGGGGAGAAGCTGTTCAGAGAGGAATTATGGTGTTGTGAAAAGAGCATTAGATTTGGAGTAAGAGGACCTGAGTTCAAATCCCATCTCTTGAGACTCAGTACCTGTGTGACCTTAGGTAAGTTCCAACTTCTGGGGGCTCTGTTTCCTCATCTGTAAAGTGAGTGGGTTGGGCTAGATGACCTCTGAGATCTTTTCCAGCTCTGGTCTGTGATACTCATGGGACATTCTTGATTCTCACTAAAATTGAGTTAATATTTACAAAATGCTTCACAAACTTGAAAGCGCTATATAGATGCTATTATTATTTAATGCCTGCTTGTGAAGTTATTTTAAAATAAATTTTACCTAGGCAAAAACTTTTTGATGCATTATAGATGAGACTAAATTATTTCAGATAGGAAAACGCTAAAAACATACCTCAAGAGAAAAAATGTTGATGGTGCAAATGAGATTCATCCGTACCATTTGGGTTTCTATGAAACCAAGAGACCAGTGTTGCTACTCTGAACCCCTTTTCAGAACCTGGCATTGGTGCCTTTTACCTGGGCCATTCCCTATTTCTGGAGATATTTCTTCATGATGCTCTCCACCTCATCTTGCCTCTCGGCAGCCTTCCATGTTCCATGTCGGGATCTCCTATCGCTCTCCTCATCTTGTTTTTGGGATCCTGGGCGGCTCTTGATGCTGTCTGCACTTCTGTAGGACATGGCGGAGCTCGACGATGATGAAGAGTCAGACAGGTGACCTGTGTCCTCCTTGGGTTCCAGGTTTTCCTGGAAGGCACTGCTACTTCCCAAGAACAGACAATCTGAAGAAGTCTCGCTCTTATTCATACTGGTCCCAGGCTTCAGGCTGTCTCCTCTGTCCTTCCTGGCTCTTGTGGGAGAGCTGGATTTCCGGATGGCTGGGACATAGTCATCAAAACTCACTTTGGGTTTCTGTTCATATCTCGGCAGCTTCCAGGACAGAAAGTCAGGTTCCAAAGGCTCATTCAGCAGGTTGGAGAACCTTCGGTTCTGAAAGACCAGGGATTCTTTTCCCAAGTCTGGGTCCTCTACTTCCTCTAGGGGTGCATCAATACATGGCCTCCTAAGCCGCAGCTTGGACTGAGCAAACTTCCCTGGGCCGTCTCCCACTGATGAGCTTAACCTCCTGCTGAAACTGCCTTCTGTTTTCTCAGACTCTAAGAGTGATTCATAGGACCTGTGCATTGATTTCGGAGGAGCAGGCAAAGAAAGGGATGGGTC
>NW_020941065.1:13270631-13308131 GCF_900497805.2 Vombatus ursinus | reverse complement strand
CTCCTCACTTTTGCCTCTCTAAATGTCTGGTTTCCTTCAGGGGTCAGGAGACCTTTCCTGGTCCCTCCAACTGCTAGTATCTTCCTCTCTGAGATTACCTTATATCTACCCTATATGTATGTTGTATGTTGGTGTTGTTGAGTTATTTCAGTTGTGTCCAACTCTTTGTGACCCCATTTGAGGTTTTCTTGGCAAAGATACTGGAATGGTTTGCCAATTCCTTCTCCAGCTCATCTTACAGATGAGGAAACTGAGGCAAGCAGGGTTAAGTGACTCGCCCAGAGTCACACAGCTATGAAGTATCTGAGGCTAGATTTGAACTCATGAAGATGAGTCTTACGGACTCCAAGACCAGTGTTCTATGCACTATGGCACCACCTAGCTGCCATATTTATAAATCTGTTGTCTTGAGGCACACCGGGGCCAAACAGAACAAGTCTAAGCCCTCTGTCATGTGATAGTGTAGTGGAAATAACACTGACTTTTGAGGCACAGGACCTGAGTTCAAATCCCAAATCTGCCTCTTACATCCTGTATGACCTTGAGGAAGTTACCTTACTCCTCTGGGCCTCGACTTCATCATTTAAAAACAAGAGAGAATCAAATGAAATGAACTCTAAGCTCTCTTCTGACTTTAGAATAATCCTAAGTATTCAATGACAATGATCATATCACTACAGTTTTCTCTTCTCCAGGCTCCGCAATTCATCAGTGGATCCTCATAGAGCATGGGTTGAAGGACATTCACCATGCTGATTGCTCTCCTCTGAGCATTCTCCAATATATCAAAATTCCTTCTTAAAATATGGGGCCAAGGACAACTCAGAACTCTCCAGATGTGTCCTGGCCTGGCCCCACAGCATTATCCATCTCTCATTCCTGGGAAGTTCTGCCCTTCTCCCGCCCATTGCTCCTAGTTCAGTTTTCAGGAGCCAAGCAAAACAGGTCCAATATTTTTTCTTGAGACAATCCTTCAATCAATGAAAACAAAGATTACAGCCTATTTCCACTGCAGGTCTTCCCCAGGCTAGACATACCCAATTCATACACTCTGCACACTCCTATTTGTCCTCAAGGGCCTTGAAGAATGAGTAAATAAATGTTTTATAAATAAATGCCTGTTAAATTGAGTAGGATTTGGAGAACTATGGAGAATTTCCAGCAGAGTGTAAGACAAAGAGTGCTGGATTAAACTATTGAAACTCTGAGTCAGAAGAGGGCCCCAGGGGTGTGGACCATGATGAGATTGTAGCGGACAGCTTATGTTGGGTGATAAGGAGAGTCAAAACCAGATTTCTTGTTTTTGTTAGAGGGTCCTGTGGTCCTTGGGAAATATGGTAATGGCCAAGTGGGACAGCTGTGTGTTTCTGTCTGTTGGTGCTAACACAAAAGGGAATTATTCTGATCTGACCTTGCTAAAAGCCAAGGTCAGATGGTTCCAGGGAAGAGCTGGGCTTTTCCAGTGAATCATGGGTAACATTGCATGTTTTCAAGATAAGCAAAGACTTGGAATGCCTCCATAATCACCTAGTGGCTGGGTATCCTAGGGATTTGTTCATATGGTTTTGAAAAGCTCTTGCTATTCTTGGAAGTGGGGTCTTTGTCTCCAACTCTTCATAATTATTTAAAGTGCAAATATACTCTTGGGCTATGTATGCAGAAGCCCACCGTCCAGGGCAAAGAAAGTCATAGCTCTGTTTTCCTCTGCCATTGTCAGCCTACATCTAGAGGATCATGTCTTATTTGAGGATCACATTTTAGGAAAGGACTTAACATTATCCATAGGAGCAACTCTTATGGGGAAAGGATCCATTATCTGCCACCACCAATGAACTGCTACAGACAGGCAGGTTAGCCCAAGAATCACAGTAACAATAGCACCCCCTAGATCACCAATTCCTCTTCCAGACCAACCACCACAGTCATCATCCATGGAGGCAACCAATCCCTGTGAAGAAGGGTCCATCATTTCTGTCCCACCAACATGTACCACTGACCAACTGCCACTGTCAGGAGAAGATATGTTCAAGAGACCAGGGAATAGCAGAATCCCACCCCTTCCTTCCAGCCTGTGAACAGCTATTGTTCAGGGAATCAGTATCTTTGAGATATCACTTGGCAACCCACCTCTGATGGTGCTGCAGTCCCCGTTTCTGCCTCAGCAGCCATAGTTTCTAAAGACCCCAAAAAGGAAGTCTTCCATCTCAAAGACCTTGATACTATCAAATGGATAAATAACAGGAACTAATATGATTTTGGTAGTGGTAATGATATTAAAGAGAAGGCATGACCATCTACTGTGCTGCTGCCCTTTAAGAACTATGGGACCTTTCCATCTGACTAGCAGCTTCAAATTTCTGGCCATGTTTTCCTCCTCATTAGAATATGAGCTGCTTGAAAGCAGGGGCTGACTCAGCCTTTCTATCTTTATTCCCAGCTCTTAGCTTATAATTAGTGCTTAATGAATCCATCTTCATTCATCCAATTAGCTAGAGTGCCCAGAGGGCTGCAGACCAAGGTGTTGAGGGGCCTTGAAATCCATCAAGGATCAGTTGATAGAACTCTGAATATTTAGGCCAGAAAGGAGACTTAGGAGGAACATGATTGCTAGCTCAAAATAGTCAAAGAACTGTTAAGTTGTTTTGCTTGGCTCTAGAAGGAGAGAATTAGGACTGATGGGTAGAAGGTGCAAGGAAGCAAATTTCTGTTCAATTTGGGAGAGATTTCTAATCAAGGAGCACTTCTAAAAATGGAACGGGTTTGGGAATGCTTTGGGAAGTCATGGTCCTGATCACTGGTCCTCTTCAACTGGAGGCTGAGTGACTACTTCTTAGGGTTTATTAAAGAAAGGGGATTTTTGCTTTGAGTACAGGTTGTGCTAGATAATTCAGATCTCTTCCTGCTCTGAGATCCTATGATTCTATTCTATGGTGACATGTATAGCTAACATCTACCTGAATCCCAGAAAGAAGCAAACTTAGAATTTTATGGAGAATTCTGAGGTCATTCAATCACACACATACTCACCAAGTGGTCATTTACTTTTCACTTGAAGGCCTCTAATGACAGGACACTCACTCCTAGTATGTATCATCTCTTTATGAAGTGGAAAATATCATTGAATTATCACTTAGCTTGCTCTTCTTGAAGATGAAATGCTTCAGTACCTTTTATCTTTCCTCTTAAATCTATTTTTTCCAACTTCTTTGAACTTTCAATTGGGGGGTCTACTAGAGAAGTTTTACATGGGTCTTCACATGTTAAAGGCTTGCCTGCTAAAGTGTTGGGAATTTAACTAAGTAGTCATGATGTGGGGAGCATGACATGGGTCTCATTGACCCACCAATGCTAACATGGCTGTTTAGAGGTTGCCTGCTGAGCTCTCCGTGGCAATACCATAGTTAAACAATGATACCGAGTTACTTTTAATCCATCTTGAATTGGGGGTGAGAAGTATCAATTAACTTGCTCCTCTCTTGCCCTCATCAAGACAATGGGCCTTAGGAAGAAGTAGTTCCCAATGGATCATGGATTGAGAGGATGACTTTTCTATTATGAATCATAACTGGTCGACAGTGAGTCATGTGGAGTGGATCTAGTGGTGACTCTCTGGCCATTCAAGAGGCATGGTACCCTCAATTCAAATCTGACTCCATTCTTGGTCATGGTACACCACCTCCAAAGCTGCAGAATTGGCAAAGCTTGGAATGTGGGTCAGGTATTGTCTTCCCTTTGGAGGACGGGGCAAAACTGAGGAGCAACCTTGCATCCTAGCAAGATAGAATATGACTAGGAACATGGGAATGAATTTGATTTGAAGAAAAGTAGCAGAGCTTCAAGACATGGTTTTTCTATGATTTCTCTTTCTACCTTGTTCTCTTTTCCCTTGGGTCAATCAAAGGAACAGAGGCTCTGATCTGTCCCCACATCTTCTCCTTTGCCCTTTCTTTTCTCTTGAGTTAAGTCTGGGACCTGCCAGGGACTGATTCCCTGAACTGCCTCATCTCTTTCAAAGAACCCAACTGTAGAGAGGGTCCAGGGTCCTTCACTTCTCTGTGGGCAGAGGTGGACAGAAGGCTACTTTATGTCAAGTGTGGAAGTGAAGTAAATAATATTCTTTTGTCTTTTCCTTTTCTCTCTCTGCAAGGAGCTGGGAAGTCCACAGGGCCTCATGACAAAGTAGGCCCCATCCAGTTCAGGTGAGAAAACTAGTTACCATCCTCTTTTTAGAAATAATTGTGTGGGGGCAGCTAGGTGGTGCAGTGGATAGAGCATCGGCCCTGAAGTCAGGAGGACCTGAGTTCATATCTGGCTTCAGACCAAACACTTCACACTTGCTAGCTGTGTGACCCTGAGAGAGTCACTTAATCCCAATTGCCTAAAAAAAGAAATAATTGTGTGGCCTATTTTTTTTAGAATTATGTTTTCATTATGAGGAAACATTTTACATAGATTTGTATGGTTTTATTTGAGCTAAAAATTTCCCCTATAGTCTATCCATTATCTATTCTCTTTCTCTCTCTCTCTTCCTCACTCTTGCTCTCTCTCCTCTCACTCTCTTTTCTCTCTCCTCCCTTTCTCTCCTCCTCTCTTCTGTTTTCTCTCTTCTTGCTCTCTCTCTTCCTCTGCCTCTCTCTCCTGTTTCTCCTTCTCTCTTCCCTCTTCCTCTGCCTTTAGTAAATGATGCTCACAGCTTCCAGATACTCTAACCAAACAATGTTTCAATGATTCCTAGAGTACTGGTTCCTAACTGATTTGAAAAGAATGAATAGTAATCCATACCCAAGGGGATGATCTGATGGCAACCTGGCCAAAAGCAAATACTTAGTTGAACCTCTTCCTTCCAGAAACAGATTCCTCCCACCCCAGGGTATTTGGCTAATGGCCACCCTATAGACCAGTCCATACGTTTTCCAACAGTCAAACATTCTTGGCTTGCATCTCAGTCAGTCACCCCTTAGCCCTTGCCCCTGGTGACATCACATTGTTAGTTGCTCATCTCTGGAAGTCTCTCCCTCCAGAATCATTGTCTAATTGTCTGTGGTCAATGAAAATAGCCCTAGGTCTGAGGGGCCATAAGCTCTTCACCAAGGAAGAAGCAGCTGGCAGGAGTCTCCTCAGAAAAAGTAGGGAGATGAGCTCATCACAAGCCTTTATTACTTCCTCCCTTAGCCTCCATTGAAGGCTCCCTCTTTCCCCTTTGGTCAGTTTTTCCTCTGTGGCAAGACAGATTTCTCTGAAAATCAAAGTCCTTACACAAACAAGCTATGCCCCATCATTAGTCATACCAATAATTAAGATAAATATTTCACTTTTAAATTACATGAGGCACAGAATGTCAGGGTTGGAAGCTCAAAGGGGTCCAACACAGACTTCTAGGACACACCTAGGAATTGGGCATCTAATATTAACTTGAAGACCTACTGTGGGAAGGGGAAAATTGTCAGATTTCCAACATGCTTTCAACTCAAGAACCCTGAGAGGTAAGAAGTCAGTCAGTCAATCAGTCAGTCAATAAACATTTATTCAGTACCTACTATATACCAGGCCCTATGCCAAGCTTGGGGATACAAAGAAAGGCAAAAGACATTCTGTTCTCAGGGAGCTCACAGTCCATTGAAGGAGACAAGACACAAACAATTATGTACAAACCAGACCTAGTCATGATAAATTGGAAATAATCAACAAAAGGAAGATACTATACTGAAGGGGGATCAGGAAAGGCTTCTTGGAGAAGGCAGGATTTTGGCTGGGACTTGAAGGAATCCAGGGATGTTGTGTGATTGGCCCCCACTGGGCAATGACCAAACATTGGACCTGGGATTCTAACCTGGGCATGCTGACTCCACGTCTTGGGCTTTTTTTCCCATTTTGGAACACTCTCTCTTCCTTTCTCTCCTCTTTGTGCCTAAAATAAGCCAAGAAAAGTCATCCAAGCAGGGCCATCTTTGGGAGTCTGCTACATGGATCAAATTTGAAGTAGATGGAAGTAGGTGAGTACAAGGTGGGGAATCTAAGGTTTGACCACTCCTGTGCATGGTTGAGATAGGAATCAGAAGTCATGATTTCTGGGGTGGAAGAGGAAATTGGGAGCTGGGATGTTGAAAGGAGCAGGGATTGAGGCAGCAAAGAAGGAAACTGTGAGCCTGGGACTGAAGCTATTGGGGAGGAGGGAGAGTGACCTGGAGGTCAAAAGATGACAGCATCAAGGATCTGGACCACATGGAGTGAGCTTGAAAGGAGGAGAAGTGGTTGCTGAGTGGTGGTGGCAGAAGGAGGGTCAGAAGAGGGCAAGGAATATGCCAATGCCTCCTGCAGTCCTGGGTATCTGGGCCTGAGAGAAAGAGCAGCCAGTGAGTATGTCAGTGAGTTTGAGATGATGGTACAGATCTGAAAGGAAGAAATCTAGAACGATAGATTAAGACCCAAAAATGGAGATGACACTGAAGGTCATTTTACAGGTGAAAAACCTGAGGCCCAGAAAAGTGTGGGCTCATTAGCCAGATAGTTTATTCCAAAGAGCGAAGAGATGAGGTGCTGTCCAGACTGCTCTGAGGTATCTTAAGTAAGAGGCTCGATGACCATTGGGACCTGTTTGAGGCAGAGGGTAGCCCAGCAGAGGTGGGGATAGTTATGGAAACAACCCCCACTGTGTTGGCATCTGGTGCTCAGCTTCCCTGGCCTGATGAAAGTTCTATCTCTGTATCAAGTTTGCCTCATGATCACTTGATTAACTGATTCTCAACAACTCCGTGTGTGTGTGATAACTCTCCTATAACATATCCAGATGGCTTCCCTACTCCTTTTTAATAAACAGCTTGGAGCTGCCAGGGGCAGTGGGCTGCCACCAAGCTGACAAAAGTCATTTGTGTTCCGCTGAGGTCCTGAAAGAAAGATGATGTTAAAAATGTGTCCTGGGCACATAATTTATATTCATATACCTGCTGGGCTGGTGACAGCAGCCATCTGCCTCTGTTTTAAATGGATGCATTGGGGTTCTGACCCTCAACCCCTCCTCTCTCAAAGGCCAATGACTTCATGAAAGGGAGTGAGAAGAAGAGAAAGAGTGAAGAAGGATAGGAGGGAGGGAGAAAGGGAAGGAGGAAAGGAAGAAAAGAAGGAAGGAAGGAAGGAAGGAAGGAAGGAAGGAAGGAAGGAAGGAAGGAAGTGAAGGAGAGAGAAGGGGAGAGAGGAAGGAAGGAAGAAAGAAAAGGAGGTAGGGAGGAAAGGAGGAAGGGAAAAAGGAAAGGAAGGAAGGAAAGGGAAAGGAAAATGGGAAAAGATATGGAAGTAGGGATGTAAGGAGGAAAAAAAGAAAGTAAAAACAAAGAGGAAGGGAAAGGTAGAAATAGAAGGAATAGGAGGAATCATGAAATTTTAAAACTAGAAGGGACCTCCAAACCCATCCAGTCTTATTTTATGAATGAAAAAACTAGGGGTACCTAGGTAGGCCAAGTGGTTTTCCCAAGGTCTTATGGGTCAAACTGGGATTTGAAACCAGGACCTCTGACTAAATTTAACGTTCTTTCCCTTGACAGCTGGGTGGTGCAGTGGATAGAGCCCTGGGCCTGGTGTTGGGAAGCACTGAGTTTAACTCCAGTCTCAGACACTTACTGGTTGTGTGACCCTGGGCAAGTCACTTAACCTCAGTTTCTTCATCTGTAAAAAAGGGATAGTAATAGCACCTATGTCTCAGGGTTGTATTTATTGTTTTTCATGTGCCAGACACTGTGCTGGGAATTGGAGATGCGCAAAGACAAAAATGAAATAGCCCCTACCCTTAAGGGCATTACATTCTAACAGGGCAGATGACTTGTACATCTATGCCTAATATTTACAAAATGATTACAGGGTGGCTTGGGGAGGACGTGCGCTTGTGGTTGTCCCCACTGAAAGGCTATGTATGCCTCTGTGATGCTGAGGGAAAGGAAAGAAGGAAGAGAAAGGAGGGAAGGAAAGGGGATACTGAACATTCCTGGAGGGTATTAGCTTTCCAAGGCTTTGAAGTGAAAATAAAGGGGATTTGTGGGGACCGCCCTGCCCTGGATTTGCAGCACGGCGTCAGGTGAGAAGCTACGGGTGTCAGGGCTGAGAGGGTAGGAGAAAGGTGGGAAGTGGAGCTCCCTGGTGAGGTTCTGCAGGACCTGGAGTAAGAATATAATGAGCCCAACTCAAAATCAGTCCCCTGGGCCTCCAGGGACTGCAGCTGCAAAGTAAGGATGAGGCACATTAAAGCTTGCCCACGGACACATCTGCAGCTCCCAGGGGGCAACCATGACCCTGGGGCAGAGGGAGCTGACAAGGTATCTAACCCACAGGTGCTGGGGCAAAGCTGAAAGGGATGTACCCATTGCCTGTGCTCTGTTGGAGAGGCAGCCCCCGCTACCTTCCAGTGGAGAAGGGTGAGCAGAATGAGACAGGCTGACTATAGAGCCAGTAAGACACAAGGAGGCAGGGAAACCTGTTGTCATCCCCTTCTGGGGATGTCAGTCTGGTAATGGCTGGCTGGCTTGCTTTGACACCAAATGCAAATAAAGATATATTGCAGGGAAAATTGAGAAAGGGTGAAGAAAAGGGAGAGGGAAGGGAAGGGAAAGAAAGAAATGAGGGAAGACAAAGAATGGAAGGTTTGTGGGAGAGAATGAAGGAGAAAAGGAAAACAAAAAAATGGAGAGAGAGATAAGGGAGTAGAGAAGAAAGAAAAGGATGGAAAGGGGAGAAAGGAGGGAAAGAGGGTGGAAAGAAAGGAAAGAATGAGGAAGGGGAGACAGAGGAAAATATGGAGAAGGGAAAAAAGGAAAGGAGGGAAAGACAGGGCAGGAGGCAGGAGGAAGAGGAGATAAAGAGAAGAGAGGAGGGAGAGATGGGAAGTAGAGGGCAAAATGAAAGAAGAGAGAGAAAGGAGAGAGCAGAAAGAATGGCAAGAGAGAACTTATAGGAAAGAAGAATGAAGAAGGGGAAGAGGAAGAAGAGAGAGGAAAGAAAAGAATAAGGTAAGAATGAAGACAAGAAGGCATAGAAAGAGGGAAAGAAGGGATGAAAGACAGAGGAAGGGGAACAGAAAGAATGGAGAGAGAAGTGAGAGATGTCAGGGAAAAGGAAGGAGAAAAGAAGAAAAGAGGGGAGAGAGGGCGAAAGAAGGAAAGGTGAATAGAAAAGGATGGAAAAGAGAGAAAAGAGAGAGTAGAGGAATATATGGTGAGAGGAAGAGTGAAGAAAGAAGAGAAAAGAGGGATAAATGAAAAAATGGAAGAGAAGAGAGAAAAGTAGGGGGAAAGGAAGGAAGGGAGGGAGAAGGGAAGAGGGGAGAGAGGACAAGGAGTGAGGGCCGAGGAAGAAAAGACGAGTGATTTCTATCACTGTACAAACAACCCCCAAGTAAATAAAGGTTTGCTTAAAGCAGGGCACACCTGGGCTGCTTAATGAAGACAAATATCCCCATGGTGGAGTGATACGAAGCCCAGTGGAAACATGTCAGTGCCGGGGATTCTGGAAACAGGTCTGCTAAGCTCAGCTTTTTGTAGCCCCTGCTGTAGACAGTGGCCAAACTCTGGGATCTTCCCCTTGGAGGGTCAGCACTCCCCATTGGGAGGAGGGGCAGAATATCTGCTGACATTCTTGGATCCCTCAAAAGTCTGCAAGGCCATTTCCCTATACTATCTCATTAGCTGCTTGCTCACAACAGCCCTGAGAGATAAGCACCATGGTTGTTATTATTGTTGTTGTTGTTGTTGTTATTATTATTATGCTATTTTACAGATGAGGAAAGTAAAGATCAGAGAGGACAAGGGATGAGCCTAGGGACACATACAGCTGGTAAATAACCAAGCCAGGATTCAAAGCCCCATCTGTCCAGAATTCCAGCCCAGCATTTCCTCCGCTCCCCCACTACCTGCCCTCCCAGTGCCCAGTAAAGCAGCAGCAGCAGAAGGGGCTAGCTTTCACCGACACAAGGAGACATCTAAGCAGCTGTAGAACAAGCAGTTTTCAGGGCTCTGCTCAAGGCTGGAGCAGTACATATACCCAAGGGCCACCCTGCACACTTCCCCCAAGACAGGCAGTAAAGCTCCAGGTATTCAGAACTTTCATCACACCCCTCCCCCAACTCCAGCCCATTCCCACCACCAGCAACAGCACTAAGAGTCCAATCTAACATCCCTGGATTTAGCATCAGAAGCCTGGAGCTAAATCATGGCTCTGCTGACTGAAGAACCAATTTGGAATCCAAAGACATGAATGTGAATCCTGGCTCTGCGTCTTACATCCTGTGTGAATTTTGACAAGCCCTTTCTATGACCTCTATGACCTTCAGTTTCCTCATTTGTAAAATGAGGGGACCAGACAAGGTAGGGTCCCCTCCAGCTCAGCATGGACGATCCAGTCCTAAGCTCTTATCTCCTTTCAATAGGCATTCCCTTTACTCTGCAGCTGGCACAGCTATTGCCCCTGTTCATTCGACTCACTGTCTCCAAAGTCTTGAGGCAAGGATGGCTTGCTGGACACACACACACACACACACACACACACACACACACACACACACATGAAATCGGATTTAAAATCAATTACCCTGGACAAAATTGCTTTACCTCTGTTGGCCTCAGTTTTCTCATTTGTAAAATGAGATAATATCAGCAGCCACCTCCCAAAGTTGTTGTGAAGATCCACTGAGATAATATTTGTAAAGTGCTTAGAATAGTGCTTGGTACACAGTAGGTACTTAATAAATGCTTGTTTCCTTCTTTACCAGAACAGTCCATTGCCCTCTACCCAATTTCTTTAGGAGGCCATAGTTGGATAGAGCACAGGGGAAAGAGAGGAGGGACATGGAATGAATGTGGGGGATTTGAAGGACTTGGCTGGAGACACGTTCCATAAATGAGGGACCGTCTAGGGAGTGGGGCATATTTCTTCCTGTCTTATTTTTTTTTAGCTAAATTCTTTACTAAAAACCCAACAGATTTGTGGATTATTCCAAGTTTAGGTCTTTCTCCTTCCTCGTTCCTTTGATCCAGCCACACAGGCCTCCCTGCTATTCACGACACAAGATGCTCCGTCAGGAGCTAACAGCTGCCCTTGACCCGAGGACTATCGTCTAGGCCACAGGGGAAAAGAAACATCTACCAGGAAAGTTGGGTAAAAATGGCAGGCCTAAGGACTGATATAATTGGTAAGTGCTCCAGGAGTTCAGAGAGGAGAAGAGGTGGCCATAAGAGATTTTGAGGGAATTCTTTATGGATTTCACTCTCTCTTCTTTCTCTGGCCCCTCTTATCTCCATTACGTTGTAAGCTTCATTGGGTGGACACCAGTCACCATGTTTCATCAGGATACAATGGCCTCCTAGCCCAGGATTCTAGCTCCAATTGGGGGGAGCCAAGAGGTCATGAAAATCAAAAAAGTTAAAGCATTTTAGGCTGAATTAGGAAAGAGCCAGGCTCCAGGATTAGGAAGCTGTGAGGCCTACTGTGTCCTGCCCTGCTTAGATTGCCCCTAAAGTATGGTGTTCAGTTTTGGACAACACATTTGATGGAGGACGTGACAAGCCAGAAAGAATTCAGAAGGGAGACCGAGACGTTAACAAGGGCCTCATGATGATGCCATGAGAAGCTTAGTTGGAGGAACTGGGGCTATCTAACCTAGCAGGGGCAGGATGGCCATATTCAGTTATTTGAAGGGCTGCTGCTGAGAAAAGGGAAAAGACTTGCTCTGCTTGGCTCCAGAGAGTATAGCTAAGACCCAGAAATGAAGATGCAGAAAGCCAAATTTTGGCTTAAATGGAAGGGATTTAACTTAACTTGCTAGGGATCCAAGCTATTCACCAAGTAGAGTAGGCTGCCCGGGAGGTGGTGAGTTCTTCCTCGTTGGAGATTAGATGACCACTGATCAGGGATGTTGGAGGCCTCCTATACTTTTGGGTCAGGTTTGAGTCAGACTCAGTGGCCACGGGGACGCCTGTCAGTTCTTAGCACAGTGCCTGGCACATAGTAGGTGCTTAATAAATGTTTATTGATTGATTGTTTCTGTGATTCTGTATGAAATGTTGGGATGACTTAGCTGTCTGTAATATCAACCTCAAAAGCTGGGGATATTCCTCAACTCCTATATCTTATTAAGAACTCAGTATGGATATATCTTCTAAGAATTTACCTAAACATTTCTTGAAGCTAATCCTATTTCCAATGTCATCTCTTACAGCTATCAGTAGCATTTAAGGGGTAGCTCGGGCCTCAAGTTACGAAGACTCATCTTCAGGAATTCAAATTTGGCCTCAGACACTTATTAGCTGTGTGATCCCGAGCAAGTCATTTAACCCTGTGTGTCCCAGTTTCCTCATCTATAAAATGATCTGGAAAAGGCAATGGCAAACCACTCCACCATCTCTGCCAAGAAAACCCCAAATGGGGTTAATGAAGAGTTGGACACAACTGAAATGACTGAACAACAACAATTAAGATTTGCAAAGCACTTTACAAATGAGCTCCTTTGATCCTCACAACAACTCTGGGAGGTAGGTTCTATTATCATCCCCATTTTATAGTTGAGGAAACTGAGGCAGATAGCGGTTCAATGACTTGCCCAGGGTCACACAGCTAGCAAGCTTCTAAGGATGGATTTAAACTCAGGTCTTCCTGACTCCAGGCTCACCACTCTATCCATTATATCAGTGATGTCAAACATCCCTACTGATACATACTGACTTAAGGAAGCACAAATTAACATTTTCTATCTTGTATTATATTTTTATTAATTTTGTTAAACATTTCCCAATTAAAATTTTTTTTGGCGAGGCAATCAGGGTTAAATGACTTGCCCAGGGTCACACAGCTAGTGAGTATTATGTGTCTAAGGCCAGATTTGAACTCAGGTCCTCCTGGCTCCAGAGCCAGTGCTCTAGCCACTGCACCACCTAGCTGCCACCTCCCCCCCCCAATTACATTTTAATCTGGTTTGGCAGCATTTAAGAGTTTTGAAGGCTAAAAGTTGAACCAGTCTGCAATATACCACCTAGCTCCTTATTGGGATGGGGAAAGGCAGTGTGGTTTTATAGTTAGAGCACTGGAACTTGGATTCAGTAGACCTGATTTCAAATTCCACTTTAGACATTAACTATGGGACCATGACTGAGTGGAAAGGAGGCTAGATTTGGAGGCACGTCCTGGCTCTGCTGTTCCTTATCTGCGTCACGTTGGACAAATCCTTTCCCGACTCTGGATTTGTTTCCTCAGTTGTAAAAGGGGAATAATAATTCTTGCACTCTTTACTTCACTAGGTTGTAGCGAAAGTACATTAGAGAAACTTTAAGAACTGTGCAAATTAGGCCTGTCGTGTCTATTTCATTCTTCTCTATAATTCAATGGAGTCTACTAGTCATAGGGCAAGTTGACATCCTATTATTCTTTTATGAATAAAGGTCAGAATTCTATTGATGATTTTTTTTGGTAATTGAATGAAATGTCAATTTCTTTTGGTAATTAAGATATAAGCTTATCTTCTGTAGATTCATTAAAAGCATCTTTGGGATAATTCTAGTAATAGGATAGTGGAGATGATACATATTTCAAACCTGTTCCCAAAGGTCTGATTTCTTCTGCTAGGTCTCTATGTCTTGGGCACTTTTCATTCCATATAGGTCAGTGGTTATGAGTGTTGGTTGTGGTGACATCTTTTTGAAATGTTCCAAAATTCATGTGGGTCAATGTGGTGAGCAGGCAATTGCGGGCAACTGACTCGTGTATAATAATATACCAGTTCTGCAGTTCTAGGATGATCTATCTGTTGATTTCTCAAAGGATGCGCTGGAGTTTGCTTTTGTGGTGCAGGGGCTTGGTGTCATTCACTTAAGAGAGGATAAGGAGCAGAATTCTGTACTATAATTCTGGTCACTTTTTTCCTGTCTTTTTAGGTACTTTGTAAGTGTTCAGTTTTTGCAACCTAAGGTGATACATTGTCCAGGTTTCCTCACAAAATCTGCACCAGATAGTAAATCTGAACTCCTTAAGGATGTTGTTGTTGAGTTGTTTCAATCATGTCTGACTCTTTATCACAGCATTTGAGGTTTTCTTGGCAAAGATATTGCCATTTTCTTCTCCAACTCATTTTACAGATGAGGAAACTGAGGCAAACAGTGAAGTGACTTGCCCAGGGTCACACAGTTAAGATGAGTCTTCCTGATTGCAAGCCCAGTGCTCTATCCACTGTGTCACCTAGCTGCCTGCAAGGATGAATTCCTTGTAATTTCTGGTGGCAATGGTGATCTCATATTGCTATCGTGAACCTCTCTGTTTCTATGAGCAAATCAGCTTTAGCTTCATCCATCTTTCTGAAGTGTCTCTGAACCATGTTGTTGGTCAAGTTCATGCGAATGTCACCCATGAAGGACTTTCTGATGCCGTTCCTACATCTCATCCATCTCACAGGTTCCATCCAGACCAATGACAGTTCTGTTCCATAAATCCTTTGGTGTTATCAGCCTATATTACTTTAAGTAATAGCTAACATTAATATAGCACCTACTATGTACCAGGCACTGTGCTAAGCACTTTACAATTATTATCTCAGTTGATCCTCACATACTGCGAGATGAATAGTAATATTGTCACCATTTTACAGATGAGGAAACTGAGGCAAACAGCTTATTTGGTGAACATCATCATCATCATCATCATCATTATATCCCTATGCCTCTTCCCCTGTAACAAAAATGAGATATCCTTTCATTTGTCCACAAGTTCCTGCTTTTCAACATCAAGGTTTGGGGGTCCAGTTCTTACATTTGGGACTAAGTGGAAAAGTCAGTTTCCACTTGAAGACTACCAAGACTTACATTAAGGGCTTGCTCTGCCTTCTAGAGCGAAGGCATGTTAACTCCTAAGGCAGCCCCTCCCCCGTTCCTGCCCACTCAGTGTCTACATGGCATTGTTTCGTCAACGCTGTCTTGACTGACTGACCATAGATAATCAACAACCGGCCATATCTGTCTCCCGGAACCTTGGGGAAGAGAAGGGAAATGATGTATATAAAGCTCTCTGAGCTGCCAGAAGACAAGTGGCAAGCAAATACAGGCAATAAGGCCATTATTCTCAAAGTAGGGACACAGGTAGAAGCCCCAATAACATATTAGGAATTTCCAGGAGTCAGGACTTTAATGTCCCAGTGAGAGCTACCTTCCTATTGAATGTGGGAGATGGATGTCAGCCATTACAACTTCATTTCTCAAATACTCAATGGTTCCCATGGAGGGAACAATGAGCAGCAGAAAGAGTGCTGGTTTTGGAGTCAGAACCTGGGTTTGAATCCATCTCGAAGCCTGTGACACCCTTCTGGGCCTCCGTTTCCTCTTCTGTAAAAATGACAAGTTGAACTGAATGATTTCTAAGGGCCTTTCCATCCTTAGATCTACACTGCATAGGATTTAGCTGATCTAACGTAGCCAATATGACTCCAGCTGTGTGATTTTGTACAAATCAACATCTCTCTCTGAGTCTCAGTTTACTCAATTGCAAAATAAATGTCTTAACCCAGGTGCCCTTTAAAGTTCTCTCCCATTCTAAAAATATGATCATTTAACCAAACATTGGCAGAATCCCAGAATCTCAAGGTTGTTAAGACCTCAGAAACTAGCCCATATTTGAACAAGAAGTCCTCCATGATGTACCAAACAAATGGTTGTCCAACCTTTGCAGTGAGAGGAAACCACCACCTTTTGAGGAAGCCCAGTTCACTTTGGGATGGTTCTAATTGTTAGGAAGTTTGGGGACTTTTTTCTTTTTACATGGAGCTGAAGCTTGGTTTCTGCCCTTTAATCCAGTTCTTTCCTCTAAGACCAAGTAGGGCAATCTTAATCCCTGACACATGACAGCCTTTAAGATGAAGTGTCCCAAAAGTCTTGGTGTAAATTTAAGTTATTTGAGCTTAAAGCTGCACTAAGACTTTTGGGACACCTTGTATTTGAAGACAGTGATGATGACCGACTCCTCCACTCTCCCCCAAACCTTCTTATCTCCAAGATAAAGATTTCTAGTTCAGTTACTTCAACTATTTATCACATAGCCTGGTCAGGGGGCCCTTCACTATCCTGGCTGCCCCCCTATCTAGCATGTCAAAGTCCTGAAAACATGGCGCCTGGATCTGAGTACAGCTCTCCAGTTGGGGTCTGACCAAGGCTAGCCAATCTGTCAGTATGAATAATGGGAAGCCTGTCCTCTATCCCTACTCCTAACTCACATCTTCCAGCACTTTAGTTTCCAAATGGCTTTCTCATCCATTATATCATTTAATCTTGACAATACAACCAAAGGAGGCAGAAAAAGACAGGACAGGTATTCATGGTCCTCTGGCTCACAGTGAAAGCTACAGCTGGGACAAGAACCCAGGCCACAAATACGTTGCAAGGCATGCGAATCCACTTAGCCATTTATATTTCTAACCTGCATGTTTCAGGTTGGTAATGAATGTGGGCCTTGGGGACCATAGGACAAACAGTATGGTGCCATGGAAGAAGGATGAGGTTGGAAGTCAGAATCCCAGCTCTAAGACTCACTGCTTATGTGACCTTGGGCAAGTTTGGTCCTCTCCCCCATTCCTCACCCCCAGGCCTCGGTTTCATAGTTTGTAGCAAGAGGGTTGGACTGCATGGCCTCCAAAGTCTCCTACAGCTCTGGATCTATAAACCTAAGAACCTATGATGGAGAAAGATAGATCTGGGAAAGAATGGACTTAGCTGAGCATCGACCCTGGCAGTGTGGGGGGGGGGTGATACAGGACATATATAGAAGAACATTAGGGTCCCTTGTCATATATTCTAACATAACCTCTTCCACAATTCTGATACTTTGTGCTCTAAGCCCCCCCCCAGCTCTGATACTCTCTGTTCTAAGGCCCCTCTCAGTCTGACATCCCCTGTTCTAAGGGACTTCTGAGCTCAGACGTTCCCTATCCCATGGTCTCTCTCAGCTCCACCATTCTCTATCTTCCAAAGTCCTTCCTGTCTCAGGACCTCTACTAAGCTCTGAGTCCACAATGCCAGCTTGGGAGGATCATTTCCTCCAAAGGAGGGGTTATTCTGCAGGCCAACTCATCACAGATTCGCTGACCTGTAGCTTCACATCGGTTGTGCCAACATTTTTCAAAAGCCAGCAGAACCTAATGGGTAAGAAAACCCAGGGCCCAATGGACAGCAACCGGGGGCATTCCAGCAGAAACGCACACTTCATCGAGTTGGAAAAAAGCTGCTTTCAAAGGTCGCCTCCATCCTGAGCCCTGGTTGACTGTATTTACATAAAACTCGATGCGTGTTTGCTATAGTCATGAATCACTGCTGACACATTGCTGTCTCCCCCATTTTTCAAGGATCGATTTTCATCGGCACCCTCGAATTACAGAGGAAATTAAAAAGCTATCAACGTGCTTTAACATCGTCCAGACAGCTGCAGAGGCTGGGATGGGAGGGCAGCCATGCTGTTGAGAGAATGAAAAAGCCTTGAGATGTCCTCATTCATCATCTGACAGATGTGTTTGGAGGCTGGCCCTCTACCACCCTCCAGTTTGGACTATATACTTGAGGAGATGAACATGGATGTTTTGCAGGCAGCTGAGTGGCCTTGCACTTAGAGCTCCTGACCTAGAGTCAGGAAAACCTGAGATCGGATCCTGCCCCAGAGACTTACTGGTTGGGATACCCTGGGCAAGCCACTCAAACTCTTAGCCTCAGCTTCCTGTTCTGTAAAATGGGCACAATAATAGCACCTTTCATGCAGCGTTGTTGTGAGAATCAAGTGAGAAAATATATGTAACATGCTTTTAAAAACCTCAAAGTGTTAAATAAATGTCATTTATTATTATTGTTATTGTTATTGTTGTTGTTTTTATTCCCACACACACCTCCCAGTAAGCGGGGGTTCTTCTTAACCTGGGGTCTAAGGACCCCCAGGGGTCTGTGAAGTCTGTGAATAGATTTCTGGGGACCCAAGAACGTGGATGGGAAAAAAAATTCACTAGTCTCTAACTAAAATGTAGCATTTATTTCCCTTAAGTATTTAAAAACACGATTCTGAGAAGGGGTCCAAAGGCTTCCCCAGACTGCCAAAGGGGTCCAGGACACCAAAAATGTAAAGCAGTCCTGGATGGGAATGTAAGCTCATTGTCTTTGCATTCCAGCCCACGGTACAATGCCTGGCACCAAGGGGGGATTAATGGATGGCTGCTTGCTTACTATTCCATCCAATTAGCTTTAGTAGAAACATATTCAATAGGTGCCATTTGCAAAGGGCTCTGTGCCAATACAAAGAAGACAACATGACTTATGGGTCTTCTGGACCTTTAGAGACAAAAGAGATCTTGGAAATCATCATTACCACCTACCTCTCTCTGGGCCTCAGTTTCCTCATCTGGATAATGGGTGAGGGCAAGATGTTGGACTAGATGGTCTTGAAGCTATCACTGAAACATGGCTGAA
This sequence comes from Vombatus ursinus, assembly GCF_900497805.2. Lineage (NCBI taxonomy): Eukaryota > Metazoa > Chordata > Mammalia > Diprotodontia > Vombatidae > Vombatus > Vombatus ursinus. Next base: position 13,289,676 of record NW_020941065.1, on the reverse strand, counting down.
ATAAGTGTACTGTTGGACAGGGCTTGGGAAGTAAAGAGGTTTTGTGTTAATAGTAGGTGTTATTGTTAGGAATGTGCCTGTCTCATTCAAGATAAATTCTGTTCCCCTTGTGACACAAGCTTGTGGGGACCTGAATTAATACTTCTCCTCTTTGTGGTCTCTGAGACCTGGCAGCCTTGGGTCTATGTGATCTTTGGCTTATATGACCTCATCTGACCCACTATATCTAGATGTCCCAGCCATGCCTCCTGGCCATTTTTTTGCAAGGCCTCTTCCTCTCCAAATCTCCCCCAATTCTATAACTATTAATGAATGAATTCCATTACAAATTAATTCAACCATAACAATCTCCTTTCCTCTTGGATCCATTCCATTATTTTGTGACTTTTCAAATCAACATATCCCTTGCTGGATACCATTCCTCAATATCTGTGGTCTCCCCCATTAGAACGTAAGCTTCCTGAGGGCAAGGACTCTCTCCACTTTATATTCTCCATGCTAATCATGTAAAGTGTTTAATAAATGATTTTTTATTCATTCATTCACTTAAAACCATGGGCCTTGGTTTTTTCTTCTAGAACATGAGTGGGTTGAATAAAACAGCCACTGATTTCCAGCTCTTAATCTATGATCAGCACAATATTATGGAAAGAAGTTGAGGGTGGGAGTCAATAAAGGCTTATGTTCAAATGTCCACTCTTAGGCAAGTTACATCCCCTTTCAAAGGCTCAGCTTCTTCCTCCGTACAAGGAGGGGTTGGACACAGACTGAAGTGAAGGCACTACAAACCAAACCACTCTGGTGCTCCTTCTGCCACACCAGGATCTGACATGGATAAATTCTAGGAAAGGAGACTACCAGACGCCATCTTTCAGAAATCACTCCCTTGGGAGTTAGCCTAGCATCATGGACGGGTGAAGAAGGTGGGTGAGAAGAACACTGACCAGGAAGATTCAAGTTTCAACTCTGCTATTCATTTGCTTTCCAGCTCTGAGCAGATCACTCTCTTCTTTCAGCATCTGGGTTTACTAATCAATAAAATGAGGGAATTGGATTGGATATCTCTAAGGTTATTTCCAGCTCCAAAATTCTATGATTTGACCAGCAGTCTCTATACCCGAAGTAAGCAGTATCCCCAAGGGCTGGGCAGACTTAGGCTAATTTGGGGTACACTATTGGGAGCAGGGAATAATAATAGCAAACTTTTATATAATTTTGAAAAATAATTATATACACATATATGCACACATACATACACACATGTATACATACATATACACACATACATACATATATACACATATATATGTATATGTATATGTATATGTGTGTGTGTGTGTGTGTGTGTGTGTGTGTATGTTTCCTTGACAACTATTTACCCAACTTGATGACCCAGGGGAAAAGCCTATCTCAGGATGAGGTCACTCCAGCTGAGGGAAGCAGGTAGAATTGGCAGATGAGACAGTGCTCTGGGGTCATTGTCTCCACCCCTGGCAAAGGCTCATTTGCTTTGTTACATCTCTGGTCTGATGCCTCAACTCAATTTCACTGATGAAGATGCCATCTTGGCTTGGTGGAGGCTATGCCATCAGAGCTAAAGCTCTGAAAGTTCATACCAAGGAGAAAAGGCTTAATATGTTGTATAGATGGACTATACATCAATCATCCAAGAGCCCACCTACCTAAATTCAGGGATGCTTATTCTCAGAGGCTTGGTGCCCATGAAATCAGCAACTGCCAATGAGCCATTTGTCAAGACACGAATGATGTGCCCTCACTGAGGAAGCACTCACCTAGCATCCTTCTACACCTATCTGGATTTCAAATGGAAAATGAGCCAAGTGTACAAGACTCAGAGTTTTTACAGAGGGAGAATAATCTCCTCTCATGACAGACAGAGACATAATACTGTCTTTTAAGCCCAATGTAAAGTCGTGGTATGAAACCGGCACCAAAGCAAATGATACATCCAGCAGTAATTAGTGAAGATTACACAGTAATTAAAATCACGATGATTATGTGAGTGAGAATAATTTATACAATAATCTCTATGCTCACATTGCAATATGGTACACATCCAATGAAAACAGACCAGAGTAGCTTTTGGTAATAAATTCAGAGCATAACATTGCTAATTATGTGGTGACAGACCGACCATTGAGGCTGGGATATAAATACAATCTCCAAAAGGATACACAATCTAGTGGGGACTTTGTGGGGCTAGCCAGTGGAGGAAGAAATGATGCCCCTAAGCCCAAGATAAGAGACACAATGAAGTATAATGGTTATAGACACATTTTGGCTCTGTAACCTTGGACAAGCTACATAACCTGTCAGCACCTAAGACAGTTCTCTAAAACCATCAGTTTCAGATACGATATCTATCTGCTTTAGTGGAGGGAGTTTCCATACTGGGAGTCCTCTACATTGATGAAATCACAGGTCCAGATGCTCTCCTCCCCACCAAAAAAAAAAAAAACACCAAAAACTATTCAATGGAATCTATGTCGATGGTTTTATGGGTAAGAAGGAGAGGAAATCCTGCAAAGCCTCTGTTTGGGATGCAATAGGTAGTTTTCCCTTTCTCTTTTTAATTTTCTGAAGTCTCCCCCACAATCTGGCTCTAACCTTGAATCCAATCTTCTTTTATATAACTTCCTTTGGCTCATTCTTTATTCCAGTCAAACTGTACGACTAAATGTTCTGCAAACTTAGCATGCCATCTCTAGGTAGCTCTGTGGATAGAGCTCTGAGCCTGAAGTCCTTAAGACCTGAGTTCAAATCCAGATGTGGACATTTGCTGGCCGTGTGGCCCTGACCAAGTCACTTCGCCTCTGCCTTTCTCAGTTTCCTCATCTATAAAATAGGAATAAAGCAGCACCTACCTCCCAAGTTAATAGGGAGGATCAAATGAAATGATATTTGGAAAGTGCTTAGCCCATTGTCTGCACATAGCAAGAGCTAGATACATGCTCATTCCCTTCCCCTCTTCTCCCCTCCCCTTTGTCAATGTATCACACAAGCCTTCCTCTGTCCTTGACGTGAACTGCCCTTCTTTCACCTCCAAACCCTTGTCTTCTTCAAACCCTTCTCAGCTCAGAAGCCACCTCCTTTCTAGTCTTTTTCTACTTCACTCCCCTCCAGTGATACTGGCCTTCCTGTATGTCCTCTCACAAGAAGAGGCATTGTCACTGGCTGTCTCCCATGCATGGGAGACTTAGCTCAAATCTCAGCTAATATCCCACCTTCTACAGCAAGCCTTTCCTGAAAGTCCCCTTCAATGCCTTTCCTGACATTACCTCCATATTGCTCTATACATATACATGCATACACATACATATATGTGCACATACATGCATACCATGTACACATGTGCACGTACACATATACACGTGTCTGTGTGTACCTGTATACATGCGTGTTTATACATGCATGTGTATACATAGATATATACATTTATGTGCATGTGTATCTATACATATATAGAAAGAGAGTATGCTTAGAGAGACAGAGACACACAGAGAGAAATCTTGTATGCACTTTGTGTGTGCACCTATCATCTCCCTCATTAGAATGTGGGCTCTTTGCAAGAGCAAAGATGGAATATTTTCCCTTTCTTTGTACCCCCAGAACTTTGCACCTGACATATAGTAGGTGCTTAATAAATGTTTCTTGACCAGGCCTCATTGACTGTGGTGGGAGATGTCAAGGATAAAGGAGGCACCTTCTTCCTAGTCCTTCGCTTTTCCTTAGCAAGTTCCTCCCTGGGAGGAATCACCTTGAATCCAACCCTAGGCGATACCACTTTCCTAAAGGAAAGGAAATCACTAGAAGAAGCTTTCCAATGGGCCCTCTCTCATCCTGGGTGATGTCCACTTGGAGGTAGACTGGATCCCTCTGAATACCCAGACTGGGTGCTCACGCATGGACACATGACTGTCCATCAGCCAGCCTGACTTGAGACCTGAGGCTGGCATGGCATCCCAAGTTTTGGGGGATGGTGCCAGAGATATGGGGAGACTTTGGGGCCAAATATGGCGGCAGCCACTGCTGAGGTCATAAACACTTTGTCCCTGTGTCACTAATTAAATTTAGTATCACCATTTCTAGAAGCTCTTGCATTTTTCAGAGGCAGCAAGGCGTCTTCTTGGCCATCCATCACCAGGCTTTAGGTATATTTCTCTTGAGCTGACACCTCCTTATAAATAACATAGACAGGGATTTTTTGGAGTCATAAAACAGTCTCTCTCTCTCTCTCTCTCTCTCTCTCTCTCTCTCATTTTCCCCACAATGGTTTTTCTTAACCATCTAGGAGATGTTCTACTTTGCTCAGTCATTCAGTTACTCAACAAACATCTATTAAGTGCCTACTGTATGCAGTGGGAACTTGAAGTCTGGAGAACTCAGGTTCGAATCCTGGCTGCAAATCTCAGAACTAACTTATGGAATCACGGGCAAGTCATTTTACCCTTGTGGCCCTTAATTTCCTTATCTATAAAAGCAGACAAAAGTGCCTGTAATTCTTACCTCACAGGATGGTTTTAGTATCCAATGAGATGCTGTTTTGATAGCAATCTGTGAGTCTTAAAATGATCCAGAATTATCAGTTATAATTATGTACACAGCCCCACCCCATGTGCTGCGGGGGAGAGGGAGAGAGGGGGGACATAAAGCTGGGAAAGCCTCAGTCCTATTCAAAGAGCACCCAGCACAGGAGGGATATGAGGGGATAAGGCAGACCCAGGGTACAGGGGACAAGGTTCTGCTTCTGGCAGCCTTCGGTCAATGCCTTGTTCTCTGCCTCAGTTTGATCATAGGTTCTAAGCTCTCCCTAAGAGTGAGCCCGCTATGTTAGAAATAGCATATACATAGTACTTCAAGGGTTGCAAAGCTTTTTTATATATATTATCTTTGTATGAGCCTCATAACCACCCTGGGAGGTGAGTGCTTCTTTTAGCTCCATTTTACAGAGGAGGAAACTAAGGATGAGAGAGGGTAAGCAAATTGTGTCACCTGAGCTACTAAGTGTCTAAGTCAAGATTCAAAGTCAGATCTTCCTGTCTAGCATTCTCTCCACTGTGCCACTAAGCTATTTTAGGCTCCCTCCCAGCTCTGACATCCCCTGTTCTAAGGCCCCTCCCAGCCCTGACATCCTCTGTTCTAAGGCCCCTCCCAGCCCTGACATCCCCTGTTCTAAGGCCCCTCCCAGCCCTGACATCCTCTGTTCTAAAGCCCCTCCCAGGTCTGACAGTCTATATTCTAAAGCCCCTCTCACTTATAATCCACGTTTTAAAATGCCTCTTTTATGAGTTTGGGATCTAAGGTCCCATTTAGTCCTAAAATGCTATAATCTTCTGATTCTAGGACTCCTTTTTCCAGCAGCCCAATTATTCTTCTGTGTTTTTCAGTGAGTATTCCTTACACAGCAGATCATTAGGATTTTCTTGACATTAATGGATAATACTTGGCCAGATCCTTTGGAGTCAGTGAACTCCTCCTTGTATACATCTGAGCTGATTAGAAAGAGAGCTTAAAGCATCATGGACTCAAAAAAACAGATTATAGTGTAAATATTTCAAGTGCGTGCCCACACACACACTCACATACACACACGCATTGTATAACCTTTGGGAAATTATTTCCCACTTCTGGATCTCAGTTTCTGCTCCATGTAGAGAGATTGATATGACTATATGTCCATAAAAAAAAAAGCAGGAATTATGGGGCAATTAGGTGGCACAGTGGATAGAGCATCAGCCCTGGAGTCAGGAGGACCTGAGTTCAAATCCAGCCTCAGATACATAATACTCACAAGCTGTGTGACTCTGGGCAAGTCACTTAACCCCAACTGCCTCACCAAAAAAAAAAAAAAAAAAAAAAGGCAGGAATTAGTCCAGGCAGGAGAATGATAATAACCTTGTCCCCTGGGATTAGCAGTGGGTTCTTGTGCCTTTCGCCATCCTGTTCATTTGTATCAAAAACCAAAATAATTAAAACAAATGTTAAAAAAAATTTGAACATGTAATTGGGGGAATATATTAAATATAAAAATTAAAACTATAAAATACCAAAATAATTAGGGGTTTGAAAAAGTGGGGGATCCTAGATCCCAAGAGCCTTTTAGCATTCTTTTTTGAAATTCAAAAGTGATTCTGACTAGCCTCTGTTAAGCATTTTGACAATAAGCAAGGGCCATAAGGAATTTCTCAGGCTAAGTTAAATTTTTGGGACTTTCTATGTTCCTAAGACCTCGGCAATTGAGGTGAAGGATATCTTTTTGGAAAACAAGTATCTACGTTAGCCAAGGCTCTGAGAATAGATCAAAGCTTCCCACCGGATTAAGAAGCTGGTATGAGGTTTTTCTTTAGGGTAAGAGTAGGTGTATTCAAGTTTTGCCTTTCTAAAGAAGTGGAGCTTAAGGCTCTGCCTTCAGGCTAAGGAAAGAGTGGGCAGAGCCACTGTTTCCTCTTATGGAGAAGTGATAACAGCTGGGCCTGTGACACCAGCTTGATGGTAAAGGCCAGGAGGAAAGAGAAGCTCTATTGCTTTGTGTCCAGTGACCCTAACCTGGAAGCTGCCACAGTGACCACAACACCAATGGAGTGCCACCAAGCAGTGGCCACAGAAGACCAACAGGGACCATTATGTGGCAGAAACTGGAATGGATATCATGAAAAATTTTTTAAATTAAAAAATCCAGTGGGGAGTATACCAGGTGGCTGCAGTGTGACATCATCAAAAGACCCCTTTGACCCCACAGAGTCAGAAGTGTGATTTGCCCCTCTACTCAGAAGCGAATGCCTCTTGAAGCACGTGCATGTGCCATGGCTAAACACGTTCCCTATATGTGAATCTCTTCATGTTTTCCTGGTCAATCAATCAGCATTTATCAAATGTCTATTACATGCCGGACACTGTGCTAGGGTAGTGGGAATTCAAAGACAAAAAATGAAATCATCGCTGCCTTCAAACAGCTTATGTTCTATGGGGTGAGACAACCTGTGTGCATGCAAATACATTCAAGGTAAGGATGTGCAAGTATGCTCCATGAGTCCACTCTTCCCATAGACAGATGGGAATGTACAGGTCTAGCTCCTCCTCCCTGTCTGACCCGCTGTCTCTTTGCTTTGAATTAATTGTATCCCCTAGTTTACTAAAGAAAGCAAGCATATGGGGGAGGGGGAATTAGGGGTTATAGGTGTGAGTATTTGTCGCCCTGAGGAATATCTTGAACCTGAGGTAGGCTTGTTTGATATGAGGCCTTTCTTGGCTCCCCCAGCTACATTCCTCCTAGAGCTTTCCTTGTATCTGTCCTTTGTATATGTCCATGTCCTTTTCCTTCATATATGTTCCTTTCCTTTGTATATATCCATTTCCACATTATTCTGTCCTTTTCTTTTGTATGTCCCTATCTATGCATTTCACCTCTGTGGTTAGCACATAAATTCCTTGAGGGCAAGTACTATCTCAGTTTCATCAGCATCCTCAGCACTGGGCATGGTCCCTAATACACTGTAGACACTTCAGAAATACTTGTTGGTTGACTGACTGATTGATTTGGAGCTCACTGTGAACTCAGGTGCTACCATCTGCAAAATAGGGATTAATAATTGGTCCCCTTCCCCACTCACAGGCCCAGTGTCAGGATCCAAGGAGAGAAGGGAATGTGGGAATGGGATGTGAAAAGGAAAAAGCATCACTTGAGCAGCTGTTGGCCCTAAATTGTCCATCATCAGTGAAAGCATCATCAGGAATGAGCCCATCTCCACTCTTCTCATCACCATGATCGGGGCAGCCTAGGCATGTGAATGTCCCAGGTTGCAGTGGGAGTGGGATAGTTTCCAGAGAACCAAGCTCTTTCTTCAAATAGGCTTTCTTTCATGCGTAATTAAAAGTAATAATCAGTTGATCTTGTTTTAATTAGCTCACCAGCCTTGCTTTGTTGTCTCAATTTCCTTCTGATATTTTTGCTCATCTTACATATCAGTCTTGGGTCACTTACCAACAATCATCAGCCCGTTCAAGGCCCCAGAAGTTAATATCCTCCTCCTTCCAGCTGCTTCTTTTACTTTCTAAGCTTCACCTTAGATCAAGAGCTTTTGAAGTGAGCAAGGAAAATAAGTGTTCATTTCTGGGGTCACCCATTAACCAGCCACTCTACTCTCTACTTTATCCTATTGGCCTTTTGTTATGATGAAAGTCCAATGCATTTCATCTTAATTATGCATCTGTTTAATCCATAATTTCTGATTTATTGACGTTCACTTCTAATTATAATTGGGCCACCCTCATGACAGAAAACCAAACGAGCTCAGAGAAATGGAAATAAAATCAGATGGAATGCGTGAATGGAAAAGGGATCTCACTCTCTGCCTTCATGAAGGCTTTGAGAGCCTATCTGTGGAGTGGGCAAGATCCCTTTGGCAAATCCAGAAGCCTGCAGGATCCCAGCCTAGTTCTTTACTGGATTTGAAGTCATTTCACTTTATCAAAGGAAAGACTCAAAGTCTGGACATGGTGGCAATTATAGTCACAGAATTTGAGCTGGAAGAAACCACAGGAGGCAATCCATCAACCTACAGACAAAAAAGAATCCTCTCCCTTACATATAGGGTTATCCATCTGAAGCTCGAAATTACCTTGGAGAGTGTTGAGTCTCACCCCCTCATATTACAGATGAACAAATGAGAACCCAAGAAATGACCTGCCCAAGGTCACCGAGATCATAAGAGGCAGAGCTGGGACTGGAACCAGGCCCTCTGATTCTGAACCCAGTTCTCTTTCCCCAGTACCACATCACCTCCTTCTTACAAGATATCTCAGTGGTGAAATGGATAAAGCACTGGACCGAGAGTCAGGAAGATCTGAGTTCAAATCCTACCTAGTGTCCTACCAGACACTTACTGGCTGTGTGATCCTGGGCAAGGTGCTTAACTTCGGTCTGCCTCAGTTTCCTCATCTCCAAAATGGGAATAATCATAGCACCTGCATCCCAGGGTTGTTGTGAGAAACAAATAAGATAATAATTGCAAAGCACTTTGTAAACCTTAAAGCACCTATTCTGTTAACAACGTGGTCACCCAGCCTTCAACTGCTGAACTCAAGAGAGGGGAAACCCATACCAATACCCACAACATCACCATCAATAATTCCCCTTTGAAACTCGCAAAAAACCCTAAGGTAGATACCACAAGGATTCATATCTTCATTATGCAAATGACAAAACTGAGGCACAGAGGGAATATTTGACTTATTATTGATAATTGACAGATACTTGAAGACCATTATCACAGTCCTCTAATTTTTATTTAAAGGTCATAGGATCATAGAGCAGGAAAGGTCCCTGGAAATCTAATCTCCATATTTCACAAATGAGAAAACTGAGGCTAGATAAGTAAAATGAATTATCCAAGGATACATAGAATCTGCTCACTTTAGTCCTAAAATATATTGGTCATATTAAAAAAAATACACATCCACACACATAGGTAGACACATATATAGATAGATAGATAGATAGATAGATAGATAGATAGATATAGATTTGGTATATAGATATAGATATATATATATATTCCAAAATCTTGTATCATGTTTTATACATCATAAAATACATTCACACCTTCAATATACGTGGGATAACTAACACCAGAGGGAGAGGTAGGAAGCCCTGGCCCCATCATTCCCTGTGTGCCCTTAAGTCTCTCCCAAGCTCTCAGTTTTTTCATCAGTAAAATGTGCTTGTTGGATTAAAATGATTTCTCAAGAGTCTGCCAAGTCTAAGAGGCAATGACGCTATGATCTCTGAATATAAAATCATCCTATCAGTCACATTACTTTTAAGCCCAGGGCTCAATGAAGAGGGAAGCCAGACTCCAAAATAGCAGTGAACCCCATGGAGCCCCTTGAACGCTGCAGGGCCCACCTGTGACCAGGTTCCAGAGCAGCTGGCACTCAGGCCTCCTCCAAAGGGTTGCCATTTAGAACCAGATGGGACCTTTGAAGAGCAGATTTCTCCTCACGCCTGCTCAGGTGCCAGCTTCCCATCAGGGTTATGTTTGGCCAAAGTGAATGGGATGAGGGAACTGGAAAGCACAGGTTCATGGGGTGGTTGCAGAAAATGTTAATTCTGTGACTCTGAGGTTTGGAAGGAAATGGAGCTATTTGGGCCACCAAGATGCTTAATAATGGTATGGGGTGAGGCATGACAGGGTATTCGATAAGTGTGCCTAGCATGGTCTCATTGTAGTAGAAGGAACAGAAGGAGAAAAAGGTGGAGGAGGAGGAAGAGAATAAATGTTAGCAAGAACAGCATCAGGCCAAGTATAAAACTGGGGGGATGAAAGGAGAGGCTCCACCATTGTTCTCCTCAGCTGACTTCTCTGCTGGGCTTTAAGGGTCACAAAATACTCTCCCTCCTTTTCCTCATGTGGTCCTCACGACAAACTGGAAGGCTGTTGGACTAGAACTCTTCTCATTTCACAGGCTGTCAGAGAGGTTATGGGACTTACCCGTAGTCACACAGCCATCATCAGAAAGGAGATTCAAACTCAGCAAGGTACAGGGGAAAGAGCACCGGAGTCAGAGGTCTTGTGTTCAAATCCTTCCTCTGACCTTTGTGACCTGCACGAGCTCAGGCAAGCTGCTTTAATGTCATGGGCCTCTTCATGTACACAATGCCACAGAACCCCACGAAGCAAATGCTCCTGGCATTCTTCTCATTTCACAAGTTAGGAAACTGAGGCAGACAGAGGTGAGGCCATATTTGAACTTAGGTCTTCCTGACTCCACGCCCAGCATGGAATAACAACATTTGGCAATTATACAGCACATTAACATACACAAAGCATTTGACACTCTTCATGTAATCCTCATAATATCCCTGTGAGCCGAGGGATGAAGGAGTTGTTATCTTTAACTTACAGATGAGGAAACTGAGTCTCAGAGAGGTTAAGGGACTTGCCCAGTGTCTGAGGAAAGATTAGAACCCTGGTCTTCCTCACCTCTGGTCACTCATTCCACCACATAACCTCCACCCCACAGCCCCCATCATCTGGCCCGAGTGACTCCTCAGACAGTAACAGTTACTAATCTGAGCCACCAACATGTCTTTTCTCACCAACAGTCAACATGTTGCCTGCTTCTCCTCCCTTCCTCTTTCCCTTCTCCCCCTCTTCCTCCTTCCCTCCTCTTCTCCTTCTCCTTCTGTTCCATCTCTTACAATGGCACCATACCAGGCACATTTCTCAAACACTCCACCATGCCTCACCACCTTCCCCCCTCCCCACCTACCCAGCCAGCCCAGTACCGAGTTTCTGTTTCTAGTTTCTCCCCAGATGTTTTCCAGCACAAGCCAAGAGGGTCACCTAGCAATAGACAGTTGCCTCTGGCATAAGTAAAGTATAAAGCGTTGGGGACGATGGCAACTTAGAAGTCCACCTGGGAAATATTTTCCTGACATCCTCGCCACACTGAGGCTGCTGTTAGAAAACTACACGATGAGAAAGGGATCTGGGTCTATCTATCTGTTATTAGAGAATTCTGGCCTGTGGCCTTGTACAAGTCCCTTCCCTTCTCCAGAGGGTAGCGTCCTTTCTGCAAGTAAGGTCACCTCCAGCTGGAACATTCTGTATCCTCTACCCCCAAACACAAAGGGCGTGATGGTACAGGGTGCAAGCTACTTGTTGACTCAGTCCCTTTGGCTGACATGTAAATAGGTAGTTGATGGTGGAAGATTTGGCCAGACAGCCTGCTGGGCACTGGGCGAATGCACAACTGGTAAACTGATGGAAATTCCTTCTCCTCTGTTGTTTCTAGTTGAGTCACAAAGTGAATCCACAAAAGTGGAGTCACTTCTGCCTCCACACAATCTTTAGTGGAAGGAGTGATGGAATGAAAGTCAAACTCTAGGACTGTGTTGTGGTTATGGTACCGAGCAGTCACTTACATCCTTCTGATCCTCAGTTTCAAATTTTGCAAAATGGGCGTAATAAAAACAAAACAGTAAACATGTGCGACTTGGAGCCCAAGGTCTTTTTCAAAGCTTAACTCTAGAACCTACTACTTTGTGTGACCTTGGGCTAGTCATTGAATTCTCCTGAACCTCAATTGTTTTGTCTAGAAAAGAAAGAGACTGGAGCCAGGTGCGGAGGCCCATGACCATAATACCAGCTATTGGGGAGGCTGAGGCTGGCGGATCTCTCGAGCTCAGGGATTCTGAGCCGCCGTGGGCCGTGCCCACTGAATGTCTGCACCAAATCTAGCTTTAGTGTGGTGGGCCCTGGGAACAGCAGGCCACCAGATTCCCTAAGGAGGGTCAAATGAGCCCAGCTTCTGAGCTACTCAGTGATGGCATCAAGGTCATTAGCCACTCCTAACCTTTCGGCTTGGATGAGATAGAAAGACCAGTCTTTTTTTTTTTAAAGAGATTAGATTAGATGGCCTCTAAAAATCCATTCCAGCACTGACTCTGATGGTCTCCATTAAATTGTTGCCTAACTTTGGACCTTCATTACCTCATTTGTAAAATGGGTATAATAATACTTGGATTGTCTGTCCCACAGGATTATTGTGAAAGGAAATGCTCTGTGAACTGGAGGAAAAAATCAGTTGGTCAGTTGGTCAGAAAGCATTCCTTATACTACTTACTATATTATAGTTCTTACTTTATTCTAAGCAGTGTGTTACGCATTCAGAATACAAAGAAAGCCAAACACAGGCTTTGTCCCAAAGGAGCATCCATTCTAAGGGGGGGGAGACAAATGTGAAGATAAGTAGAAAACACTGGGTTCTATACAGAATAAATGGAAGGCAAGCTAGGGAGGAAACTGGGGAGACTGGAAAGGTCTCCCACAGAAGGTGGGATTTGAGGTGAGACTCAAAGAAAGCCAGGGATACCAGGAGGGGGAGGTCAGATACACGGGGGAAATGGGAGTCATCATTTTTATGAAAATTTATCATTTTATTATGATGATATTATAGTTAATGCTTCATAAGATAATTATTACGTCACACTTATTATATTATGATGTTTTATAATTACATTCTGCCCCCACACGGGCATTGCCTTGTACTAAGACAACCCAGGTCTGGGCTTGAGGCAGTGAGGCTGGGGCATCAGAGGAAAGAGCAGAACCCAGGAGGGCTCTGATGATCCCCTCGTGTGAGTGGCTCCTGACCACCACTGACAGTCTCTTACCTCTGATCCAGAATTCCGCTACCATTGGCTGACTGCTGCGAAGGACTTCTCCCTCTGAGGCTGGACCTGGATGGGGGTGGGCTTGGGGACAAACTCAGCCAGGATCTGACGTTTTCCATTGGCTGAGAGCTGATGGAGGAATCCAGAAGGGATTGATTATCTCTGGAACAAGAGCACAGAATTAACCATCCCTGCCCAAAGGGGAGGTACAAAGCATTGGTGCCTTCCATATTGGTTCATCCGTAATGACCCCAGCCTTCCTTAACCCTCTCTGCTCTGCCTCACTCAGTTTCTAACCTTCACTCCCTGGGGGACTTGGGGCAAGACTTCCCTGGACTTTGGCTTGTTGGTTTGTTTGTTTTCACCTTTAAAATAATCTCTAAGATTCCTCCCAGCTCAAATGCTTCCTGTGCCAAAGTTGATGGGATTGAGAGATGAAAGAGCATGCACAAGTCATCTGGTCACAGGATCAGAAAATCACAGCTTCACCCAATTGGAAAACTAGAAGGAAACTCAGGTAGCCATTTGGCCCAATACACACACGTTTGAATCACTCATTTTACAGATGTCCATTCAACCAGACTATGCTGCCTCTACCTCTTAGCTTTGTCGGCTTGCTTCAAGGCTCAACTCAGACACCATCTTCTGTAGAAAGCCTTTCCTGGTCCCCCAGCTGGTAATGCCTTCCCCTTCTGGTTATCTTCCATTGCCTGCCTCTGTCTCTGTCTCTGTCTCTGTCTCTGTCTCTGTCTCTGTCTCTGTCTCTCTCTCTCTCTTTCTCTCTGTTGGTCCATCCATCCATCTATCTATCTATCTATCCATTTGTCTGTCTATCTATCTATCCATCCATCCATTTATATATCTATCCATACACACACTTGTATGTATATATCTGTGTATGTGTGTATTCAGCACCCAAGTGTGCTGAATTCAAACTCAGTGCTCTTTGCACTATGACACAGAAGAAGGATTGATTGGGGAAGAGGGGGGACACCTCAGAGCACAGAATGTCAGAGATGGAGGGCCACTGAGAACATGGAACATCCTGGATTCTTCATATATGGCATTCCATGACTCATCTCTGTCTCTGCCATGTCCAGTCTCCACACCCAGGATGTACTTTCTCCTCGGTTCTGCCTCTCCAAATTTCTTGTTTCCTTCAAGACTCTTTGGTCAAGCACCAATTTCTTCATGAAGCCAAGTCAAGACAACAAGCATTTATACAGTGCCTACTGTGAGCCAGGCACTGGGCTGAGTGCTAGGGATGCAAAGAAAGAAAAAAGATAGTCCCTGCCCTCAAGGAGCTCTCCGTCTCATGGGAGTGGGGGGGTGGGGGGGAAAGAAGCAAACAAGTTAAGTACAAACAAACTATATACTGGATAAATTGGAGATAATCAATGGAGGAAGGCACTCGCATTGAGAGGGATCAGGGACAGTTTGTTGCTGAAGGCAGGATTTTGGCTGGGTCCTGACAAATGCCAATAAAACTGTTCAGAGTCGGGGGATGGTCTCGTATGAGGAACAGAAAGAAGACCAGTGTCATTGGATCTCAGAACATGCAGGTGGGAGCATAAGGTTCAAGAAGACTAGGGAAACTTCGAGGGGGCAGCTAGGTGGCACCGTGGATAGAGCACCAGCCCTGAAGTCAGGAGGACCTGAGTTCAAGTCTGGCCTCAGACCAAACACTAGCTGTGTGACCCTGAGCGAGTCACTTAACCCCCACTGCCTTGAAAAAAAGAAAAGAAAAAAGAAGACTAGGGAAAATAGGACTCGGCCAGCTTATGAAGGGATTTGCAAGCCAGGCAGAGAATTTTGTATTTGATTCTGGAGATAACAGAGAGCCATTGGAATTTATTGATGAGGGGTGGGGGTGACATGGTCAACCCTGTGCTTTAGGGTTGGCCTAAGCATTTCACAACCAAATGGAGGAGGATGGACTAGAATGGGGAGAAACCTGAGGCAGGAAAACCCACTAGCAGCAGCTATGACAACAGTGTGGAGGAGTGATGAGCATCTGCATCAGTGGGGGCAGTGTTAGAGACCAGAAAAGGGGGGGGTGGCATGTGAGAGGTGTTGGGAAGGTAGAATTGGCAGGAGCTGGTTACAGATTGGACGTAGGGGGGTGAGAGAGAGGGAGGAAGCCTTTCCTGATCCCTCAAACTGCCAGTGCCCTCCCTCTCCAAACTAGTTTGCATTCATTTTGTTTGTATCTATTAAGTACACATTCATTTGCGTGCATTGCCTTCCCCAGGAGAATATGTCAATGATACACCAGGCATTTATGGAGCTACTACTATACTACAGAAGTTCCTTCAGAGACTGTTTCATCTTTGCCTCTGTAGCACCAGAATTGAGCCCAGGGCCTGCTGGTACATAGTAGGCTCTTAACAAAAAATATTTAATTAGGTTTCATTTTTGTCTCAATACAGATGGCTCCCAGATAGATATCATTCCCCTCATGATGTCATTGGTCCTCTTTGAGAGCTGCACCACCACCGACAATGCCGTCCTGCTTTCTCTTCAGGGCTCCAGTCCTCCAGCACCCACCACCTAATGGACATTTCAAGCTGTATTTCCCAAAGGCATTGGAAACTCGAGATGTCCAAAACAGATCTCATTATCTTTCCCCCAAACCCATTCTTATTTCAATTTTCCCTGCTACTGTCAAGGATACCACCATCCTTCCAGTCACCCAACATCATTGTCGTCCTCAACTCTGACCTCTTACTCACTCCCCATAGCCAATAAGTTGACATTTCTTATTGTTTCTGTCTCCACAGTCCCCTGGAATATGTCCTCTCCAAACACACACGCACACACACACACACACACACACACACACACACACCACACAAACACATTCTTTTACACACACACACACACACATCCCCCACACACACACACATCCCACACACACAAATACACACATAAACACACACAACATACACATACACACACAACACACATACATAACACACACACATATGCACACACCACACACATACACACACACCCTGGTTCAGCCCCTCATCCCCTCTCTCCTGGACTGTCACAATGTCCTCTGCCTCCAGTCTCTCTCTCCTCCAATTAATCCTTCACACAGCTGCCAAAGACACTATCCTGAAGCACTCTCTAACCATTAGCTCCCTAATGCCTCTAGGCATCTCTGATTTCCTTCTGGCCTCAGCTCAGACCCTCCCTTCTGCAGGAGGCTTTTCTCAATGCCTGCCCCCCCCCCCCGCCAGCTGCTAAGACACCCCTTCCAGAACCAGCTCATCTCATTGTTTGTATTCTGTATCTAGTCATATGTGGAGGGATTAACTTCCTCATTCAAATGTAAACTCCTTGTAGGCAAGGGCTGTTTCACTTCTGTGAAACCCAAGTGTCTTTGTATCACCAACACTTAAGTAACTAGTGAGTATTTAATAATTGCACATAGTGAGCACTAAGTAATTGCTTTTGGATTGACTGATGGATTGAATGGTTAACTAATGGAGGAAGAGTTATTTCACTACTGAGCTTCAGTTAAATCATCTGTATGATGGAGATAGTGATACTTCAGTCTCTACAATAAGGTTGATGAGGAGTAGGTGAGATAATACATTCAGAGTGCTTTGTAATCCTTAATTGTTATGAACATTTATTAGCATTTACTTTTGCTTGTCCATTGTCCAAGACCTGTGATTTCCTTGGTGAGGGAGGACTCCCAGTATGGATAGTCTCTCCATCGAGGAAGAATGGTAACTCCTCAGGGACATAAAGATTTTGACAGCTTCCTGAGTTAATAAAAGGCTTGAGTGATTTGCCCAGAGTCACACAGCCAATATGTATCGGAAGTAATATCTGAACTCAGGTCTTCCTGACCCTAAGGCCAACTCTACCCAATATACCATCCCATTTTACTGATTGAGGACACTGAGGCCCAGGGAGATCCAGTGACTTGCCCAGACAGCCTTAGCTCTCTAGCCAATGTAATATCAGAGCTGGGAGAGGTTTCAAAGCCAGATCTCTACCCATTGGACCATGCTGTCTCTCCTGAACTATTACCATTCTATAACATGAACCTTGTCTTCCCAGCCAGATGGTAAACACCTTGCTTTGCACTGCCTTCCCAACTTCCAACTACATAGCAAGGGACTACCACTTATTCATTAAAGGAACTTGATAATGATTTGTCAGTGCCTTGATTGAGATATCCAGCCTTATCTATTTCTGCCTTTCAGGGTGACATCTGACACTCTGACAGACACATCTCTCAAAAGGCCCATTTGGGAAAAGACCCAGGCAGTCATTCTAAGTGGATATTGACATGTGGTCAGCAAATATGCTCCCAGAACGCTATGGATCAATCCATCATATCTCACAGTAAAGTGCCCAGTCAACCTTGGGGCCATTTCACTTACATCTCTCTTCGGGCTTGGGTAGGGGAGGATTCCAGCATCGTCCTAGGAGAAAGGAACAAATGTGAGTCAGTCAAAATTCACTGGAGCCACAAGCCCTCGGCTCCAAATGACTTTTATCTCAAACCCTTCCCTTCCCAATCAATAGCTGGGAAGGCAGGTACATGGCCCCTTGGAAAGTCCCCAAATGGAGTGTGAAATGAGATGGACATTGAACATGATGTTTTACCTACAGGGCAGCGAAGATTGAAATACAGCCTTGGGCCTCAGCAAATGAGGAACCAGAGATGAAAGAACCAAGGAGTACTGGAGCTACAGGTAAGAGATGGCAGAACAAAGCCCAGTTCTGCTTCTGCTTGCTAGCTAGGGGACTCTGGCTAAGTCACTTCCCTTCTTGGGACCTCACTTCCCTCATCTGGAAGTGGACACTACATGAGGTACCTTCTGGTTCTGATTTTAGAATCCCCTAGGACACTTGAGTGAGGGATGGGGGGTGGGAGGTGGGATTCCGATCATCAGTCAGCACTGTACCTGCCCCTAAAAGAGCAGCAAATGCACAGAATGAAAGAACAGTCTCAGAACAGGGCATGTCAGAGCTGGGAGGGGCCTGAGAACAGAGAAGGTCAGGGCTGGGAGGGTCCTTAGAACAGGGGATGTCAGAGCTGGGAGGGGCCTTAGAATGTTGAAGTAAGAGGCTTCAGAGTAGAGAATATTGGAGCTGGAAGTAATGTTAGAAAAGCATCTGGCTTCTGTCCTCCCTCAATTTCCATAACTCCCTAGCTTTCCTTTTAGGAGGTCCAGGTCAATGTTGTACTGAAATGGCTTCCACGTTTTTCCCCTCTTGTATTCCTATCACCGTGTCAGAGCCTCCAAAACATGGACTCCTAGAGTGTTCTAGTTGGAAGGGACCCAAGTGAGCCTATGGAAGGGCCTTGCCAGACACCTCATGGCTACTGGGTGATAGAACTGGGGCTAAAATATGAGTCTCCCAACTTTCAGGTTGTTGCTTTTCCCTCTATACCACAGTCTCATGACCATAGTTAAGAATTTTTATACTCCAGGAAAATTCAGTTGTGACATTGGAGGCAGAGAAGTGTCCAACCCTTGTGAACTCATGCCAGGAGAGGGGGCAACCCTTCCCCCAGAGAGTGGGGACAATGTTCCAGCAGTATAGCTGATAATATATGAAGAGAGTAAGAGAGCTAGAGAACTAGATGGATGAATAGATAGACAAGACAAAAATAGATAGATAAATGAGATAGGTAGGCAGGTAGGTAGATCGTTGACTAGAGAGAAAAACAGAGACAGATAGATGAGATAGATAGACAGATAGATAGATAGATAGATAGATAGATAGATAGATAGATAGATGGATAGATAGATAGATAGATAGATAGATAGATGGATGGATGGATGGATGGATGGATGGATGGATGGATGGATGGAT
>NW_020941065.1:13234222-13270621 GCF_900497805.2 Vombatus ursinus | reverse complement strand
GGATGGATGGATGGATGGATGAACAGACAGAATTTGGACTTATCTTGTGGAATGGTGGTAAAAGAACAAGAGCCAGGGAACTTGGCTTTAAATCTCAGCTTTGCCAGTCCCTACCTGTGTTACCTTGGACAAGTCACTTTACCTTCTGAGCCAAGTTTTGTCCTCACTAAAATAATGGGGTAGATTAGGCAGCCTCTAGGTCCCTGACAGCTCTAAGATTCTACGACTTTAGACATAGAAAAGATCCCCCCTCTGGAGCTGGAAGTGGATGTGGACTCCTTCACATGCCCCTATTTTTCCCGTAGAGGCCACAGTCTCCACTCTCTTTTAGCTTGGGATTAGGCTCATCTCTTGACAGATCTTCTCAGGGCTCTTGAACCCAGGGCTAAAAAGAAATGATATCAGTTGAAATATGTCCATCTTTAAACATTTAAGATGGTCAACAGCAGGTTTGCCCTGAGGACCATGACTTGGAGATATAGGCAGCTGAGCCTGAAATGGCCTCCCCAGACCCAGGAAACAAGCTGGGAGCTCCCTTTCCCGCTGCTCTTCCCAGACAGCCCTGGGAGGCAGGATTCTGGCAAAGTGACCACTTGATGCAGATGGCACTGGACCCTGAGATGTCTGCCACCATGGCTTCCCTCCAAAGGAGGGAAGCTGCACAGAGCTACTCATAATTATAGCCTCAGGGGACCAGAGATCTGGAGCCGGAGCCTATCTAGTCCCACCCCTTCATTTAACAGGAGGGGAAACTGAGGCCCAGTAACTTGCACAAGGGCACACAGGTATAAGCTCCAGAGGGAGGATTTGAACCTAGGCCTTTGGCAGCAGAGCAATGGTCTTTCCCCTGTATCATTCAGCAAGCACCTTGAGAGTTCATTTTAATCATGTCTGACTCTGTGATGAACTGAGCATCTGGGGTTTTCTTGGCAAAGATAGTGGAGTTGTTTGCCATTTCCTTCTCCAGCTCCTTTTACAGATGAGGAAACTGAGGCAAACAGGGGGAAGTGACTTGCCCAGGGTCACACAGCTAGTAAGTGTCTGAGGCCAGATTTGAGCTCTGAAAGATGACTCCAGGCTCAGAGCTCTGTGCACTATGGTGCCCCCTAGCTGCCTCCTTGAGAGCTTACTATCTGATTTATCTTTGTATCTCCCCCAGTGCCTGATACCATCTTTGAAAACCCTTCATAACCTGGCCCCTTCCTACCTTACTCGTCTTCTTACACCTTATTCCACCCACCTACCCTGTGATCCAGTGCATCAGAGGCTGTTCTCAAACAAGGTGCTCTATCCCCAGCTATATTCACTGGTGGTGCCCCCAGCCCAACAGGCTCCCCTTCTCGTCGCCTTTCCCTCCTGGATTCCCTTACATCTGAGATAAATTCCCACCTGCTACAAGCCCACCTCTTAACCTCTCTGGCACCCCTCAAAGTTTCACTTTTGGCCAGAAGCCTCTGCTGCCACATTTTCCCACCCCCACCTCAAATGCTAGCTCCATCCCTTTCTCCCTCACTTTACTCTGCATCTATCTGGAATATTCCTAACTATTTTCACGTTGTCTCCCCTGTGAGCTGCTGGAGAACAGAGACTGTTCTTGTCTTGCTTTGCATCCCCAGAAACTAGCACAGTGCCCTGCACATAGTAAGTGCCTAATAAATGCTTGTTGCCTGATCAATGAAGGCTCCCACAATGACAAGAACTGATATCTGCAGACCTTCATGTTTGCAAATCACTTTGAGTACATTATCTCAATTGAGATAGGAATAGGTTGATGTTATCATTCCCATTATGCAGATGAGGACATTGAGGCACAGAGAGATCACAGTATAGTCACTCAGCTATCAGCTATGGGTTTGAACTCATGTCTTCTTGATTGCATGTGTCAAAAACATGAACAAATACAGGTCTTTTTGGCCCCCACTCCAACACTCTATCCATATTATAACACTGCTTCTCATTATACTATAAATCCCAAGGGCTGGGAAATGGAAATTCCAACTGTGAGGCTGTGTCTGGTCCAGCTTTCTGAGCACGTCCCTGAGACAGAGTCAAAGAAACGCCTGTTGCCTTTGAGCCTAATTCCCAACACAGGAAAATGTGACTTTTCATAATCTGACCGATTCTCCCAAAGACCCTCCTCATGAGCTCGTGTCTGTGTTAGAATGCTGATTTGGGGCTCAGGCTGGAATCTAGGGATGAGGCAATTAAAAGGATTAGCAAGAACTTGCTGAGCCTGGAAGGAGGGGAGGGTCCCAAGATCCAAGCCCAGGCCCAGCCCCCTCAAGGGATGCCTCAAACTGCCCTCCCCTCCCCATCATGGAGGTGGCTAGAAAGCTCCTTCCCACCTCAACAGGAGGAAATACATCTGCCTCCTCCCCAAAATGCACCTCCATAGATGTGTAGGATCATTGAGAGTAGCCCAACACTTTCATTTTTCAGAGAGGGAAACTGAAGCCCAGAAGTTAAATGCTTTGCCCAAGGTCACACAGCCAGTAAATAAGAGTCAAGATTAGACCCCAGGTTTATTGACTCCAAATCCAGCACTTATTCTTCTTTGTCTTCAAGAAGACTCCCAAGGCAAGGTCACTAGCCATGCCACCCTCCTTAGAATAAAAGGCTCTGAAGAGTTCGTAGACATTTGGGCAAGTCACTGCTTCTCTATGGCCTCAGTTTCCTCAAAAGTAAATAAAGGAGGGGCTAGATGGTCTTTAGCCCCCTTGCCCTTCATTTTCTAGTGTTACATTTTATAAGGTCTGTGCTGGGAGCTAACATCCTGGATTCTGTGTTCTAAAATCCTTGCTGGTTCTGATATTCTTTGGTTCTATGATTCTCAGGTCTCGCCCAGCTCTGACATTCCTTTGTTTTAAGATTCTCTGACCTTCCCTGTTCTAAGACCTTTCCAGCTCTGACATTCCTGATTCTAAGGCCCCTTTCAAATGACTTTCTCTGTTCTGAGTCCCCTTCCATCTCTGACATTCCTTTGTTCTAAGGCCCCTCCCAGCTCTGACATTCCCTGTTCTAAGGCCCCTCCCAGTTCTGCTATTCTTTTCTAACCTCTACCCCACATTATGAAATTCTCTGTTCCATGATCATCTCCCAGCAGCTCCATGAATTGTATACCTTGTGGGGGAGGGAGGGAGAGGGAAAAGTGGGAAAAGGAATCGGGGATTAGGCTTGGAAAACTGGTCCAGGAAGACAGGCTCGGCTGACCACAGAACTATACCAATGTGTTCCTCATTCTAGATCCCTGCAGTATTGTTTTTCTTTGTGGAGTC
The DNA here is from genome assembly GCF_900497805.2 of Vombatus ursinus. NCBI lineage: Eukaryota > Metazoa > Chordata > Mammalia > Diprotodontia > Vombatidae > Vombatus > Vombatus ursinus. The sequence goes on along the minus strand of NW_020941065.1, from coordinate 13,267,346 downwards.
CAATGGGTCTTGTATTAAGAGGATGGTTCTTTTCAGTTCACATTTATTAAGCACCTACTATGTACACATCCCATGATGCTTGTGGCACATAATTAGCAGAATTTGCACCTCGAAACACCTCCCCAGGAGTGATGATAGAATTGCTCAAATCTGCTCGTACACTTGGGTCAAGCTGAGCCATGAATAAATGCATTTGGTCCAGACTTTGGGTGCAATCAATAAGCAATTGATTCTCATCTGACAAAGGCAGAAATGGATTAGGGGGTGGAGAGCCAAGGGCAAGAGTTAGAGAAAAGGCAGGGACATGAAAAGGCATAAGGATCCTAGATCAGAAACCGAAGTGAGTCTCAGAGGCCGTTTTAACATGACTCCCTTATTTTACACAGGAGAAAACAGAGATCCATGGAAGCTATGACTTCTCTGAGGCCTCACAGGGTGTAAATCTCAAGAGGTAGGATTTGAATCCAGGTCAGGAACCCCAATTCCAGAGCTAAGGCTCTTTCCATTGTACCCTGTTGAGACTTCCATCCCTGGAAGGCTCAATACTCAGAAGCAAATGCTTGCTAAAGACCCAAGAGAAGCCAAGCAATTGGGGACCAGATGAAAATCAGAAATCAATATGGTCAAGTGGGAAACCAAGTGCTTATGATAGTAAGAGAGTCCTTTCTTAGGGGACCTAGTATGTCATTTTACACATAATTAGCACCTGATCAATAGATCTTTATTGATGAATTCTAGTCCCAGGCCCACCATTGATTAGCTGGATGACCTCAGGCAAGATGCTTAACCTCCCTGGGCCTCAGTGGCCATGATCATGTAGGACCCTGGGGGAGATAATTATTCCTTAGCATCTCACCATTTCTCAGATCTACCAGCCAAGAAATGCACAGAAGCCAAAGAGACTTGGCCAAGGGAGCAGATCACTAGCTAGGCAGGCAATCAGAGCAGCAACCACAAGGAGACCTTGAAATGAAAGGAATTCTTGCCCAGCCAGAAAGTCATTTATATGCTTAGGAGCTTCTCAGATATGAGCCTAGAGTGGGATGAGAGAGATGTCATATTGGTAGGAAGTAGCAAAGATAAGATTTGAACCCAGACCCTCTAAGTCCACCATCAGTGCCCATTCTACCCTACCACCCCCGTAAGTGTGGCCCCATAGTATTGGAACTCTGACTCTGATGTTTGTGGGATAGCCTGAAGGGTCGTGAGATGGACCATGCCCTTCATCCCTCTCCTCCCCCAAGCCATCGAGCTACCGCCACACTATCCAGAGAACCATGCTTCTTGACCCATGCCACACAGCTCCAAGACAATGTGAATAAGAATCATTTCCTCGCTCCCACTTCAAAGGCCTCCCAGGCCTCCCAGAGATAAGTGGGATCTGTTGACTTTCTGGGAAAGGAAACCTATGGGTTACCTGTCATCACTAGGACAGGAGTCCATGTCTTCCAGGGCAGCCTGCAGATCGGCAATTCGCCGGATGGATACCTCGAGGTCGGCCTGTAATGTCAGTTTCACTGCCAGGAGCTCCTCCACATTCTTCTCCTGCAATACAGAGATGCCTCAAGTTGGTAATCTGCTTAAATATTTTATTTCTACCTTTCCTGTTTACTATCACTTTCATTTCCCAATAGGCCCTTCCCTTTTTGCCCTGCCAGAGAGCCATCCCTTCTAATAAAAGGAAAAAGGAAAAAGAAAAAAATCATCAAAATAACTGAAATATCAACCGAGTCAGGTTTTAGTCTGAAGTCCCCATCTCTGCAAATAAGGGAAGGGATTTTCCTCTTCATTCTGGGGCCAAGCTTGGTCACTGTAATTACCGAGCATGGCTGTAATTTTTGTGGTTGATTCTGTGCTCTGCACTGACATTGTTGTAGCCTTTGTATATATTGCTTCCTGATTCTGCTTACTTCACTCTGTACCAATTAATCATTTTTTCCCCCATGATTCCCAGAACTGGTCACAGTCATCATTTCTTATGGTATAGTAATGGTCTATTGCATCCAGGTGACAAAATTTCTTCAGCCATTTTCCAATTCATTGGATTGTGGATTTAGAACTGGAAAGGTCCTTAGCATCCATCTGGTTCAACCCCTTCGTTTTACATGTGAGATAACTGAGGCAGAGAGACTTGCCAATGGTTTACACAACTAGTCAATAGTCTATATAGACAATGTCTATAGCAGGATTTGAACTCAGGACTCCTAATGCACCACACTGCATCTACTTGTTTGCTATTACAGCAAGATTTGCTGAGAGAAATGATTATTAATAACCAATGATTTGGGGAGATCCAGAGTTCCCCTGTTTTTCTGAAGCCCTGATTTCAAAAGTTTGGTCTCTTGAAGGACATTACTGATAATGAGATTGGACTAACTTTCTTAATAATCTTTGTTCACATCCCACCCAGGTGGGGAAGCCTTTGTTCTCTTCTCAGGTTTGGGTGGGGAGAAATTCTTTGAATAGATTGCCCAAGGCTGGGGGTAATTTAAAAGTAAATGACATAATTTAAAGTTCATTTGAATAGGTTCAGCTCCTCATTGTAATATTCATTCTGTCATTAATTGTTAACCAGTCAGAGTTGATTGACGCCTTTGGGAACACCTCTTTTTTAATGGGCATGTGTCTTGAGACCACTGCCATGATGGCCTTTGGTCTAAGACAGATATGGCCAAATGATCATCCTTTTATTAAAACACTAGCATTATTAACAAAATGATTAAATTACCCAGAAATTATGTTTCCTGAACCTTAAGTTTGAGAAATGTTAAATATTGCCATAAGTATTTTGCACATATGAGAGAGATTTTCCAACTGTTAGAAAGCATGCCATGGACCATACCAAGGCCATAAAGACCAGGACTGGGGAGCATCCTATGGACAGTCCCAGAGAAGACTACCCAAGTGGGTGGTGGCCAGAAAGGGATGATTGCTCCCTTTCTGTCGATGTTGCTCATCCCACCCCCTCCCTATCATAATGAACAGGACAGGCAGGCTGGGGCCACTCCTTCCTCTGAACTCTCATCCCATGATGCACCTCTCTGGTGGCACAGACCACACCCTCCTTCATCTTGAAGCAATTTCTGAACATGGAAGGCAGGGCATAACATTTATTTATCTTTGTGTCTTCCCAGTACCCAGCACATGCTAGGTGCTTAATACGTGATTGCTGAATTAGCATTGATATTGCCATTGACATTGATGAAAACTGCCTACTGATGAAAGCTGCCATGCCCTGGGGCAGAGGGGAGACTTCTCTCTTATTGGAGGCCTTCAAGTAGAGAATGGATGACTCTTTGTTGGAAAAATTGCAGAGAAGATTCCCGTTGATGTACAGATCAGACAAATGCCCCACGGAAGCAGCATGATACTGTGGAAAGAGAACTGCCTCTGGAGTCAGAGGCCTTGTGTTCAAATCCTGCCTCTGATTTCTTGTATCTGTCATTTGGGAAAATCACTTCATTTCCCTAGGTCTCGGTCTCATCTATAAAAGGAGAGGATTGGGCTCGATGTCCTCTCTAGATCCTAGATCCTATGACTTCTAACATCCTTTCCAACTCCAAGGTTCTCTAATCCAAGCAGAAGAGGGAAAGCCAAATAAAGTGAATTTTATTTACCCATTCAGAAGTAGCAGAATGGGGGCAGCTAGGTGTGGCAGTGGATAAGCTCCAGCTTTGGAGTCAGGAGGACCTGAGTTCAAATCCAGCCTCAGACACATGACACTCACTAGCTGTGTGACCCTGGACAAGTCACTTAACCCCAATTGCCTCCCCCAAAAAAAGCAAAAAAAAAAAAGTAGCAGAATGAAATCAAAACCTTTCCAAGAAAAACCAAAGCCCTCACCCCAATTCCACTCCAATTAAAGCCCAGAGTATCCCTCAACCCAGCCTTCCCTCTTTGAAGTCAGAGCTTTCAATTGCTGCTGATTGTTTTCTCAGACAGCCTGGAGCCTCAGGCCATTGCTGGAACTTGGTGCCACATCCAGGGAAAGGGTTTTCTGGTGACTGCAGTGTATTCACTAGGCAATTCCCTGTCGTTACCAAGGAGAGCAAGCATCAGCATCCTGAAGACTAAGAAACATTCCTTAGTTGTAGCAACCCAGGATCTCAGAATCTCTGCACTGGAAGGGGCTTCAGAGACCACCCAGGCCAACCCAACCCTAAGTAAGAATCTCTTCAGTAGCACAAACCCAGCAAGTGCTCATCCCGTCTCTGTTTGAAACCACCTGGGGAAAGGAAACACTACCTTCTATTTCGCATTGCATTTCATTTGAGGATAGCTCTAATTTTTAGGAACTCCTCTCTATATCAAATCTAAATCTGCCTCTTTGTGACTGGAACTTCTTTTTCCAAGATTATTAGTGATCTCTTGAGCATTATGTCCAAAGCTCTGGTCCACTGCAGCCTAAACATTCTATATTCAATTGTCTGTGTCCTAAATTCTCCTCCATTTCTGCATTCCATATTCTAGTTTCCCTCCAAGTCCGACATTCTCTGTTCTGTGTTCAAAGTTCCTTTCTGGCGCTGACATTTGGTAATCTATTATTTTTCCCAGGAAAGGGTTTCAGATTGACTGACCACTCAAGTCTAAAAGAAGAGCCACAGTCAAAAATTGTGACAGCAGCTGACAATTACTGTGTAGTGGTATTCAAAGGACTGCTCCTCTGAAGGACTTTGGTCTGTGACTGAAGAGTCACATCCCTATACAGGATGTAATGATCATCAGGAGCATCGCCTTCTAACATAGAAGGTGCGGGAATATTCATATAGTTAACTCTCAATTACCTGCACAAATAGAAATTGTCTTAAGGCATCAGATGAGCAATCCTACAGAGGAGATGATTCCCTCTAAATTGTTTTAAGGCTTTAGAATGCAATCTATTTACTTTCTTTTTTTTCAGTACATGGGGCACTATTCACTTCCCTAAATGTCTGACTCAGGCTAATACATCAAATAAGCGTGTTCTAGTTTGGGGTACCACCCAGCTAATGCTAAGGAAAAGCACCTCTGAATTATGGTGACAGGTAGGAGGAAACCAGCCTGTGATTTCAGATTTGTGTGGGCAAGTCACATTTAGATAATTGAGAGTTGGTGACATATATCATTCCAGAGTCATAGAAAATTAAGAGTTGGAAGCCTCCTACTCAATGAAAAATCCTCTCATCAGCACCTTTAGGAAGTGGACATCTAACCTTTGCTTGAACACTTGCAGTGACAGGGAACTCAGTACCCTACAGGGCAGCCAAGTCCAATGTTGGATAGCTCTTATTTTTTATATTGAGCTAAAACCTAGTCTTCCTCATAACTTCTACCCATTGGTGGGGGGCATTGCCAGTCATCTTGACCTATGTCTTGCCACTGGACTCTGATGACTCTGGAGGACAGAATGAGGCTGGTGACTTCGCACAGCTCTGCTTCACTTAACTCCAATTCACTTGCAAGTAAAGGCATCTTCCTGATGTCATTGGTCCTCTTCAGGAACAAAGAATCAACAATAACAACAACAACAACCCACTGATATTAGTTGTAAAGTTATTGTACATGATGTGACATTCATGAAACCTGGATTCTAATCCCAGGAGAATTCCTTGGGATAAAGTCACTTTATCTCTTTTGGCCTCAGTTTCCTCCTTTGTAAAATGAAGGTCCTAGACTTGATGGCTCCTGAGGGTCCACCTGATTCTAAGATTCTAAGTTTCTAGAAAGTATTTTAAGAAATTTATCACGCCTCCATATTGCCCGCCACCAAGGAGAATGCCTTGAACAATATAGGTACCTAATTGATGCTCATTGGACTCAGTCAATTAACAAGCATTTAATAAGCACCTACTATGTGCCAGGGGAGAGGTAGCATGGCACAGTGGATAGAGAGCCAATGTCTAAGTCAAGAAGAGCCATGGGTTCAAGTCCTATCTCTGATACATCCTGGCTTGCATGACCCTGGGCAGGTGCCTCTCAGTGTCCCAGGCAACTAAGACTCTGATTTGCATTTGTTTGTGGGGGGGAGGGGTCGGTCCTCACTGACAATTTTTTACACCAATGAAATCCAAGGCCCAGGCCATTGTTTCAATGTAAACACAGTAAACTTTCACTAATTCCTTTTTACCAATTCCTCTCCTAATTCCCTTACCTTCTTTTGTTCTTTAGCAGACCTTTCACAGCAGATGCTGACCTGTATTGAGAGTTCTTTTCTCCGACAAAGCAATAGAAACCCCACATCAATGAAATCATGGGTCTGGTTTTTTTTTAAAAAAAAGTTCCAGGTACTATGCTAGTCTTGGGGGAATACAAAGATAGTCCCTCCCATCCGTTCTCCAGGTCTCCCAATATTCCCTCTTTGGGTAGCTACATATTTCCAATTCATTTCAGAAAGAAGGCTAGGTGTGGGCTGCCTTGGGAGAAATCTGGAGGCTTAGGAGAAAGGACTGAGGTATCAAAAGGGGCTTCTCTATCCAATGGGAAGCAGCAGGTAGTGACTGAGGCTAATCCATCAGTCACAGTGTTTGCCTTAGGAACTGTCAGCCATCGCATAAGGGACCAGGAGCCTTTGCTCTCTCCCAGCATTCCAACTCTGCAGCCTTAATTTCATCTTGCTTCCTCTCAGAATCCCAGAGAGAGAGGGCAGGGAAGGGGGGGGGGGAGGAGAGGAGAGGAGAGGAAAGGGGGAGAAGGAGAGAGTGGAGAAGAGAGGAAGAGGCAGAGGAGGAGACAGAGAGAAAGACAGAGAGAGGAGAGACAGAGAGACAGAAAGAAGAGAGGAGAGAGAAGCGGTATCTGAACCACCACAAGGGCCAAGCCTGGCAGGAGGGGAGAGGTGAGCAGGCCTTCTGCAAATTTCAGCTGATTGAAGTTGCCAGCTGTAAAATTCCCATCTCAGCGGTGACAAGGTGAGAGATGATTTGCAGCTCAGACAGCGACAGGCCTTCACATAGGAGCCAGCCTGGCTGTCAGAGCCCATAATGAAAGCTACAGAATCACAGGGCAAGCTGGCCTTAAGGGAATAATGGTGAAGTTCATAAAAACATGCAAAAAGTATTTGGCCTCAGACTGCCCATAATCCTGATGGCTTGGGGAGTCTGACCAGGTGACTATCAGAACCCTTGGCTGAAATTAGCCCACTTCTTGGACCAAAAGATCCACTGGCTTTCTCAAATTTCAGCAATGAGGTGTTTGAGAAACTCTGACTCGGTTTTTCCCAGTGGAGAGGAACTTAGATCACTGTGAGGGAAGGCTACAGACTGGGCAATGAAATCTCAAGATAAAAAAGGCAGTAGGAGCCCATCCGTTACCACATCTACTCCCAGTTCTCCCAGACAACAGCTAGCTAGGAAGACCTGGTGTGGGGACAGTCCTTCACCTCTCCATTTTCTAGTGTTGTTGCTATTCAGTTGTTTTCAGTTGTATCTGACTCTTTGTGACTCCATTTGAGGTTTTCTTGGCACAGATCCTGGAGTGGTTTGCCATTTCCTTCTCCTGCTCACTTCACTGATGAGGAAACAGGGTGAAGTGACTTGCCCAGGTTTATATAGCTAGTAAGTTTCTGAGGCCATATTTGAACTCAGGAAGGTGAGTGTTCCTGACTCCAGGCCTGGGGCTGTATCCACTGCACCACTTAGCTATCCCAATTATTTAGTGACAGGGGATCATAGGATCATGGGATCATCAATCTAAATATGGAAGGGACCTCAGAGGCCATCTAGTGAAATTTCTTCATTTTATACATGAGAAAACTAATGGCTAGGAAGTTTTTAAGTGGCTTGTCCATGGCCACAAAGAGGAGTAAGCAGTAGAGCTGAGATTTGAACCTATGTCCTTCGACTACCCAGGATCCTTTTCTTCATCATTTCTCCTGCTGCCTGCCTTTTGGACATTCTCCAGTTACTTAGAAAGACTGATCGGAAGCTGGCAGTACCTGGGGAAGCTTTTGATGAGGAAGATACAAGGAGAGGTGGAAAAAATCCTGTGGGGCTGTTTCATTCCTATCTTTGTATCTAAATACATAGCACAGCTCCTTGCTTACTGACTGGCCAATATTTGGTCCCAATCAGGCTTTAGCTGTGAGGACAGAGATATGTGGCCACTGTTACTTCTGGTGGCAATGTTAGCCACACAAGGTACTAGGATATTGACTACTCCTGGTTGATATTCATGATCTGTTTTAAATCTACCTTTCCCATTGTGGTATACATTACTCCCCTTCCCACACCCTTTGGATCCAGCCAAATTGGCCTTCTTGTTGTTTCTCTCACTTGACTCCATTTCCCACCTCCATGTTTTTGAACTGGCTTGTCCCCCTTATCTGCAAAACACTCCATTCTCACCCTCAACTCTTAGGTTCCTTCAAAGTGCAGCTTAAGTCATACCTTCTATGTAAGGTCTCTCTTTACCTTCTCTAGTCACTAGCATCCTCCCCTCAAATTATATTTGTTTTGCATATGCTTTACATGTATATGTACACATGTATACTTTATATACATACTATATAATAACAATTCAATAATAGAATTTATGTAGCACTTTAATTTTTGCAAAGTACTTTGAAAATATTATCTCATTTGACCCTCCCAACAATCCTCATTTTACAGAGAAGGAAACTGAGTCTTAGTCAAGTGACTTGACCAAGGTCATGTAGCTAGTGAGTCTTTAGAACCCATGGCTCTCCCAAGCAGGAGTCTACTCTTCTTCTTCCAACTAGTACATTATGGCTTTCTGTTTTCCCAGGGAATGGTCTCCATTCTTTATAATTAGGGTGAATGTTCTCCTCTATGGCTAGCCACCTAGACCTTCTCATGGATGGCAAGCAATGAAAGAGGCAGGAAGTCTGACCAATTTCTCAACCTCAACCTGTGAGTTGACTCCTTGATAACAACTCAGGTAAAGAATTTGGAAGGAGAAGTTAAAACTATTGGCTAAGGAAAGGGTTTTGAATTATCCATGTATTTCATTTAACCAGGTCTTTGCTTTCCTCCATTAGCAGGGAGTAAAATCACCTTTTCCTAAGCACCAGGAGAAGAAAAATATGGGACTAGGGCTCCCTCCATTTCCTCCATCTCTCTTCTCAAACCCCCCAAATATCTCACTCCATTATCTTCTCCTTTACTCCCATCCTTCATAAAGATGTGGCCCATCTTCTTGACAAGGAAAACTCCTCAACATGGTGCATTGATGCCATTGTATTCTGTCTTCTCCAGCAGGTTGCTCCAGCTATCATCCTCACTCTCAAATCTCCAGTCTCTCCCAATCTCCTGGCTACTTTGCCAATGCCTACAAACATGCCCAGGTCCCTTCACCCTCCATCCTTAAAAACAAAACCTTTCACTTGATTCTACTACCTCCTGTAGTTACCATCCTACATCTATCCCCTTTAGGGGGCTAGACTCCTGGAGAAAGTCATCTATGGTTACTGCCTTCACTTCCTTCTCTCTCACTTGATTCTAAACCTGAAATCTGACTTCCAGCCTCATCATTCAACCAAAACTGCTGCCTCCAAAGTCACCAGTGATCTCTTAATTGTCAAAGTGAATGGTAAATTTTTTTCAATCCAGATCTTTCTTGACTTCTCGAAAGCATCTGACACTGCCAATCAACTCCTTCTTAATCCTCTCTCCTCTCTGGGTTTACATGACACTGCTCTCTCCTGGTTCTCCTCCTGCATGTCTGACCACTCCTTCTCAGTCCCTTTTTGCTGGATCTTCATCCAGGTGATGCTCACTCACTGAGGGGTATAGGGTGTGTTCAGGGAAGACTGCTGCTTTTCAGGGCTGCTTTCCACCTTTGGTGTCCAATTGATTCACCCAACTCTCACCTGTGGCTCCAAGAAGCTGCAGCATGCACTGTGGCCACACTGAAGTAAACCATCTCAGCAGATGGGCTGAACCAGGTTAAGGGTAACTGAGGGGTCTCAAACCCATCAGTGAATTAGGGGGTGTCTACCCCAAGCACGTGAAGACCTCCCCTGCTGGAATGGGTGGATAAGAACAGTTTGTTCCAATGGCCATGAAGGCAGCTGAAGCAGGTACTGTGGAGCACTTAGAGCTTGGTTAGACATCGAAGATGCCAAGGCCATCCACTGTATCTTGAGCCACCACCAAGATGTTGTCTTGACTCTGTCCTGTCACTGAACTGTGATGACTCTACGAGAAAGAGTGAGGCCAACAATTTCATGCAAATATGCCTCACTTAAATCCAGTTTGTAAATGAATCAAAAGACACCATGCATACTGACAACAACCATGCCCACTCACTGTGAGGAGTCTCCAAAGCTCTGTCCGAGGCCCTCTTTCCTCTCCCTCTATACTTTCTTACTTGGTGATTTCATCAGTTCCCATGAGTCCAATGATCATTTCTATGCAAATGATTTATACATATGCATATAATGCATGTGTTATGTATGTATGTATTTATGTATGTATATATACCCAACCCTGACCTCTTGCCTGACCTCCAGAAAGTCTTACAACTATCTTTTGGACGTTTCAAACTGGATATTCCATGGGCATCTCAAACTCAACATGTTCAAAACAGAATTCATTATCTTTTCCTCAAAATCCTACCCCTGCCAAACTTCCTTAGTAGTATGGAGGGCATGGCCATTCTCACAGTCCTCCAGGCTCACAGCCTAGGTATTACCTTTGATCTTTCATTCTCCTTCCCCTCCCCCCTCCCACACCCAATCCCATATCAAACCTCTTGCCAAGTCTTGTCATTTCTACCTTCATGTCATCTCTTGTATATTTCCCCTCCTCCCCACTCACACAGACACCATCGTAGTGCAGGCACTCATCACCTTATATCTGGACCACTGCCATAGCTTGTTGGTTATTCCTTGCTTTAAGGCTTACCCTTTTCTATTTTGTCCTCTACTCAGCTGACAAAATGATTTTCTTAAAGTGAGGCCTGTCCATGTCACTTCTGTACTCTATAAACTCCAGTGGCTCCCTATTACGTCTAGGATCAAATATAAAATCCTCTGCTTGGCATTTAAAACTCCTCATAGCCTGACCCCACTCTTCTACCTTTCCAGTCTTCTTACATCTTTCTCCCCTTCACATATTCTGTGATCCAGTCACACTAGGTTCCTTGCTGTTGTTTAAACATGACACTCCATCTCCTGACCCTGGGTCTTTGTACTGGCTGTTCTCCATACCTGGGATGCCTTCCCTCCTCACCTGCACCTGGATTTCTTCACTCAGTCAATCAACAAACATTTATTAAGTACCTACTATGTAGCAAGCACTATGCTAAGGCTCTCAGCACAATACCCACTTTCTACAAGAGTCTTTTAGCCCCTACACCCAGCTCGCAGTGCTCAGAGATTACCTTCTGTTCCCTCTGTACATATCTAGTAGGTACAGAGTTGTTTGCATGTTGTCTCCCTAATAGAAACTGAGCACCTGAAGAGTGTGTCTTTGCCTTTCTGTGTCCCCAGCACTTAGGACAGTGCCAGGACATAGGAAACATTTAATGAATGTTCGTTAACTGGTCTTAGTTGGAGAGTGACCTATGAGCTATGATTTCAGGGGTGCTGTCTGCCAATAGAGTCTCCACTGTCCTAGCATTCTATGACTAGAATGTCATTCCTTTGGGTTATGGTGATATGCCATCATGATTAGATAATGGAAGGATCTCAGGCCTAGGGGTCAGGAGGCCCAAATTCTAGCTTTGTTATCACCAGTTTTAGTGATATTGGACCGGGCACTTCCCTTCACTGGGCCTCAGTTTTCCCATCTGTATAATGAGGATAAGGGACTAGATGATACCTAAAGTGTCTTCCAGTTCTAAAATTCTAAATCTTTAAGACTTTTGTTAAAATTCAAATAGCCTGGGAAATGGTAATATATGAGACCAATATTACCTGTGAAAAACAAAACAGGGTAGGTTGTCTAAAAAATAAGGACAGGGAAGAGATTTGCTTGTCACATAGTGAGAAAAAGGGATGGCTTGTAGAGAGATCACTTGCCCCACTGATATTCAAGGGATGTCAAGTAAATTTGAAGTGGGTCCCAGGAAGTTGTGATGCCCTGTGGTGAACCTATGGGAGAAGAGAAATAGGTACAGAACCACACAATATAGGAAGGCATGGGAAAGCATGCAATCTGCATCCTGGAGGGCATGTCCACAGTGGTGAGAGAATGGATCCATTGAAGCATTTGGAGTTTGTTGACGTGATGCAAGACATAGCACAGTATCTGGCACATAGTAAGTGCTTAAAAATGTTCATTGGGTTGTGCTTATGCTATAAGAGAATGGATTTTGATGCAATTATGTTTTTATAGGAGCACAGAGGTTCTTGAGTGACCTTGGATTTGAGGCTGAGAGGTATGGTTCAAGATCCCTGGGGGTCATGCCTGGCCACTTGGCTACTGACACAAAAGGAAGACAGACAGATAAAACAGACATCACAGCCATCGCAATTCCATCCAGGGCCTGTGCTGGATGGGAGCAAGTGCTTATTTTTATACCTTGAATCTCCAATTTTAACAGTATTCCATAATCCTTCTCTAGTATCTTCCCTTGAGCCTGGTCCCCATCATCCCCACTTCCCAGTCCCACGGGAACTCTCACCAAAGGTGAGATGGAACTCATTAGAAGAATCCTGAGCAAAAAAAGAGTAAGCAATCAGCAGCCAATCAAGCAAACAGACTCCTTCAAAACTTCCACTCAACAAACAGATGAAAACAGCTGATTACAGATGTAAACCATTAAGCAAAATAGAGTCAACATATACCATACACAAAACTAGTGCCCTCAGCATGCTGATAAGGAAAGGGAGAAGACCCAGGGGCAGGTTCAGTACCAGGGAGAGCGGCCAGCAATGCTATGGATGACTGCCACATAGAACCAGAGCTGGAAAGGATCCCAAAGGCCATCTAGTTCAACTGCCTCATTTTACAAGATGGTTCAGGGAAGTTAAATGAGTTACCCAAGGTCATGCAGGAAGAAAGAATCTGAAATGGGATTTGAACTAAGGTTCTCTGACATAGGGGCAGCTAAGTGGCAAAGTAGATAGAGCACCAGGCCTGAACCCAAGTTCAAATCTGACCTCAGACACTTACTAGCTGTGTGACCCTGGGCAAGTTACTTCACCCTCTTGGCCTCAGTTTCCTCATTTATCAAATGAGCTGGAGAAGGAAATGTCAAACCACTCCAGTATCTGCCAAGAAAACCCCAAAAGGAGCCATGAAGAGTTGGACGTGACTGAAAATGACTAAACAACACAAAATCTGAGTCCGGAGTTCCAGGCAGCCTCCTAAATAATATTCTTTAGTATGCTCTGGTGGGAAGAAGGGGATAGTACTTCTAAATAGCACAAGGTCATAGATTTAAAGCCAGAAAGGATCTTGGAGATGACTTAGTCCAATTTCTTCATTTTAAAGATGAAGAAACTGAAGTCCATAGTGGGGAAATTACTTTCTCAAGGTGACATTCATTGTAAATAGCAGAACTAGGATTTGGACCCAGCTCCTCCAACCTGAAGCCCAATGCTCTTTCAACTATACAATGGTTTTCCAAATTTCTGGCTCCCTTCTTTCACTGAAAGAATAAAGTGGCCTGATAAATTTGTAAATATGAATGTTAAATGCATAGAATAATTACCATACACTAATATACACAATGGCGAATTTTATTATTAACATTGGGAGTGGGCAAATTGCCTTTCTATTTCTTGTTAAACTAGACCCTTCCCCTTTCTCTTCAGCAATCTGGAACATCATGAACCAAGCTAATTAAGGGGAAAATAACTTGAAAGGCATGATTTCCATAAATTAGCATAGGGCTCTGAAGTTGAGAGGCACTATGGGGAAATGCAGAAAATGTAAGACAGAGAATCAGGAAAACCTAGATTGAAATATGGCTTCTGATATTTACTAGTTGGGTGACTGTGATCAAGTCACTTACTTTTTCTTAGCCTCAGTTGCCTCCTATGTAAATAGATATAATGATGATGACAAGAATAATAAAAGTATTTATAGAGCTCTTTGAATTTACAGAGTGCTTACATATATCATCTCATTTGATTTTCACAACAGCTTAGAGAAGTAGCTGATATTGTTATCTGCATTTTACTATAGTACTCACCTAATGGAGTTGTCATGAGAGTTAAAAGAAATTAAATTCATCAAGTGCTTGGAATCATGGAGAAAGAGTTGGCCTTGAAACCAGGAAGGCCTGAATTCAAATTCTGCCTCTGATGCACACTTGACCTTGGGCAAGTCACTTAACTGCCAACCTGCATGGTAAAAGGAATTGCCTATACCAGTGAAATCACAGGCCTTTCCCTTTAGAAATATGAGAGAAGGTAGAGAATGAAAGATAATGGGATGGGGGAGAAGAATAAAGAGAAGAAGGAGGAAGGAGGATGAAGGGGAGGAGAAAGGGAAGGCAGGAAAAGAAGAAGAGGAGGAGGAAGAGGAGAAGGAGTCTGCTAATCCATCATCTGATCTAGAACAAGGGTCCTGTCCACAGTAGCCTTAACAGATGGGTGGACACTTCCAGGAATGAGAACCTTTGCCCATTTTTGCCGTAGTATAACTGACTACCTCCAGATGTCATGCTAACAGAGTTGGATTAATTAGTCCTTGTAATTGAAGCTGAATATAATTAATGATACAGTTAATTAATTATCAATTATATCATTAGAGGTGTAATCTCTTTCACATGCTCTACAATCCAGGCAACCCAACTGTTCTCCTACACTCTCTTGCCTTTGTGTATTTGTGAAATCTGAACCCTGCTCTACCCCAGTCGGGAATGGAGCCCTTCCTACTGTCTTCCTGTTCAATTCAACAATTCTGCAAACAGTACAAGATAGTGGGAAAGTCCCCTAGACCACATAGGAGGACCCAAACCAAGACAGTAATTTTCTCTCTCTGGGCCTCAGTTTACCCATCCCCAATAGGATAAGGTTAGAGGTGGTCCCATTTCTGATAATCTATGATCTAAAACCCTTTCCAGATCTAACACTATATTCCAACTCCCATCCCAAACAACCAATGAACAGTCATTTGTTAGGGACCTACTATGTGCACAACACTGTGGTAGCATTGGGGTTATTAGGAGAAGGATAAAAGTCTTGCTACTTGAAGAGTTTACATTCAATCTATCCTAGCCAGCTCCTGAATTTGGTCTTTTTATACTTTATAAAGTCTTCCCTTTGACATTTAGTGTCATAAGATCTTTCCCACCCTTGACTTTCCATGTTCTAAGATATCCCACCCCCCATACACACACACACCTCACTATTCAGTGTTCAATAGTCTAAAGTCCCTCCAAGGTCCGGCATTCTGGAGATGGCTAGGTGGTGTAAAGGATAGACCACCAGGCTGGAGTCAGGAAGCCGTGAGTTCAAATCTTCCCTCAGACACTAGCTGTGTGACCCTGAGCAAGTCTCTTAAATGCTGTTTGCCTCGGTTTCCCTGCATGTAAAGTGAAAATAATAACAATAATAATGATGATGATGATGATACCTTCCAGGGTTATTGAGAAGACCAAATAAAATAATAATTGCAAAATGCTTAGCACAGTACCTGGCACACAGTAAGAGCTACATAAATGTTAGCTGTTACTATTAGTGGTTCTAAGATAATTCCCATCTCTGCCATTATCTGTTCTACAGCTCAACCCAGTTCTGTGCATTTCATAGAGGGTCAAACCAAAGAAAGAATTAGCATTGGCAGTGAATTCCTCTCAACTCTGACATTCTCTGTTCTAATCAAAATCCAATTTAAGTCTTATTGTTGCACCTGCCACAGCCTTGGAAACAGAGATTCAGTAGAGAAAAAGAGTGAATTTGATTGAGATGAAATTTTATAGACCCTGTCTCTCCAATGACCTACATTCTCCCACATCAACAGTTAGAACATCCTTGACCTTAACAATGACCCTGAAGCTCTTGCAAGAGTCTAGAAGTGCTGTACTCGTTATTTAAAAACCCACCAGCTTTCACTATGCTTATTCTCATCTGGATGTATTTCATGGCACTGTGATTCTTTGAAAACTGATAATCCACTTAGAGCACAGGTAGCATTGACTAGAAGCCCATGCCTCTTCCCGTGTGAATATACTCAGGTGGTGCTCTCTGGTCATTGAGGTATGATGGAATGATTGATGAGCTATCAGTCTGAGGACTTGGGTTCTAATCCTATCTCTGCTCTTAACACCCTGCCAAAGGATTCACTGCCCAGTGGTACTGTCCATTTTGTCTCAATAGCTCTCTGGGCAGTTCATCTTTATAATGCCTCTAAATCTGCCTCTGTGTGACCTTGAATGAGGCAAGTGTACTCCCCCTCTTTGGGTCTCAGTTTCCTCCTGTATAAACTAGAAGTGAATTGCTGGGGTAAGGCAGCTGGAGCTTGGAGTAGGCAGAGATATGGGATTAAGTCTGACCGCTGACTCTCACTAACTGGGAGACTCTGGGCAAGTAGCTTTCCTCCACTGGGAATTTATCATCTTTGAGGTCCCTTCCTCTTCTAGAGGTCTAGGTGGATATTTAATCTGGAGAAGAAGGCAAGAGTTGGGGTAGGGGGAGATATGAGCACCAACTTCAAGTGTCTAAAGGGCCCTTTTGCAGAAGAGGGTGGAGATTTATTCTGTGGGGCCTTGTCAGCCAGTGAGCTTCTTGCCCCTGGACGTATTTTAAATTAAGGTCAGGTGACCACTTCTCAGTGACACTGTAGGAAAGAATCTGGGATGGAATGGGAGGTTGGAGCAGATGATTTCTAAGGTCCCTTCTAGCTTCTGCATTCTACCATACACTGGAAGAGCTCATTCAATCACCATTCTGGAGAACTATACAATCAACAAGAACCTACTATGTTCCAGGCACTGTGCTAGGTGCTCAAGGATTTTCACCAAGCTTCAACAAATACCTGAGTTTGATACCCCAACGTATACACAATCCCTTCTATAGCTTTCTGGAGAGATTTTACCCAGCCTTGACAGGGCTTTTTAACCTGGGATCCCATGAAGCCATACACATTCATATATACACACACACATACATATATAATACATATATGCATATGCATATAAATAACTGTATTTCATTAGAATTATTTTCCTTTGTAATGCTATGAGTTTTATGCATACGAGAACATGATACTGAGAAGTCTGGCTTCACCAGAGTGCCAGAGGATACAGACAAGGTAAAGAACTACTGGTCTTTTATTGGTCAGTCATTTTCAGTCGTGTTCAACTCTTGGTGACCCCATTTGGGGTTTTCTTGGCAAGATACTGGAGTGTTTTGCCATTTCCTTCTCCAGGTTATTTTACAGATGAGGAAACTGAGGCAAACAGGGTTAAATGACTTGCCCAATGTCACACAGCTAGTAAACTTCTGAGGTCAGATTTAAACTCAGGAAGATGAGTCTTCCTGACTCCAGGTCCAACATTCCATGCACTATCACCTACCTGCCCTCACCTCTGGTTTACTGTAATATGTTTGCTGTACTCATATTCACGATTCCACTCATTCCACAACAAATGAAAGTGTGGATGTGTTTGGCTCATTTTAAATCAATTGGACAAGCACACATCATATGCCTATCTGTTACATGCTTGCAAGGCACTGAGTTGGGCACAGGAGATGCAAAGGTACCACACACTCACAAGTCCCTGCCCTCAGGGAGCTTGCACTCTACCAGCATGCTGAGATTTTCACACCCAAGTTTTGGGGGTTCACTTTCACTCCTCTGTCCTTGATATGAAGGAAACCACAGTCCAGTGACATTTGCTCTCTCCTTATAATGACCAGCACTCCTTCCCAGGGCAGTGCTTGAGTTGGCCCTTCCCTTCCCCTTGCCGGCCAAGGCTTGGTAGAGTGGCCCAAGGCCAGGAGCTGCTTTCACAGCCCCTGATGAAAATCATTTCAGAAAAGCATCTGCTCCCTTTGCATCCTCCAGTAGGCTCTGGGCTGATCACTCAGGAGGCCTCTGGTCAGCTCTGTGTCCCTGACATCCTGACAGCTTATCCATTACCTACTGTTCTCACTATTTCTTCTCAAAATAGCAAGGAGCAAAAGGGTGGTGGGAGGGGGCAGCAAAGAGAAGAGAGGAAGAGAAATGGCTTCGATCTCAGGGTCAAAGGCTTAGAACTGGAAGGGACCTTGGGAATCATCTAGTCCAATATTCTCATTTTATAGAAGAGGAAACAGAAGCCCAAGAGGTCAAGCACATTGCCCAAGGCTACACAGGGTGCTATAGGTAGGGCCTGGATTCAAATCTAGATCTTTTTATTCCAAATTCAGCAATCTCTCCTCTATAACTTACATGAGACAAAATAGAAATGTGGTGCTCAGACAGACAGTCAATAAAGAACCAAAGAGCAGGCTCAGAAATCATTACGCCCTGGAGGGTAGCTCAGAAAATAGTGACCTAAATGGATGGGAACAGGGGAAAGGTCAACAGGAGCCCGTAAACAGTTTGGAGTTAAGGCACACGAGGATACGCAGGCCTCGGTCAAAAATCAAAAAGGTAGGAACCAAGACACAGATGCAAGACAAAGTAATTAGTCAGTGGCTCATCAGGAAGGCAGTCACAAACTAGGAGAGCCCTAGAACCCCTGAGGCTGGACAAGATGGTGAAGTCAGCATTCAGAGGAGCAGGGGCCAGGATTCAGGCAGGATGGACAGACCGTGCATGCAGAGAAGCAATAGCAAAGAGGCCTTGATTCTGAAGCACTTTGTCCTATCCCTGGCAGGCAGCAGCTTAGGTTATTGCTGATGGAGCAGACGCCATCCAGAGCGTGGCCATCTAGGCCTGCTTATATCTGTAGGAGGAGACAGACATACTTGGCTGGAAGGAGGCTCACCCATGGGAGAACAAAGCCAACTCCACCCCCGCAAGACAGCAGCACGCTGAGATCATCTCTGAGAAGGTGAATGCTCATACTGGCTCCCCTCCTTGCTTGATGACCTAAGCAAAGTCCCTTTGCTTTCCCTAACCTCTGTTTCCCCTAATGATATGTAAAAGCTCAGGTGTCCAAGTTACCTAGCATGGTTGCAAAAGCACTCTAAAAAGAGATACAACCTGAGAATATTGCTGGCTTCAAAGACTTCCCTTCTAAAAAGGAAACTGGCAACTTCTATGTATGGAAGATTCTGCTTTCTCTGTCTCAATAGTTGAATTTGTAGGCTACTGTTCAGAAATGCAGAAATTTCGAGTTGGACCAAGGATCCCCCATATAACACCTTGACAAGCCACCCTCCAGCCTCTGCTTAAAGGCCTCCAATGAAAGGAAAGTCATCACCTTCCCCACCCCTTCCTTTACTCCTCCTAACAGCTCATTCAACTTTGGGATGGCTCTAATTATTAGGACTCCCCCCTTGCCCCTTATGCCAAGCCTAAATCAATCTTTGTGCTTTCCATCCACTTCCCCTTGTTCTCCCTTCTGGGGCTGAGAAGAATATATTTAATCTCTTTTCCATAGGACAGCTCTTCAAACACTTAATGACAGCCACTATGCACCTCCCCCCTTATATGTTTTCTCTTTTCTTGGCTTAATACGTCCCTCCCCATTGCCCCACCTTCCCACCTCTCCTACTATAACCCTCACCCTCACCACACACACACCCAGTGCCTTTGGCCAATACTCACATAACATAATTTCAAGGCCCTTCTGGTTTTTCTTCCTCTGGGCTCTCCAGTTTATCAATATCCCTCCTAAAGTATGATCCTCCCCTCCAATATGGACAGCAATATTCCTAATATGTGGTTATACCAGGGCAAGAAAGCGGCAAGATCACCACCCTTCTGGCCTTGGGCACGATGGGTATCTTTATGGCAACGAAGATTGCAGTAGCTTTTGGAATACTCCATCACACTGCTTGCTGGCTCCTGCTGAGCCTGGGGTACAGTAAAAATCTCTAACTATTTCCAAACTGCTCTCAAACTATGCATGCCTCCCGCCTCTGCATTTGTGGAATCAATTGCCCAAATCTCAGTGCAAGACTTTATTTATGCTTATCTCTAATAGATATCATCCTACCAGACTCAGTCCAGCATTCTAGAATGCGAAGCCTTTTCCGAACCCTGACCCTGTCATCCACCTCAGTGGCCAGCCCTTCCCAGCTCTGCATCATCTGCAAATTCTTTGAGTATTTCATTTACGCCACAGCTAGTGATGAAGAGATAGCACAGATCCCTAGGGCACTCTACCAGGGACCTCCTTACAAGGTGACATGGAACTATTAATAGCTAATTATTTGGAACACCCAATTTCAAATTGATCTGACCTTACTATTGTTATTGCCAGCACTTATCCCATTGCACACAGTAGGTGTTTAATAAATGCTTATTGATTGACTATCTAGCCTACATCTTTCCAATTATGTCAAATGCTTTGTTAAAATCAAGGTAACCTACAGATACTACTCCAATAATGAATGCTGAGAAGTGGTTGAATGTAGTGGAATTCACATTACTCTGAGGTATAATTATGGAAAATATTGTCATTGACTCCACCCAATAGAAATATGCAGAGTGAATTCAAATAACCCAACTGCTTCGTGGGGATCATTGGTTATTCTGCACTAATTGGTACCCAGCTCTGGGTGGGAAGCATTCTCTTTATGTAATTATGTTAGTAACCAAGAGGGATGTCCAAAAGGGACATAAGGTTAGTTTAAGTGAAAGTCACTCATTTTCTTTAAAAAAAAATCCAACCTAATTTTGCTGATACCTTCTGCATTTATACCACTCTTATTTTTCAATATACCTTCCTCAATATCCAAATAGCCATCCCAGGTAACGAAAGAAGGGGGGAAGAGGAACATTTCTGTAAAACCAGCCAATACATCAGCTGTGGCCAAAGTGTGTGAAATATGCTGCATCCATAGGCCCCACCTCTGTAAAGACAGGAAGGAGGGATATTTTAATTCTTCTCCAGGGCCAAACTTGCTATCTCTCTGTGATCACTAAACCTTACCTGATGATGATTGGGATCTTAGAGTTGTGGGGCTACAGAAGCCCAGGGCTGGGAAGGACAACAATTCCATCACATAGAAGCATATAGAAGTTATAGGGCAGAGGGAAAGCTGATTTTTTTCTGCTAATGTGGCATACTTGTTGCCCAAATCCCTTGCCTGCATATTGAGCCATGTTGCCTGGGTTCCTCAATGCCATCACTCACATTTTCAAATTTCCTAGCCTTCTGCTCCTGCCTCCTGGTTTCTATGAGTCTACAGACCAAGGAGTGAAGCATCAAGGGGCCTGGCATGGCTACTAATTCACTGGGTGCTGGACAAACCACTTCCCCTCTCGAGGCCCCAGTTTCCTTCTCTGCAAAAGAAGCATATTTGATTAGATGACCTCTAAAATCCTTCCCAACTTTGACACTCTAATGACTCTCTCTGCCACCTCTCAGCTCTTCCTATGGCTTCCAACTATTCCTGAAGCCTTCTCACCCTGGAATGTTCTTCCACCAGGCCAGATCCTTCTCTCATTGCTAAATTCTTCTGGAAGTCTCCATTTTATGAAGGGTCCTGGCCTATCCAGCTTTTGTTACCCTCTTGGCTCTGCTCATGACTTTTCTGACTACAAAACCATGCCTCCATGCCAGACATCTTCATCGTCTCCTCCACACTTTTCAGTTCTCTTTTATATGGTGTCTTCCACTATTAGAATGTAAGCCTCATTGTGCAATAAGAAATGATGAACAGGCAGATTTCAGAAAAACCTGGAAAGACTTGTATGAATGGATGCAAAGTGAAATGCGCAGAACCAGGAAAACATTGTACACAATATCAGCAACATTGTGTGATGATCAACTATGAATGAGCTCTTCTCAGCAACACAATGATCTGAGACAAGTACAAAGGACCCATGAAGGAAAATGCTGTCCACATCCAGATAAAGAAGTGATGGACTCTGAATGCAGATTGAAGCATATTTTTTTTCACTTACTTTATCCTTTTCCATGTTTTTTCTCTTTTTATCTGTTTCTTCTTTCACAATTTTGACTAATATGGAAATATGTTTTATTTGATAGCACAGGTATAACATATATCAAATTGCTTACCATTTTTAGAAGAGATAAGTGGAGGGGCGGAGAAAAATTTGGAAATCAAAATGAGTAAACATGAATGCTAAAAATTGTCTTGACGTGTAATTGGGAAAAAATAAAATACTATAAAAAAAGAATGTAAGCCTCCCTGAGGTCAGGGACTATCTTTTTCTTCATATTTGCATGCCTAGTACTCAGCACAGAGTAAGTGCTTAAAAAATGCTAGTTATCTTCCTCCTTCCCTTCCTTCCTTCTTTCTTTCCTTTCCTCCTTTCTTTCTTTCCCCTTTATTACTCTCTCTACCTCCACGTTCCTTCTTTCCCTCCCTTTTCTCCTCTCTTCCTCCCTCCCTCCCTTCCTTTTTCCCCTCTTCTTTTATTTTTCTTCCTTCCTCTCTTCTTTCCTTCCTTTCCCTCCCCCTCTCTCCCTCTCTTCCTTTTTCCCTTTCCTCCTTTTTTTCTCTATTTCTCTTTTCTTTCTTTTCTTCTTTCCTTCCTCCTTTTCTCTCTTTTCTTCCTTCCTTCCTCTTTCTTTCTTCTCTCCATTCTTTTTTCTCTCCCTCCCTCTTTCCTTCCCTTCCTTTTTCCTTCCTTTCTTCCTCCTTCCCTTTCTTCCCTTTTCTCTCTCCCTTTATTCTTTCCTTCATCTCTTCCTTCCTCTCCCTCACCTCCCTCTCTTTTCTCCCTTCTTTTCTTCATTTTTTCTTTCTTTCCTCCCTTTCTTCCTTCCTCCAGCTTCTTCCTTTTTCTTCCTTCCTTCCTTCCTCTTCCCTTCCTTCTTTTTCCTCTCTCCCCTTATTCCTCTCTTCCTTTCTCTCTCCCTCCCTATCTCCTTCCCTTCCTTTTTCCTTCCTTCTTCTCTCCCTTCCTCTCTTTCTTTTCTTTCCTTCCTCTCTCCTTCCCTTCCTTTCTTTCCTCTGTCCCTCCTTCCTCTCTGATTTCTGAATCACTGAGTTATACAGTCTGGGAATTTGGACAAAAAAACTAGTAGTGATTACATTAAAGGGTTCTACTTCATAGATTCAGAATTCCATATGAACAAAGCTCTTCCCTGATCTTTTCAAATAGCCCTTGGGGCTGGAGTCAGAATGTGCAGTGAGAGTAGCTCAAACCCTGCACAGCTCAGCTTGCCCTCCTGAGATGGGCCCCAAATGCCAGCGCTCCTGAGTTCTCAGCCCTATCTAGTCAATTTGTTCCTTCAAAAATGGTGCATATTTCATCCTTCTCTTCAAATTCAAACATGACATATCTGTGCCACCCAATTTTCCTGACAGGAGAATAATTATATCAACATAATTAAATTTCAAATGCAAAAATTATCTGCACCAAATAAAGTGACAATAAACTTCCTCACATCAGAGCACGATTATTCTGGCTGGCAATTATCAAGACACCCCTGACGTGCATTATTTCAATTTAAATGGAAATGCAACTTGAAATTTTTTTCAATCCACTAATATTGGTAAATGTGAAAGTAGGGAGACTAGACTTTCAAATGCAGCACATGAAAAGTCCTTCTCCCAAGAGGGATTCAGTTCTGAAATTAACTTCATGTGAGGTCTTCATCTGATAGAAATCATGACCTTCAGTAAGTGAGCTCCCCTCTCTGGGCCTCATTTTCCTCATCTGTAAAATGAGCTTCTCTAAGTGCCCTAACAAGTTATTTTTTATTTAATTTTCTTAGGTTTTAGTTTTCAACATTCATTTTTATAACATTTTGAGTTCCAAATTTTTCTCCCTCCCTCCTAGCCCCCTTCTCCAAGGTGTCAAACAACCTGATATAGGTTGTACTTGTGCAACCATGTTAAACATATTTCCACATTAGTCATGTTAGGAAAGGAAAAAATGGAACAAAAGGGAAAAGTTACAAAAAAACCCCCCAAAAAGTAAAAATAATATGTTTGGATCTGCATTCAGATTCCAGAGTTCTTTCTCTGGATGTGGGTAGCATTTTCCATCATGAATCTTTTGGAGATGTCTTCGATCATTGTATAGCTGAGAAGAGCTAAGTCAGTCATAGTTGATCGTCACACAATGTTGCTTTTACTGTGTACAATGTTCTTGTGGTTCTGCTCACTTCACTCAGCATCAGTTCATGTCACTTTCTCCAGGTTTTTCTGAAATCCACCTGTTCAGCATTTCTTATACCACAATAGTATTCCATTACATTCATATACCACAACTTGTTCAGCCATTCCCCAGTTGATGGGCATCCTCTCAATTTCCAATTCTTGGCCACCACAAAAAGAACTGCTCTAAATATTCTTGTATGTGTAGGTCCTTTTCCCTCTTATATGATCTCTTTTGGATACAGACTTATTGTTACCTAACCAGTTCTAACAGTCTACGTGCTACTTTCTGACATCTCTTCCAGCTCTGATATCCTATATTCTAAGGTTATTTCCAGAGCTAATATTCTGTGTTTTATGTTTTAGGGTTTCCTCTGACTCTCATAACCTGATTATTCTAACAGCCACTTTGGTTGAGACAGAAATGGGTTAGCTCAGGAACTTCATTATGAGCTGCTATTATTATCTCCATTTTACAAATAAGGAAAAAAGTTAAGTAACTTGTCCAGAGTCACAAAGCTGATAAGTGTCTGAGGCCAGATTTGAAGTCAGATCTTCCTGATTCTAGATCCAACACTCTGTCCACTACACCATGCCTCAAAGGTCCGACCAGGTCTCACTGACACTGTAATTCAGACACCCATGACACCAAATTAGATAGGCCAGCTTAATTAAATCTACTGGCATGCATAATGGCCTTTCCTCCACACACACACACACCCTCACTCCCCATTGAACTAAAGGTGATATTTGAAGGCCAAGATGTAATAATCTAAACTGGAATTCCTCAGTAACAGATTGGCCCCTTTCTCTCCTAATCACACTCTGTTGTGTTCAAATGATCCCTATCTGACCCTATTTTCCTATTCATCAACCTCGTTCTCATCTCCCAGTGGTTGCCAATCAATGGTATAGTCTAGGAACATAGAAACAATCCCAATTGTATGCTGAGGCTCCAACCTGCTAGTTACAATCCTTTCTACTCCCAAAAAGGACTTCCTTATTTTCTCTAGAGAAAAGTTCCATTTTTCAACTGTTTCTCAAAGTCCCCTAAAGAAAATAACAGAGTTACAATCATCTCCTTATTTGTGTTGAAGTCCAGTCTCCAGAGGGCTTAAGTCAGTAAAGAGGAGAGAGTCAGCTCTATCTCTGCTCTCCTTGGACAGATCAACACCTTTCAATACTTTTCATTCCACTGGAAAAGTTCAGCTGGGAATTGATTGGGGAAGGTGCAGAATGGGGCTGTTGGTGGTGATGGCGGTCGATGGTAGAATGTGGCCTTCCCCAGGCTTGGACTAAAATCAAATGGGATGAAGAAGGCAATTGGTGCTAGGGAAAGTAGAGGCAGAGAAGGCCAATAAATACCATGTAGCCAGGCAGAATAACAACCAAGGATTAAGACAATGATTTCTGAGGTTGCAAGAGAGGCCATTGTGGGAATGATTAAAAGTCTAAAATCTCAGCATCTTCCTGAAGTAACCAAAAGGTCCTGATATGTATGAGGGCCATGACACTTGAGTCTTGCTCCCATCCATCTCCTCTCATGCCCATAAAGAGCCCCTTGATAATGAGTTTTTGGCAATCATCCCACTCCTTTCACTGTTTGCTCCTTCTCTCATTGAAAGGTGAAACCTGTCCTCAGAGGAATGAAAGATAGGACAAGGAGACTTCATCTGTCTCAGCTGTCTTTCTGACATATCTAGGAAATTGGGCTCTGAGTATAAGTTCTTGGAGGGAATGGTTGACATCTTAAGCTGTATGTTTATCCCCCCATAACACCAACTACATGGAAGAAGAACCACATTTTTGAGTTGGAAAGGGCCTCTGAGGTCAACTGGTCCAACCTCCCATCTCATGTCAGATTCCATTCTTTTCTACAATCTCTAGACAATTAGTTATCTAGTCTCTGCATATCTAGATATCACAAAGGGGGTGAGATTCAGAGACCCAATTGTTGAATTTCCTACGTGAACATTTGTACCTTGGGAATCCACATACACTACAGATTGGGGCTTAATTTATTGTTTTGTTGATGATTTGGGCCTAAGAAAGTAATGGAGAAAGTGTTACTTAGAAGTATGTCCCATCAACATTTCTTGGGAGAGCTTGTGGTTAGACATTTCCCAGTACGCCATTGATATTGCCTCACACATGGGTCTTGTGTTAATATTCTGATCATTCTGTTGACTAGTTGTTTGACCTTGAATAAATTCCTTATGCTTTTTTTTCTTTTGGGGCCCCACCACCAGGCGTGGTTGGACTGGGCCACTGGGAAGATTTCAATCCTGATAGCTATCTCCTGCCTGGCTTTGTGTTTTTGGTAGTCAGGAGCATAATCAGTGAAAAACAAGCATTGGCTTTAGAATCAATCCTGAGTGAAGCAATGTGGGGGTTACAAGAGATGGCCCCATCCTCAAGGAGCTTCCTTAAAAGTCCAGCAGGGGAGGCAAGATAGCAATGCTCTATCTATGTCTTGCATGCACCTAGTTATTTATACCTGTCTCCTTCTTTAGAATGTGAACACCCTGAAGGCAGGGACTCCTTTTTCCCTTTCTTTGAATCCACAGAGCTTGACCCCTTTACTGACAGATAGTAAGCACTTAGTAAGTGCTTATTGACTGACTAATGCAATTAGTAAATAATTTGGCTATAGTCTGAGTGGTTCTGACTACAGACCACAAGAAGCCAGAGGGAAGAGACAAAATGGGCCTGGAGAATAGGAGTGAAGACAGCCATAGAGTTGTACACAGTGTGAACCAGGTGGGTGGTGGAAGGACCAATGGTGGTATTATTTGGTTGTCCTTCATTCTCGAAGAGGACCATGAAATCAGGGAGGTGATGCCATGACTTGCAAGTGAATTGGATTTAAGTGAGTGAGAGCTATGCAAAATCACCAGCCTCACTCTCTCCTCTGGAGCCATCTGGATCCAGCGGCAAGATATATATGAGGAGAACTGGAGATGGCCCCTGAGGACCAGTGGTGAGGCTCATGCCGATGGGAGTCTGTGAATGCTAGGTACACTGTAGCAGCTCACCTTTTCATCACAATTTATAGTTTACAAAGCATTCCTCATAACAATGCTATGAGGTAGGTGGTGCAAACTTTGTATTCTAGATTTAAAGCTGGAAAGAACCTTCAAGGTCATCTAGCCCAACCCCCTTACATTACAGATAAGGAAACTGAGGTCCAGGGAAGTTAGATAACTTGCCCAAGATCATACAGGGAGCAGGTGACAGCTGAGAGATGTGTCCTTCAACCACAAATCCACTTCTCCTCGCACTCTATGACACTGTCTACTGCATTAGTGTACCCATTTTATAGATAAGGACATTCAAAGGCATTGGTGACTTGCCCAGTCCTCATCAGATCATAGATTTAGGGCTGAAAGGAACCTAAAAGGCTGGGCATCCAGCCCAGTCACTCCTCCTTTAACAGATGAGGAAACTGAAGCCCAAATAGGTCATTGTTTGCCCAAGGTCACACTGGCAACAAGTAGAAGAACAAGGATAAGAACCCACCTCTCCCAATACCAAACCTACCATTTTTTCAATTGTCCCACATTGCCTCCCTATTTTCAGGTTAGTAAGCTTTAGGGGAACTCAAGGGAGCTCAGTGTTCAGTCCACTTCACTACATTCGTCCCCGTGTCTACTAAAGAGATACAATATTATTGTATTCAGTTTAAAATAGATTTTGCCCTTTGGTCTATTGTATAAACTATAAATATGAGAACATAAAAGCAATTCAGATGGTTCAGGAAGGAGCAATGTGTTGCTGGGCTTAATTATATGTTAGAGTAAATAGCACTGTTGTGAGTGATGGAAAAGAAGTCGGTGTCAACACAACCTAGAGGAAAGAGTACTAAATGTGGCATTACAGGGCCTGGGGTTGAATGTGAGCTCAGCCAGCCACCAGCTGTGTGACATTTGGCAAATCACCTGGTCTCTCTGGCCTTCAGTTTCCTCATCTGCAAAAAGGCTCTCTCTGGAAGGGCGAGGGTGGATGACTAAGGGTTTCCCAAGATTCATCACTCCTGGAGCCTACTATACATGAATGGGATGTGAACATTTCTGGGACACTCTGGCCACGTGATGAGCATCAGAGACCTAGCTAGGGAGCATTTTTTTCTGGTGCTCTCCAGAAACAAGGAGAATCTCAGTCTGAACTTTTTCATCATTCAGAGCCTGCCTAACAGCAGGACAATGTCAGACTTGTTCTGTCCCCACCACCCAAGCAATTAGCTTCCTCAGGCAGGAACCCAAATGACTTTCCCTGTGCCTTTATGAGTCACTTTTAGGAAGGAGGTGAGTGTCACCTCCAAACCAAAGTCAAACTTTAATAACCATGGAGGCCACATCACCTCCCCATCTCTCACTGAAATCAAACAGAAAAATCAATTCTCCATCCCAACCACACAGAAGCCAGGCTGCCAGCCATAAATTGCCCAAACAAGGATAGATGTAGTGCTCCCATTTGCAAACTTTCAGGAGGGAGGATCATGGCAGCGGCAGCTCCCACATTTGGGGAAATGAAAGTGCTGGTTTTAATTATCAGAGCTGGCAGCCACGATGACATGTGGTGGTGTGGGCCACGAGTCATTTCCCCAGAGCACAGCCAAGGAGATGCTGAGAAGTGGGGAGAATCCCAATGAGGCAGCCAGCTTTGGCAGCATGGCTATTGACAGTCAGAAGAGCCTTTATTCAGCCACTTATCACAACGGCAATCAAAGCTTGGGAGTCACTCCAACAGCTGACCTAGAGTCCTTCAGCCTTCCAAGGCCCCAAATGTATTATTCCCTTAAGGGCTCTCCCCTGCCACCTTCCATTTCTCTTGCTTGTATGACCAAAGGTCAGATCTGGCTAGGGCAGAAGGCCATGTATGTGGTATCAATATTTTTGTTTTCTCTGTTTCTGTCATCCCAGTGTCTGGTACATAGTAAGCACTTAACAAATGCTTGCTGATTCATGGCTCATTACTATCTCTATCTATCTGTTTCTCCCTCCCTACTCCTCCTCTCTCTTGGTCCCCTTCTCTTTTTTTCCTTTCTTACTCTTTCCTTCCTCCCTCTTCTCTCCCTTTTTCTTTTCTTTCTTTCTTTCCCTTCTTCTTTCCCTCCCTCTTTCCTGCCTATATTCCCTCCTTTCCTCCCTCTTTTTTCTTTTCTTTCTTCCTTCCTTTTTTCTTCCTCCCTTCTTTTCTTCCTTCTTTCTTCTTTCCTTCCTTTTTCCTTCCTTCCTTTCTTCCTTTCTTCCTTTCTTTTTCCTTCCTACCTTTGTTCCTTTCTTTCTTTGTCAAGTTCAAACTGGGTGTGAAGAAGTCTCATGGTATAAACTCAGCAACTCATATGTAACTTACAGTCTAAGAGAGTTGCCTGAAAGCAGTCAGAAGTCAAGAGAATTGCCCAAGGTCACACAGCTAGCATGTGTCATAGACAGGACTCAACCAAAATTTTCCAGGCTCTATAGCTACCCCACTGGCCACCATGCCACATTGCCTCCATTACCATCACAAACTACACAAATATTAAAACCTCATGGCATTTGGAAGAGTAACCATATGTATCTAAGCTTTGATAGTCAAGAGAAATCTACCATCCCCTCCTGTCTCTGTACCAGGAACAAGCTGGTGGGATGAATGCCCTGGTAATTGAGATGTAGAAGGTAATTGGGGTTATGACAAAGGCCAGAGTGTGCACATGCATGGAACATAAAGAATGATGTTCATAACCACAGAATTACAGAGTTGGGGAGAAGGGCACAGTGGCACCACAGCCTAGAATGAAAAAGCTGGATGTGAAGTCAGAAGACACAGGTTCAAATCCTGGCTTTGTCACTAGATGGGTGACCTTCAACCCCCTGAAACTCTGCACTTTGGTTGTTTGCTCATCTATCAAAGGAAGGTGGAATTAGGGAGTCGATCAGGTAATCTCTAAGCTTCTTCTCAAATACATTTGAGATGTCCTGAAGAGCACCAATAAAGAAACTGAGGCCAGGGTCATGTGGTCTCTAGGGGTGGAGTTTATACTAAAGATCCAGTTCTCCTGACTCTAAATCCAAGGCTGTTTCTACTACATGTCACTGCTGGGGATGGAATGTGTGTTTGCTAACAAAAGTCAAAGCTGAAAGTTCAGGCAGATTTCTTTCTGGACTCCCCTAACTTGAAGGCTATGCTCTTTCTGCAGGCTGATCAATCATCCAATAGATTTTTATTGAACATGTATTGTATATAGAAGCCCCTTCCTATGTAGGAGGGTGGCTAGGTAGCACCATAGTGCATAGAGCACCAGGCCTGGAGTTGGGAAGACTCATCTTCCTGAGATCGAATATGGACTTAGACATTTACTAGCTGGGTGACCCTGGGCAAGTCACTTACCCCTGTTTGCCTCAGTTTCCTTATCTGTAAAATGAGCTGGAGAAGGAAATGGCAAACCATTCCAGTATCTTTGCCAAGAAAACCCCAAATGGGATCACAACTGAAATGACTGAATAACAATGCTGTGGAAGAGATCCTACACTCAGAAAACAGAGTGATCACTACCCTCACAGAGCTTACGGTCTAATTGAGAAGACAACATTTTGAACCTGTTAAACAACTGGATTGGTTACTCATGACCATTTATAAACTCACTGAATGCTAGATCTAGAAGGCAGTTAGAATCATACAAAATGGAATGTCAGATCTGGGAAGGATCTTAGAAGGTAGAAGTGGTATGAGAACAAAGAACATAGAATGGAAAAGATGGAAGAGGTCTTAGAACATAGAATAGGGGATTCCTGGACTGGAATAGATTTGAGAGCACATCAATGCTAGAAAGGACCATAAGACATTGAACATAGAAAGCCAGAGCTATAAGGGACATTAGAACAGAGAACAGCAGAGCTAGGACAGGCTTAGAACAGAAGATGTCAGCCTAGAGAAGGTTTTAATCTGGGACCCCTGATCCACTTGACATTTTCTCTGAAAAGTTAGAAACCAAGGGGCAGAGTCAAGATGGCAGAGTAAAAGCAGTGACTTGCTTGAGCTCTCCCTCAAACCCCTCCAAATACCAATTAAAAATGGCTCTAAACAAATTCTAAAGCAGGAGAACCCACAAAAAGATGAAGTGAAACAAATTTACAGCCCAGGACAGCCTGGATGTTTGATCAGAAAGGAGAGAAGCGCAGTTTGGCATGGGTGCGCAGGCCTCAGCAAACCTAGAGCAGGGTTCAGAGGACTGAATCATGGATAGCTGTGGTGGTGTCCAGACTTCTCAATCCATGAAGGCCAAAGACAACTTAGAAGGCCAGTGGGAAAAGTCTGTGTCTGTGGTGAGAGAGAGAAGTGCAGTGGGGTCCCAGGCGCAGTCCCTGAGCTTGGCCCCGGGGCGGCAGCTGCCTCCTGAGCCTCTGGCTCACAGACTGAGGGGGAATTGAGTGGCTGATCAGAGGGGGGTTGCATGGATCTCTTTGCTGGTGCAGGATTATCTTGCTTTGCCCGTGCTTGGATCTGGGTTGCAGTTCTGAGTGGTGGTCCTGGGATAAGGAGGAATGCTGGCATGGTGGAGCTTGTAGTGGCTGTGGAGATGAAAACCTCCTCACAGTTCCAAGACAGAAAAGAGTGCTTGCGCTCACTCATAGACCAGAGCACAGGCCAGGAAAGGAGTAAACACCTCACTCTTGATCATAACACCTTAGAAGAACTGAAAATTTTCAGATCCCTAGAAGTACCTCTGAAAACAGCTGCACAAAACCCCCAAAGCTTGGGACAGTACATTCTCCACATTGGAAGCAGACCCCTACCTTAACAAAGAGTTTATAACTCAAGTAATTGGCTGGGGCACAAAAAGAATCAGACCATAGAATCTTTCCTTGGTAACAAAGAAGATCAAAACATACAATCAGAAGAAGACAACAAAGTCAAAGCTCCTACATCCAAAGCCTCTAAGAAAAATGTGAATTGGTCCCAGGCCATGGAAGAACTCAAAAAGGATTTTCAGAAGCAACTAAGAGAAGTAGAGGAAAAACTGAGAGTAATGCAAGAAAATCATGAAAAACTAGTCAACAGCTTGCTAAAGGAGACCCAAAAAATACTGAAGAAAATAATACCTTAAAAAATAGCCTAACCCAAATGACAAAAGAGGTCCAAAAAGCCAATGAGGAGAAGAATGCCCTAAAAAGCAAAATTGACCAAATGGAAAAGGAAGTCCAAAAGTTTACTGAAGAAAACACTACCTTAAAAATTAGAATAGAGCAATTGGAAGCTAGTGACTTTATGAGAAATCAAGACACTGTAAAACAAATCAAAAGAATGAAAAAATAGAAAACAAGGTGAAACATTTCATTGGAAAAACAACTGACCTGGAAAATAGACACAGGAGAGAGAATTTAAAAATTATTGGACTATCTGAAAGCCATGATTAAAAAAAAAAAGCCTAGACATCATCTTTCAAGAAATTATCAAGGAAAACTGCCCTGATATTTAGAACCAGAGGGCAAAATAGAAATTGAAAGAATCCACCAATCACCTCCTGAAAGAGATCCCCAAAGGAAAACTCCTAGGAATATTGTAACCAAATTCCAGAGTTCCCAGGTCAAAGAGAAAATATTTCAAGCAGCCAGAAAGAAACATTTGAAGTATCATGGAAACACAATCAGGATAACAGAAGATTTATCAGTTTCTACATTAAAGTACTGCAGGGCATGGAATATCATATTCTTGAGGGCAAAGGAGATAGGATTGCAACCAAGAATCACCTACCCAGCAAAACTGAGTATAATCCTTCAGGGTAAAAAGTGGTCATTCAGTGAAATAGGAGACTTTCAAGTGTTCTTGATGAAAAGTCCAGAGTTGAATAGAAAATTTGACATTCAGATACAAGACTCAAGAGAAGCATGAAGAGGTAAACAGAAAAGAGAAATCATAAGAGACTTATTAAGGTTGAACTGTTTACATTCCTGCATGGAAAGATATTTGTAACTCATGAGTCCTTTGTCAGTATTAGGGTAGTTGGAAAGTAATAATTATAAGTATGTAGATAGATAGATAGATAGATAGATAGATAGATAGATAGATAGATAG
>NW_020941065.1:13214548-13234212 GCF_900497805.2 Vombatus ursinus | reverse complement strand
TAGATAGATAGATAGATAGATAGATAGATAGATAGATAGATAGATAGATAGAGGGCACAGGGTGAGTTGAAGATGAAGGGGTCATATCTGGAGAATAAAATTAAGGGGTGAGAGAAGATTATACTGGGAGAAGGAGAAAAGGAGAGGTAGAATGGGGTAAATTATCTCACATAAAACAGACAAGAAAAGGCTTTTACAGTGGAGGGGAAATAGGGGAAGGTGAGAGGGAATGACTAAATCTCATTCTCATTGTATTTGGCTTAAGGAGGGAATAACACAGGCACTCAATTGGGTAAGGAAATCTATTTACCCTACAGGAAAATAGAGGGAAGGGGTACAAAAGAGCAGGAGGATGATAGAGGGGAGGGCATATTGAGGGAGAGGGTAATCAGAAGCAAACACTTCTGAGGAGAGACAGGGTCAAAAGCAAGAATAGAATAAATGGGGAGTATGATAGGATGAAAGGAAATATACTTAGTTTTTCACAACATGACCACTATGGAAGTGTTTTGCATGACTACACATGTATAACCTCTATCGAGTTGCTTGCCTTTTCAATGAGGGTGGGTGGGGAGGGAGGAAGGGATAAAATTTGGAACCCAAAGTTTTAAAAACATATGTTAAAAAAATTGCTTTCACATGTAACTGGGAAATAAGAAATACAGGAAATGAGGTATAGAAATCTATCCTACCCTATAGGAAAATAGAAGGGAAGGGGATAAGAGAAGGGGGTATGAGATAGAAGGGAGGGCAGGTTAGGGGAAGGGGCATACAGAATGCATGCCATCTTGGGGTGGGGGAGAGATGAGATGGGGAGAAAATTTGGAACTCAAAATCTTGTGGAAGTGAATGTTGAAAACTAAAAATAAATAAAAATAAATTTAAAAAAGAAAGTAAAAAAAGTTAGAAAGGTTTGAAATACATATTTTAACAAAATTCATAATGCTCTGTGCCCCCAGGTGATTCTTTTGATCATTAGGGTAGAAAGGAGATTTCCCAACCAGTTGAATTTGATGTAATCAATTTTCCCACTTCCACTTCATCATCCTTAAGGTGCCAAGTTTAGCACTTTGCTAAGTTCTAGGGAAACTAAGAAAGGCAAAAGACAGTCTCTGCTCCCAAGGAGCTATGTTTTCTGGTGCTGAGCCAAATATTGAAAATCTTTGATCAAATAAAAAAAATCCAAAATCCAAAAAAAAAAGAAGAAGAAGAAGAAGAAGATGTCAGCCTAGGAGAGTTCTCAGAACTCAGAATGTCAGTGTTGGGAGGGACCATAGGTATTAGCTAGTTCAAGCCTCTGGTTATTGAGTTGTTTAAGTCATGTCTGACTCTTCATGATCCTATTTGGAGTTTTCTTGGCAAAGACATTGGAGTGCTATTTCCTTCTCCAGCTCATTTTACAGATGAGGAAACTGAGGCCAATAAGATTAAATGACTTGCCCAAGGTCACACAGTTATGTCGGAGGCTGGATTTGAACTCAGGTCCTCCTGACTCAAAGATTGGTGCTCTTCTTTGCAAAAGTAAATCAACATAGATTGGCAAAACTGGGCCTGGACCCCAAACAAGCTTTTCTCTTCCTCTTCTATCCATCCTCCCCAGTCACCAAAATCATCTTTCTAAAGCATATGTCACTTCTTAGCTGAAGAGTCCTCAGCAAGATTCTTGTCTTCTTGCTTCTAGGATAAAACACAAACTCTTCAGCATTTAAAGCCATTAGTAATCTGCCACCAACCTTCCTTTCTAGTTTGTTTCATATCATTTCCCTTCATGCCCTTGGTATCCCAGCCAAATCTGCCTACTTCTTGTTGCCCAAATTAGGCCCTTCATCTCCCACCTCCATGCATTTGCACAGGCTATTCCTCTATGCCTGGAATGCCCTCCCTTCTCACCTCTGCCTCTTGGGATCCCTGGTTTCTTCCCAGGCTCAGTTCAGAAGCCACCTCCCACAGGAGCCTTTTCTGGTCCCCAGCTGTTAGCACTCTCTCCTTCCTGAAAGGACTCCACATTTCCTCCTCTATTGATACATCCTCAGTAGGACAGAAGCTTCTCAAAGGCTTCTATTGTTTCATTTTTGTGATCATATCCCCAGTACCTTGCATATAGTAGGCAATTAATATGTGCTTGTTGAAATGCATTGAGTAGGATTTTTTTTATCCAGTGCTACTAGATATATATATAGTCCCACAGGAAAAGTCACTTCCCTTGGTTGAGGGCAACAGAAAAATACAATTCTGCTGAGCTCAGCACTCTAAAAATGGCTTTGCATTAAAGTGATTCAATAATTCCTCCAAGAGGGGACCATGACCTGCTTGGCAGCTGAAAATGAAATAAAAAGTTAGGAGAACTCAGTATCTTCAGAGCATGACTTGGGAGGGGAAAAGCTTTGATGTGCCAGGGACAGGGGTTATTGACTGCTTGGGAGATAGGAAAAGTCTTATATGGAGGCCATTCATTCTGTAATTTACATGGAGCCATAACTAGGGCAGGACAACTGAGCCTTTATCCTCAGGCATCAAAATTTAGAGGGGCCGTGACAGCAATTTCAGTCCTTCAGCAGTAATAATAATAATAACTAACATTTATATAGCATTTACTATGTGCTAGGCACTGTGCCAAGTACTTTACAATTATTGTTTCATTCTGCTCTCCCAACAACTCTGGGAGGTAGGTGTTATTTTATCTTGATTTTATAGTAAAGAAACAACTAAGCTTATTAGTACTTAGCAAGAATGATTCTTTAAAATGGGAGACACACGAGATTGTGGATTCCTATGCAGGGTAACCAGGGCCCATTTAAATGTCTTCTTGACCTGGTCCTGCCCTGCTCTCAGCCCCCCAAACCCCAGGCTGCACCTCCCCTGAAACAGACTTGCTGTATACTTTCTAAGTCTCTTCCTTCCACTCCCTCCCAACCCTGCCTCACCCCCATGCTACTTCAAATAAATTGAAGAAACCTTTTATACTGCTTACCCTGCTTCTCTCTGCTCCAGAGAGCATGTCTCTGGCTAGGAATCCAAAATAGAATAAAGCCAGGTACTCTGCATGGATCTGGAGGAAGGATGGAATCCAGATCCATGCTGGCTGGTCACTTTGCATTTCTGCCTTCAAAGAGCTCCGTATTCTGGGGGGTGTCATCCTTCATTCATTGAATCAAAGGATTTTAGAGCTAGAAGGGACCATAGAGACCATCTTGTCCAACCCCCTCATTTTACAGAGGAGGAAACTGAGGCCCAGAGGGCTTAAACAATTTGGTACAACCCAGGGTGTTTGGAGGCAGCAGGACATCATGGAGAGAGAGAACTGGATTCTGAGTTAGAGGATCTTATCACTTACTGGCTGTTTGATTTGGGGGAACCAGCCAGCCACTGTCAAACCGGGCCTCAATTTCCTCTTTGGTGAAACAATGGGGGGAGGCTAGAAGACGTCTGAGAACCTTGTATCTCTAAATCTATGGTCCTATGATGATAGACGAGGACTTAGCACACAGTAGCCTGGTACACAGAAGGTACCTAATAAATGCTTATTCACTGACTGCTTGACTCCAGACTTGGTCTCCTCCAATCTCATCCAGCAAACCTTTGTTAAAAAGCACCTACAATGTGCCAAGCTCTGGGAACAAAAGACAAAATAAAAACACTGTCTTTGCCTTCCTGGCACTTATGTTGGTACACTATATAAACATATGATTAAGAGTATTTGTTAAGCATCTATTATATGCCAGGTATTGGGCTGAGTACTGGAGACATAGACAAAAAATAAACATTGTCCTCCAGGAACTTACATTACTATGGGAGATGGGAAGTAAATACAGGGACTTATACATATGCTAAATTGAATATAAAGTGAAAAGTAACCAAGACTGGCTTCCTGAGGAGGGCATCATGCAGGCATTCTAGGAAACAGAGATAAGAAAAGAGTGCCAGGTATAGGGGACTAGCCTGTACAAAGGTATGGAAATGGGAAATGGGATGCTCTTTGCTCTACAAGACAAATATCCCTGAAAATCTCCTGTGCTTCCAGCCCTCTGCCAAGCAAATCTGGAAGAAACAAGCATTGATTAAGCACTTAACTCTGTGCCAGGCACTTTACAAAAATTATTTCATTTGATCCTTACAACAATCCTATGCAGTAGGTGCTGTTATTATTACCATTTTACAGATGAAGAAATTGAGGTTAAGTGACTTGCCCAGGGCCTACTAAGTATCTGAGGCTGGATTTGAATTCAGGTCTTTCTGACTCCAGGTCTAGTGCTCTACCCATTGCACCACCTAGCTGCCTCTACCTATATAAGCCCCACTCCTTGTTCTCAAGGTGGTTACCATCTCATTGGAGAGACAGGAAGCATATTAGCTAACTAAAAATACAAGGCAATAATACAAGAGATGCTTGCTGAAAAGCTAAGAGGATTTAGGTGGGCACTCGAAGACAAGAGTGTCAGCTCAGGCTCAAAGGATGGGTAAGGTTCATTTACATGGAGAGATGGGAGAAAAGAATTCCAGATTAGAGATGTATGTTTCAAGGACTTTAGGATAGAGTTGCACTCAACATAAGGAAGATCTTTCTAGCACTTGGAACTGTCCAACATGAGAATGGGCTGACTTAGAGGCTGTCATGATAACAATGTTTCCCATTTCTGTAGCAACTTAGGGTTTACAAAATTATTTCCTCACAACAACTTTATGCATTACGTAGCATAAGTATTGTTATTATTATCCCCATGAAGGTGTTGAAGGGGGCAGTGTGGTTCAATTGATGGAGTGCTATGGGTGTCATCCAGAAGATTTGAGTGGGAATCCCATCTCCACCTCTTAGCAGTTGTGTGACTCTGGGCATGTCCTTTAACCTCTCTGTGGTGTGGGCAAGCCTCTGAGTAAATCTGACTAGTCAACGATAGATTGCAACCTGTGTTGAGTAGAAGGAGTTTCCCACATGAAGAGATTTTTATGCTGATGAATCACAAATGTGTTGCACATGTGGAGACCTTAAAACAATGGTTAGAGATCCATCTGCTAAGGAATCTGGAGAAGAGATTCTTATAGTGAGTAGCAGATTAGACCAGATGATCCTTAAGATCCCTTTCAATTCTAACATTTCATGATTCTACCTAGTGGTCTTAGTATGTTGGAACTGGTCTGGTCTTCCTGAAGCAATCTGTGCATGGGACCTAGAAATAAAAGTTTATTAGGATTGAAAAAAGCTGAAAGGATTCTGAGTAACAGAGTAACAGCCAATTCTTCATGGAAGTGTCCCGAATTAAGCATGTTCTAACATCCAAGCCAGGCATGAGGTGAAGAAAAGAGTGACCTTTTCTCTCATTTATCTTTCCTTATGATCTCCAAAACTGTCCTTGTCCCCTCTTTGTAAAAGTCAAATACAAGGGAAAGGAGAGGAGAACAAGCAGAGAAATGGGAAACAAAGAGAGGGAGAGGAAACTAAGAAGGAAAAAATGGAAACTTACAAGAATCAAAAAGGAAAACCATAAAGAGAAGGGGAAGTGATAGGAAAACAAGTAGAGAAGAAGCAAGAAGACACAAAAGGGGAGACCAAGAAGGAGGAGGGGACTTCCAGGTGAGGGAGGTTAAACCAAGTGGAAGGGAGAAATCCAAGAGAGGAAGGAAATGGAGTGGAGGTCAAGCAAACCTGAGGGGAAGGTTGACAGTCTCCCCCAGGCATCAATTTGCACCCAACTGAGGCAATAAAACAGTGGGAAGAATAATGATAAAGGCAGAGTCAGGTGATTCATCATTAGAGGACCTGAGTTTGAGACCTGGCTC
Organism: Vombatus ursinus; assembly: GCF_900497805.2. Taxonomy (NCBI): domain Eukaryota; kingdom Metazoa; phylum Chordata; class Mammalia; order Diprotodontia; family Vombatidae; genus Vombatus; species Vombatus ursinus. The sequence continues at coordinate 13,228,437 of NW_020941065.1, read as the reverse complement.
TGCATTCATCACTTGTTCACCTTGGGCAAGTTGGAAGTGGTGCCATGGAAAATGGGACACTGGATTCCACTCTTAACTCTTCAACTTCCTATGTGGCCTTAGGGGCAGGCCCTTCACCCGCCCCCTCCTGTTAAAGGAAGGTATAGATAAATGGCTTCTAAGGATTTTTCATTTCTACCACTGCCTCTGAAAAGGGTGTGTTAATGGATTACCTACTGTTCTACTCTGCCTTTCTATTACTTCCTAGACCCCTTCTTGGCCACCATTTCCATATATGTCTTTTCTCCTCCATTAGAATGGAAGCTCCTTGAAGGCAAAGATGGTCTTACTCTTGTTCCCAGTGCTTGACGAATAGTAAGCACTTAATCAATGCTTTTTATTCCTTTGGTTATTCTCTTTTTAAATTTTTATTTATTTAATTTTTAATTTATGGTATAAAATAAGCATTTCTATGGCATAATAGTATAGTATAATATAATATAGCATAATATAAAATAAAATATATAATGTACATATAATATATACAAATAAATATATTATATATAAATATATAAATAAAATATATACTATAATATGGTATAATATAATATAGTATATATAATTATATATTATATATACATATATAATATAGTATAGTATAATAAAAAAAGATGATTGCACTTGAAATTGTAAAGGAAAGTCTTTGAAAGTATCTCAGATGTCCATAGCACTTCAAGGTTTGTCTTCAGCTAAAGACTGTGTCCAATAGATACTTCATTGAGGTGGCCCCTGAGTCCTCAAAGGCTGTACCACTGGAGAACAAGCCTTGGAAGGCTCTGCCCAGCTAGAGAGGTCTGGTAATGACCATCATTACCAAAGGACCAGCTTGGTTAGGTGATAGAGGCTCATACCTAGGCTAACCGAGGAGGAAGGAACTTCTTAAGCACGGTTCTCTCAAAGACTTGTGACTAAGTCACAGAAGAGCTGCCATCTGCATAAGCAGAGGAAATATCATATAGACCAAGTTACACATCTCTGAGACACTGAAGTAGTGAAATTTATAACAATCCTATGAGGTAGACAGGGCAGTGGATAATAATAGTATCATAGATAATAAGTATATAGAGATAGCAATATAATAGATATATAATAATATAGATAATTATAATAGATAATAAGATATTAATAATAATTATCTTCAGTTTATAGCTGAAGGAAAGCACTGCTCAGAAGGAAGAAAATGCCTTATGTAAGGCCAGATAGCCAGTAAGCATCAAAGGTAGGATTCAAGCCCAGGCCTCTCCTAACTCCGAATACACTACTCTCTCCACTGTAATGTCACCCTGAAACGTCACCCCACCTTCTTCTGTCTCAGATACATATTTTGAGATGAAGTACCTGGGACTGCTAACTCATTAACCAATCCACAACTTGGCTTTAAACCCTGTTCTCCGTACCCCATCTTGATTAGTTCTAAAATTGAACAACAGCGGGCTTTACTTCTCAGATCAGGCAATGCTACAAACCAGGGCTCAATTTATCATTTTGTTGTTTTTTCTGGACTTAAGAAAATGATGAATAAAGTCTCAATAATGCAGATTAAGCTTAAGAGTACATTCTGGTGCATTATTTTTGTGGAGCTGATTGTTAAACTTTTACCAGCACACCCCTGCTTTCATCCCACGTCCAAGTGACATCTCTTCATACAAAGACAGTTATCAAGTACACTCGGAGTCTTTTCTCCTTCAGGCCAAACAGTCCTAGTTCTTTCAACTCCATACAGTATGAATACAAGGCCTCTTCATTATCCTAGCCACTGTCTGAATACTCTCCAGCTCATCAATGTCCTCCCTCAATTGTAGGTCCTAAAACCAAGCCCAATATTCCAGGTATGATATGAAATTGCTTTTGAACAGACATTTCAAAATTCAGTTTCCTATAACAATTTCTCTCTGAAAAGATCTCTTGTCAGTTGGCAGACTAACCTTTCCAAACCCCCTAAATGTGATTATATGGAGTATAATCTGATTAACTCAATTTGGACAGGGTTTATTTGAATAATTTAGTGTACACCTGCACCATTCCATCAATATTTTTTTTAAATTAAGTAATTAACTTTGCAGTGGCAAGTTGTTCTAATTCCCAACAAGTACTAAGCCACAAAAGTTCAATAGATGAAGTCTCAGGAGAGATGAGATTAGTATTTGTCCCCTTGGCTTCTAGTCTTTCCAGCCAGAACATTATTTGTAATTGATATTAGCATCTGTAGGCACTGATTCATTGCTCCAGGGTCTGTTTGCAACTGAGAAACAAATCTGTGAGGCAGAAAAGTAACAGAGTCAATTAGTCCTTAGGTGCATTATTGATAATAAATTGGATAGTCAAGCTATCTCATTCTAAGGAGCTCATTTGATGAGATGATGTCCCAACTGGAATTTGGACAGTACTATTAGCCATTAAAGAAAAGAATTACTCAAGCAATCTCACTCATTTCTAAAGTGTCTCTCCTCATGACAAACCTGAGAGATAGTCATTATCCTCATTATACAGTTAGGGAAATGAGAACCAAGATATGTGGGCTGATACAGACTGGGTTCAGTCTTGTCAACAGTCCTAAAAATCATAGCTATTTTGCCCCCACCCAGAGTTCTCTTTAGGAATCTCAGGATATAGCTTCTATTTAGGTATCCACAGGTATGGGTTTCAAAGTTCCTATAGAAGCACTCAGGTTAGCGATGTATGTCATATATAGGACAGCCTTTATTTCACCCCACAAAATATTCAGGAAAAAAAACCACAAAGGACACACAATAACTCTTAAACAATTAATATAATTCCCTGCACCCCCACTTCCTCTCATTTTCTCTCAAGGCATATATAGCTATCTACACTAATAGTATTGTCCTGTGGTTTAGGACCTTCTTGGGATAGAAAACAAACTTGGGTTCCTAAAGAAGCAATACCCTAACATCCCAGTGAGCCTCATCCTTTACCCCAGGGAGAAGTAACTTTTCTACCATCCCACAATGAGCATCAAACCTATCACATCCTAGATCCAGGGGCAGGGCTCTTTTCCTCCATGCCACCCTGCCTCTGCCATCTAAAACTCCTTCAAAGGCCATGCTTCTTTTATGAAGGCATTTTTATAAAAAGACAAGGACACCATCCAGCTGTTAAAAAAAAAACCCAAAATACATAAATTCTCTACATTTCAACTGTCAGCTCAGCCAGAATATAGGGATCATTAAGACCAGCAAGTGAAAACAGTTTGTAAACATGGAGTCTCTAATGTGTTGAGCCATTCCCGATCACACTGTGATAACACAGCTGTAATTAGGACAGCTATCTTCCATCGAGAGGACCATAAAAGGTGTTATTTACACCCTGCCTCTGGCCGAAAATACCCTCCATATGGAATGTCTTCTTATATACCTCAATTCCCAATGAAAATAACTCACCTTTATACTTGAAAGTTCACATCCATTCATGCAAAGAAATACTTTGAGCTCTGAATATAAGCATTATGGGTTAAAAATCTATGTTTGAGGTGGGGCAAAGAATTCTGAACATGGGAATGGAAATGGATGAGATGGACCCAGGTTCTGAGAATGCCATGATGGCATCTGAAAATCAAAGCTATTTCAAAGTGTAATGGACTGCCTAGGCAGTGCAGTTAAGAGAGCCCTGAACTAGGAGGCAGAAAGGCCTAAATTCAAATCTTGCATCAGATACTTCCTAACCATACGACCCTTGGCAAGTCAATTTCTCTGACCTTTGGTCTCCTCGTGCATAAAATTAGGAAGCTGGATGAGCTGGCCTCTAGGGTTTCTTTTAGCTAAACCTAAGACCTTATCCTCAGTGTGTAATAGGTTGTTGTTACTATTATCATTGTTCATCCTTCATTTTCGAAGAGGACCAGTGACATCATGGGGGTAATGTATTGACTTGTGAGTGAATTGGATTTTAGTGAGGCAGAGTCAATTTCATATAGTATTTTCCCCCTTACTGGAGGACTTCCAACCTATGATGGATGACCATATGTCCAGTGTACTGTAGAGAAGATTCTTGGTCAGGTATGAGTTGGGCCAGATGGCTGCTGACGTCCCTTCCAACTCTGACATCCTGTGAGGCTGCAAAGTTGGGAACTATGGACAGCTGTGGGAACTGGGAAGCCCAGGCCAGCCATCTTTTTTTTTTTTAAAGCAGGATATTGTGCTTTCCTGGCACACAGAATCATTCCACAGCCAAGATCACCCACAGTTGACCTTGGCCACTCAATTCTCATCCAGTGAAGACTTTTGTCTTATAGAGTATATGCCCAGTGCAAAGAAAAATCAAAAGGACCCTGAATTCTTCTGGGCATGAAAATCAACCCTTTTGCCCATTGGACTTGGGTGGTTTCTCCTTTTCATTTCTTTTCTTCCCCCAAGGGTGAAAAATCGGCCCAAAGTAACACCAAGTGAATAATTCATGGGCCATTTATAATTTACATTGGATTTAACAGAAGTAGGGCCATAAGTGGTTGTCTATTAACTATTTATGATCTTACCCAGCCGGCTGACAAGCCAGTCCGGGTGTGAAGATCACAGCCGTGCTACCATGTTTTATTTAAACATTATTAAAACTACACAGTCTGCAGGAATGGCTTCCATTCTGCTTGGTTTTAGACTGTGAAGTAGCCTCTAGGTCTCTATGAGCCCATGATTGGGTGATGCTTGGGAAGAACTGCTTTCTTTGTACTCTGCTACTAAGAAGACTGATCTCCTCATCCTCTTTCAGTACTCAGCTTTCTCCTTTACTAACTCATCTTCTAAGGGCCAGAAGGCCAGAGGATTTTTGAGTGTAAGAAGACACCTAAACTGAGGCCCACAGAGGAGAAGTGATTTGACTAAGGTCATGTGAAAGCAAGAGGCGGAGACACCATTTGAACCAAATTCAAAATTCAGAATCCTTTGCCCTCCATGAAGCTGAATCTGTTCTGCTAAAATACTCTTTAAGAATGGTATACTAGAAAAAAAATGGAACTAGAATCAGGGCTCACCTCAAGCTCAATCAACCAATTAGCAAACATCAATTAAGCACCAACTGTATTCCAGACACTCTGCTAGGGATTCAAAGACAAACATGGAAACAACTCCTGCCCTCGAGAAGCTTATGCTCTTGCTCTATTACTTACAATCTTGGGCAAGTCCAATGAAATGTCTGTTTTTATGTTTTTATACCCAGCACTTAGGGCAGCTACTGGTGGTGAAGTAGATAGAGCATTGGGCCTGGAGTCAGGAAGACCCAAGTTCAAACCTGACCTCAGAAATTAGCTATCTGACCCTGGGCAAGTCACTTCACCCTGTTGGCCTCAGTTTCCTCATCTGTAAAATGAGCTGGAGAAGGAAGTGGCAAACCACTCCAGTATCTTTGCCAAGAAAACCCCAGATGGGGTCGCAAAGAGGCAGACATGACTGAAATGACTAAACAAGAATAGCCAAACCCAGCATTTAGCATAGTGCCTGGCATATATAACAACAGCAGCAACAATAAAAATTATAACTGGCATTTACAGAGCTCTGTAAGGATTGCAAAGCATTTTACATGTGTTATCTCATCTGACCTTATAACTCTGTGAGAGAGGTGCCCTCATTATCCCCATGTTATAGATGAGAAAACTGAGGCTGGGGTTAAGTGATTTGCCCAGGGTCACACAGTTATTAAGTGACTGAGGCAGGATTCAAACTTGGGTCTTACTGACTGTACATCCACACTCTATCTACTATATCACATAGTAAACACTTAGTAAATACTTGCTTGAATCAGTTTGAAATGAAGTCACTTTTCTCTGAATCTCAGTAGGCACTCACTGAATGCTTGTTCTATTAAATTCAGTTCCTTCATCACTAAAATGGGGGTGCTAATATTCAAACTGCCTAGCTCTTAGGACTATCATCAGAACAAATGGCTTACTGTGTGCAAAGCAATTTGAAACCATCAAGCACTAATGACCTGGCAGGTATGTTTATTTTTATCTCTGGATCCGGCGAATGTTGTCTGAGCGTCAGCTGGGCACTCCCAGTTCTGATCGGGGGGCTCAGAGGCGGGGGTGGGAAAGAGAAAAGTAGAGTCTGGTTGTTACAGAGAAAACAGCCAGATCCAGAAGACAGAGGTTTGAGTCTCTATTGGGACTCAAATGGAGCTCACGGGCCTTCCCAATAGCTAGTTGTGTGACTCTGAACCCTTCTGAGTTCTGTTTCCTTTATTGCAAAATGGTGATCATTCTAATTGGATCGCACATGCACCTCACAGGATTGTTGTGAGAAGCAAATGAGGATGTGCATGCCTTCCCAGAACTAGGTGCTGTAATCTCTGGACCTTGGTGTTAATAAGGAACCATTGAATGTCAGAGCTGGGTAGGGCCTTACAACATGGAATGTCAGAGCTAAGAAGGACCTTAGAATATGGAATGTCAGTTAGGAAGGGCCTTAGAATATGGAATGTCAGAGTTGGAAGGGGATTTAACACAGGGAATGTCAGAGTTCAGGATGAGGGTCTTAGAACATGGAATGTCCAAACTAGAAGGGGTCTCAAACCATTAAATATTGAATATTAGGTGTGGGAAGGACCTTAGACTAGAGAACACCAGAACTAAGAAGAGCCTTAGAACACAGAATATCAGAACTCAAGGGGTGCTTTAAGACCCAGAATGTCAGTGGTGATAGGGCTAGTAGGAGAGCCCATACAACAAACATCATTGCATGATGATGGTTGAAGAGACCTCTTAGAACATAGAACATAGAAAGTCAGAGATGGAAAGAACCTTAAGGGATATTTACTACAATCTCCTCATTTCACAGGTGGGAAAACTGAGGCTCAGACAAATATTATGCCTTGGCCCAGATCACATGGGATGTAGGTAATTCATTAATCTCAGGAGGCCAATGGTTGCTCACTCTATTTCTCAGGCTGAGAGGACAGGGGCATTGATGAGATCATTCTTCAATAACAAGGAAATCTACTTCACTATACAGTATGCCGAGGTTCATGACGACCCTAGAGAAAGAGGCTAGGGACCAAGCCCCCAATATTAAGCCCTGTCCACTGGTCTCAGGACACTAACCATTGTGCAGCACTGCTCCCCACTCTCAGAGGGGCCTCTAAGAATGAGTGGGGAGTTGATTCCATAGATTGAAGCATGTCCCTAATGAGGCTAGGATGAAGTACTTGCTCTCCATGTCAGGAGTCACACAATCTTAGGCTAACCCCTTCGTTACAAAGGAAAAAGGTGAGGCCCAGAGAAGGGCTATAACTATCCAAGCCACATAGGCCTGGGCCATGTTGTATTGCTCTATTCTAGGCTTCATATGACCACACCTCCAAGACTTGCCCACCCATTGGAATGATGTTGCTTATAAAGTGGATCATACGACAGTAGACCATAGATTTAGATCTGGAAGGGGCTCCAGAGGCCATCAAGTACAACCCCCTCATTTCACAGAGAAAGAAACTGAAGCCCAGATTTGAGTATGTCACACCCCACCCCATCTCAGTAAACTCCAATGCCTCCCTCTTACCCACAGAAACAAATATGCAGAAACAGAAACCTCTGTTTGGCATTCAAAGCCCTTTACAACCCGGGGACAGTGATGGAGGAGAGGCTCATGCCTGAAATATTGCCCACATTCATATAGACACTGGGTGTAGACTTCCAGAAGACAAATCACCACCACAGGTAGTTTTGACAGTTCCAAAGCCAGTCTTTGAATGATCAAATTCATCTTTTTTAAGATCCCTAGTGATCTATGCCTGGGGGGACCCTAACTGTTTCTCCATGCTGCTATAAGCTAAGTGTTACGTCTCCCCTACTCCCCTACCTGGTCACTGTCACTCAAGTTGCCAGCATCATGTCCAGGACGAAATGGAAACTCAAATCTACCCAGTGGGTGCCATTTTTACAGGCTGACTCCCATGAGAACTCCTTTTCTGAACCTGTGACTTTGGTTCCTGTGTGGGGAAGTCCCCAGGGTGGAGATTCCCCCCAGATACAGAGAGGCAACTTGTCTACAACTGCCATAGTGCTAGACTTGGAGTTAGGAAGACCTCAGTTCAAATCTGACCTCAGACGCTTACTAGCTGTGTGACTCACTTCAGACAAGGGCCAGCTTTGGATTATTCTCATTGATGGGGAGTGAGAGCATAAACTTTCACAACCAGGTAGACGTCCTAAACTCTAGACATCAACCTGCAGTCCACCTGAGCCTCCTGACTTTCCCTTATGGATCCAGAAAATTTCTTATAAAATTAGATCAAACTAGACAACAAGGTTGCAGAACATCGAAACATTACAACATCCTGGGCTCTGAAGAGTGAGACTCACTCCCAGCTCTGACATTTTCTAACTGGGTGAAAACAAGTGAGGGACTCAACCCCTCTCAGCCTCAGTTTCCTCCTCTGTGGAATGAAGAGGTCAGACTAGATGGCCTTTAAGGTCCCTTCCATCTATAGCCAAAAAAAAAAAAAGTCCAAGACATGAGATCAAGAGCCAATGGGAATCAAATAATCATTGTGCTAGAATGAAACAGGGGCCCAAACACTTCACTTTAGAAAGATTCCTGGGACCCACCAGAGAGTCTGTGAGTGGGGCTGAGGAGGCAACCTGGCCACCATCCTCGAAATACACAAATCACAAATCATCAGACCTCATCTCGCTGTCTTTCTCTGAAGCATGTTTTATGTATTCTCTTTCTATCTATTCTGTGTACACTTATGCATATCCTTACTGTCTCTCCCACTAGAATCCAAGAGATTGCTTTATATATTGTTTGTGTATACCCAGTGCCTAGTACAGTGCCTAGAACATACTGGGCATTTAATAAAAGTCCATCCATTGATTGATTGATAAAATATCACTGATCAATGGATTCCTAGCCTCCTCTTGAATACCTCCAGTGATGAGCAACTCTATCTCCTGAGTCAGCCCATTCCACTTTGGGATAGCTCTAATCATAATACATTTTGCCTCTCCACTTGGGCAGAGACTAGCAAGTTGCCCATTCTGCCATGAGACCACAGTTTCAATCATCACCCTAGTTTTCATTGCCATCGGAGCTGACATTTATATCTCATTGTCAGGACAGAAACAATTCTTCCATATACTGTCTCATCAGAACTTCACAGCATCACTTTGAGGTGGGGGGCTAGTGCGGGTATTCCAGATATCATGATCCCCATTTGACAGATTAGGAAACTGAAGCTCAGAGATGATAAATGATTTTCCTATGATCACACAGCTAGAAAGGATTCAAGCCCATGCCCCCTCAACTCCACATCATCACCATTGTCCTCTGGGTTTCTCAGATTCTCTTAAACTTTGGGTTGAATCACAACATGGCACAATGAAAAGAGAGCTGGGTTTGGAGTCTGAGGGCCTGGGTTGGGATCTTGGCTCTTCTGATCCCTGCATGTGTGACCTTGAGCAAGACCTTGGGGTGGGGGTAGGGGAGTAGGGCAGAGGATAAGAGCAGAAACAATGGATTCTTGGGGCTCTCAAAGGAACACCGAATTAGTCCAAGGGCAAAATGTCCCAGCACCAAGATGATGAAGGGGCTGGATGATTTAAGACCAGAATATTTCTTTCCCCCCTAATGGCAAGTAGAGTCACTGGCAAAAGTACATTTACTAAAATTAATGGAGAAATAGCTTCTTTCTTATTTCTTTTTCCAGGAAGGAAAGTTGCATTGATGGGGTAATGGATTTTGATGGGGATGGGGTGGCACCATGGAGCAATCCGTAAATCAGTCGCATGAACCAACATGCTGCCTTTAAAGCTCAAACCAATAGTGACAAATGTACTTGGCCAGGGAAGGAGTGGGCAGGAATGGAAGAGGACAAATTCATCAACATCTGTCTCCTTTGTTCTTTTCTAAACTGTATCCCAGGGCCCAGTGATATTTCTCAGCCTTTTAAAGGAGGGTGATTTCTCAGGGCAGCCTGTCTCTGACTCTTGTGACAGGGAAAAAGGACACAGTGATTGTGACCTAGGAGTTTTAGAGAAGATGCTGGGGATGGGAGAAAACAAGACTAGGAGCTCCCAGGAGACCTGCTTATCAGCATAGTTCAGAGACAAAAGACCTGAGTTCAAATCCTAGCTCTTCTCTCCCTAGGATGTAACTTAAGACTGTGAGTTCCTTGAGAGTAGGCACTGTCTTTTGCCTTTCTTTGTATCCCCCTGCCTTAGCACCATGCCTGATACATAGTAGGTGCTAAATAAATGCATATTTGGTTATCCTGTGTGTATGCCATTATACTAGACTATAAGCCCTTCAAAGGCAAAGGAATGTGTGGATAACTTTTTTAAAAAATTAATTGTATTTTTGAATGAACAAAAATTTATTTTCTCTCCTTCCTGCCTCCCCATACCCATGAATAAAGAAAGACAAAACCCTCACAACAAATATGCATCATCAAGCAAAACTAATTTCTGAATTAACTGAGTCAAAGAATATGTCCCAGTCTGCACTCTGTGTCCATCACGTCTCTGTCAGGAGATGGGCAGCATAACCCAACATGGCTTCTCTTGAATTGTGGTTACTCATCGCATTGATCAGAGTTCTAAACTCATTCAGAGTTGTTTCTCTTTACAATGGTGTTGCTATTATGTAAATTATTCTCCTAGTTCTGATGTCTTCACTTTCCACATCAGTTCATACAAGTCTTCCCAGGTTTCTCTGACACCATCCCCTTTATCATTTCTTATGGCACAACAGTGTCCCATTACATTTACATACCATAATTTGTTCAACTATCCCTCAGTTGATAGGCACCATCTAAATTTCAAGTCCTTTGCCAATGTAAAAAAAAATTGTACATATGTGTCCTTTTCTTCTTTCTTTGATCTCTTTGTGGTTGAATCCTGCCTATCCTTCCGGTGCCTGGCACTGGTATTGAGTACACAGTCAGTATTTCTTTAGAATCATACAACCTCAGAGCTCTAATGGACTTCACTGGCCGCTTAGTCCAACACATATCTGAACAAGAATCCCCTCCACAGCATATCCAGCAAAGGCATAGCAAGCCTGTAATGACAACAAGAAAAGTACTACCCCCCCCCAAGGCAGTTTCCCACTTTTGTATATCTCCAATCATCAGGAGGGACCACTAGCTGGCACCGTAGTACAAAGAGCACCAGGCCTAGAATCAGGAAGACTCATCTTCCTGAGTTCAAATCTGACATCAGACACTTACTAGCTGTATGACCTTGGGCAAATCACTTCACCTCTGTTTGCCTCAGTTTCCTCACCTGTAAATTAATTTAGAGAAGGAAATGGCAAACCATTCCAGTATCTCTGCCAAGCAAACCCCAAATGGGGTCATGAAGGGTCAGGTGCGACTGAAATGACTGAACAACAACAATCATCAGCAAGTTTTTCATTATATAAGAACTAGATTTGCCTCTCTGCAACTTTAAGTCATTAGTCAGCCCTCTGGGGACAATCAGATCAAGTCTAACCTCTTTTCATTGTGACAGCCCTTCAAATACCTGAAGACAGTTATGGTCTACTCACGAATTCCTTTCCTTCCAAGGCTAAATATCCCCAGGTCTTTCATTTGATCCAAATACAATATGATCTTGTAGTCCTTCACCAACCTGACTGCCCTTCTCTGAATGATCTTCAGATTATCAGTATACTTCCAGGATGCTATGTTTCATGGTCCTTGCATAGATGGATGGGTGGTTGGAAGGATGAATGGACAGATTAATGGATAGATGGATGGATGATACTAAGGCTTCCTTACCTCAATTGTATCCCAGACTGGACAAAATACTCGAGATATGGTTTGACTAAGGCAGATAATGGCACTATTACTACCTATTTATTCCTTTATACTATTTTTCATGGTTGATGATGCAGCGTAAACATCCTGAGAACAGGGACTGTTTCTTGTTTCATATTTCTAGCTTTATATTCTCAGCACCTGTACCTGGCACAGCAGAGGCTCTTAATGAGTACTTATTTCCTGACACACAGTAAATGCTTAATAAATGATTGATTGATTAGTTGATTGAGTTCACACTTACCTCTCACCAAGACACAAGGCCAGCTTGGGCCCAGTAGGCCAGGCCTAATCCATGGGATGCCAAGCCTTCCTGGACCTATTACAAAGCTCATGTCTCTGAAATAGAGCTTGTCTGCCTTTCCCAGGCAACCATGGGAGCCCATGAGGTCTCAGTTTGGGGCACCCAGACTCTTCACAAGGCCTCAACGCTCTGCTATGACCAGTAACTCACACAAAGAGCAGTCCAACCCCTTCCATACTCCCTCCTCCTCCCCATCACCAACCTAGGAGCTTGTCAAAGATAAAACCATCCTTAATGACATAGGAGAGACTTCAGCAGTGGCCTGTGAAATATTATGGCCAATTGGTAATAGACCTGTTGGGAAACCCAGAGCTCGGACAGAGTGAAGAAGGGAAGTCACCAGTTGTTCTGAGGCCTGGGGCCAATCTCTAGCACACTGGCTGATTTTCTCTAAAGAAAATGATCCTACACGCTAGAAGACAAGGGGTCTGAGTCCAGCATGAGAGCTATGGATATTAGTGGGACTGAGAGCTGATGGACTTGGGAGGGGAAATTAGGCAGCCTAAGATGAGACACCAATGGGCTCAGTCTGTCAAACTGTCAGTAATCCTTGTAGAGGACCAGGCTGAGCCATAGCATACTCAGTTCTGGTAAGAACCAGGGAAACTAGTGAGAAATGGGAAGGTGGTGAAAAATGCCCTCAGTGACTGCCAATGATTACTTGGGGGACTTTGGTGAGTCATCTAGCCATTGTGGGCCTCAGCCTATAAATAGCAGAGCATGAGTTAGAACCAAGATCTCCATCCACTGAGGGCACTCACTCTTTTTACATTGAAAGTGTTAAAGTTCCCAAAGTCTACTGGCCTCAGAGCCATTGGCATCATCATTGGCATCATCATTCCTCTCTGGATTCCCCCAGTTATTGGGGCCCTCCCTCTCCAGACTGACTCTGTATGTTCTGGGGATGTGTGGTTACTGGGGACATGTTATCTCCCCATATTCCAAGGAGACTATAAGCACTTTTTTGTTTCACTCTTGCCTTTGTTTCCCTAGGGTCTGGCATATTTGAGTTGAGGATGTATATAGCAGTGACCACCCATTAGCAGGACCTGGGAGACAGCAGTCTCTACTTACCAGATCGAGGCACTGACGGCTGGTCTCTGCCTCCTGCTTCATCAGCTCTGCCGTGTCAGCTTTCATCTCTTCCATTCTCCTCTGGTAATACTGGCAGGACTCCTTCTGCTCAGCCTCAGAGTTCACAGCTTTCTCCAGCTCCTCGCCCATCTTGAGCGTACTGTCCCGAAGTCGAATCACCAGCACCTGGGAGGTAGAGCACCTGAACATTAAGGCCTAGAGGCTAGAACAGGAGAGGAGGGAGCTCTTAAGGAAGAGGGATCATTTATTTTTCTTAATCAAAATGAAAAAAAACCTAAAGAAAGACAACTGGGGAAAAATCTAGACAATAATGGGCAGGAAAAAGGGGAAAGAAGGTAGGAGAAGGGGAAGAGGAGGCAGAGAAGAGAGAGGAGAAGGGCTAAGAGGATAGAATTTGACAGATACTGTCAGACTCAGGAGAAACTGTTTAGTTTTATTAAATTATTTTTCTTTTTTAAAAAACAAGATAGCTTTCTGGGTAGGAGAGGGGGAGGGAGAGATTCAAAATGGAAAATGACAAAAAAAATAATATTCAAAAATAGATTAATTTTTTGTTATGTCTTTTATTGCGATGAAGAAAGCTTCCTCCATGTTAGTACCTGACATCATGGAAGGGTGTGTGGATAGATGGGTAGGTAGTTAGGTAGATAGATAGATAGATAGATAGATAGATAGATAGATAGATAGATAG
>NW_020941065.1:13171464-13214538 GCF_900497805.2 Vombatus ursinus | reverse complement strand
GATAGATAGATGGATGGATTGATGGATGGATTTGTCATTCAGTTGTTTCAGTCATGTCTGATTCTTTGTTTTTTAAAATTTATTTCTATTTATCAACAATTGCTTCCATATGCTTTTGAGTTGAAAATTTTTCTCCCCCTCCCTCCCCACCACCCTTCCCAAGATGGCACACAATCTGATATAGACTATACATATACATTCCTATTAAACATATTTTCACGTTAGTGAAGTTGTAAGTAAGAATTGGAACCAATAGGAGGAACCACCAGAAAGAGGAAACAAAACTCAACAGAAGAAAAAAAATAGCAAATAGTATGCTTTGATCTGCATTCAAACTCCATAGTTCTTTCTTTGGATGTGGGAAGGGTTAAGTTTACAAATATTAGTCATCGCACAACATGGCTGTTATTGTGTACAACATTTTCCTGGTTCTGCTCACTTTACTCAGCATCAGTCCAGGTTTTTCTGAAGTCAGCCTGTTCATCATTTCTTATAGCACAGTAGTATTCCATTACATTTATATACCACAACTTGTTCAGTCATTTCTCAATTGATGGGCGTCCTCTCAATTTCCAATTCTTTGCCACCACAAAAAGAGCTTCTGTAAATATTTTTGTACATGTGGGTCCTTTTCCCATTTATATGATCTCTTTAGGATATAGCCCTAGAAGCGCTATTGCTGGGCCAAAGGATATGCATATTTTTATAGTCCTTTGGACATAGTTCCAAATTGCTCTCCAAAATGGTTGGATCACTTCACAACTCCACCAACAATGCATTAGTGTTCCAATTTTCCCACATCTTCTTCAATATTTATCATTTTCCTGCTGTGTCACCTTGGCCAATCTTTCATTTTCCTGTTTTGTCATATTAGCCAATCTGATAGGTGTGATGTGGTATCTCAGAGTTGTTTTGATTTGCATTTTTCTAATCAATAGTGATTTAGAGCATTTTTTCATATGACTATAGATGGCTTTAATTTCTTCATCTGAGAACTGCCTGTTCATATCCTTTGACCATTTATCAATTGGGGAATGACTTGTATTCTTATAAATTTGACTTAATTCTCTACATATTTTAGAGATGAGGCCCTTATCAGAGAGACTGGTTGTAAAAATTCTTCCCCAATTTTCTACTTTCCTTCTAATCTTGATTGCATTGGTTTTGTCTGTGCAAAAACTTTTCAATTTAATGTAATCTTTTTTGGTTTTTTTGTGATCCCATTTGGGATTTTCTTGGCAGAGATACTGGAGTGGTTTGCATTTCCTTTTTCCAGCTCATTTTACAGATGAGGAAACTGAGGCAAACAGGGTGAAGTGACTTGCCCAGGGTCACATAGTTAGTAAGTGTCTGAGGCCATATTTGAACTCCAGGCCTGGCACTCTATCCACTGCACCACTTAGCTGCCCTGATGGATAGAAACAGACAAATAAATAGATGATAGGTAGATAGTTGGATGCATAAATGAATAGATGACTAGAGAAGACAGATAGATTGTAGACTACCGTCCACCTCTAAACATACTACAAGATAGGTAGATGGATGAATAGGTAGATAAGAGATATATAAGATAGAGATAGGTAGGAATAGATAGGTAGACAGATGGATAGAAATGTAGGATTTATGTACTATAGATTTAAGCTAGAAGGGACCTTAGAGGATTCTAGTGTAATATCCCTGATATTCTCATTGGTACATGTGTACAGATCTATCTCCGCACCTGTGAGAGTATAAGCTCCCTGAAAACAGGGTCTGTTATAGCCCTATCTTCATGTCTACCACAGCACAGTGACTGGAACATCCCACATCCCCCATGTCCCCTTCTCCCCATCCCCCATCTTCCCATTCTCCATCCCCCATCCTCCATCTCCCCATCCCCCATCCCCCACAGGGGAGGACCTGTGGTGCAGAGAGGTCTGCACTTGGGATTTCCTCCATGTGAAGAACACCCAGTACTGAATCCCTCTACACCAATACTGATTGGCAAGTCATCTTTACTTTCTATAAAGAGCTTCCTACAGGCTCAGGACCTTGGCTAGAGGCAGACACACAGGACGTGCTAGAAACTTGAAGCCATGTATTCCTGACTCTAGACTGACCTTCCATCCATAATGGTAAGCCCTTAATAAATGCTGAATGGGGAATTTAAATGAGATAAGATGCCAAGCATAAAGTGTTCTGGAAATTTTTTTTAAAAGTCTACAGAAAACAAAATTGTATTACATTCCACTGAATTGAACAAACATTTATTAAGCAGTGGAGATACAAAGACAAAAAAAAAGTCCTGGCCTCATTCTGGTAGGTGGTGGATAGACCCCCAGACTTTGCATGACCCTCCTCCATGTCCTCCATATTCCAGCCAATCAGGGCTTCTTGCTGTTCGTTGCATAGAATAGCCCATCTCCCACCTCCAAGCCTTTGCACAGAACACCCACCAGGCTTGAAATGTTTGTCTTCATCATCTTCATCACCTAGAATCTGTAGCTTCCTTCAAAGCCCAGCTCAGGGGCTATGTGCTGTTTTCCTCATTTCCCCCATTGTTAATGCTTATAATCAAAATCACTTTATAGTTACTCTGTGCGAATGGTGTATGTAAGTTATCTGTGTATATGTTGTTTCTCCCAAGATGATGCTGTTTCTTTTAGTTTTCATACCCCCAGAGCCCAGCACAGTTCTTCCCAGCTCTGATATTTTCTATGCTAAGGGCACTCCCAGCTCTGACATTCCCTGTTCTAAAGTCGCTCCTAGGCCTAACATTCCCTGTTCTAAGGCCCCTCCCAGCTCTGACATTCCCTGTTCTCAGGCCCCTCCCAGCTCTGACATCCCCTGTCCTAAGGCCCCTGTCAGCTCTGACATTCCCTGTTCTCAGGCCCCTCCCAGCTCTGACATCCCCTGTTCTCAGGCCCCTCCCAGCCCTGACATCCCCTGTTCTGAGGTCCCTCCCAGCCCTGACATCCTCTGTTCTCAGGCCCCTCCCTGCCCTGACATCCCCTGTTCTCAAGCTCTCCCTGCTCTGACATCCCCTGTTCTCAGGCCCCTCCCAGCTCTGATATCCCCTGTTCCAAGGCCCCTCCCAGCTCTGACATCCCCTGTTCTAAGGCCCCTCCCAGCTTTGTCATCCCCTGTTCTAAGGCCCCCCCCAGCTCTGACAGTAGGCGCTGATCAAGACCACTTAAATTAAATTAAACATGTATAAAGCAAAATAACGACAAGGATTTAAAGAGAGAGAGAGAGACAGAGATGGGGGCAGCTAGGTAGGGCAGTGGATAGAGCTCTGGCCTTGGAGTCAGGAGGACCTGATTCAAATATGGCTTCAGACACTTGAAACTTAGTAGCTGTGTGACCCTGGGCAAGTCACTTAACCCCAATTGCCTTACTAAAAAAGAGCAAAAAAATAAAAATAAAGAGAGAGAGACCATGAAAAACTGATGGGATGGAGGGTAAGGAGGGAGTACAGGCCTATGCAAAAATATGGAAGGAGGAGATAAGATGTTTCACCCAAAGAACCTGGAATAGTCCTGCTGGCTTAGAATATAGGGGCTGGGAAGCTCCCAATGGGGAACAGGGAGACTAGCAAGGGGGCTAGTGTGCTAGGCAGGATGAGAGGCCATGAGCACTTGACCTGGGGAGTGACCATGGGAGCAGAGAGGAGGAGACCCGGGGGAGAGAATCAAGGAGACCGGGCAATGAGTGGACTGTGCAGGGGCGGGGAGGGAGGGATTGAGGGATGACTCATTCAGGGGTTACTATGGAAAACTCATTAGTCGATCAACAAGCCTGGGACAAGCAAACCCCGAGGTGTATCAATTTCCTGAGCGAATGTGAGAGCTCAAGGCTTTGGCCTGGAGGGGGGTGGGTAACTACCACAAGACACCCACAAACAGGGCTAGAGAGAGGGTGAGAGGGCAAGTGGGGGCCCAAAGATACCACCTAGAGGCTCAAGAACAGCTCTTACAGTCATAGAGCAAAAGACCCAGGAGGGGCCTGAGAACAGGGGATGTCAGAGCTGGGAGGGGCCTTGGAACAGGGAATGTCAGAGCTGGGAGAGGCCTTAGAACAGGGAATGTTAGGCCTAGGAGTGACTTTAGAACAGGGAATGTCAGAGCTGGGAGTGCCCTTAGAATAGAAAATGTCAGAGCTGGGAGGAACTTTAGTCTAGTGAACATCAGAGTCAAAAGCAAATTTACTAAGAGAATATAGAGTTAAATGTGGACATTCCTTTCCCCCTCTCCTGACTCACCTATTTAAAGATGGACAAACTCCAGCCCTGCAGAGAAGGGCTTTCCCCAGAGTCAGATTGCAGGGTGGGTCGCATGAAGCCACGCCCACCTGGTCCCAAGCTCTCCCTCCCCTGCTTTCCAGCCCTCCCTCATTGGAATGACAATAATCTCCTTATGGGTAGTTGACTCCCCTTGTATCTGTAACCCCATCATTTAGCAGGTTCCTGGCATACAGTGAGTGCTTAATGGTGGCTTTACCACATTGTCTTCCTCCTCCCTCCTCCTCCTTTATTCACCACCACCAGCTCAGCTGACCCCAGGAATAGCAGCAATCCCCGTTGCATTGCTGTGTGACCCTGGTCAAGTCACTTCCTTCTGCCCCTGCCCATTCGTTGGACAAGAGGTTCTTCACGGTCCCTCTGGGCACTAAGACTCTCCATTCTACCTTTTGTTGGGCCTTCGGACAGCGTTCCGGCCTCACCTCAAATCTCTTAATCTGGACTTTGTGGAACTCCAGCTTGCTCTCCAGGTCACGGATCAACGCTTCCTGGCGGCAGACAATGTTGCGATCCACCGTCGTCTTCTCCAGGTGCTCGATGCGGGACTGAGCAATGTGCAGCTGTGACCAGATAGGATATCACAGCAAACCAGAGACCATAAATTAGCTGGAAATTTCTGAGACTTTCTCAGAAACTCGGCAAGTATACAGACACAGGGTTCTGTCCCATCTGTGCCCACCCCTCATGACCAATTTCCCAATATTCCAGTTGGGATCTGACCAGGGGAAAGCAGAGCCTGACCATCACTCCACTGCATGCAACACTTTAGCTTTTGGGATGGCTATCTATCCTACAGGGCAGCAAATCTTGTGATCCATTAAGACCCCAAATCATTTTCAGGCAAAATGTCAGTGAACCGGGTCTCCCCTAATGGTAAAGTTGATTTTTTCAACCCAAGTTCAATATTTTACATTTTTCCTTATTCATGTCTACCTTAGATTCAGCTGTAGCTGTCAAGGTTTGTGTGTGTGTGTGTGTGTGTGTTGTTGTTGTTGTTTTTTGAGGGGCCAGGGGCCAGGATGCAGCCATACTGACTGTCATCTGATACACTTGCTATCTTGCCCAGCTTTGTGTCATCTACAAATTCAATGACAAGCCATGTAATATGTGATGATGTGTGGCCATGGATGTGTGTGCATGTGTGCATGTATGTACACATGGACAAAACCCCAGCTGTTATGTGTTCCATGCTGTAGTTTGGGTAGTCTGAAGGGCAGTTTTGGTACCAAAATATATTCTTGTCTGACTGATTCACTGCTCAAGGCAACAATTTGGCCAGAGCAGATTTTCTGTCCTTTAAGCTGTGCTTTCTCGGAGGGGCCAGTGGAAGCTGAGACCTCCCTTGCCTCTCCCATCCTATCCCAAGAGCAAGCCCAGGGCCAGGGCCACAGAAATTTTACCTTTTCCTGGAGGCTTTGCTTCTCCTTCTTTGCTTCTTCCAGGTTCAGCTGCAGTTCCTGAATCTGTACAATGTCTTGGGAAGACTGCAAAACCCAAAACTCCATCAGGGCTGGGAGTCTGGCTGCTAACCAGACTGCCTACCTTTCTCCCTCCCCATGCCATCCCATGAGGTTCACCAGTGGAGCTAGAACTTTGTGAGGGAAATGCTATTATTATCCCCATTTTACAGATAAGGAGACTGAGACACAGAGAAATGAAGTGACTTGTTCAGGACCACACAGCCAGTAAGTATCAGTGGCCAGGCTCAGTGTTCTATGTACTACACCACCTAACTGCCTCTGGTGGAGAGAGGACACACACAGGATATACCTTTATTTATTTGTAATCCTATGCGTTTTAGGCATTTGAAAACATAATTCGGAGAAGGAGTCCATAGGCTTCACCAGACTGCCTGACAAATGGATGAGCTCCTGGTCTAGTCCAGTTCCCTCACTGGTACCAAGGAGAGAGGTGAGACTCATAGAGATGTAATGGCTTATTTAGGGTGTCCTGGTCCATGACCAGGTTTCAACTATCCCTCACTTTAGCACATGCTCCATAAAACCAAAGAACGATATGAATCTCAATATACTAGAAACAGCCACCCAGAAGGAAAGCAATCACAAGCTAACTCAGAGAGGGTCATTCCAGTTGACTGTAAGCTCCATGGTGGCGGACACAGTTTCATGTTTCATGTTTGTCTTTGTATCTACAGCACCTAGAGCAATGCCTTGCATGTAGCAAAAGCTTAATGAATATTTGTTGAAATATAGATGGAAAAGGGGGAAAGAGAGAGAGAGAGAGAGAGAGAGAGAGAGAGAGAGAGAGAAGAGAAAGGGAGGGGGGAAGAGAGAGGAAGAAGAAGAAGAAGAAAAGAGAAGGAAAGAAAGAACACAGAAAGAACAGAGAAAGAAAGGAGAGAAAAGAGAGAAAGAATACAGAAGGAAAGAGAGGGAAAGAGAAAAGAGATAGAGAGAGAGAGACAGACAGACAATACAGAAAGAACACGGAGAGAAATGAAACTGAATGTTGTGTAATCAAAAGATTAGATGATATGTAGCTAGGTGCTGTAGTGGATAGAGCATTGTACCTGGAGTCATGAAGACCTGAATTCAAATCTAGCCACTAATACTTACTAGCTATGTGACCCTGGACATGTCATCTCATATCTGTCTACCTCAATTTCCTCAACTGTAAAATGGGAATAATAATAGCACCTACCTCACAGGGCTGTTGTCACAATTGACTGAGATCATATTTGTAAAGTGCTTAGCACAGTGCCTGGTGCATGGTAGGTAATTAACCAATGTTTAGTTCCTTCCTGCAAACACGGTGCATATTTGCATCCTTCGGGGTCTTGGGCACTGTGAATATCTCTCATGGCACCTCCCCAAGATTGCCCAAATATCCATCCACCCACCCCTGGGAGCCCTGACTTCTGGCTGAGCCTCCTTACCTGGGCGATGAGTTCTTTGTGTTTCTTCATTAGCTCATTTAGATCCTCCTGGTCTTCATCAATACGTTTCAGGAGGTCGGCTCTCTCCAGCTGCAGCCGATACAGCTGCTCATCAACCTGGTATGAAGAAGGTGGAGCGTTCTTGAGATTACAGGGAAAGTGAGGCTGAGGGTGGGGGACGCCAGGGGAGGCAAAGTCAGGGAGCACCATGGTCACTGCGGAGTTCCCTTTTGTCAGTGACGGTTTCCTCCCCTTTAAAATAAGGGAGTTGGAAGCAAAACTCAATGTTATGAAATTATAATGGCCAAGCTTAGCCCCCCACCAAAAAGAAGATGCATGGGAATACACCTCCTTTCCTTCTTTGCAAAGGTAGTAGTCTGTGGGTTTGGAGCTCTGCCTACTACATGACTTGATCTGTTGGCTAGTTTTGTTGAACTGGGTTTTTTCCCATTTTTTTATGCTTTGTCATAAGGGATTGATGCCTGGGGTAGAGGTAAAAACCAGGTGATTCTCAGCATCTTCTGCCTCCTTTCCTGTCTCTGCCAGGTCACTGCAAGAGGTCATTCAGCACCATGTGTTTACCTGGGTTTCCTGCTTGGTCATGGCCAAAGTATCCCTCACCAAGTGAAATGTCCACTGGTGATAAGCATCTCTGCACTTAGTCAGCAGATATTACTGTTGTCAGGACCTTACAGAGTTTGGATTCTAGAGATCCTTACAGAGTCCCTGCCACACCACAATCTGCCACAGTAACGAGGGAGGAAAGGCTAGGGATAGGGACGGCACCCGGGATTTCCTCCTAGATTAGGAAGCTCCCTCCACCCATGTAGGTTCACACCTTCCCTGTCCTGCTGTCAGTCTTGGTCCTAGAGCACTGCCAAGAAAGGCTAAGTGCTTGCCCAGTCATTTCCAGGATGTGTCAGAGGCAAGATTTGAACCCAGGTCTTCCTGGCTCCAAGGCCATCTCATTCTATTCACTACTTACTCCACAGACATCAGAGAAGGACTGACAAAAAGTCTATGCAATGACATCCTCAGCACCCTCTTCCACTTGCTCATTGTACAGCATCTTTCACTGACACACTTATAACCTTAGGGCTGGAAGGGGCCAGGCCAATGTGCAATGAGCTGTTTCCAAGGTTGACTCACTCAAGAGTCCCTTGTATAGTGTGTGAATGTGTGCACATGCTGGGGAGCTGGGGGTGGGAGTGGTGGGTAAATACCAGATTTTTGTTCCTGGTAATGTTCTCCAGCTCACTGTGCATGTTCTCCAGGTCCTGGGCCAGCAGCTTCTGAGTGTTCTGAGCGTCTGCACACTTGGCCTCGCTTTCTTCTAGCTGTACCAGGAAAGCAGGAGAGAGAGAGGAAGGAAGGGAGGGAGGGAGGGAGAGCCAAGGTGGGGTCATGGGGTGGGGAAGGAAAGATGAGAGACCACTGTGAGATCCAACCTCCTCCAGTTTCCAAAGCTGCCTCCTCAAATTAACTCCCTCCCATCCCCAGCCAGCCCTTCGCCAGCAACATTATTTACGGTGAACTCCTGAGTGTTTTCACCTATTAAATTACATTGTAGTGCAATTGAAAAAAAAATTATTTTACCCTCACGGCAGTTAGTTTCTATTTTATAGTCAAAACGGCTCTCGATTTAATGGTTACTGCACCATGAAATAAAGCTGCAAATGAGGCTGGGCAGGCTCTTGAAGGAAGGCCTTGCTCCAATGACCATCCTCGCTCACTTTGAAATGGGAGCCCTTAAAACAAATCATCGGTTCCCTGAGTGCAAGGCCAGCACTTTTCCCCCACCCCACCTCAAGGGCTGGGCTCTGCTCCTGCCATCTGCCCAGAAAGTCAGACCAGAAAGGAAGGAATCCTCAAAAATAGAGAAAAGGAAATGAAAGGACATTGGGCTGGGGTTTGAGTGCAGTCTGGCTATGGACGTTCTTTATAGTCACTTCAATCAACAAGCATTTATTTATTAAACACCTACTCTGTGCCGGGTACTGCTCTAGGCAGTGGGGACAAAAATACAATGAGTGAAACAATCCCTGTGCTCAAGGAATTTACAAGGATATATTTAAGGGCATCAGAATAAAGACCAATAGAGTAGTTTAGTACAAGAGAGTTGGGGGGGGGGGGTCAGGAAAAGCTTCGTGTAGCAAGAGATGCTTGAATCAACTTCGCATATGGAGCACTAGATTCATTTTGTGATGCTTCCTTTACTGAAGGATCACATCGGGTCATACATTTAAGATGGAAGAGGTCTTGAAGGCCGTCTAGTCCAATCACCTTTATTTGATTGAGAGGCTGGAAGAAAGAGAGGATAATTTACTAGTCTAAGGTCACGCATGTATGGGAAATGGCAGAGTTGGGATTTAGGCTCCTAGGTCCAGAAATGGAAGGGACCTTGGAAGCCACTGAGTTCAACCCCTTCCTTTGGCCAATGAGGAAACTGAGGCCCAGAGACATTGAGTAACTTGAACTGGGGCACACAGGTAGCATGTACTCTTTCCATCATGACACATTGACAGATTAGAACTGATCCAAAAGAGAGGATTGAGAGGATACAGAAGGCCATGACATAGGAGGATCTGTTGAAAGAATCGGAGACATTTGAGAAGGAAAAGAGAAGCCTTGGGAAGGAGGCCGAGGCACAATAGCCATCTGCAAGTATGGCAGACAATAGAAGGCAGGATTTGGAGTCAGAAAGACCTGGACTTGGGTTGTGTGACCAGGGATCCATATGGGCCTCAGTTTACTCATATGCAAAAAAAATGTGGATAAAATACTAATAATATCTGACATTTCTACTTCTCTTTAATGCAGGCAAAACACTATGTCTGTCTGTTTGTGTATGTATACACATATACACACACACATATATGCATATTGTGTCATTTAATCTTCACAACAACTCTGTGAAATAGGGGCTACTAACCCCATTTCTACAAATAAGGAAAAGCTAAGAATCCTAGAACTGTAGAATTTGAGTTGAAAGAGGCCCAAGTGGCTATATAGTTCAACTCAGCTATTAGCACATTTTTGTTGTTTAGTCATTTTCAGTCATGTCCAACTCTTTGTGATCCTATTTGGAGTTTTCTTGGCAAAGATACTGGAATGTTCTCCATTTCCTTCTCCAGCTCATTTTACAAATGAGGAACAGGGTTAAGTGACTTCCCAGGGTCACACAGCTGGAAAGTATCTGATGCTGGATTTGAACTCAGGAAGATGAGTCTTTCTGACTCCAGGTCTAGTGCTCTATCCACTGCACCCCCTCATCCCAGTCCTTCCTCCCTCTTTCCAAGCCCTGACTCCAGGCTACAGAAATTTGTCCTGGTTATTATTTGCCTAGATAGCTAGGCAGCCACAGCCCACAGAAGCAAAAGCCTGTCAGGCCACAACCCCATAGCACTAGAGCTGCAAAGCTCCAAACTGCTGGTGCTGGAGCCAACAACCCTGCGACACTAGCAGAACCAGAGCCAGGGCAGAGAAACCTATAGCAACAGCAATGCAAAGCTACGACTTGCTGGTGCCAGGCCAAAGAACTAAGGAATAGAGGGACAGTGAGAAAGGCTGTCCAACACTCCACCAAGCCTGAGGAAAAAGGCAAATACCCAGCTGAGTCCAGTTCTGACCACTCAAAAGTCAGCTGGGGTAGAGATCCATCCTGGTGAAACAATGACTTGCTCAGTGTAAAAGAAGACTGAGATACTTTGAGATTCAGCCTCCAAGGAAATAATCACCAGTGAAAGACTTACATCAACTGATCATAGTGAAGTGAACAGAACCAGGAAAACTTTGTACACAGTAACAGCAATTAACAGCAACAGTTCCATGAAGAATTGTGAATGACTTAGCAATGCTCAGCAATACAACGATCCAAGACAATCCCAAAGGACTCATGATGGAGCATACTATCTGCCTCCAGAGAAAGAACTGATATGGATCCAATACAGACTGAAGCAGGCTGTTTTTCACTTTCTTTCATTTTTTCTTTTGAGTCTTCTTTTACAAAATGACTAATATGGAAATGTTTTACATAATTGCACATGTGTAACTTATATCTAATTGCTTGCCCTCTGAGGGGGATGGAGGGATAGACTTTGGAACTCAAAACTTTAAATAACATGTTTTTAAAAATTGGGGAAAAAAAAGAAAGAACCAATGGAGATAGTGTCAGTATAGATAGTATCAGAAAGTGAATAGGAAAAAATAAGCAGGTGGGGTGGGGAGAGACTGAAATTACTAGAGATCTCAGGAAGAAAGCTCAAAGACCCTGAAAATAAGCAGATAAATCAGAAGGGAAAATATTAACAATAGAAGGCAATGTGGCATCCAGATTTAGTAAGCAAGTTCAGACATCTATGAATAAACACTGCAAAGCAAAAGAAAATTACCCAAACTTGATGAGAATGAGGAACCTGTGGAATTTCAGGAGAACATGGAACTACAACACACTGTCCCTGAGTGGTTCAACAGAGAAATAAGAATTATAAGAGCAGAATAAAAAATAGGCACAGAATAGAAAAAAAAAATTAAATCTACAATGACAAGCTATACCAAAGAAACAAAAGAGAACAATAGATGGGGGGGTGAAAATATACAGAAATGAAGGATAATCTAGAAGAAGAAAAGCAAAAAAATCAAAGAATATATGCTTCTTATGGAAGTAGAGCATATATATCTCTAAAACAAGATGCATAGACAACCTATAGATCATAGTTCTCCTGGAAGACCACAAGAAGACAAAAAACTTTAACACTACAATGAAGACAACAATAGTAGAGAACTACCCAGAACTTCTGAACATAGAAAATGAAATTCCTGATTGGAAATCTGCAGCTCATCCCCAGAAAAAGAAAAGAAAAAAAAAACCAAGGCTGTAAACTCCAACCCACGTAATGGTTAAATTTAACAATTCAACTTAGAAACAAGTTCTACAAGCTACCAGGAGAAAGACCTTCAAATACAAAGGAAAGGACACTCAAATAATGCAAGACTATTCTGAACCCACTAGAAAAGGGAGGAGGGAATGGAATAATGTGTTCTGAAGAGCACTGGAGCTCAGGATGCAGCCCAGGGTGACCTATCCTGCAAATCTGAACTTAGCCATGCAGGACAAAAGACGGACGTGCAACAACAAAGAGTCTGAAACATTTTTAGAAAGAAACTAGAATTGAAGAGATTATTCGCTTCTCAAACAGAAATGCAGGAGGACTGAATAAGGGCAGCAGGCAAGGACAGCAACAGGAACAGAGTGACAATAGACAGATCAATAAGAGACTTCTTTCTAAATGTACAAAAGGAGATGGGGTGAAGGCAGAAATCTGGTAGAAGTAACTGGACAAGGGGCATTAAGGACAGAACCTGGTGATGCAGGTAAATCAACACTTTTTTGTGTGTGGGGGAAGATACAGTAAAGGGAGAAAGGAAAGCAGCAGGACAGCGCAGCCTGGGGAGTGTCATGCTCAAATTGAGGGCTAGGGATGAGGGGAAGGTGATCCCTATGGTCTTAGGAAGAGAAGATCCTGCAGAAAAATGGGTGAGGAGGAGTGGAGGAAGGATCAAAAGGAGAAGGTTAGGAAAGAAGCCTTCCTTTGATGGTAGGAGGGGGGTTCCATTGATGAAGCTGCCATGGCTGAAAAGAAATGATCTGTGAAGGGTGATGAGAACCCTTCATTGGGAGGGAGATTTGGTACTCCCTGCATTGGGAGAAGGGAGTTGGTTTGCTCAGGGTCGCACAACTGATAAATATCTGAGGTGGGATTTGAATGCAGGTCTCCCTGACTTCAGTTCCAGCATTTTGTCCCCTAAGCCAGGCTGCCTCACAGGATTACTGTAAAGCTCTGGTGAAATTATTCACTATAAGGTTTCCACTTGCAAATGAACCTCCATGGCTGTTACTATTGGAGGATCTGTCTCATGGAAGAGGAATTAACTTTGTTCTGCTTGGCCCCAAAGTGTAGAAGTTATAGAAGGCAAATTTCATCTCCAAGTCAGGAAAACTTCCTAACAATCCAATCGACCCCAACGTGAAATGGTCTGCCCTGGGGGAGCGGGGTTAGTAGGGTCCCTCTCACTGCAGGGCAACCCCTTGTTGGAGATGTTGAAAAAGGGGTTCTTTTGAGACCCAGGCTTCTAATGACCTTTCCAGTGCTGAAGTGGAGAGACTTTGGGCAAGTGACAATCTCCCTGGATTTTGGTTTCCTATTTAAAATAAAAGGAAGAGGTTGACTAGATTTCCTCTAACGATCTCTTTTAGCTTAGAACTATGACCTATGATCTTTTTAACTCCTTATTGAAATAATAGTCACCTCTCCGTGCCTCAGTTTCCTTATCTGTAAAATGAGGGAGTTGAACCTAATGGTCTCTGGGTCCCCTCCAAGCTCTAAATATATGATTCAATGACCCTATGATACTAGGATGCTATAGTGGAATTTATACATCAGGCAGGAGGGGAACTCCTTAATAAAATCCCTTGTCTGTCCATCCGTCTCTGTCCCTCTTTCTCTCTTGCTTTCTCTCTCTGTCTCTTTGTCTCTCAATCGATGTCCCTGTCTCTGTCTGTCTCTGTTTCTCTCTGTCTCTTTCCATATGTCTATTTCTGTCTGTCACTTTTTCTCTGTCTCTATGTCACTGTCTCTGTCTCTTTCTCTGTCTTTCTGTTTCTCTGTTTCTTTCTGCCTTTATCTCTTACTCATGTGAAAATCAATGGAGTTTTATAACTTGCTCTTTACAGACGTTATGTTTCTCTAGTTGGGAACTGCAAAAATTTCAGAGATTAGAACTTGAGGGCCCATTTCCCTTGGCAGTTTGGGGCAATTGAGACACTCAAGAGGAAATGATTTAGGGCAGAAGCTGATCATTTGCATTGTTACAGCTTAATCTCCAGAGGAAATTAGATGTTAGGAGCTTTGCCTGTTTTGTCTGCAGTTGGATTCCTTCCTCAGTGCCCCACAGCAGGGAAGCTGCTTCTACTTTAGCAAAATGATAAGGTGAGCCTGGCATTGGTCCTCTCTGGTACCTAGAAAATCAGCATCACAGGCAGGGTAGGGACCCAGCTGTATCCTGTCTGAGGGGTGATGGGAAGAACCATAGGTTACTAGATTTATAGTTGGAAGGATCTGAAAAGAGTAGCTGATCCAACCCCTCCCCCATTTCACAAGTGAGGAAACTGAGTCCCAGAGAGGCTATCAGAGAGTCTTTGGAGGAGAGATGGAAGGGACCTCAAAGCCCATCCAGTCAACTTTCTCATTTAATAGATGAAGAAATGGAGACCCAAGGAAACTAAGCAACTTACCAAAGGTCCTGCCGGTAATAAGCATTGGAAAGAATTTTAATTCAAGTCCCCTGGCTCCAGAGGCGGTGTGACTTGCCCAGGTAAGTAGCAGAGCCTAGACTTATGCCTGGGTCTTCTGACCTCCAGGCTGGTGCTCTTTTCCTCTTGGTGGTACTGCCTCCCCATGACAACCCTGCCTCTATCATCCATCCCACTCACTGTTTCAGGAAAATCTAACCTGAGATGTCACAAGTATAGGAGAGTTCAATCGGAGGACCAAAGTTTGAGTTTTAGCCCAACCACCTAATGGGTGAGCTGCTTCCCCTTTCTGGGCCTTGGTTTCCTCCTTTCTCAAATGAGAGGATTCAAGGTCCTTCCCAGCTCAAAACCTATAATCCTTTGACATTCTTCATGAAATCCATGGTCTGATTTCTGGGGCACAAGGAAGGGTCAAAGAATGAAGAAAACAGACCTCACCTAGGAAGAAAGCAAGCAGTAGCAGAGACATCAGGATAACAACCATTAGCCCCACTGTGGGCTGTAGGACCCTTAGGGAAAGAGGCCTGGCATTTATTGTTCATCTTTGTGTCTTCAGGGCTTTTCACATGGTGGACATTAAAAAAAACAAAAACAATCTCTTGTTGAACTGAAATTCCGGGCATGTGTCTTACTCTAGCAGGTGTCTGTGGTTTCACTGATGTGCTCAACTTCTATTAAGGAAATGTCCTCTCCCAAAGCAGATCAACATTACAATAACCAAGTCTTAGTCAGGACACTGAGGGGTTAAATCACTTAGCAGACACAGCCACGTGAGGCAGGATTTGAACCCAGGACTTCCTGACTCTGAGACCAGCTCTCTATCTACTCTACCATGAAAACTCCCCAATGACATCATTGGACACCAGTCCAATGACATCATTGGACACCAGTCCAATGACACTTAGGACACCAGTGACCTCACATACACTTCCTTGTGTTAAGAGATAATAGTAACAATAGCCAACATTTACATAGCACTTTAAGGTTTGCAAAGTACTTTGGAGCCATGCAACAACCCCAGGAGGGAGGTGGTGTTATTATCCCCATTTTACAGTTAAGGAAACGGAGGCAGACAGAGGTTCCGTGACTTGCGCTGGGTCACATAGTTAGTGACTGAGGCATGATCTGAACTCAGGCCTTCCTGACTCCAAGTCCAACACTCTGTGTCACCTAGTTCATCTTCCTTGTTGCCCATACTTTGTATATTGAAAGGACATTACTTGTTTGTGTACCGGTTAGACTACATAGACCCTGAGGCCCCTTCCTACTCTGAGATTCTATAAATTGAAAGGAGAAAAACTCCAAGAGTCCCAGAAATGAATGGAATTTGTTGAATGGGACCAGCCCCGTAGCCACCACATGCCCACAGGTAGGCTTAGGGGCTACCAGCAAGTGAGCTTAATACCTGGCATTAAAGGTTCCATTTCATTATACTTCTCCAGCTGGAAGAAATATAAGTTTCTCTCTGGCTGGTTTTTCCATTATAGATGACCTGATACTAGAATAACTCACCCCACGTTATTTCCATATTGAAACAGCTTGATTGACATTTTTATGAAGTAATACAGGAGATCGTGTCAGGGCTGAGATCAAATCCTTCATGACTGTCAACAGAATATTGCCCATTTCTTTAAAAATGACTTCCCTGGGATCGCCTCTGGGCAGGGAAGTCACAGGGAAGTCGGGTGTGACAATAAAGGGCCACTGGCTGGTTCAATTCCTCAGAAAGTGTTATTGAAACCATATTCACCTCTCTCCAGCAAACCCCCTTGGATGAAGCCACTGTAATCCCCTACCTGGCCAAAGTACATGGAGAATTCAATTCCATTTAGTTCAATTTCTAATGTCCCAGGCATTTCTAATGTCCCACTCTGTCCTAGGTCCTGGGCTGGGTACTAGAGATACAAAACCAAAACAAAACAAAACAGTCCCTTCTCTCAAGAAGCTTACGTTCTCCTGGAAGAAAATGACATGAGCAGATAAGTAAATATAAAAATATGCAAAATAAAAAAGTGGGGTTTTCTTTGGGAGTAGGGAAGAACTAACTTCACTTCCTTTCGATGAGCAAGGAATGACTTGTGCTTCTTTTTTTGTTTTGTTTTGTTTTTGGCAAGGTAATTGGGGTTAAGTGACTTGCCCAGGATCACACCGCTAGTAAGTGTCAAATATTTGCTCTGAGACTGGATTTGAACTCAGGTCCTCTGGACTTCAGGGCCAGTGCTCTATCCACTGAGCCACCTAGCTGCCATGAGGTGTGATTATCATCCCCATTTTACAGATGAGGAAGCTTAGACTGAGAGAGCTAGAAAGTGTCCAAGACAGGATTTAAACTTATGGCTTCTTGACTCCAGGCCCAGTGACATATCTATGTAGGCATTTAAATGCTTTTTAAGTTGAATTGAGTTGAATTAAATTAGATTGAGACATCTGGGGGACAGGGGCATGCCCTGAGGACTATAGAAATGTTGTGTCTGTGCCATCCATGGAACAGGTCCCTCACCCCCCATGTGCACAGGCAGGTGCCATCTTGTTGAGGTAGTTCTACCTCACTAAGTTGGATTTGGAGCCACAAGGTCATGGATTTAAGCCAGCATTTGAAATTGGACCCTCTGACCTCAAATCCAGAGCTCTCTTTCTGCTGGACTGCACTATGGATAAAAGCTGTAATTAAAGACACTTCCCTCTCTGGGTCCTGGGATGCGGTGACCTTGAAAGGACTGAGGCAGGTACTAAATAGCATCCCTTCACCTTCCTGGGAGAAAGAGGGAGCTCAGCGACCCCAGACCCCTTCCTTTGACTCCTCCCATTCCCAGGCTGCCTCTGTCTGTTTCTCCCATCACTCAGACTTCAGCTCCCATTCCCCCACCCCCCACCCCCACCCCAATCTCCTAGCTCACCTTGGTTGACTTGATGACAAACACCATGCATATAGTAAGAGTATAGAATAGAAACTATAAAATGGAAAATCCTTGAAGGAGGGACTGCTTAACCTTTCTTTGGGTACCCAGTACCTAGCATAGACTAAGTGTTTAAGAAATGCTCACTGAATTGAATTAAAAGTATTATTGCCCGTATTCTGCAGATAGGAGACACAGAGGAGGTGTCTCGCCCTCTGTCACACAGCTAGCAAGTGGCAGACAACAGGATTTCATCCCAGATTTTCCTAACTTCTCGGCAGGCAGGAAGGCTCCAGCCATTAAGTAAGCATGCAGGAAATGTTTGCTGACTGACAGCTGCTTTGGCCTCATCACAGATCCCATCAGCATCTGTCTCCAGGTACTTGTGGCAAGAGTCAGAAAATCCACCGCGCCAAGTTCTCTTCTCTGCTAAAATCGGTGTCTTTGTCTTGCCAGGGACAAGAACGACTGAGAATCTCCTCCCTGGGCCATGTTCCTTTCAATGACTGATGTTGCCTTCTTTTCTTTCTTTCTCCCCATTTTCAAGCTCACAGACCTGTCCTCTTTCCCACTTTTCTGTCACCTGGAGAAGGTCCAGAAGAGGGCAGCCAGTATGGTGGGCAGTGATTGGAGGCATGGAGTGGGGCGGGGGGAGGGGGTTGGGGGGGGCTGAGGGGGTGGTGTTTAGATGGAGAAGAGAAGACTCAGGGAAGGGCAAAGTAACAGCTTTTAAGTATTTGGAGGGCTTTACAGGAAGAGGGAGCAGATCCCGCCAGTGCCCCCTTGGCATAAGTAGGACCAGTGGTGATGAGCTGCAACAAAGGAAAGTTAGGTTTGCTATCAGAAAGAACCTTGGAGCAATGACAGCTGTCTCGAAGTGTAGGCACCCCCCCCCACCTTTGCTGGAGATATTTAAGCAAGAAGCCGGATGTGTCTCCAGGTGCAGGCTGGCCTCGATGGGTCTCTGAGACCCCTTCCAGCTCTGGCATTCTACAAATCCTTCTCTGCTCTCACACTCCAGGCTTCTCCTTTAGTCTCTCATTGCTAGTATCTTCTTTCTTTCTACTTTCCAACTCATCATGACATTCTTTCCTAGTATCCTCTCATCCGCAGTCAAGTGAAATGACATATTCATGAATCGACACCTGGTATAGAAATCCTCCCAAGATAAACAGCTAAGTCTTCCTCCACTTCTCTCTCTCCCTCCCTTTCTCTCTTCTCCTCTCATCTCTTTCCCCCCTCCCTTTCCATTCCCTTCTTTCCCTTCTCTTCATCTTCTTTCCTCTTCCCTCCTCTCCTCTCCCTTTTGTTTTCCTCTCCTCTTCCCTCTTCTCTCCCCTCCCCTCCTCCCCCTCCCTTCTATTCCCCTCTCCTCTTCCCTCTTCCCTCCCCTCCTCTCCTCCCCCTTCCTTCTGTTCTTTTCTCCTCTTTCCTCTCCCCTCCCCTCCTCTCTTCCCTCTCCCTTCTGTTCCCCTCTCCTCTTCCCTCTTCTTGTTTGTCTCCTCTCCTCTCAGTCAGAACATTCTGTTCCAGCACCCTCTTCCTTCCTAATCAGAGCAAGAAACCTTCCCGCCTGGGCAGAGCCAATTAAGATTCCCATCACAGAAACATAAAACACAAGCTGATAAATGCCACTGCTTTCCTCAACTCTGCCATCTTGCTTGCTTTGAATACCTGTGTAAAATGTTTGCTTTGGACTTATTAAGCTGCTAAATGAGCTGGCCAGGCATAGAGGATGCTAGGAGGAAAGAAACAAGCTCAGGATTCATCAAAGGTGTTCTGGGTGAGCCCTGGAAAGTAGAGAAAGTAAGCCACTGGGGAAGGAGGCAGGGAAACCCTATTTAGAAATGACAAGGTGGTGCACTAGGGGTGTAGAGCAGTGAATATGCTGTCTGACTCAGTTGATGTGTTGGGAAATTTTGCTCATTTTTATTTGTAACAAGGGATGGCTCTCCTGGGAGGAAGTGGGAAAAATATATTTGTAAAGAAAGAGGATGAAAGCACAAAAGCCATCAATAGAAACTTTAAACAGAAAAAAAAAATGAATATGTCCTTTCCCTTGGATCCACCCAGGCAGCACACAGAGGATTCAATGGGGAGCAAGGAAATGTTCCCAGCAAGAGGTGAAGCCAATTCCAACATGGAAGTGGGTGGCATGAAATTTTAAAATCTAAAGCTGTTTTCCTGGACATTCCAGTTCACTATTTGCTCTCCAACAGTGACATCAAAGGGATATTTTTCAAGAAAGCATAGGCATCCATGACTGAATGCAAAAGGTCTATAGATGTGCCCCACAAGTAACATCTTCAACTTCTCTGTTGTAGGTCTCTCTCCCCTAAGAGAGTAGAAGAAAGTCAAGACACAGTGATTGTCTGGGCTGGCACAAGCACCTCAGAGTTTGGGTACTTGAGTTCTGCCCCAAGCTTTATGGGGCAGGAGACATTGATCAGGGAACCCTGGATCAAGGGGAAAATTGCAGAAATGTTACATCTTAAATAAATGTGCATCTACACCATTGTTACCCTTTTAGTAGGTGTGAAGAAGCTCTTCAGTCAAGCTTGATAGAATTAGATGGCCCTTGAAAAAGTGAAAATTAACACTCTAGGGAGTGAGTCAAAGTAGGAGCCAGTTCTGAAGAAGGTATACTCTGGCAGCTGAGAAGAAAGCCAGCTCTGAGGAGTATGAGCTCTGGCAGTCAAGAAGAGAGCCAACTCTGAAGAATATGAACTCTGGCAGTCGAGAAGAGAGAGAGCTATAAAAGAAGAGACCAGCTTTTGAGGGGGAATTGCTCCTCCTTTCTTGGGATACAGACAGAATTGCTCTCAACTCTCCCCCAACATCTTTTTTCAGCAGAGTCACTCACCCAGAAGGAGACACATGTCTATGAGTTGAGATTCAAACCCAGATCTTCTTGACCCCACATCAAACATTCTGTACATCAGGCTATGCTACCTGTTGGCCTCATATATTTATGATTATTCCTAGAAGGTGACTTCAAGATCTATTACAATCCTATCATTTTAATGATGAGAAAAAATGAGGACCAGAGAAATGGCAAGACTTGCCTAGGGCCACAAGGTAAGTTAGCAGCAGGACCAGGATTTGAACCTGTCTCTCCTGGTGCCTAAAGCAAAGGCCTATCCCTAATCTCACTGCTTCTTTTGGTGGTTAATAGTATTTTCCTTGTGTACTTTATGGAGTTATTGTAGTGGGTAAAAGCAGTGTAACTAGATAAAAATACACTGAAGTTATAAGACCTGGGTGGAAGTCTCAGATCTTCATCTCACAAGCTGTTTGATCCCAAGCAAGTCAGTTTATTTCTCTGGGCCACAGTTTCTTCTTCTAAAAAATGTGCATAAACTCAAAAGCTTATGGAAGTGATTGTTGATAACTCAAAATAAATTAATCAAAATTGTGCATAAAAACACCCTCCTGAGAAAATTGGAAAGGTCATAGGACAGGGATTTTTTTAGTGATAATTAAGCCCTTAGAATGCAGAATGTCAGAGCTGGGAGGACCCTAAAAACAGAAAATGTCAGAGCGGGAAAGAATCTGAGAGCATAGAATAGAGGATGTGAATTTATAAATCATAAAACTCTATAAAAATGTGAGCTGTTATTATCCTCAAGTAGCAGAACGGATGCGAATGTGTCTTTTAAGGTGTTGAGTGCTATACAAATATAAGCAATCATTATTGTCCATTATTGCTAATAATCACAATCATACATGATTGTCCAAAGTTCATTTGTCTCCCTCGATTGCAGGGGGCTGGGCAGTCTTCCTGTCTTCTCATGAGAGAAGGGAGAAGTGGGTTTTCCACCCCTGTCCTGCCTCTCAGCCCCAGCCCTGTTTATCTTCAGGAGACAATGGAAATGTCCATTTCTGGGTAATGGGGAAGAGAACATTTGAAAAAAAAGGAGTCATGATACCCATCCTTTTTTTTTCCTTTTTAACTAAATGCGGGTTCTCTTCATGGCTTATGACACAGAGGATAAAGAGGCCTTTAGGTGAACTAACATTGAATCGATTCAAGGCACCTAATCATTCTTTTCTTGTCTCCAATTCCCCAAGGGGTTCAGGGGTTCCTAGTGGTGACAGGAGCTACCCAAGCACCTGTCCAGGCCTCTCACAAGGGTCA
This sequence comes from Vombatus ursinus, assembly GCF_900497805.2. Classification (NCBI taxonomy): domain Eukaryota; kingdom Metazoa; phylum Chordata; class Mammalia; order Diprotodontia; family Vombatidae; genus Vombatus; species Vombatus ursinus. The sequence goes on along the minus strand of NW_020941065.1, from coordinate 13,193,016 downwards.
TATGCCTGGATCTCACTGTGATTTATTTTTCTTTTTATAAAAAGAAAAGGAAGAGGATATGCCAAACCATGCCAATTATGAACTCAAGGGAAAAGGAAAAAATCAGCTAAACCTTGTCATTCTCTTTGGTATTTATGTGGGGAACAGAGATATTAACCACCTTGGGGATTTTAAAAGATGCCATAGGGCCAAAAGGACCCATGGGGGAGAGGAAATGAGTGGGGAGAGACATCCCAAAGGGAAATGACAACTGTATCCAAAGTCCTAAGTGGAAAGGACAGCCTGTGGCACCGAGGAGATGCCAGGCAAGGCTCAGCAACCTCTCAGCCATTGAACCTCAGACTTAGGAGACCTCAGAGGCTATCTGGTTTAACTCCACCCAACTGAACCAGAATCCCCAGAAGGCACCTCCATGAGAGGTATTGTGAGAATCAATTGAAATAATGCTTTGAAAGCACTCTGCAAAGAGTAAAGCCCTGTGTAAACCAATCTACAAGCATATATTAAGTGGCTACTGTGTGATTTCCTCTGTGCTGGGCACCAAAAACCCCAAAACACATTTCATATATAAATAGGAGTCATTATAATAATGACTATTGTCATTATCAAATCCTTGATGGACCATGACAGATGATAATAATCCTGAATTAGCTGTGGAACCTCAGACAGATCACATAACCTCAACTAAACTCTAAGGATCAGTCCTTGAAGATATATAACACAGAGGTGTTTGAGGACAAAAATGGCCAAAAAGGTATTTTGCAGAAGTATTATTACATGATTCTAATTTCATAATAGTCACAGGACCACAAGATGAGAAAATAAGTGAGTCCCACAGGTGGAGTATAAATCATTTCAGGCTTTAAAGGAAACCCTGTTTTTATTCATTTCTCTCTAGGGGAATAGGACTGACTCAATCAGTTGCTGAGAATGCTTTCTCTGCCTATCATTGTCTTGTGACACAGAGAGGGACCTTGCTCTTTTGGGACAATGGTGGTAGCCCTTACAACGCCCTGTCACCTCTTTGCTGGAAGTACTTGGAATTTGAAATGCTGGCCCTGAGGAAGCCTTTGATTCATGCAGTTGGCTTGGGCACAGCTAGAATAGCCATCAGTGGACTCCTTGGGCCTGCAGGCATCTGAAAGAGCAAAAGATGACCTTGACCACCTTCCCTGATGTCTTTTCTGGCTCAGCTTCCCTAGGGATCTGAGATCCGAAACCCATCATTCATCCCAGCTCTGACACTCACACTACCTTCCTACTAACGTGAGCCTAGGCAAATCTATTTACCTTCCCAGAATTCAGTTTCCTCATCTTTAAAAAGAGAGGTTTGGACCAGATGGTATCTGAGATCACTTCCTAGATGTATGCTCACAGTTAGAAGGGACCTACGAGGCCATACAACTTCTTCAGTTTAAAAATTAGGGAAAATGAGGCCAGAGTCACAGAGGTAATAAGTATCTGAGGTAAGATTTGAGCCCAGGTCTTCCTGACTCCAAGTCCAGTAACTTCTTCCCTACCTCATGGGGATGCAGGGGTGGTAAGAGGGCCAAGAGGCAGCCTGGTCACTACTAGGTATCTGTATACCTAGCCTAAGAAAAGAATATCCACCATAGCAGATCCAACAGGTGGTCTTCCAGTTTTTGCTGAAAGACTTCCAGCAATGGGGAGCTCACTACTTCCTGAGGCACACCATTCCATTTTGGGGTAGCCATATCACTAAACCTAGCGTTGGAAGGGACCTGAGAGATCACGGCATCCTTGAGGACCTCCAGCAATTACTAATAGGGAATTGAAAATCCAAGATAAGCAAGGATGTAGGAAGAGATCCATCAGCTTCTGGGGATGAATTGAAGTTATCAGACCCAAAAGGAATTGCATAGGGGTTACTGAAAAAAAAAGCCAGATATGTGATGGTTGAACAACTGGGAGTGATCTTTGAAAGCCTGTCAAGAATGGATGGAAGGCAACAGGCCAGTCTCAATTCCCCACCGCCACCCCCAGAAACGAGTGGAGTCTGAAGCCTTATCCAGCAAGTTTGACTTTGATGCCTGACAAAAATTCAAGAATGTATTATTAAAGGAAGTAGACATCATGAAGAGTCAACATGGCTTCATCAATAGCAAGTCAAGGCAGACTAACCTTACTCCCTTGTTTGTCAGGGTGACTAATTTGGTAGATGAGGACAATGCAGTATACATAATTTAGCTAGATTTTTGATAAGCATTTCTCAGAATCTCTCATGGGATTCTTGTGGGGGAAATGGAGAGACGTGGCCCAGACAATACAACAGGTAAGGGTCGTGGGGTATTTTTTAATGACTAGACTAAAGGGGGACTCACTAATGGTTCGATATACATTTGGAAGGAGCCCTCTAAGGGGAGTGTCCAAGGAGCTGTCCTTGGTGCTTTTCTATGTAATTTTTTTTAAAATTAATGGCTTAGACAAATGGCTTATTTTAACATAGATAGTGAGCTTATAAAATGTGCAGGAGACACAAAACCAGGTGGAAGAAATACCTAATCCACTGGATGACAGAGTTAGGATTCACCAAGGTCTCTAGAGCCTAGAACATCGGGCTTCTATGTATCCTCATTACCTAGCACAGTGACTTGTACAAAGCAGGGGCTTAATGAAGTCTTTTTTATATTAATGCATCTAATAAAATGAACTTTGATGGAAACAAATGTTGTGTTACATTAAATTAAAAAAAAACAATGCTGCAAGTTAAGAGATGGGGAGGAGTGGATGCAGAAATTCAATAGACAAAGATCTGGCAACCTCAGGGGACCTTCAACATGTCAACCACAGAATGTAGCAATACGGGGGAAAATACCATATGCTCTTTGTCTACAATAAGAGAGGTGTAACATCTAGGAGTGGAAAGGTGAAAATCTCTAGAAGCACAGAAGAGAGTTAGTGAGAACACATCAATCTTGGATAAGTAACATCTGTTTCCTCAACTCTAGAACTGGAAAAAAAGCACCTGCCCTCCCCACTTTATAGGGTTGTTTCAAAGATCAAATGAGATAAATGGTTGTTAGTTCTTAATAAAGGCTTAGTGATGTATTGCTCAATAAATTAGTGGGAAAGTGCTCTGTAACCATGACCCATTGTAGAAATGGGAGCTGGTGTGATTGTTATTGTTATCTATGTCCACTCATCCCTCTTTTTTCCCTCCCCCCATCCTCTTCCAGTTTGAACCTTGATGCCACAAGAGGGAACACCACTACTTTACCCCATTGCCAACAAGGATATTTATGGTGACCCCACTTGTCCAGCTCCCAACATCTGAGCCCAGATTCCCATGGTTCACTGAAATCTACAATGTCAAGGCATCCAGGGGAAAGATCAGATAATGTTAGAGCTGACAGAAAACTTTGAATGGAAACTTTTAGACTTGGGTGAGACACAACGTGAGAGGTGGGAGAGGCCTTAGAACAGGGGATGTCAGAGCTGGGAGGGACCTTAGAACTGGGAATGTCAGGGCTGGGAAGGGCCTTAGAACAGGGGATGTCAGAGCTGGGAAGGGCCTTAGAACAGGGGATGTCAGAGCTGGGAGGGGCCTTAGAACTGGGAATGTCAGAGCTGGGAAGGGCCTTAGAACTGGGAATGTCAGAGCTGGGAAGGGCCTTAGAACAGGGGATGTCAGAGCTGGGAGGGGCCTTAGAATAGAGAACGTCAGAGCTGGGAGGGGCCTTAGAACAAGGAATGTCAGAGCTGGAGGGGCCTTAGAATAGAGAACACCAGGATTGGGAGGGACCTCGGAACAGAGAAAGTCAGAACTGGAGAGGGACCTTAGAACAGAGAACGTCAGGGCTGGGAGAGAGCTTAGAAACCATTCAATTCAACTCCTCATTTTACAGACTATTAAGTTGAGACTCAAAGAATAGAGAATAGCATTGCCTCTTTGATGGTTAAGAGGGTCACTTGACAAATCAGCCTTGCCACTGCCTCACTGAGTTTGCACAAAAGTATTTGCCCTTCTGTTCCCTTTCCCTAACCAATCAATCAGGAAGATTAGTGCAGAGCACCTACCACACCCATGACCCTGGGCTTAGGCATATTGTTTCTAGTCTGAGCACTACAAGGCAAAAAAAAAGAATTAGATGTTTGATGCATTTCAATTTGAATTAAAAAAATAAGACCTAGAAAGGCTGCTGGATTTGGAGTAAAGAGGCCTGGGTTCTAACCTTGCCTGTACTTCTTGTGTGGCTTTATCAGTTCACTTGCCCTTTCTTTCAAAGCCTCAGTTCCCTTACCTGGGAAATAATGAGATATTGACCTCAATTACTCAAATGGATTAAATTCAACAAATATTTGTTAAATATCTATTGTTAAATACCATCTGCTAAGCTCTGGGGATGCAAGGTTGGAGATCAGAAGACTCAGGGAGAACAAAAACCAAACTATCCCTGACCTCAAGGGGCTTGCCTTTGCTGGGAGACTCAGAACAGTCACCGGTCAATAGATACAGCCTAAGTGGAAGAGATAGAGTCCTAATGGCTAGGCATAGCTGGGGGGGCCTCCTGTAGGAGACAGTGCCTGAGCTGAGATTCAAAAGGAGTTAAGCATTCTAAGAATTGGAGGTGAGGAGACATTCCAGGCAGGGGACAGGGCTTGTGTCAAGGCAAAAACTAGAGAGGGAAGGTGGTTTGGAAAATAGCAAAGGAGCAATACTTTAGAACTATCACTATGGCAATGGTGTAGATTGGAGAGGGGGCAATTTGACCTAGGGAGAGCAATAAGGTGGTGTTCGAAACTAATGTTCTGACCACTGCACCATACTGCCCCCAAGATTCAGAGATGGAAAGGACCTAAGAAATACTTGACTCCATCCTCTCACCCCATCCCCTGTTTTATTGTGGAGTACAATAAGGCTCAGAAAGGGAAAGACACTCACCTGCAATTTAACACCTGGTTCCAAAACCAATTCAGGTACCACCCATGCCTTACCACCCACCAGTGCGGGCAGGGATTAGAGTCAGGACCCAGGGTAAACTTAACCTCCCCAATAGGCCTGCCATGGTTTAGAGCTGAGCTCTTGGGGCCAAGAAGGGAGAAAAACAGTTTCTGGAGACTTTGGCAGGGCCAGGCAGCTTGTGATGGGTCAATACAAAATGAACAAAGGGACATTTTCCATTTTCTGGGTCAGAGGAAAGTGGAAAATTGGCAAATTGCTCTACCACAGAGATCACCTTCCATCCTCCCCTCCCAGCCAGGTGCCAACATCTGCTCCTCACAGATGTTATTTATGCAAAACCATTATCTCAATTATATATGGATGTTGTTGGAATTGCTTATGTCTCTGGATTAGTTCATTTCCAGTGGAGACATTCAACATGGATTAATTACTAATTGGCTCCTAATGAACAGGTGTCATTAAATCAAGGCGAAACTTCTCCTTTGTTTCCCTAGTCTGTGTGTTCTCAAGAAGTTAAGTAAATAGTACTCATGGGATTACAGAATGTCAGAGGTGAGCAGGGCCTTAGAACAGGGGATGTCAGGGCTGGGAGGGGCCTTGGAACAGGGGATGTCAGGACTGGGAGGGGCCTTAGAACAGGGGATGTCAGGGCTGGGAAGGGCCCCCGAACATTAATTGTGCCCAAAGTCACCTGGCAAGTAAGTCATAAAGACAGGATTCAAACCCAGGCCCTGATTCCAAATTCAGCTCCCTTCATGCTGTACTATTCTACCTCTGGTCCAGTGGTTTTTGATGTCTGGTTACTGACACCAGCCAGTGGAGGAATGCCTGAACTGGAATACCTCCTAGCCTATTTTCTCTGCTTTCTTTAGAAGGTTTGGGTTTTTGTTTGTGTGTTTGTTTTCCACAGAGATCATAGGAATCAGAGAGACCAAAAAGCAGGGTCCTGTGCTAAGCACTGGGTTTGAAGTGACCCACCCAAGGTATTTGAACCCAGCACTTTTTCCATTACAAGGCACATTTTCATGGTAATTCAAGTCTTTTGAAACACTTTCCCAACATGGTGCCTATGAGGCAGCGGCGGGAACATTCCCATTTTACAGATGAGGAATCTGATTCTCAGGAGAGTGAAAGGAATGGCTCATCATTAAACAATCAGTATGATTTGGGACCTGGACTCCATCCCAGAGTTAGCCTCACTCTGGCACAGTATATAACAAACATTTATTAAATGCCTACTGTATGTAGAGTGCTAGGTGTTGGGGGAGGCACTAAGTTGATGTAAATACTTGATAAACTGAACTGAACAAAACCTGGGATTCTGAGAGGTGGAGGTGAAGAGGGAGGGAGGGCATTCCGGGCCTCACAGGGTAAGGAATCTGTTCTGAGGATAAAGAGCAGCTCGTTTGGTGGATTCCTGTTGCCTCTCTTTGCAACATCTGCCTCCAACCTACCTGTCCAGACATCTCTAAGCACTCCCCCTCTATACAGTCTAAATTTCAGTTCAATTGGCCTAATTGTTGCTCCTCATCTCCTGCTTGTGTACCTTTGCCCAAGCTGTGCCCCCTGCCTAGAATGTCCCCCCTCCTCAGTTCCACCTCTTAAAATCCCAAGCCTCATTTAAGGCTCAGCTCACAGATTATCCCCCACCCCACTCCAAATTGACCCCCTCTCCCTCCTCAAATTATCTATGTGACTCTGGGCAAGTCACTTAACCTCTCAGACTCAGTTTCCTCAGCTTCAAAATGGGAATAATATTAGTATCTACTTCACAGGGGCATTGTAAGGATGAAATAATATATGCAGAGGGTATTGCAAATCATAAAGCACTAGATAAATATTATCATTGCTAATTTGCACACATGTTTGATTCCCCCAACCAGAAGGGAAAATGTTTCTTTTGTCTTTGAATCCCCAGCAGCCTACACAATGCTGGGCAGTAGAGTAGAATTGAAATGTGTTTCCCAAGGCTCAGTCCATCCTTAGTGATCACACCCTGGCCCAGGAAAGAGAAGGATTTTCTCTTTTGGACTCGACTAAGATCCCAGGTGAGGGAGAAAAAAAAACCCCACAAATGCTGTTCCCAGTATGGGGAGTCCCTGCTTTATTCAATTCCCACCACCCCTGGAAACCAGGATACATGTGCTTGGCAGCAGGAGCAAACTGTCTCCTGACCCCTCCTCCACCAGCTATTTCCATGACGACCAAAGCCCAAAGCAAAGGCTTAAGATTCCCTTTGATGGTCACCAGAGGAGGAGAAGTCCCCTCAGGTCCAGAGTCCTGAGCAGGGAGCTCTATTTGCACTCCAGTCACTTTCATAAAGCACCAGGATTCCCTGGGAGCAGGATTTTGAACCATGTGTGTCTGCCTCTGAATGATGCCTCCAAAATACAGCCTTTTCTTTTTGCGAGTCTTCTCTTGGGGAGAGAAGGACGGGTACAGTGATCAGTATCTGGAATCAGGCAATTTGGGATGGTAAACCCAGCTCTGCTAAGTCCTACCTGCGGGGTGATCCAATGACTCACTTTCTCAGTCTGGGCCTCAGTCTCTTCCTTTATAAAATGGGCAGGGGACAGAGGTAGGGCTAGATGGCCACTAATGTCCCTATGAGTCTGTAAGGGAAAAGAGCAATCCCTGAGGAGGGCCCCGCCATCAGTGTAATGTAATGAATGCTAATTTGGGGCATTAAAATATCTGGATTTGAATTCTGCTGATGCTACAACCCAGGTGTGGGACTTTGAATGCCATTTATGTCCATTCTCTGAACCTCAGTTTCTTCAACTATAAAATGAGATTAGCCCAGATGATATGGAAGAACCCTTCTAGCAATTAACCATAGGGGGTCCCCAGCTAGCAATACAGTAAAAAAGAGCGCCAGAAGGGGAGTCCAAGGATGTGGGTTCATATTCTGGTATCATAGAGGATAATTTCAGGCCTGGAGTCAGGAAAACCTGAGTTCAAATTCAGCCTCAGACACTAGCTGTATGACCTTCAGCAAGTTAATTACCTGCTGCCTGCCTCAGTTTCTCATCTGTAAAATGGCGATAATAATAGCACCTACCTCCTAGGGTTGTTGTGACGATCAAATGTAAAGTGCCTGGCATATGGGAGGCACAATATAAATGTTCGCTATTACTATTATTATTATTATTATTATTATTATCATCATCATTATCATTACCTCAGTAGATAGAGCACTGGTCTTGGAATCAGGAAGATTTATCTCCATGAGTTCAAATCCAGCTTGAGATAGCTACTACTAGTAGTTGTGTGACCCTAGGCAAGTCACGTCACACTGTTTGCCTCAGTTTCCTCATTTGCAAAATGAACTAGAGAAGGAAATGGCAAACCGCTCTAGTATCTTTGCCAAGAAAGCCCCAGATGGGGTCATGGAGAGTCAGACACAACTGAAAAATGATTTAACAACAACAAAAATGCCTCTCAGACATCTTGAACCGAACATCTGGTAGAAATCTTAAACTCGATAGGTCAAAACCAGAACTCTTTCCTCCTTAAACCCTCCTCACCTCCTACTTGCCCTATTATTGTCGAGGGCACCACCATCCTCCCAGTGCCCCAGGCCACACGATCTCAGAGTCAACCTGGACTCCTCACCATCTCTCACCCCCCCATATCCAATATGGTGCCAAGGCCTGTCAATTTCACCTCTGCATTATCTCTCATCAGTTTCACCTCTGCAGCTTCTCTTGTCAGTTTCACCTTCCTTGCATTATCTCTCATCAGTTTCACCTCTGCAGCATCTCTTGTCAGTTTCACCCCCCCCTTGCATTATCTCTCATCAGTTTCACCTCTGCAGTATATCTCATCAGTTTCACCTCTGCAGCATCTCTTGAACTGCCCCCTCCTCTCCTCTGACCCCGTTAGCCCTCTGGTGCAGACCCTCAACGCCTCACACTCAGACTATTACAATAGCTGCTGGGGGTGTGTGCCTGCCTCAGGTCTCTCTCCCTACTCCAGTCCATCCTCCATTCAGTCACTGAAGTGATTTTCTAAAAGTGCAGGTCCAATCATGTCACCCCCTACTCCCCTCCAGCCCCCTCATTTTACAGGTGAGACAACTAAGGCCAGGGCAGTGAAATGAACTCACTCTGGGTGACCCAGTAAATAAGCATGTGAGGCAGTATTTAAATCCAGAAAGCAGCAGGGCCTGGATTCAAGCCAAAGGTCCTCAGACCTCAAATACGGAGCTCTTTGCCCTCCCTCCAATTCTAGACAAGCAGTCCTGTTTGTTTCTTGATGCAATCCACCACATCTGCCTTACTGCAGGGGGAGAGATGCTTCGGCCACTGCAGGCAGATCAGCCTGCTTACTCTCTCTCTCTCTATTTAATTATTAATTAGACCCCTGATGAACCAGTGCTCATTAGAGCTGGGCAGTGATGGATGTAGCTTCCAGGGCTGGCTACATCCTGGGGCTATATGCAGAAGCAGCTTGGCCCTGACAGGCCTGTACCCAAGGGGGCTGGTAATATTCTCAACCAGAGGAGGGGAGACAGCCCCTGTACCAGTGATGGGCATGAAAGGCACGAGGAAGAGGAGAGGGGGATATAGAATAAGAGGAAAGCAGAAACTGGGTGAGGAGGAGGAGGAGGAGGAGGAGGGGGAGGATCACAGTTACCTCCACTGTAAAATGAGGGAGACAAGCTCCAGGGTCCCTGCTAGTCTCAGGTTGATGATTCCATGAGTAAGAAGAGACCTTAGGTGATGACCAGATTTGAAGTTATTTAATGCTGAAAGATTTGCAAAGCATTTCCTCCAAACATGACCTCTGAAGCCATCTAGTCCAAACCCTAATTTTAAACCAGAAGACACTGAGGCTGAGGCAGGGCAGAAGATTCTGAGCTGAGCTGAAAGGGAATTTGATATAACTCCCCTAATTTTACAGATGAGCAAACTGAGGAACAGAAATTTGAAATGGCTCATTCAAGGTCACGCAGTGGTAGAGCCTAAGTCCTCTGACTCCAAACCCACCACTCTTTCCATCACACCACGATTCAAGGAGAAGATGGAGAAAAGGAAGGAGAAGGAGAAGAAGGATATGGAAGGACAAGAGAAGAAGGAGAAAAGAGGAACAAGAGAGGGAGGAGGAAAGGGAAGAGAAGGTAGTAATGGGGAAGAGGAAGGGGCTAAGGGGGCAGAGAGAGGAATAGGAAATGAAGAAGAAGAGGAGAGGATAGAATTTTCTATGTCTCTAAATATGCCAGGCCAAAAGCTCCCTGGAGCCAGTTGGTTGAGCTAATGGGTAAGACAGAAGGGCCACAAAGAGATGGCGGTTATCCCATTAAAGTGAGAGGAGAGCCGAAAAACAAAAGTAGATGCTCCCAGGCAGTGCACAAAGCCCAGAACACGTGGAAGGAATCAAGAGGAATCAACAAGAGGCTGGAGAAGGGGAGACTAAAAAGGAGAGAAGAGAAAGGACAAATTAAGCTGAACGTGTTCTAGTGTGACTTCATGGGGGCTGGGAGCTGCCAGGGAGCAAACTGCTACCAGCGGAGGCCAACTCTTGCTCTGCAATCTAAAGCCCAGTTCCCTGGAATGCCCAGGGTCCCACAGCCATTATGTGTCAGGGGCAGAACTGGAATCTTTCATATAATTATGTTAATTTAATTAAAGAGACAACTTTAATGCCTGTATGTGTGGGGAAGATGAATTTATGAACCAAGCCTACCAGGCTCCATGGGTCCATAGAACATTAAACTCAGTCCCAGGCTGGGGAAGTGACTTATCCAAGGTCACATAGGCAGCAAAGAGCAGACAGAATTCAAATCTTGGTCCTCTGACTCTGAATCTAGTCATCTGTAAGTGAGGCAATGGGGAAAGCCCCAGGCCTGGAGTTAGAGGACCTGGTTTGAATCCCAAATCAGCTTCTTGCTTCCTACCTGGGTGACTCCAGGCAAATGAGTAGACTGTAATAAGTGACCTCCAAGATCTCTTCTACCTCACAATCTATGATTCCTGGAGGATCCTGAGTTACACGGTCGATGTTTCACTCTGACGTTCTTCATGGCTTAGATCAGCATGCCAACAACCAATCGACAGGAACCAGTTCTAAATTTCACAGCATCCCGTCTCATCAACCACCAATTGTGCCGCCTGCCTCGGAGCACAATTCATCCCAGAGTTTCTGAGGACTGTCTTTGGCTCACAGGAGCTTGGAATTGGAAGAGAGCTGAGTCTAATCATCCACGCTATTGTTGAATTCACTCTGCAACCCAGATTTCTTGTCATGTTCCCATGATGGGGAACTGGACTCCTTGACAAGATCTTCTATTCCATTTCAGATAACTCAAATTGTTAGGAAGGTTTTTATTTCCCCTCTCTTACACTAAGCCACCTCATTCAAACTCAGCTCAACATTGGGTGGGCTCCCTGTGAGGAATCTATAGGAGGACATAGACAAGAGTCACCCAGCAAGGGCAGGCTGCAATTTGTATCATCGGAGGGAACATCTTATCAATGAGATCACAGAACCGGGGAAGTATTTGAGTACACTCAGACAAAGCCTGCCCCCACTCTCCAATGACGCAGGTATTTCTCTATTTTTCATCAGCAATTCTGCTTAGCTTGATTCCGCTGAACACCATGCTGCAACCTCCCACCCCCCTTCCCCAGGATCAGCTGATCGCCTGAAGTCTCATCACCATAGAGATTGACTCAGAGTTGCCCCTTAGTTGCCCCTCTCCTTTGATTGGAAGGCTCAAGGGAGGTGATAAATTCCTCCCAAATCTTTCTTTATAGAGGATGCCCAGGTAACTCTCCATATTCCATCAGCAGCTCAGCTTGGTTTCAGCTCCACAGAACATCTTGGCCCCACACCATGGTCTCCCTGGTGAGCCCCTCTCCCACCCCTTTTCTTTTTCTTTTGCATATTGGCAACCAGACAACTGTCTTCTTTTCTCAATGACCAGTGAGGTTAAGTGATTTGCCCAAGGTCATACAGTCAGTGATGGACAAAGGCAGAATTGGAACTCAGGTTCTCAGGTTCTTTTCTCATTAGGTTATAAGCCTCTGTAGTGCAAAGACTCTCTTTTTCTTATTTGTATCCCCAGTGTTTAACACAGTGCCTCGTACATAATAGGCATTTAATAAATGCTTATTTTAGTGAATTGACTTGAACCCATAGAATTTGAGAGTTGGAAGGGACCACAGAGGCCACTCAGTCCAACGTGTCTCTAAAATCCCATTTACGATGGTCTTGATAAGCGATCAGCCCGTGGCTCCTGGTTCTCTCCTCTGGAACCAGACCATATAAATTCAATCCCCCTCTCCTACATGGTAGCCCATCAAGTATTTGAGGATGACAATCATTCCCCAACACCTAAGTCTTCTCCAGGCTGAATATTCCCATTTCCTTGAACTAATTCTTGTGACTATAAATTACAGGATTACAGATGAAGCAGGAGCTCTTTATTTTCAGTCCATAAACTTGTTGGGTTTTGTTTTTAATATCTTGATAACTTCACTAAATAAAGTTGTTTTCCTGTGTAATCCTATGTATTTTATTTTATGCATTTAAAACCATTATTCTGGGAAGAGGTCCAGAGGCTTCACTGAGGAATATGACATAAACAAGTCTAATAACCCCTAATATAGGGATATCAGGGGCCTCAGAAGGCATCTGACCCAACTGTTTTTTTTTTTCCAGATAAGCAAATTGAGGACCATTGAGGTCCAAGGTCAATTGACAAAGGCAGGATTAGAATTCAGATCCCATTGTTCCATACTGCCTCACCATCTTCACTTGGATAACTTCCAGCTCTTGACGCCCAGCAAAATGAGCACAGGACTCCAGATTGGACCAATTAGGGCAGAGGCCTCTCACCTCTCACCTCCAGGTCATCCTGGACCCTTTGCCTCTAGAACATATAGCCCAAGACACCACCTGATGTCTTGGCTGCCACATCACATTGGTGACTCTTTGAGCTGCCACTTGCCTGTGTGACCCTGGGCAGGGTCCTAAAATACCTTGAAGCTCTCTGAGTCTCAGTTTCCTCACTTCTAAAATGGAGGGTTAAACTGTATGACTTGTAATGTCCCTCTCAGCTCTCCACTGATGGTCCCATGATCTCCTATAGTCATTACATTTCCCACATGAATTGCCCTTTTTTGTCCCATCCTACCCCTCTCATACAGTGGATTTTTTAAAACCTTAAGGCATTTCATTGTATTAGATTCAATCTATGACTCTAGCCTGCCAAGACCTTTTTGGATCTGGACTCTACGATCGAATGTTAGCCATTTTCTCCAGCTTTGAATCATCTGCACATTTGATGAGGGTGCCCTCCATGGCTTCATTCGGGTCATTGATGTAAAGGTTGATAAGAAGGGCCCAGAGGCCCAGTATGGCTTACCTTAATGTGAACCTTCTCTAGCTCTTCCTTACTGACTGTCATCTGGGGGTCCTCGACATTTGACAGGAGAAGCTGCACATCAGACAGGAGAGCGTGGGTCCTCCGCAGGTCTCGGCGGAGGCGTTTTTCCACGTCAAAGTCTCGATGACCAATCTGGAGACCAAAGGCATAGAGGTTAGCCTTGAATGGAAGCAAGAGGGACTAGGGGTTCATCACTTAAGCAGAGTCCCTTAATTTGAATGGCACCTTGGCCTATGGTGATCATTCATCTCAGATTCTCAAAACCATTTATTAAAAGGACTACTATGTGCATATAAGGTCCTGGGAATTCAGAGACATGAATGAAACCATGGGAAAAGTGCTGGGTTTGGCATTAGAAGACATTGTTGGAAAGTCCAAGTCTATTCCTTCCTTAGTAGCTGTGTGACTCTGAGCCAGTCACTGAAGTCCTCTGGGCCTCAGTTTGCTCTGAAGGAAAATGAGTGGGTTGTAACAGGGGAGATCCAAGGTCCTTTCTAGCTCTGAATGTAAAATCCTGTGATCCTATATTAATAGTCCTTACCCTCTAGAGGTTTACATTCTACTGGTAGGAGAGATATAATAAGTGTAGAGATACATAATTACAAGATAATTTGAGAAGAAAAAAAAAAAAAGAGAAATATTCTCAAAGGAGAGGCTTCCTGGAGGAAGTAGTATATGAGTGGAGCAATGAAGGAAGGTTTTGAGATGGTATTTTTGGCATGACGGTTGGAGGACTATAATCACTGTTCAAGTGCATGGAGGTTGGCTATGACATGTCACCTGGAAGGGGGAAGGGGAGATGAGCCCACTTGTTGGGGATGTTGTTTAGATTGCTCTTGGCTCCTATTGGCTGCTGCCATCTTTTCCAACTCTGAGGCTGAAGCTCTATTCCATATGACATGAGAGGTGGTGCATGCCCACTCACATGGAACACCCTGGCTCCTGAAAATGAATTGAGGCTATGAATTGAACAAGTCCATTCCTTGGGCTCAGCTGTAGAAATCAGCCCTCTCCAACTGGGCCAACCCAAGAGTACAATTGCCTTTGTCATCAGAAGGTGAAAGACACTAAGGAAAAACCATTAAGCACTGGTTTATAGGGTCAGAGGTGATGAGGTCATGGAATGAATAGGTGGTGCAACAGAGTAAGTGTCAGGAAGACCTGAGTTCAAATCCAGTCTCAGACACTTACTAACTGTATATGACCCTGGGCAAGTCACTTAACCTCTGTCCGCCTCAAGTTTCCTCATCTATGAAATAACAGCACCTATTTCACAGGGTTGCTTTGAGAATAAAATGAAATAAATAATTGCAAAGTGCTTAGCACAATGCATGGCACGTAGTACTAGCTTAATAAATGCTTGTTTCCTTCCTTCTTAGAGTTTCTGAGAGGTCCTCAAGTCCAACCCTCTTCTCTAACAGATAAAGAAACAGAGATCCACTTCTCTAGTTGAATGACTTGCCCAAGGCCATACAAGTATTAAGTCTCAGAGCTGGTATTCGAAGGCAGGTCCTCTGATGCCATGGGGCATTTCATGATCATCAACCCTCCAGACACAGAGTCAGCTAATTCGACATTAACTTCCACATGTGAAGAAAAACATGATTTAAGACTTAGGGTGTGTTTTGTGCATTTAGATATAAGCTTATGATTTTTATTAAAAAAAACAACACTTTAACAGGACTGAAAAAACAATGAGATAAAAACAATTAAATTAATAAAACAGGCTTGCTTTTTCTGTTAAAGCAATGAAAGTTTGTTTGTTTAACAAATTTATTTCTTTCTAAAATTCATTATCTATGCTGCCATGAATCTTGTTTCGTAGCAGGCAGGGTATAATTTCTTCTAACAAAACAAACGCATCAACCTAATTCATTATTAACTTAAGGAAGTTGGGTTTTTTAATTCACTTTGGGAATACAGAGGGATTTTTTTCTTATTTTTCTTTTTTTTAATTTGGAAACACACAGGTTTCTGATTCTATGGAATTCTTTGTCTTTATCATTAGCTCTCCTTTAGGAAGGACTTTTCTGGTTCATGCAAAGCATGTTCCTCCCCACAAACTTGGGAGGAAGGTATGAGTACTAGAAGGTCACAAATGTGAGCCTAGAAAGGAACTCAGAGACCAGATGGTTGAACCCCCTCATTTGACAAAGGTCAGAGGTTAAATGACTTAGGTAACACTGCTAATAAGGGGAAGAATGACAATTCAAATACAAGTTTTCTGGCTCCATATCCCATTCTCTTTTTCCACTATTCTTTTTTTATTATTCTTATTTTAAAGGAGTGTAAACCGAGGCTCCTTAAAATATATACTGTATGCATTCCTTGGATGGAATGCTGGGCTTGGAGTCAGAAAGACTTGAGTTCAAATCCAGCCCCTTCCTAGCCGTGTCACCCTTAGTCACTTAACTTCTCTCTGCCTCAGTTTCCTCATCTGTAAAGTGAGGATAATGATAGCACCTAGCAGGAAGGGTTGTTGGGAGGATCAAATAAGATACTATTTTTAAAGCCCTTAGCGCAGTGCCTGGGACATAACATGCTTATTAAATGCTTGTTCTCTTTCCATTTCTCCTCAAGGTCATAGAGATAATAAATGCCAAAGTGGTGCCTGGAACCTAGATTGTCCATTTACTATGCTGCCATATTGTTTTTGAAGCCCTGAATTCTCTGGACTTCGGTAGGCCCCAGTGACCAATGTGCAGACAGGCTGGTTAATTTGGAAATGAGCTCAATTCTGCAAAGGCAGTTTAACAGACATGGCTGCTTCCTTTCCTGGAAGCAAATCCTGGCCCAAGAGATTTAAGACCTTAGAGTCCTGCAAACCCAGGGCACTGCTATCAACATTCAGTCACTGTAGAAGAAACCTTACAGGGGCTTTGCTAGAGAGATGGCTCACCCCATTCCACATATACGCCACCGTTACCAAGGTTACTGACAAAGACCAACCAGAGGGGGAAGGAGATGAGTGAGAGGATGCTGTGGGGCAGAGGAACCCAGACAGTGGCTTTTCATTATTACTGCCAGGTGCCAGGGCACCTCTACAGTTCAGACAGAGACAGAGCCTGCTTATTAGAGATTGCAACATGGAGGCAGAAGGGGAAGGCGGGCTAAACATTGCCAGATGAGGGCTTTCTTCAGGGAACCGGGGGAGCTGGCTTAAAGGCATCGACATTGGCAACTTAGAGAAGCTAGTGCCCATATTCCTCAGCATCTAAGGAACTGGAGGAGAGCAGAGAGAGCGGGGCAGCAGCCAACCAAGCCGGGGCTTGAAAAGAGGAGTGATGCCAGTGTGCAGGTATCCAAGCAATGAGATCCTTGTGCCTTCCTTCTGTGCAATTCCCCAAGCAAAACAGTCACCTAGCCCTGGGGCTTTCTGTCAATCTGAACTTAAGCCTCTTTGGAAAAGAAACTGACAGGCTTTTTCAACAACCAAAACTCCCAGAAAATAGACAAGACATGTCTAGTTCTTACTTGACTAAAATCTGCTAACAACCCAGAAAGCAATTCACTTCTCCATCATTTTGGGGCTTCACTTTAATGCATTTGAATTCAAAGTAACTCAGTTCAACAAACTCTTATTAAGCACATGCTATGTGCCTGACTCTGCATTAGTTGTTGGGGGGAGGGGTGTGACAAATTCAAAAAGGAAACCATCGGGGCAGCTATGTGGTGCAGTGGATAGAGCACTGGCCCTGGAGTCAGGATGACCTGAGTTCAAATCCAGGCTCAGACACATAACACTTATTAGCTGTGTGACTCTGGGCAAGTCACTTAACCCCAATTGCCTCACCAAAAAAAAAAAAAAAACAGGAAACCATCCTGCCCTTCAGTAGTTTATCTTCTATTCGGTATCTATACCAAGCATGGGACAATCAAGGGAAAAAGCTCTGGATTTGGAGTGAGAGGCCATGGGCACTGGAGAGATTCCAAAGTGATCCCAAGTATACCTCTTTCTCTCTTCCTTTCTTCATCTGTACCAAGGTAGGTCTGAGGGTATGTGGAGCCATGGGATCATAGATTTAAAGTTGGAAAGGTGATCAAAGTCATCTAATCTGATACTCCTCATCTTGCAGAAAACGAAATAGGTTAAGTGACTTATCCAAGGTCACAGTTATTAAGCAGCAGAGCTGAGACTTGAACCCCTGACTTTAAATCTAGCACTCCTGACACTGTGCTTTATTATTCCTCTCAAGGAGTCCCTGGAATGTCCTTTAGTTTAGGGTGGTGCTTCTTAATCTTTTTCATACCATGGACCCCTTTGGCAGTCAGGTGAAACCTTCTCAGAATAATATTTTTAATTAATTGATGGGAATACTAAATCTGTTAGAGGTCAGTGAAAATAAAGATGTGATCCTTTTCCCATCCAAGTTTGCATACTCTTTGAAATCTGTCCATGGTCCATGAAACCCAGGTTGAGAGAAATATATTTCCCATAGCTTAGAGGAACTAGATGGAGGCCTGAATTTCTTTTCTAGATCTGGTGGCCTCTGAAAAAACAGCTGGCCCTGAGTTCCAAGTGGGCTTCTCCACCCTGTCTCTGTCCCTTGACTGCTCTCCAGCAGCTACTTGAAGGATTCCCAACACCTGGGCAGGACAT
This sequence comes from Vombatus ursinus, assembly GCF_900497805.2. NCBI lineage: Eukaryota > Metazoa > Chordata > Mammalia > Diprotodontia > Vombatidae > Vombatus > Vombatus ursinus. The sequence continues at coordinate 13,175,100 of NW_020941065.1, read as the reverse complement.
ATGAGAAACATACGAGCAGGAGATGTCTAGGACATGGGTCCTTGGGGCTGTCCCTAATAGGAAATACCACAGTCCAGCCAGGATCAATGGGGAAGTTGCCAAGAAGCCAACTGAGAATTAATGGCAGTGGGAAAAGAAAAAAAAGCTATCCAAAAATGGAAAAACTACCTTGGAAGGTAAATGGGTTCATTGTCGTTGAACTTCTTCAGGCAAAGACCACATAACCACTCATTGGGAATGCTGTAGAGGGGGGAGTCTTGTTAAGGTGTGGGTTGGGCCAGTTGGACCATTGCAGTCCCTTTCCAACTAGGAGATTTTGTGATGCTGTGTTTAAGTATGGTAGGAAATGAGAGGCAGCTGCTCTGGCCACAGCCATTGAATATGGAGTGAAGGAGGTGAGGAAATGAAGAGAAATCACGTGAAGAATGTAAGCTCCTTGAGGGCAGAGACTACTTTCAGCCTTTGTAGCTCCCTGCTTAGTATAGTGCCTACAATATAGTAGGTGCTACATAAATGCTTGTTGGATGACTAATAGTAGACTGGGGTCATGAAGTTCCCATCCTTTCCTAAGTCTGTGGCTTTGCTCACCTACCAGCCCCCTTCCTTTCCTAGCTGCCTAGCAAATGTGATCCCTATTCATCTTCCTGTCATACAACTCCTACCTACAGATGAGTAGCACTGATCCTGTGTCTCTCCCAGAATGTTATCAAGAGCTTTCCAGTACTTGCACACAGGATAGTGTGATATAAAGTAATGAGGATCATTTGGAGTCAAGGGAACTAGGCCTTCCCCGTATGTGTGTGACCTAGGGCAAGTCACTTAACCATTTTTGGCCTGAGTTTTTTTTTTCCTCCTAAAAATACTAGATGGCTTGAGAGGCCCCTTCTAGCTCTAAATCTCTGCTCTTATGATTTCAGGATATATGAATTACTTTAACATTAATTTCAGCACCATGGACAGCATGGGATGAGTGATAAGCCCATTATCAGTAGTCTAAAATCCCACTATTGCCCTGGTGTGAAGGACCTGGGCAACACTAGCCCTTAATGGTGGTTAACATCTCCTCCCACCCAGAGATAACTAACAGCCAACAACTGTCACAACCAAAGTCATTGTCACCACTGGTTTTCCTTGATTGGATTAGAAGGGGAAGGGATAGAACCTCATTAGGTTAATGGGAAATAAATGTCATTCTGCAGATTTTCACTTTACGGCAGAAAGATCCAAAATCTGACAAAGCTGGTGAATTATTAGCCAATAAATTTAAATGATGATTAGTGTTGTTTTGTGAAAAGATTGTCAGCCCATACACCATTTAATATTAAGACAAGTAAATTTAATGTGGTTGTTAAGCAACTTTCACTGGAGAGTTTCCAAGCACTTCTCAAGTATAGAAAAGTCTCATAGCTGCCTGGTATTGTTGGGGAGCACTGTGTTCCATCCCCAGGGCCTAGCACATTGCTTAGAATATAGTAGGTGCACAATAAATGATTGTTGGTGGGTTGGTTCCAAAGAAATAGACTTTCCATACAGCTGGAACATACTTTTTAAAGAACAGACTACTCCTTCCATTTCAGACATTTCTAATAGAAATATTTCAAAAAATACTATTGCTAATAGTCATTCAACAAACACTTAATGTTGTTGTCATCATTCAGTCATTTTGGTCATGTCCAACTCTTCATGACCCCATTTGAGGTTGTCTTGACAGAGATACTAGAGTGGTTTGCCATTTCCTTTTCTAGCTCATTTTCCAGATGACGAAACTAAGGCCAACAGGGTGAAATGACTTGCCCAGGATCACACAGCTAGTGTCTGAAGCTGGATTTGAACTCAGGTCTTAATCCTGTTGGCCTTAGTAAGCAAGAGTCAGGATTCACACCTAGGTCTCTGGCTCCTAAGTTGGCTCTTTGTATTCCTCAGAGGCCTGAATACAGAAAGACCTCAGTTGTATCTGTTGAATGGATGTGGGTAGGGATACAAGTGAATGACAATCAACATGACATATTCATTGGTAAGTATACAAGAATAAAAGAAATCCTAGTGAGTGGAGTGCCAGGTGAGTCACTGACAGCTGAGAAAGTCAGTACATCTTCTCAGTGGAATATGTCTCTTGAATGGAGCCTTCAACCAAGTTAGGGGTTTCAGGAGGCCAATGGAGGTAGGGACAGCATTCTGGGGGTGGAGGACAGCCTGGGCAAAAGCTGAAGACTTGAGATAGAATGGCATGTACAAAGATCAGTTAGCTGACCCTTAATCTCCACTTAATTATGAGAGAAGTGATTATTAATAACCAAGGATTTGGGGAGATTCAGATTTCTCCCTTTTTCTTTTATCCTCATTTCAAGACCACAATCTCTGAAACTTGAGATAACCTTCTCTATTCCAGACCCCACCCAGGTGGGGCAGCCACTGTGTTCCACTCAGGTTTGGGTGGAGATCACTTCTTTGAATAGACTGGCCCAAGGCTAGACCAACTAAGAAGTAAATGACATAATCAGAGTTCAGGTCCAGCCCCTCATTGTAATATTCATTCTGTCACTAATTGCTAGCCAATCAGAGTTGATTGCCATCCTGGGGATCGCGCTTCTTCCAAAAGGGCATATAAGCCGGAGCCCTGGGCCACAATTGTCTCTGGTCTAAGAGATGGCCAAATGACCATCCTTTTATTAAAATGCTGGCGTTATTAATAAGATGATTAAATTACTCAGAAATTACATCTCTCAGACTTTTGAAACGTCACAGTTATCTGTAAAATGAGCATGATAACCCCACTCAACAGGCTGTCCTAAGACTCAAAAGAGATGGTGTAATTAAACTGCTTTGCAAACATTAAAGCGGTTTGTTGACTTTATTGAGGGAATTGGGCTAAACACAAAAATCAGGTATTGTTGTTGATGTTGTTATTATTTTAATGAGGGGCCTCATGGAATTGAGGTGGGTTCAAATCCCGACTCTAACAATTCCACCATGACACTGGAGGACAAGTCACTTCACCTTGACTCTGGTAACTCCCTTAGCCTCATCAATTAAACCAGAAGGGCTGCAATCAGTGTTGGTGAAGGAAGTCCCTATAATGGGAGTTCCCCAGCACTGACAAAATTACAGATTTTTTTTTATATTATTGTGATTGCTTACTAAGAGCAAAGGGCATTCAGTCATCCTGGCTCACAGTCAGCAGCCCTCCCAGAGCCGCTCTCCAGGCCTAACCATAAATGTCCTGTCTTCATTTGCTCTCTACAATAGGGAGGGAGCTCCCCAGGACAATGGACGGTTCCCCTTGAGCTACCTGTTCACAAAGTGTCCCAATGAGGGTTTCCAAATCCTGCTTCTCATGGAGGACCATCTTCTTCTCCTCACTTTCCTGTTCCAACTGCATCTCCAGCTGCCGCAGCTGTGCACACAAGGAGAGAACATAAGGCAGGTGAGCAGAGAACATGGGCTCAAACCTTGATTCCTCATACAGTTCTGGACACAAAATAGGTGCTTAATAAATGCTTGTGGGAGGACTGGATGAATACATATATGGATGGGTGGATGAGCCATTTAGACTAGATGATCTCTAAATTGGAAGGAAGGAGGGAGGGAGGGAAGGAAGGAAGGAAGGAAGGAAGGAAGGAAGGAAGGAAGGAAGGA
>NW_020941065.1:13117709-13171454 GCF_900497805.2 Vombatus ursinus | reverse complement strand
GAAGGAAGGAAGGAAGGAAGGAAGGAAGGAAGGAAGGAAGGAAGGAAAGAGGTAAGGAAAGAAAGAAAGAAGGAAGGAAGGAGGAAGGGGGAAGGAAGGAAGGAAGAAAGGAAAGGAAGGAAGGAGGGGAAGGAGGGCGAGAGGAAGAGAGGGAAGGTGCCATGTGGTGAGATACTCCCCTCCTTCTTTGCTTCATTATACACCCCACCCCAAGCTGTGTTTTTTTGCTCCCTGCCAGGGTATGAAATCACCAGGTACAGCTCTGGTCTCAGGCTAAAAGTACATTGTCCTTCTCGAGGAGGTGACTTGAGGCCAGTCTGAGCTGAGTGGTCAGTGAGTGTGTGAGGAGACAGGCCCCAGAAGCAGAGACAGAGGCCTAGAGAAATCCTATCACAATGAAGAATGAGGCTGCCTGCTAAAAGTCTGTCTATTATTATATCCCCCAGAATGACAGAATGCCAGGGCTACATAGGTTTTGTCTGGGAGTAGATTGAGACGTAACACTGGCTGTTTTTGCCAGGGTCAGAGCCCTGACAGTAATGGTGCCACCCATCTGTCAAGTGCCTAACCGAGCCTGGGATAGGCTCAGTCTTACCCCTCCCCAATCCCCCAGAGAACAGTAGCCTCTCCTCTCCACCAGCAGCTCTTTCTCCAACCTGATGGATGAATCCTTCCCACAAATTCACAAATTTAGCAAAGCCCAAGGCCAGAGAGGCCCATGGCCACAGATGGCAAGCTCCTTGCCTACTTCCATGGAAGGGAGGGTTCTACACAGACAAGTGTCTCCTTAAAAATGCTCATGGTCAACTGGGGAGACAGAAGCAAAAAGACCAAGAAAAGAGGCTGCTGGAGGAGTCTGGGTCTGAGACAAGGAGGGCCTGGGCTGCAGTGGCAGGAGGAGGGATAAAAATCAAAAGTCAAATGGGAGATAAAGGAAGAATTAACTTAATATGGTGACCGGATGTTGGGGAGTGATAGAAAAGGGAAAGTCAAGGATGACTTCAATTTGAGCCAGGGTGCCAGGGATCATGATTTTATCAGTGACGGAAATAGAGAAACTCAGAAGGACAGCAGGCTTGGTGGGAGAAATAATGAGTTCAATTTAACTCATGATGAGCTTGAGGTTATCAAATTAGATCATAAGATTTCAAGATGGAAATATCTTTAGAGATTATCTTTAGTCTAATTCCCTTATTTTACAGAATAGGAAACTGAGGCCCAGAGAAGGGAGAGGATTTGTCCTGGTTTTACAGGTAAAAAGTGGCAGATATGGGGTTAACATCTTTTGACTCCAAATCCAAATCCAGAAGGAATCTCTCCATTGCACCCTAAAGTCCAGGATAAAATTAAGAGATGAGAGAGCTTAAGTTCCCAAGAGAAGTTACTGTTTCTTCCTCCTCTGTGCTTATTCCAATCCTACGCTATCCTTGATTCTTATTGCTTCGGCTAAATGTGCTCGCCTCTTGCATGAAATTTTTTTAGCATTAGGATGATAAAAACATAGAGCATCCAAGCCAGAAAACTAGACGGTCAGGTCCAGTTACCAACTTCCTCCTCCAGAACCTCCTTTCTCTCATTAACCCAAACAGACCTCTCCTTTCTCTGAGCTCTCTACTGCAGTCAATTGAGGCAGCATAGCCTAGGAGAAGTAGCCCTAAAAGAAACCTGACTTTTAATCCTGCCTTGGATAATTACTAATCATAAGACTACGAGAATCTTCTCAACCTCTCTAAGCTTCAGTTTCCTTGCCTATAAAATGGGGACAATAATAATGCAGGTCTTACTTATCTTTGGGTTATTGTAGGAAAGGTGCTTTGTAAACCTGAATGTGTATAGCATATGTGTATGTACACTTAAATACCTATAATTATGTAGACACAAATATACACAGGTAGTGCCCTTCACTGAACATAAACAGACACAGAGCACTGCTCACTATTGAGCATAACAGTGCAGATGGGGGTGTTCGAATATAGCCTCTCTTAATGCAAGGTTGCATTCATTTTCCTGTGATTTTCCTGGTGATCTATGGCAGAAGAGTAAGAGAAAGCAGTTGAACTTAGCCCCCATTATCTCTTCTCCACAACAATCTAGAAAATGCACTAGACTTATTTCTGATTGGGAAAGGTAAGAAAACATTACAGTGAGCTGAGCTAATATAATAAAAATGACAATTCTACCTAACTTACTTTACTTATTCAGTGTCATACCAATCAATCTACCAAAAAATTACTTTTATAGAGCTAGAAAAAAATAACAAAAAGATTCATTTGGAATAACAAAAAGTCCAGAATATCAAAGGAACTAATGAAAAGAAATGCAGGGGAAGGTGGCCTAGCTGTTCCAGATCTTAAATTGTATTATAAAGCAGCAATCATCAAAACTACTTGGCACTGGCTAAGAAATAAGAGTAGTGGATCAGTGGAGCAAGTTAGGTATGCAAGACACAGTAGTCAATGACTATAGTAATCTACTATTTGATAAACCCAAAGACCTCAGCTTCTGGGATAAGAACTCACTATTTGACAAAAACTGCTGGGAAAACTGGTAAAGAGTATGGCAGAAACTAGGCACAGATCAAAATCTCATACCATATGCCAAAATAAAATCAAAATGGGTTCATGATTTAGATATAAAGGCTGATACTGCAAGCAACCTGGGAGAGCAAGGAATAGTTTACCTGTCAGATCTATGGAGTACAGAAGAATTCACGACCAAACAGGAGATAGAAAGCATTATGAAATGCAAAATGGATAATTTTGATTACATTAAATTGAAAAGTTTTTGCACAAACAAAGCCAATGCAACTAAGATTAGGAGGGAAGCAGAAAACTGGGAAAGAATTTTTACAACCAGTCTCTCTGATAAGGGCTTTATTTCTAAAATATATAGATAATTAAGTTAAATTTATAAGAATACAAGTCATTCCTCAATTGATAAATGGTCAAAGGATATGAACAGGCACTTCTCAGATGAAGAAATTAAAGCCATCTATAGTCATATGAAAAAATGCTCTAAATCACTATTGATTAGAGAAATGCAAATCAAAACAACTCTGAGGTACCACCTCACACCTATCAGATTGGCCAACATGACAAAACAGGTAAATGATAGATGTTGGAGAAGATGTGGGAAAATTAGAACACTAATGCATTGTTGGTGGAGTTGTGAAATGATCCAACCATTTTGGAGAACGATTTGGAACTATGCCCAATGGGCTATAAAAATGTGCATACCCTTTGACCCAGCAATAGCACTTCTAGGGCTGGATCCCAAAGAGATCATAAAAATGGGGAAAGGACCCACATGTGCAAAAATATTTATAGCAGCTCTTTTTGTGGTGGCAAAGAATTGGAAGGTGAGGGAATGCCTATCAATTGAGGAATGGCTGAACAAGTTGTGAAATATAAAAGTAATGGAATACTATTATGCTATAAGAAATGGTGAGCAGGCAGACTTCAGAAAAACCTGAAAAGACTTGTATGGACTGATGCTCAGTGAAGTGAGCAGAACCAAGAGAATGCTGTACACAGTAACAGCCAAGTTGTGCGATGACTAACTTTGATAGACTTAGACCTTCTCTGCAATGCAAGGATCTAAGACATCTCCAAAAGTCTCATGATGGAAAATGCTATCCACATCTAAAGAAAGAACTATGGAGTTTGAATGCAGATTGAAGCACACTATTTGCTATTTTTTTTCTTCTGTTTTGTTTTGTTTCCTCTTTCTGGTAGTTCCTCCTATTGGTTCTAATTCTTCCTTATAACATGAGTAATGTGAAAATATATTTAATAGGAATGTATATGTAAAGCTATATCAGATTGCACACCATCTTAGGAAGGGAGGGGGATAGGGAGAGGGAAGAAAATTTAAAACTCAAAAGCTTATGGAAATGATTGTTGATAAATCAAAATAAATTAATCTTTCTTTTAAAAAGAAAAGAAAACATTACAGCGATTCATTTTGTCCAGCTCAGGGCAGCTTAGGGAGACAGAGAAGTCTGTGGATACTGTGGGTCCATCCATGAGTGTACATGAAGCTTTCCAGTACCCAGGGATCAAAGAAGGACCAAGATGGGGCACCAAGGCAAAAGGCATCAGGGCAATAAGAAATCTCAGGGGATCCCTGAACCAGAACTGAGAACAGGAGCTTTTTAGTAGCTCTGTTACTCACTACCCAATTCCAGGTCTAAGAAGAACAGTCACAAGCATGAGCCCCATGTACTGAGCAAGGAACAAGTTCTAGAAACTTGGCTCTGTGATTCTGACCCCACGATCAGAGCTGGAGCTCAGTTCCAGCCTTTAACCCAACATGTAAGTCTGCAGTGAAATAACCAGGGTGGGAATCCTAGATCAAAGGGGAGCAGGTAATTCATCTGCTCTGAACCTGTAGGCTAGTAGTGACAGAGTCCAGCAGCAGTCTACTGAAACTCTCAACAAAGAACAAGCCAACTGACCCAAACCTGAGTCAGGAACTTGTAGAGCTCACACCTTTTCCTAGATCACACCTTGAAAGCACTGAAAGATTGCAGACTCCTAGTCAGGGCTGTGAAAGCAGCAGGAGGATGTAAAAAGACAGACGCTCAGGCCAGACATCCTCCTCAGAAATGAGCAGAGCCCAGAACTAATAGAACATCTAAAGTCAAGGAGCTGGCTTAAAGAATGAGCAGACAAAAAAAATAATCCCACCATAAAGAGCTAATCTGGTAACAGGGGAGCTCAAGACATAAAAACAAAAGAGGAGAATGACTTAAAAACATCTATCAGCAATGCCTCAAGGAAAAGTACAGCTTGAACGCAAGTCCAACAAGAATTCCTAGAGAAGTTAAAGCAAGAGTTTTTAAAAAGCTAAAACATGATTTTAAAAACCAAAAGCAAGAAGCAGAGGAAAGAAATATGTAAAAAGAAAATCAACTGCTTGAAATAAAGATCTCATCTAAGAAAATAACCCCCTAAAAATTAGAAATTTCCAGTTTGTGGAAGCTAATGATTCTGCGAGACATCAATAAATAATAAAACAAAATCAAAAGTCTGAAAAAATAGAAGGAAATGTGAAATATCTCATAGGAAAAACAACTGACCTGGAAAATAGAGGAAAGATTAAGAATCATTGAACTATTTGAAAGCCATGAACAACAATAACAAAAGCCTAAACATCATATTTTAAAAAGTCATAAAAGAAAACTGCCAAGATCTCATAGAACTAGGGGACAAAGTAGAAATTGAAATAATTCATTGGACACTTCCTGAAAGAATCTCCTAAAATGAAAACTCCTAGGAATATTAGTCATAATCCAGAGCTCCAAATCAAGGGAAAATTACTGCAAGCAACCAGAAAGAAGTACTGAGGAGGAGGCACAGTCAGGATCACACAAGATTTAGCAACCACCACTATAAAGAAATGGAGAGCTTAGCACATTACATTCTAAAAGGTAAAGGATCTAGGCTTGCAACCAAAAATAACCTATCTGAAAAAACAGTATAATCCTACAGAGGTGGAAATAGATCTTTAATGAAGTAGAGAACTTCCAAGCATTCCTGAAGAAAAGACCATAGCCAAGTACAAAATTTGGCATGCAAACATAGGAGTCAAGAGAAGTGTAAAAAAAAATAAATAAATAAACTTGAGTGAGCAATACAAGGAACTAAATAAGATTAACTATGTAGATTCTTTTATTAGTAGACTATATATATAGTCTCTCAGAACTCTACTATCAACATGGGTCATGACGGAAATCTAATTAGACAGGGGATGTGAGAATGATTTTATTAAGTTTTGATGATCTCAAAAGAAGAATGGGAAGAATGGAGAAAAGGAAGACACCGGGAGAATAAGTAATGGAAAAGAAGAATGTAGGGAAATGTCACATAGATGGGGTGTGTGAGCAGGAGTTTATAAAACAAGGACTAGTTTGAAGGGGTAGCAGACAATACTTGAACTTCACTTTCATCTGAACTGGTTATAAAAAAGGAAGACTACACATAAACACAGTTGTATTCAGAGATGTAGCTAACCTACAAGGGGCAGCAGAAGGGGAAAGAGTTAAAGGGAAAGGGAGGAATAACACGGTGGGTAGATTAAGGGAGGCATTAGTTAGAAACAAAATTAACTCTTAAAGAGGGAACAGGACAAAAAAAGAGGAAGAAAAGTTTAAGAGAATAGGATGGAGAGAAATACATGGTTAGTAATCATAACAGTGAATGAGAATGGTATGAACTCACTCATAAAATAGAAAAGGATAGCAGAATGGGTTAGAAACCAGAATCCAACAATACATTGTTAGTAGAAACACACTTAAACTGAAAGATAAACACAGAGTTAAAATAAAGGGTTAGAACAGAATCTATTATGCTTCATATGAAATAAAAAAAAATCAGGGATAATGATCATGATCTTGGACAACATAAAATTAAAAGAGATAGGGAAACTGAATTTCGGTAAAAAGAGTACCATAGACAATGAAATAATAATAATACTATGCCCCAAATGGCATAGCATTTAAATTCCTAACAGAAAAGTTAAATGAATTTCAAGAAGAAATGGACACTAAAACTACACTAATGGGAGACCTTAATTTACCCCTTTCAGACCTAGATAAATCTAACAAAAAATAAACAAGAAAGTTTATATTTTACTAAACCCCCCAGATCTTCAGATGAGTTTCTATGTAGTCACATATCATCCATCTTCTACTTGTGAAATTTACTTTCTGAAACTAAAAGACTTTATATTTAACCTTATTAAATTTCATCCTCTTAGATTTAGCTCAATGTCCTGCCAAAATGTTTTAGAATCATGAGTGTGCTAGCTATGCTTCCCAGTTTTGTGGCAGCTACATATTTGATCAGCATATCATCTATGCTTTTATCCAAGTCTTTGTTAAAAAATGCTAACCAATAGGGTCAAACACAGATGCTTGGTGCACACCACTGGAGATTACTTTCTAATGACATCCAATTATTATTTTGGGGGCCCAACTATTTAACTATTTCTGAATCCTTCTAATTATATTACAATGCAGCCCACATCTCTCCATCTTTTTCATAAGCGTATCATGAAAAGCTTAGGCTAGCATAGTTCTAGGCACATAATAAGGACTCAAGAATGATATTACTTGAAATTAATTGAATTATGAAAATTCTCTGGAAGAGCCCTGTCTATGTCATGGGACTGACAAGTCTCTATTAAGGACATCAATCCTCTTCAATCATTTACTTAAGGTACAGTGCTCCAGGCCCTAGGCTCAGTGCTAGGAGTAAAAAAAAACAGAAATGATGAATCCCTGTCCTCTGGACTGCCCTCAAGGAGCTTTCATCCTACTGAGGATGGGAAAGAGATGACATATATACAGATGGTCAAGCATGGGGTAAGGAGTGATGGGAATATGGGGAGCTCTAGGAAAACTGAGAAGGGAGAATTTTTTTAGCTGGGAGGAAGGGCCAATCAGGGAAGACCACAATGACATGGTGACATCTGAGCTGAGCCTTATGGGAAGAAGATTTTGAAAGGCAGGAATGAGCAGGTCCTGGGTTCCAGATATGAGGAATGGTCCATGTGAATACATGGAGAGAGTTGTGTGAAGGTAGATTTATGAGTGCATGTCAAGTCTGTGAAGCAGTTAGAGGACCTCTTTGGCCAGAACATAGAGTGGCCAAAGAGGAGTGATGGTTCAGTAAGGATGGAGATTGTATAGGGCCTTAAAGGCCAAGCTCAGAACACTCACTGTGTTTTTTTTCTTAGAAACCAATAAAATGATGAAATTATTTATAGCGAAATGATCAGAACTGTGCTTTAGGGAGGGTATTCAGAGGGCAGGGATTTTTATTTTTGCCTTTCCTTGTATTAATGCTTAGCATAGGCCTGGCACATAGTAGGCACTTAATAAATGCTTACTAACTTAAGCTGATTCATATCTATAATCCTGTGGTCCTGACTGGATAAGAGGGAGAGGAGAGAAGGATAACAGTCAAAAATGACTCTGAGGTTTTAACCCTGGGTACTAGAAGGACAGAGCAGCTGGATAGTGCCATAGCACACAGAGTGCCAGCACTGGAGTCAGAAATATCTGAGTTCAAATCCAACCTGAGAAACTTTCTAGCTGTGTGACGCTGGGCAAGTCACTCCACCCTGTTTGCCTCAGTTTCCCCATCTGTAAAATGAGTTGGAAAAGGAAATGGCAAACCACTCTAGTGTCTCTGTTAAGAAAACCCCAAATGGGGTAATGGAGAGTTGAACACAACCAAAATGACTGCACCACAACAATATCTACTTCTCAGTGAGTTGAAGGGAAATTTGGTGGAGTGATTCAGAGCAGCTTAAAAGGTTCCTGGACACACTGGTGATCACACAGCAGGTCTTCTGCTCCCAAACCCTCCAAGAGGGCACCATGGCACCCTTGCCCTTTAATTGGCTCTTGCCAGCTTTTAGAATGCAGCTTTCTAGGTGCCCTGCTAAAACCAGTCCAGCCAGCCAGGCTCTGGAGTTACGACGAGCCCCCCAGGCACCAGAGCACCCAATGACATACCCGCTTTTGGCAGGACTGGCGCACATCCTCCAGCTCTTCCTCCTTGTCTTCCTGATCCTTCATGTGCATCTGTTTCATCCGCTCGATCTCCATCTCAAACCGAACTCGCAGCTGAGAAGGCATCCAAAGTGACCACCACATCAGGGGAGGGGCACATGAAACCACAAAATAATAAAGATGGTCACCAGGTCAGGTTCTCTCATTTGGTGAGGTACCTAAGGAGATGCTTAGTAAATGAGGAAGCTAAGTTAGCATTTGAGCCCCTGGGGCATTAATAAATTCCCATCCTGAGACTCCAGCCTGGAAGTAATCTGAGGCCTTCTAGTCCAACCAACCTCCTGTCCATTTTATCGATGAGTAAGTTGAGGATCAGGAAGGCTGAGTAACTTTCACAAGGTCACCAGGTAGCGAGGACCAGGGTTACTGCAGGACTCCAACGAGATTGTGTAGGTAAAGCATTTTGCAAACTTAAAAGTACTACACGAGAATAACCATGGCTCCTCCCCCTCTCCTGGAACACACAGATGGACAAATGCCAAAAGCCTGATCATGAGTGGTGAAGTGGATGCCTCTTTTCATCCTGTCAATTGCTTTCAGAATCTCTAGGGAGGCAGCCTGGGGCATTGGAGGGAGAGCAGCCTGGGAGTCAGTAAGACCTGGGTTTAAACTTGCTTCTGACACAAACGGGCTGTGTGTCCCTGGGCAGGTCACCTGTCCTCTGTGCCCCAGGCAACTTGCTAAGTAAGGATCTAAGTCACCCAAAAAAAAGGTGCTGATCTGCACTGGTGAGCGAGCTTTCTTTTCGAGAGTTCCCTATATCGATGAAATCCCAGGTCTGGTCTTAAATAATGGGCAGCCAGGTGGTACAGTGGATAGAATGCTGCCAGGTCTGGAATCAGAAGGGCCTGAGTTCAAAGCCGGCCTCAGACTCTTACTAGCTGTGTGACCCTGAGCAAGTCAGTTTACTCTGTCTGCCTCAGGTTCCTCATCTGTAAAATGAGCTGGAGAAGGAAATGGCAAACCCCACCAGCTGGGAGGAGAGAAGAAGGGAGGAAGGTGGGAGGTCCTCTGTACCTGCTCCAGTTTCTTAATGGTAGCCTCCTGCTCACTCTGTATCTGCTGCTGCTCGAAAGCACTGGACTTCAGGTCCCAGAGCTCTCTCTGTAAGGCATCTACAGCTGCCTCCCCAAGGGGCCTTAAGTCAATGGTTTGACTCTTCAGCATCTCAAGCTTCTGTTTCAGACCCAGAGTTTCCTGCTCCTTTTCCTGGGGAAAGAAAACATTTCAGACACTGGACCGAGGAGACCGCAGGAGACACGGGCTTCCGAGATGCCACATGTATACAGACAAGTCAGTCAGTCAGTAAACATTTATTAAGCACCTACTATGCGCCGGGCAGTGTGCTAAGGTACTTTGAGGAAGGAGAGTACACATATGGGGTAGGGGTGGGCATGGAACAGAGAAGCCTTCCTAGAGGAAGTGGGACATAAACCGAGTCTTGGAAGAAAGGATCTTTCTGAGGAGGAGGTACATTCCAGGCATTATGTGAAGGCACCACTGCGCAGCTGGGGTGCATGTCCCAATTCCCGACTGAATGAAGCAAGCAGGGATGGGAGATGGGAAAAGCTAGTAGGTATGTTTGGCCAGAACATAAGAGTATGCTAAATGGGGCAGCAGGTGGCGCAGTGGATGGAGCACCGGCCCTGGAGTCAGGAGGACTTGAATTCAAATCTGGCCTCTGACACATGACACTTACAAGCTGTGTGACCCTAGGAAAGTCCCTTAACTTCATTGCCTAGCCAAAAAAAGAAAAAAAGTGTGCTAACTAAATCTGGATACTAAGAACTGGATGGTGAAGGGCTTTGGATATAAGGCTAAGCAATTTGTACTGATTCTAGAAGTAATGGGGAGCCATTGAAGGGTTTAGAGAGGAGGAGTAATGTGGCTGCACCATGTGCTCGAGTCTTTCCTCCTCAAGTTCTTGATATGCCCTGTATAGGACATCGCCTTTCCTGCACATTTCATATCCCACCTCTGCGCCTTGGCACAGTTATGTGCCATGCCCAGCAATGGTCTCCATTCTCATCTCTGCCTCTTGAACTTTGGGCACCCTCACAGGCTCAGCTTCCTGACCCCTTCAGTTATTAATGCAGCCCCCTCCCCAATCCCTGTATTTTTTTTGAGTGTTTGGTAGGAATTGATTTATCTGTGGATATGTTGTTTCCTCTCTGAGTATAATGTAAGCTACTTGAGAACAGGAACCATTAGTTGGCTTGTCTATGGAAGGACATGGACAAAACCCTCCCAGTTATCAGAGGCCTGCATTCCTCCTCTGCCCCCCTGGAAGAAGGATCCCCATCCATGATGTCACTGGCCCACTCCTGTTCTGAGGTGTCCCTCCAAGGACGAGTCTCCTGCTGCTGTCACAAGCAACTCCCATGGCCTTGATTCCCCAAGTCCCATAATCTGCCCCGACCCCATGACGATATAGGCCTCTTGAGGATGGGGACTGTTTCATCTCCGTCTCTGTATATCCACAGTAGCAGGCACACAGTAGGCACTTACTAATACATGCTAGTTGGTTGACTAATTGATTGGCTCTCAGTTTCTTCATCTATAAAAATGAGGCTGGATTCACTGGCCTCTAAAGTCACTTCCAGATCTGATCAGGGACCCTATGAACCTCACTTTGCAGTGATTTCCTTACTCCTGGGGACTCCCAGCATGGAAACTCCTTCCACTAGCACAAATCAGAAGGTCTCTGAGAGCTGCCTGGTACAGTGAGGGCCTAAGTCACTTGCCTAGGGTCACACAGTACGGGACAGAGACAGGACTCAGACCTGGAGCCTTCCTGATCCCAAGGCCAACACACAACACATGCCATATTGCCTGTCACATATATTAGGCCCTTAAAATGGACATTGAATTAAATTCCTATTACCACAAACGAGACTACCAAAGGATTTATTCCAGGAAACACAGCTTAGTAGGCGTGAACAGGAATGAAAGAAAGCAGAGGAAAATAAACCACTCTCCTTCCTGCCTCCTCAAACAGAGCACTTACCACTGAACTACACTTCCTCTCAGGGGCTGGAGAACAAAGACCCCACTGGCTGCTTGCAGAAATCTTTACCCATCCCATGGGACTGCTTCAGAGCAGAGTAAATGCAAGAACACAGGTCTTCCCAAACTATTCACCTCCTCTTCCTGCGAGCATACAATTCATGTCTAGCTTTTACTACTTGAATCAGAAAAATCACGGGGCCCCCAGGGCCCGCGGCTCTTCCTCTCCACTTACCTCTAACTTGCTCTGAAGTTTGCCAAGCTCCCATCGGATGCTAGCATTTTCCTGGGACAGTTTCTCCCGGAGGCCCCTTTCAAACAATGATTCGCCAATAGCTTGGGTTAATTGCATATCAAATCTGCCCAGGAAAGAAAGGATGTTACTGCTTCATTCCAACAGAAGTTGGAGGAAAGAGAGGAGAGGAGGGGAGGAGGAGGAGAAGGGAGGAGGGGAGGAGGGGAGGAGGGGCGGAGGGGAAGGATAGATGGAGAGAGAATATGGCAGGGAGTGAGCAAACGGATGATGCAGGCAGGGTGTACCAAATATGTGTGTATGTGTGTGCACGTGTGTGTATGTAAAAATACATAGCTATAATACATACATATAATAATACATATGTATACATGTAAAAATACATGGTTGTAATTTCAAGAGGGGCATTTCTAAAGTCCAGGAGAATCATAGAATCTAGAGTCTGAAGTCATGGAGCCCAGCTCCTCCATTTTAACAGGTCCAGAAAAACTCACTTATTTTCTTGAATTTATTTTTTGTTTGTTTTGAGGAGGCAATCAGGGATAAGTGACTTGTCACACGGTATTTTCTCAAATTAATACAGGTAGTTTGTAGCTGAGCTGGGATCGAACCCAGCCTCTCAGACTCCAGTTGCAACGCTCTCTCCACCCCGCTCATGTTGCCTCCTTAAAGGACACCCTAACACCAGCTATAACCCACCTCTTCGCCCTGCAGGGGACTCAGAATACCTCTGCTAGGTGGCTCTTGCCCCAGATGGAAAGAAGAACATTTGATGAGGCCATGAGTGATAGATTCAAGGTCTTATTCCACATCAATCCTCATTCCTTCAGAAAGCAGAGGACCCCCAAGCTGGGAAGAGGCTGCCTTTCAATCTGGAAGGGGCTCACTAATCACTAAACCAGTCACAGCTAAACTGTCCAGGGTGAGCCCACCAGGCCATGCGCCAGGCCTAGAGCCCTGGAAGGAGAGGAAGGTATGATTCCCAGGGATGTGTCTGTGGGTTCACTTGAAGAAAACAAGTAATTCAACATTTCTGGGTATCCTGGTGACTTTAATAGCACCAGAGGACTACAGATTTGGGGTAACCTATGTAAATTGTTTCGCAAACCTTAAAATACTATCTATATAAATGCTAGCTATTATTTTATTATAATTACTATTATTATTATAGATTTCATGCTAAAAGGGCCCTCAAGTCATCTAGTTCAATCTCCCCATTTTGTAGATGAGGAAACTAAGGCTGAGTTGGGTGTTGAACCCCAACTTCCAACGCCAGACCCCGCCTGGATTCCATAGTGGGGCTCTTATTGAAACCATGAGGCAGCATAGTTCAATAGAAGAACAAAGGATTCAGGGCATGTGTGAGGATGGAAAAGAGCCCTTCTAAGGTCCCTTCTAAGTCAGTGTTGAAGACCTTATAAAAATTCCCTCGTTGGCCCTGGCGCCAGCCTTCCATGAAGGCAGGGAATGACAGTATTTCTAAGACCATTTTCATCTCAGAATCTCCGCATTAGAAGGGAGCTCACAGGTGATTCAGTCCAACTTGGCATACAATAAGTGTTCCATAAATGCTCATTGTCTGGTGGACCAGAATCCCTTCTGTCAATCACATCCTCTGTTAGTGGTTGTCCAGCCTTTAATTGATGGCCCTTCCCCCCCCAGTAAGAAGGAAAGACTTACCCTAGAGGCAGCCCCTTCCAGTCCCCAATAGATCTATCCCCTGGGGCCAGGCAGAACTAGGTTAAACCCTTTCCCACTGGTCAGCCTTTCAAATCCTCGAGCATAACTATTGTGCATCCCCTAAATCTTCTCTTCTCCAGGCAAATAATCTTCCGTTCCTTTGACTGGCCCTTGTCTGGTGTGCTCTCCAGTCTTCTCACCATCCTGGTCGTCCACCTCTGGACGAGCTCCAGGTTGCCAGTATCCTAGTCAGGGACCCTCCATGGCACCTCTGGAAGCATGTGAATGGCCACCCCATGCACTGCTCTCCATGACTCATTGATCAACTATGAAAGGCTAGACCAGGCAATCGGAAACACAAATTTATTTACTTCCCTGGAAGCCTGACTCCCCGCCCCGAATTAGGAACTGAGTCAGTCAACTGGGAAGCAAGAAGTCCCACTGGAGTCATTTCCCAGGAAGGTTGTTTCCCCAAGACTCAGGCCAACAGGTTCTATCAGCTCTCAGGTCTGACCTTTATGACCCACTTTGTCACTATAGCAACGACAGATAGATGCCTGGGGTCCATTCTGGGCCAGTAGTCTTCAAGGAGGTTTAGCACCAAGGGGGACAAGGAGCTGGGACCAGAATGTCTTGGAGGTCTCATTTGGTACCCCACACATGAGACATGGATGGTGGCCCAGGTTGGGGAGGTCCAGTAGATGGGCCATCTATACAGTGTATTTTGAGGGCCACTTGGAGGTGTGCTGCCTGATCTTCCACCATTAACAAGCCAGTCTTGTGTGGTAGGGCCCTGCAATATCCAGGAGACCCGCCCCCCACCAAAGTTGAAATGTTGTATGGATGGCCAATTTCTGGGTATGTTGTGAAACAGATTTCTGTTTAGTGAGATTCCACAATTTAGGGATCAGGAAAAGGCCAGGAAATTTTGGCCTGGAGTGTAGGGTGCCATTTGGAATGGTCTCCAGTCTTCTCACCATCCTGGGACGCTACACAAAGGACAGAGGCCGGAAAGGGAAGATGGATGTCTGCTAATATCTCTAAGTCTGTTCTCACCATTTCGCCATGTTTTGACATATAGTATCCTCTGCTAGAAGGTAAGCTCCTTGAGGGCAAAGGAATGTTTGTTTTTATCTTTGAATCCCCTCTTGGCTGGCACAGAGCCCAGCACATAGTAGGCTCTTAAATGCTTCTCAGTTGATGGATAGATCGATGGAAAGACTTCCCAGAAGGTCTTCATCTTCTTGAAGAAAAAACAGAGCAGGGGAAAAGCAAACTCCTGGGTGGAGAGAGGGAGGTGAGAGCTAAATGGTGTTCAGGTTTGATGTCGGCACACCTCAATGGAGTTACAAATTCTATTTGCTGCCTGTTGGTAAACAGTCACTTATGGTAAACACACAGGCGCACACAAGTCTGACAGCACACAGGGATCTTCCTTCTCTGAGTCAATAAGCAGTTCCATTCCCCTCCCTCTGGCTTGGAGTTTTCGTTACAGAACAAAGGGACGGAAAAGACCCCGCCCCCCCCAACAGCTCCAGATACCCCAAGGCTGACTCTGACAAGGCGAGCCTCCAGGAGAAGCCCACGGGGTCCCAAGAGTCAGAATGGGAAAAGAGGAGGAGGATGGGGGCGCCCTGCCCCGGTGGGCTGGTCCTCTCCTCGAAGCCAGCTGCCCTCTACGCTTCCGGACGTGGATCCTCAGCGGGACAGTCATAGACGCATGCCAGAGCAACTTCCTTTGCTGGTTTCAGTCATTGTTTTCCCCCATCTAGAAGGAATCCTAGCTTTCATAAATCTAGAGGTAGGAGACACCTCAGAGGCCATTCCCCAGCTTTACAAGTGGGGAAACTGAGGCTCAGAGAGTTGGACTGACTTGCCCAAGTAAGGGCAGGAATGTAAGGTCATAGGTATAGAGGTGGAAGGGACCCCAGAAACCATCTGGTTCAACCTCTCCATTTTACAGATGAAGAAATGAAGAGCCAGAGGATCAATGATGCGGCCAGAGTCATACAGTAAGTGGCAGAATGGGGATTTGAATCCAGGACCTCTGACTTCCAATCTCACATGCCCTGCTACCTCTCCATTGGTTCAAGAAATGGTTTCCTCTGTCTGGACGCTGGCTTCGGGTATCTCCACACCGGGGTTCATGAGAGTTGTTCCCTTAGGCAGCAGCTAGAGGGCTGGGCTCAGAGTCAGAGCCCTGGGGTTCAACCTTGGCTCTGCTTTTGACTGTCTGAATAAGCAACCGGAAACAGGCCACTTTCTCCCTCTTCGCTCCAGTGTCCTCGACTGTAAAAGGAAGGCGCTGGGCTGTGCTGACTTCAGAAGTCTCTGCCGGCTTTCAAACCATGATCCCACAGGTCAGCTTGGAGCTGATCTTGACACTGTCTCCCCATCTCTAGACCCAGTTCCCAGAGGTTTTTACCCCCAGTTTCTCTCCTCCTCTAGCCCCCACCCCCGTGTTCTTCCCCAGGCTCTCGGCTGTCCTCCCCTCTGCCTCTTGGCACGCTCAGATTCTCAGCCCTGAAAGCATTTGATGACGCCTGCCAGGCTCACCCTCTCCTCCCCACCCCTCCCTCAGATTACTGCTCAGCATTTGGCTTTGGACCAGACCTGTAAAGCCATTGCCCTAAGGAATCTCACCTGCTCTGCCGAGGAGAGCCAGAGACAGCTGCCTAAAGCAGAGAGAGGCCACGAGACTAACCCAAGATCACTCAGACAGCAGAGAGCAGAAACAGAACCTGAACCTGGGACTTCTGCTCCAAGGCTGTCTCCCTTCAAGTGCTCATGTTGTGTGTCTCTCCACACCCAGGGAGAATGTAAGCTCCTGCAGGGCAGGGACTATTTCAGCTTTGATCTTATACAGTGCCTGGCACATAATAGGAACTTAATAAGTGCTTGTTGATTGACTGATGCTTTTTCCTCCTTACAAAGAATGTAAGCTCATGTTTTTCCTGCTACCAAGTTTATTCCTAAAACGCAGGCCTGACCAAGTCACTGCCCTGACCAAGAAGCTCCTTCAGTTCTCTCTTGCCTTTTAATAAAATGAAAACTCCTCAGTTTGGCATTTAAAGGTCTCCATAGGGCTCTCAACCACTGCCCTTTATTTTTATTTTTGTCTGTGTCACCAGCATTTGGGGCGGCTAGGTGGTGCAGCAGATAGAGCAACCAGGCTTGTAGTGAGGAAGACCCGAGTTCACATCCAGCCTCAGACACTAGCTATGTGACCCTGGGCATGTCACTTCACTGTTTGCCTCAGTTTCCTCATCTGTAAAATGAGCTGGAGAAAGAAATGGCCAACCACACCAGTATGTCCCCCAAGAAAACCCCAAATGGGATCACAGAGTCAGACATGACTGAAACAACTGAACTATAACAACAGATCTTAGAACAGGGCCTAGCACATGATTAGTTTTTAGTAATTGCTCATTGATGGACTGAGTGATTGTAAGCTTCTTGAGAACAGGGACTGTTGGTTTCACTTTTGTCTCAATGTCTCTAGCACCTGACCCACAGTAGACATTATCTCTCGAATCTCTCTTGTAATTGTCTATATATGTACATATTTCTCCCCTTAACAGAATGTAAGGCCCTTGAGGGCAGGGGCTGTTTCACTCGTGTTTATTTCCCCAGCACCTAGCCTGGCACACAGTAGGTGCTTAATATTGACCGACTGATGGATGTTGTTTCCTCCAAGTAGGACTTCAGGTCCGGGAAGCCCAAGAGCCCTGAGAGTAGCACCGTGCCCCAGACCAACAGCCCTTCTTCCAGCGTGGCCCCGATAGCCATCATCCAGGGGAGCAACCCTTGTGGGATGTCACCTGACAGTTGCCTTTTAGCGGCCACAGCAACTGGAGACCCAGCCAGGAAAGGTCCCCCCACCAACATCCCCAGCGCTGCCAAATGGCCTCATTGATGACAATGATACTAGCAAAGTTGTACTACCATCTGCTTCTCTCCTGCACCCTAAAGACCACTGGCCTTTCCATCTGACTTACAGCTGAAACCTCCTGTGTCTGAACCTTGAGAGCAGGGGCCATCTGTGCCCTTGTTTTTCGCTTAATGTTGAGTGTGGTTCTTTGTACATAGTAAGAACTTAATACGTGCTTTTTTCATTCATTCATGCATGCATGCATGCGTGATGCTGCCTCCCTCCACTCAAATCTTCTCCAGACTACACATCCCCATTTCCTTCAACTGGCCCTCAATATGGTGGACCTAGAGCTCTTCATCACCCTGGTCGCCCTCCTTTGGAAGCTCTCATCAACGTCCTCCTAAAACTGTACTGCCCAGAACTGAGCACAATCATCCAGTTATGGTCTGACCAAGTCAAAGTTCAGTGGGACAATCACCTTCCTAGCCCTGGACACTGTGTCCCTCGTGGAAGAGCTGAAAATTACATCCATCTTCTTGACCACTGTGTCATCATAATGATGTTGTGCTATGTCAGCTAAAAAACCCGGGTCTTTAGATTAATTATATCACTATTAAATGTATACACATGTACATATATATACACATATATGTGTGTATATATAATATGTGTGTATGTATGTACAAATACATGTGTGTGTTTATATGTACGTAATATGTTTGTATATATGTATGTATAAATATAGGTTTGTGTGTGTGTATGTATATAAGTATGTATCTATATATGTGTTTGTAAATATATATATTATGTGTTGATATATATATGTGTGTGTATACTATACATGTATTCTTTATATAGATATCATGTGCATATATGTGCATATAAATACACGTATGTATTTGTGTATACATAATATGTGTATATGTATGTATAACTAGATATGTATTTAAATATATGTATATGTATATATGTGCGTATAGATTTGTATATGTGTGTATGTATTTATATAGATATAATGCATGCATGTATTTATAAATATATATATATATTCATGCTTGTGTATATATGTGTGTGCAGTATATATATATATAAAATATATATGTATTTATATAGATATCATGTGCATATATATAAGTATGTGTGATTACATGTATATAATATGTATATGTACATGTGTATATACATATATGTGTGTTTATATCTATGTAATGTGTGTATCTGTATGTATATATGAATATACGTGTTTGTATATATATATAATATGTGAGTATATGTGTGTATGCAAATATGTGTGTGTGTGTGTGTGCCTCACAACAGCCTGTATGTGGCAGGTGCTTTTATTATACCCATTTTCCAGGGGAGGAGATTGAAGCCCAGCCACATTAAGAGACTTGCCCAGACTGGCCTCAGAGCAAGCACAGGTTGGAGGTGGGATTTGAACTCAGGTCCTCCTACTTCTCTTTCCACACCACTGTGCTTATCTCTGGCCAGTGGATGGCCCAGCTTACTTTTTTTGCTTCTTCTCCAGGTCATGATTCCGACTCTGCTGGTTCTCCAGCAGTACTCGGGTGTCCTCAAGGTCACAGGTCAGATTGCGGCACTTCTTCTTCAGCTGATGAAAGCTTCTTCTAACCTCCTCATAGGTGTTCTGAGCTTCCCTGAGCTGCAAGAAGAGGAACATGGCATTTTCAGCGGCCCCTCGGCTTCATCATCTTCCTGCATGTTATACTTCTCAAGGCACCTTTGTGAACTCATCATTTCACTTTGGATCAGAGACTCTTGAGTAATAACCAGCATTTGGAGAGAGTTTTAAGGCCCTACAAGTTGCTCTACCCTGTTTGCCTCAGTTTCCTCATCTGTAAAATGAGCTGGAGAAGGAAATGGCAAACTTCTCCAGTATCTCGGCCAAGAAAACACCAAACAGGGTCACGAGAAGTCAGATATGACTGAAATGACTGAACAGCAACCCCAACAAAAACGGAGGCTTGAACTTTATCCTCATGGCAGTAGGGAGGCCTCAGAGCCTTGCGAGCAGGGGAGCGGAGGTTGGGCTGAGCTCAATAAGAGCCTTGAAAACAAGCTCAGCAGAGGCCTCCCCCCTCTTCTGGCAGGCGATGTCCCCCCCAGTGTTCTAGTTTGGAGGGAGGGAACTCGGCAAAGCCACTCTGAGAAGCCAGCTCATTAAGGAACTGTACTAAATAAGCAAAAATGTTGAGTTAATGAAGCCTGTAATTCTAAATTCAGCGTCTGAAAGTAAGTACTCTACTATGCCTTCTTGTATTCCACCACTCAGGAAATGTTGCCATTTTATTATTTTTTAATGTAGCATGAAGATTTTCCCCCCTCTCCTTGGGGAAACTAACCTAACTTGATAATCAGCTATTAAAGGCCTGGACTGCCTCCCCTTTTCCCCCAGCAGCAGCTCCTGACTCTTTATCTACTGTGCAAGTTTCTTGGGAAGGGCTATTTAACATCTGCCAGGGAGGCAAATGGTGGCTCCACACTCTCATCTTGGAGGCTGGAGACTGCTCAGCTCTTTGGCCTCAACTCATCACGTGTCATTAAGAGTTTGGCCATAACGAACTGGGGGGGGGGTCTGCTCCAAAAGCCCTAGAGTGGAGAGGAAGGGTTTGTTGGCTAGGTAAGTCCCCACCTCTCACATTCTCGAAGCCTCCCCTGACCAGGTCAGTCCACAAATTGTTCCCATTTTTGGCTTTTCATACCCTATATCCCAGAATCAGAAGATGTCTAAACAGGATGTGAGAGTCCAGAACTTTCCTGTTATAGTCGAGGAAAACTGGAGTCCAGTGCCTTATTCAAGGTCATGCAGAGAACCAAGAGCAGAGTGAGGACTACAGCCTTGCTCTCCTCCTTCCAAGCTGGGGCCCTTTCCACAACACCCAGGTCCCTTCCCAGAAAAAGAAAAGCATCAGGATATGGTCAGAGATTAGGTCCAGGAAGGATATATCGGTTTGGAGAAAACATTTTCTTCATCTTGCAATGAAAGGTTTTATAACCAAAATGCAATTGGGAAGCTGTTAAGATTGCTGCTGATGGTCTCTTTCTTTTCAACCCCTGCTAACTAGACCTCTAACATCCCTCTCAGCTCTGACATTCCCTGTTCTGAGGTCCCTCCCAGCCCTGACATTCCCTGTTCTGAGGCCCCTTTGAGCTTTGACATTCTCTTTATCAGTTGGGGTCTAGCACTCCAGGCCCTCCCATCCACTCTCAGCAGCGCCGGTAGAACAGAGCTAGTCAGGAGGCTCCCCATCCTCCTCTCACCTTCTCTTCCAATTCCTTCCTGGCAGACAGTTCAGATTCTAGTCTCTCCTCACACATCAGGAGGCGTTTTCTGAGAAACTCGATTTCTGTCTGTGCGCAGTCAAATCGTGTTTGCCAGTCATCCGCTGTGGAAAGGAGAAGGCATGCGCTCAGACAAGGCACAACACGGAGGCCAGAGGATGTGGAACCCAGAACAAAGTAGTGAGGAACAGCGAAGAAAGGGCTGTACTAGACTTTGTGGGCTCTTCAATTCAGATCGAGAACTGGAAGGGGCCCCCCAAGGCCATCAAATCCATTTTACAAATGAGAAAACTGACGAATTCAGGCTTCATGTTGGGAAAACCTCCCTGCAATGATAGAAGGGGGTGGGTTCACTCCTGTTGGAGGTCTTCAAGCAGGGGCTGGATGACCCTGATCAGATGTGTTCTAGAACTCTTGTCTAGATATGCGTTGGACTCTGTGGCCACCAAAGTCCCTTCCAACTCAGGCATTCTGGGATTCTGGGATTCTGCCTCTGTGAACGTGGCTAGTCACTTCCCTGAAGATACTGCCTAAAGTCCCTGAGGCCCAGAGGCAGGGTATGGGGTACAACCCCTTCTCAGGAGAAAGGGAAGTGTTCCACAGCAGAGTAAGGATTTCTCTTTCTCTGCCTATTGATATCCTGCCTGTCCATCCTTCAAGACCCAGCTGAAGTCCCACTTCCCTCATGAAGCTTGCTCTGATTACCCTAGCCCACTGGGAGAGCCACCATCTTACTATTCTAATAGCACTCAAAACTCCATTGATTGAGTACACTTTTTACTGCCATACTTAGTTGTGCAGCTATCTATAGCTTATGCCACATGATGGGAGGCAATTTAGCATAGAAGACACAGTGTTGGAGTTATAGCCAGGGGATCTGGGGTCAAATCCTCCATCTTTTACTGACCATGTGACCTGGACAAGTAACTTCCCTTCTCTGGACCTCAGTTTCCTCCTCTCTAAAATGGGTGACACAAGCCCCATATTCCTGGAGTTTTTGAACCCAAAATGTGACTAGGTCATGTGGTGCGCTAGACTCAGCATCAGACAATTATCAGCTCTGCTACCATGAACAAGTAAATTAATCTCTTGGTGCCTCAGTTTCTTCATCTGTAAAATGAGATGGTTAGCCTCGATGACCCCTAAGGTCCCTTCCAGATCCACGGCCACAATCCTATGGGCCCAATTTAACACTTTTTAAACTCCATCTTATTAAATTCACCCCAATGCTGCGGTCGTACGAAGTCTTCCAGAAGCATGACCATCATCTGAGGTGTTAGCTCCCCTTCCTAGCTTTGTGTTCCCTACAAAGGTGATAAGGAGGCATGGTCTGTGCCTGAGCCGTGTGGCCAAACTCAGCACCTGCTCCCTACGCTGGGCCACTCACTGCTATTCATACTTCAGGGCCGGGTCTAAATGAGGCACCGCAGAAAGCCCACTCAGGAGGACCACAGACAAAAGCACAGACAGAAAAAAATAAGAAAACTAGCCTTCTCATGTCATCATCACCCTATCCTGGCAGAGGCCCCTCTCCACCCTCTACTCCTGCCAATGCTTCTGACATAACTGGAACATGAGTGCCTTGGGGGCTTTGACAGGAGACCACCAGGTCTGACAGGAGCTGACACCTTTCTTCCCTCTCCCTGAGCTGAGGAGCAGAAGCATTGGTGACAAGTCAACAGAGATGTCAGTCTGCCCATCCATCAGCTGGCAGCCTGGAGACCCAGAGGGAGGGGAGGACTCCAGCAGCAGAGGGCATCAGGCCCTAGCGAGGACAGGATATGGTTCTGACATTAGTCAGAGCACTAGATGGACGGGGGTCCAAGGCTCGCTAAGCCGGCGCCGAGATTGAGGAGGAAGGAGATGGCACAGCAGAGGGCCACTTCGCACTCCTGAGGCTCACCTTCTCCAGAATGAGACTTCCCCACTTCACACAATTCAATTTTCTGCTGGGCTTCCTCCAGCTGCTTCTCCACTGACCCCAAACTCTTCTGTGTTTGTTCATATTTACTCTGAAAGGGGAAAAAGGTGTCAAGATGGAAAACCAAGCTGGACAGAGGGCACAGACACCTTTGGCCCTCGGGCCTCTCCCGCCCAAGTGATACACAAAGACCAAATAGAAACTCCTCTATCTGGCATTCGGAGGTCTTCTTCACTAGCTGGCCTGGCCCTTCTCTCTCTCTCTTTCCGGGCTTCTTACACGTTCCTCCCCTCCACAGCTCAGCTGCTGTACTACTTCCTGTTCCTCTCCCAGGACACTGCTGGCTGTGCCCCATACCTGGAATGCTTTCCCTCCTTGCCTCCTGGCTCCCTTAGCTTCCCTGCCTTCCTTCAGGACTTGGCTCAAACATGAGGCCTTTCCTAGCCCCCCTCAACTGCTCAGGCCTCCCCTTCCATCAGCTCTGTATGAATCTTGTATCTTCCTATTTGTGGACGCATCGTCTCCCCGTTAGAATGAGGGGATCCTTGAGGGCACAGCCTGGCACGTGGCTGAGGACTGACTGATTGATTGTTCATTGAAGGAAAGGGGAGCTCAGCTTCTGACCTTGATGTCACCTCTGCCCTCACCCAGATGCTAAGCCCAGAGGTGCAGGCAGAGACACCCACCTTCAGCTCCCGGATCTCTCTGGAGGCCCGGAGACGCTCTGCCCGCTCACTCTCCAGGACCCGGCAGGCCACTTCTCCTTTGAAGCGTTCATCAGAGAGCTCGGTGGTCAGGTCAGTGATCTGGGGAAGGGTCCAGGGAGAGGCGATTATAGAACACAAAAATGCCCCCAATTTCCAAATATACATACACACATGCATGTGCATTCGTGCACACATACACACATATGCATACATGCACACACACATACACACATACACACATACCCTCAAAATGAGAGCCAAACATCACTCAAAGATGTCTTTGGGATGGGGGGGAGGGAGCGGAGAGAGAAATACAGGATTATCACACATAGGTGAATATATGTGTGTGGCAAGGGGCTATTTGGAGAAAACTGACAATAATGAAAATAAGAACAATAAATAATAGTTGATAAGTATAAATGCCTTAAGGGTCACATAGAACTTTATACACTCTATCTCATCAGTCCTCACAATAACCCTGCAAGGCAGGCATTACAGGTATTATCATCCCCATTTTATGCATTGATAAGTTAAGGCCTAGATTTTACAAGATGGAGGACTATGGGCCAGGACCCAGCTGAACATTTCTCCCAACATTTCTCTTCAAACAACTTTAAAATAGCACTTCAAGTCAAATTTTGGAGCAGCAGAGCCAACAAAAGGTCAGGGGGAGACATTTGTCCAGCCTAAGACAGCTTAGGAGGTCTGCAGGAGAGGTCTGTAACACAGGGTGGGCGCAGGCCAGGAGCGTGGCAGGAGCACTAGTGGAGGGGCCTTGGAGGTGGCTGGAACAGTAGCAGCAGCTTCAGGAGCTCTCAGCTCAGAAATGGTAAGGGGCTTGGACAACTGGTCAGAAAGAGATTACAGGAGATCCTTTGCTGGCACGAGGTGCAGCTGGTGCTGACCAACAATTCTATTGCCCATACACAGACAGTTCTATATTATAGTTCTAGGATGGAGAAAAGCACTTGTAATCATTCCCAAGGGAGGAGGGTACCCGGTCACAGTTCCAGGACCTAGATGTCATATTTTAAGAAATTATAAAGAAAAATCTGCCCTGATATCATAGATCCAGAGAGTAAAATAGACATTGATCACCTCCTGAAAGAGATCCCAAAATGAAAACTCCCAGGAATATTGTAGCCAAATTCCAGACCTCTCAGGTAAAGGAAAAAAAATACTGCAAGTGTCCAGAAAAAAACAATTCAAGTATCATGGAGCCACAGTCAGGATCACACAAGATTTAGCAGCTTCCACTTTAAAGGAGCAGAGGGCTTGGATTACGATATTACAAAGGAACTAGGATTACAACCAAGAATGACCTACACAGCAAAACTGAGTATAATCCTTCAGGGGAAAATGGATATTTAATGAAATAGCAGATTTTCAAGCATTCCTGATGAAAAGGCTAGAGCTAAACAGAAAGTTTTATGTTCTAAAAGAGGACTCAAGAGAAGCATAAAAAGGCAAACATGAAAAAGTGATCCCAAGGCTCTCAATAAAGTTAAACTTTATATTCCTATGTAGAAAACTGATACAGGTAATTCCTAAGAATGTCATCATTATTAGGGCAGTTAGAAGGTATTTACACAGACAGAGGACATGTGTATGTGTCAACTATGTTGGGATGATCTCCAAAAAAAAAGAATATGGGGTGAAAAAGAGGGATGCATCGGGAGAAGGGGGAAGGGAGCGGTCGAATGGGGCAAGTTTTCTCACATAAAGAAGATGCACAAGGAAGAGTTTTTATAGTGGTGGAGAAAATAGGAGGAAGGTGGCGGGCAATGCTTGAACTTTGCTCTCATAGGAATTGGTTCAAAGAGGAAAGAATGCGTACGCACACTCAGTTGGGTATAGAAATGTAACTCACCCAGTAAGGAGATAGGAGGGGAAGGGGATAAAAGAAATAGAAGGAGATAATAAGGGGGAGAGAGGATTGGGGGAGGCTGGGGTCAGAAGCAAAACAGACTTTTGAGGAGAGACAGGATGAAAAGAGAGAAGGGAAAACAGAAAAATAATAGGATGGAGGGAAATATACAGTTAGTCATCTTAACTGTGAATGTGAATGGAGAATGGAAATAGATAGCAGAATGGATGAGAAATCAGACTCTAACAATATACTGTGTACAAGGGACACACCTGGTACAGAAAGACACACAGAATTGAAATGAAGGGTTGGAACTAAGTCTATTCTCCTTCAGCTAAAGTAAAGAGGGCAGGGGTGGCAGTCACGATCCCAAAGCAAAGCAAAAGAAAAATTAGACCTAATTGAAAGAGAAAATCAGAAAAGCTACATTTTGCTGAAAGGTACCATAGACAATGAAATAATATAAAAAATTATAGCAAATTTCTCTGATAAATTTTATTGGTTCTCAGTCAAATTTATAAAAATAAGAGCCATTCCCCAATTGATAAATGGTCAAAGGATATGAACAGGCAGTTTTCAGAAAAAGGAATCCATGCTACCCATAGTCTTATGAAAAAAGTGCTCTAAATCACTATTGATTAGAGGGGAAGAAACTAAAATAACTCTGAGGTATCACCTTATACTTATCCGAAATGACAAATGCTGGAGTGGATGAGACAAAATAGGTGCATTAATGAATGGTTAGTGGAATAATAAAGTGGCCCAACTATTCTGGAGAACAATCTGGAATTATGCCCAACCATGGTTATTTTTTGATCCAGCAATACCATTAGTAGGTCTGTACCCCCAAGCAGATTCTTTTAAAAAGGGAAAAGGGACCTATATGTACAAAAATATTTATAGTATTTCTTTTTGTTGTGGCAAAGAATTAGAAATTGAGGGGATGCCCATCAGTTGGGGAATGGCTGAACAAGTCATGGCCTATGATTGTGGAGTACTATTGTGCTATAAGAAATGATGAGGGAGGTGGTTTCAGAAAAAAATATGGCAAGACCTATTTGAACTGTTGCAAAGTAAAGTGAAAAGAAGTGGGAGATCGTTGTGCACAGTAACAGCAATGTTACTGTGATTTGCCCCAGCTCACATGGCTAGTAATTGCCAGAGGTAGCAAATAAATCAAGATCTCCTGGCCTATACCACACCATAGTGCCTCTCTCCACCAACCAATTAACACGCATTTATTAAGTAGTCACCATGTGCCAAGCACTGTGGTAGCCCCTGGGAATACAAAATAAAAAAGAAGACCATGCCTGTCCTCAAGAAGATTATATATTGTTGGGAGAAACTATATTTATATATGTATATATTTATATATGACTCTAAGACCCACCCCCAGCAAAGACCTCTAAGACCCACTCCCAGCAATGACCTCTAAGATCCACCTCCAATGATGCTCTCCAAGACCAATCCCTAGCTATAACCTCTAAGACCCGTCCCCAGATATGGCCTCTAAGACCCATCCCCAGCTATGACCTTTAAGACCCATCCCCAGTGATGACCTCTAAGACCCACCCCCAGCAATGACCTCTAAGATCCACCTCCAATGATGCTCTCCAAGACCCATCCCTAGTGATGACCTCTAAGATCCATCCCCAGTGATGACCTCTAAGACCCATCCCCTACCAAACCCCACCCCTCCCTCATTGCTAACTGGGCAGGGATGGGCCAGGTGCTCAGTTCTATGAACTTTCTCACTTCTTCCCCGGCTCATCTCCTCTGTTTCTGAGCAGCTCTCACTGTTTGAGAGTTTTCTTTGACATCCAGCCTCTTAGCAGCCTCTGCCCAGTGTTCCTGGTAATGCCCACAAAGGCCAAACAGAGCCAGCCACAGATTCACAGGCTGTGGCAGCTGGAAGGAACCTCAGAGACCAGCTACTCCAACTCTTCTCCAACAACCTAGAGGTCCCTTGAGGTCACACAGGTGAGTGTGGATCCCCACGCACCCCCTGCCTCCTCAAATACCATATTTAGGGAAAAGGCAGGGATTTATATAAACAAAAGTAGGCAGTTGACAAATGAGGAAGGGGAGTGGGGGAGGGGAAGAAAAAGGAGAATCCAAACTTGCAGGCCTCAAATATCCATGCACATTTAAATGTAAGGCTCACAAACCCTTGAAGCAATCAGAGTTCCTGCCAACCCCCACCTCCCTCCACCTTGTAAAGGTTAATTCTCCAGACCTCCGTGTCCTCCCAGCTGTTTCCAGATGAAAGAGAACCAGTCTAGCTGTGCCACTAATTATGTTCACCAAGTCTGTAAACAGGCCTTCTTGATGTGAACAAGGGCAGCCCCACGCTGTCTCTTTAGTGGGACAATCAAGGCAGGAGGCTGCTGACCCAAGGGGGCCACAGAGAGTAATGAGATGCCACTGTGCTAAGCCCGGGGATCCTTCTCTGCACTCTCTTGCTCTTCTCCTCTACTTCTGAGCAGTTCTCACTGGTTGGGAGTTTTCCCTGACATCAAGCCTGAGCATGGCTATTAGCAGCCTCCACCCAGCATTCCTGGTTCTGCCCACTAGGGCCAAGCAGAGTCAGTCACAGATTCACGGGCTGTCAGAGCCAGAGGAACCTCAGAGACTAACCCAACTCCTCCTCAACGTCCCTGAGAAGTGAGTGCTCAACCCCTCCAGACAGGGAGAGAGAGGCCTCTGTATATTTTTGAGAGCTCTCATTTTAGAAATTGTTTCCTAACCCATAGCTTAAATATGCCCCTTTTGTCAAGGAATGGAGGAAGGAAGGAGGGAAGGAAGGAGGGAAGTAAAGAAGGAAGGAAGGAAGGGAGGAGGGAAGTAAAAAAGGAAGTGATATGGAGGCAAAGAGTGCCCTAGGACTAAAAATAATATTAAGGGTTACTTTCCCAGGCCCCTGAGGGGGTTTGAGGCTTATTCTGTAGCCTATCTTGTACCAAAAGAATTGCCTTTGTTTCCCTTATCCTGTGTTCCTTATCCTGTCATTTACCTTCCTCATCCTGTCATGACAATTTTTCCTTTTCTTGACAACCATCTTCCTCACCTTGTTTGTTCTTATCCTGTCCCTAATCTCCAGCTCCCATATGAAACTCTAAAAATACAACATCTTCCTACAGGCTGTATAGCTTTCTGTCTATATAAGCCTGAGTCTTTTCCTATATCTGTGCCCTTTGTTTAGCTCCTTGCTAACCTCAGGCCCGTGAAGCTTTGATGAAATAAAGCTCCCAATGGCTACAGAGAAGGTCTAAGTGAATTCTTTCACACCTGACCCAGCTCTCCCAACTCTAAACCTCAACAGGAAGGAGGGAGGGAAGGAAGAAAGGAGAAAGGGAAGAAAGAGAAGGAGAAAGAGAGAGAAAGAAAAAAGAACAAAAGAAAGATGACTCTTCAACTTCGCTTCCTTAATCCTGTACTTGTTGACTTCTTGAGCCTATGTAAGACTTTATATTTATCCTTACTAAATTGTATTAATTTTGAAATGAAGGCATATGATTTAATGACCTCTAAGATTCATTTTTCTGCCCTAAATCAATGATCCTATGATTTAGTCCAATACTCTACTATGCCAAGATCTTTTTGGTTCCTGACTCTGACATGTTATGGGTTCGCTGCCCTTCTCAGATTTCTGCCATCTGCCCACATTCACCTGTACCAAGCCAAACCCAAATCCCTGCGGCCCTATATTCAAGACCTCTGAAACTGACAAGGGACCTTTTCCTACGCTACCCAACTGGATGGTGGAGCCTGGGAGAAAGTCACAACCACTCTCCCAATTACAGTGTTGTTTATAGGTTCCCATAGGCAGAGAAGGGAGAAGGGGAAAAGGGAAGGGTGGGGGAAGAAGCATTAAGTGCCAACTATATGCCAAGCACTGTATTAAGTGCTTTACAAACATTGTCTCACTTGATTTAATTTGAGAAAGCAGAATTCAACAATTGCAATCCTGTTTAATAAGCATTTAGAGCAATCATTTGGGAAAGGCGAGGTGTTAAGTATACAAAGACAAAGATGAAACCATCCCTCCTTTCATTTGATTTGAAGAGAAAATAAATCCAAAAGAAATGGATATGGACAGCAGTAGTCATTGGATTGCTTTGGGGACCACAGTCAGATTACTTTCAGTCCATTATCTGTTTTTTCCTATAGGCATACAGAGGTAGAATGGTGAATAGAGAGCCTGCCTCAAAGCCAATAAGACCTAGGTTCAACACATACTGGCCACATGACCCTGGGCAAGTCACCTAAGCCTTCTGTGGTCTAGTCCACTCTCAAAGGCTCAGAGAAGGCAGCAAGAGCCGCCTTGGTCAAGGGAGACCCCCCCAGCTCTACCAATGAAACCACATGTCCAATCCCTAATTCTTGTAGGTCTTATAGGTTCTTCTTATATTTATATCTTATATCTATAATTCTTATAGGTTGCCACAGCTGGTCTACTAGGAAAATGTGTCTCACCAGTGAGATAGGGAAAATGCTAGATTAGGGTAGAAAGGCCTGGCTCTGCCACTGACTGGCAGTGTGATGTACCATTGGTAACTCCTTTAAACTCTGTTTCATCATCTACAAAATGGGAATAATAATCTTTGTGCTCCCCACTCCACTGGTTGACTGTTAGGACAGTGTGTGTAAGCTTTAAACTGGGAGAGAAATAAAGATACTCACTAGTCATACGGGTGACCTTGGATAAATCATTTCCTTGTGCTAGGCCTTGGCTACCTCCTTTGTAAATTAAAGGGTTGGACTATCTGTCCTCTGAGGATCTTTCCAAGCTCTAAATCCCACAATGCCCCTACAGGATGCCAGCACCATGCCAGTAGGGTCCAGATCCCACAGGGAGGCTTGACTCCAGGCAGCTTCACTTTCAAATACGTGTCAACAAGTATTAATTATTTTATTAATATTAATTATTACACATAATTAAAACATGATCATTCCCAATGAAAACATGGGGTAAGTCCTGTGTATTAAGGAAATTGCCCAAATCTCCCCCCTCCACTTCCCCTCCTCCCCTGCACATCGGCATTAATCGAAGATTTCTCTATTGTGTTCTATCTGCTTTGGCCAATTAGCATGAAATTTAATTTGTGCTAATCAGCCTGAGCAAAGAGAACACAAAATTAATTTAAGGCATTAATTTCAAGTTGCATAGTGAACATGAACTGAGCCAAAAAGGGGAGGAAATGCTCCCCGCCCCTTTTTCATCCCTGAGAGCTGCAGGAGAAAACAGAGGCAAGTGACCTTGAGCTTCCTGGGCCCCCTAACCCTCAGCCCCGCCCTGCAGGTGGTGTGGCATTGGAAGTGAGCTTCCCAGGCATAAAGAAGAGGTGGGCAGCCTGTCGTGGAATAGTGAGGGGACACTGTCCCGGGAGAGAGCCTAGGAGGATTGCAAAATCACAGCCAATTAAATGAGCTGGCAGCCCTTTGTTTTCAAATGCGGGAATTGTTTCTGCAGGTTTCTTAAGGGCCAATTAGCCCTGAATGATCGGATGGGCAGGTTTCACGTGCTATTTGCTAAACCGGAAGGGCTGTTCCTTGGTTAAGCAGTGATGATAACCAAGGGCCTCTGGGTGAGCTCAGAGGGATGCGGGAATGAAGGGTTATAATTGCAGTATATTACAGCTGGGACGGACCTTAGCCACAATCTGCCCTAGCCCTCTACTTTTACGGAGAGGGAAACTGGGGTCCAGGGAATGGAAGGGATTGCTTACAGTCCCACAGTGACCAGATCTGGGGCCACACTGGGGTCTCCCTCCCATGCCAGCCATTTGTCACAGGCACATTCAGCCTTGACCAGCCTTTTGCACTCAGTGCCAGCTTGAATGGATTTATTCAGCACTCCTTACTCCCTTTGGAGATCATACACAGTCAGGGGCTATTCACGGGGGGATAATTGAGAGCTTGCTGAAGTCAAGGGCTATAGACATCTGAAATTGCCTGACTGGGGGGGTTAGAGCGCTGGCCGAACCTGGGTTCGGGTCTTACCTCTGACATAGACTGACAGGGTGGCCCTGGCCAAGTCACTTCACTTCCTTGTCCACCCAGAAAATTAAAAATATTAAGCTGCAGATCTGCATTGGTAAAGGGAGGTTCCTATACCACGTCATGAATCCAGGCCAAAAGAACAAAATCATGCCTGGGCCAAGGAGAAATAATACCATGTTGTCCAGGGAGGCTTTGTTTAATATCTGTGGGCCTTCCGTTCTGTTCAGTAGGAATATTGGGGATATTGACAATCTTCTGTAAGGGAACAGATCCTCTAAGCCATTTCTATAAGAAACTACAGAGATTTCTTATGTGACCTTGGTCAACTCAGTTCTCTCTGGGCCCTAGTTTTATAAAATTCAAGACTGGACCAAAGGTTAAATGCAACTCTGATATTAGGAGGTGCAGTAGATAGAGCACTGGGTCTGGAGTGAAGAAGACCTGAGTTCAAATCTGGCCTCAGACACTTCCTAGCTGTGTGACCCTGGGCAAGTCACTTAACTCTGTTAGCCTCAGTTTC
Source organism: Vombatus ursinus (assembly GCF_900497805.2). NCBI lineage: Eukaryota > Metazoa > Chordata > Mammalia > Diprotodontia > Vombatidae > Vombatus > Vombatus ursinus. The sequence continues at coordinate 13,139,739 of NW_020941065.1, read as the reverse complement.
ACCATCTGTAAAATAGGAATCATAATAGGACCCACCTCACAAGGTCTGTAAGGATCAAGTGGGATATTTGTAAAAAGCACTTAGCACAATGCCTGATACATTGTAGGTATTATATACATGTTAGCCATTATTGTTATTATTAATATCTAATAACATTTTGACTTTTACCAAGAGCTGTTCATAAATTTCACTGGAAAGCTAGATGAGAGGCAGACTGTGGAGGGCCGGGAAGGCCAGGTGGAAGAGTTTATCATTTATTTTAGAGGAGACAGCAGCTCCTCCACGAGAAAGGGAGGCATCAGAGCAGGGCTTCCATCCTACCAGCATTAACAGAGAAAAAAGAGATCAAATCATCAGAATGCAAGCACGGCTTCCTTGAAAGCTGTTTGCCCAGGATAGGAATCTCAGGTCACAGTATACCTGCAGCTGACCCTGGAGTTTACTTAGGATTTTGCAGAAACCTAGAACAAATCTCTAACACACATCCCAGCCGCCAGCTGCCAGGGCCTCAGGGTGCCAATGGCATGGGCAGAATTTCTGAAGCCACCCCTGGAATTACTCTTTGGCCATGAGGCACCCCCACCCCATATGTGGTGTTCCTCAGCTCCAAGCTCACTGGTAAAAACATTTGGCTTGGTTCTGATCCATGGGGCTAATTTCTTTTAAGATTCATAGCAATGTATGGTGAAAAGAGAACTGCCTTAGAAGCAACAGACCCTAAGCTGACTGGCCCCGGCCATTGGCTAGGCTAGGTAAACAACTCTGAGCAAGCCACTTTCCTTCTCTGTGCCTCAGTTTCCTCATCTGTCAAAGGACAGAGTTGGTCTACGGACAATTCTGTCTCTGTGCTATCATGGCATGCTGTGATTGGATGATTCACACACAAAACACAGTAGAAAAAGGATCATTAGATTGGGTTCTTGGTTTGCCTCTGAAACTGGCTGGTCAGCTGAGTGACCTTAAGACACATCACCTTCTGGGGCTTGTTTTCCTCCTCAGGTGGACTGGGGGGGAGACATTTAGTGCGAGATCCACTGCCCTCGTTTTTGTAGCTGAGGCCCAGAGAAGGGATAAGAACAGAGACTGAATTCAAACCCAAATCCCATGACCAGAAATTAGACCTAGAGCCTGGGCCCGTACTGGGATACCTGCTCTCCATTTGGGAGGAGGAAGACAGAGGTCAGAGAATCAATGGGACATTAGCACAAGGCTGAAGGGGAAAGGGGATGAGAACCCTTCCCACTCCACCATCCTGTTCTAAGGTCCCTCCTGTCTCTGAAATTCTGTGAATTTTGTGAAATTCCCCTCCCTGACATTCTATGTTCTAAATTCCCTTCTAGGGTCTGACATTGTATTCTAAGATCCCTCCCATCTGACATTCCACATTCCTTTTTCTAAGACCTCAACTCATGCTGACATTGTATTCTAGGGCTAAACTCTCTCCCTAAACATTGCCTGAAGCTCCTTCCAGGTCTAACAGTCCATGAAATAGGAATGTCTACCCTGGGCTGGACTGCCTCCTCGGACTTTTCCAAAGCGACGCCAGGATTGTTTCCTTTGCAGATGAGTTTTCTGCCCTAAATCTGATGTTGCCATTTCATCTTAATGGTTTCTCTTTAGAAGTGGGGAATCGTTCAGGCTAATGAGCTGGAAGGACCATCAGGCACGGACCCTGTTCCCACAGTAAATAAGGACTGAGTGAGGACTCCTGGCATATTCTGATGTACACACACACACACACACACACACACACACACACACCCTGCAATAGTGCCCGCCAGGCGTTGGAGCTATAAGAAAGGAAAAAAAAGCCTGTTTTTTCTAATGGAAATGAAAGCCGCAGCTTTGCCTTAGAAGGAAGATTTTACCCACACGCTGGGGGAATATTTATAGCCAGCTGCCCTGGCTGCTTCTCAGCTCCTGTTTCCCTTGTCCCCAAATGAGGCCCTTAAATCACTCTGCAATAATGTTGTCTCTTTAATAAGCCTCGTCAAATGTAGTTTTCACTGATGAGACAACAAAATCAGGGGAAATGATGCTGGGACATGTTCTGTCTCCTCGCTCCCGCTTTCCATGGCTGGCCTAATGGTCCCCAAGTATTATTACATATGTTGGGGTGCACCTTGCCTCGGCCGGCAGCCCAGGTTCAGCTCGCTGGCCCATCTCTTCCTAGCTGGGTGACCATAAACAACTTCTCTGGGCTGCCATTTTCTCATCTGTAAACTAGATATGATAATAGCCTGCACTGTCCACTGAACCAGGTGATCGGGTCCCTCCTGCCTCCCAGTAATGCAGTCTAAGCTGTACATCGGAAAGATCCCAGATGAGGGGAGAAGAAGGAAGGGAAGGTGGGAAGATATCTCCAAGCCCACCAACGGGTGAGGTGGGGGAAGTGTGCAGGGTGGAACCAGCGGCTAAGAGGGATCATATAAGCCAGGAGGAGGAAGAGGAGGATGTTAATAAGGAAGAGAAGAAGGCAGCGTGTTGGGAGTCAGGAGCACCTGGGCTCATTTCAAGCCTCAGAACCTTAGTAGCTGAGTGTCGTTGGCCAAGTGGCTTCACCTCGGTGTGCCTCAGTTTCCTCTTCTCTACAGTGAGAGGGTGTGACTCAATGACCTTCACAGTCCTTTCCACTCCAAATCAAGGCTCCAGACAGGATGGGTTGCTTGTGGGCGCTTTCCCCATTGCCCATTTACTTAGATGCAGACATGCCATTTCTCCCAATTGAATATAAGCTCCTAGAGAGCAAGACGTATTGTGGTTTTGCCTTTGGACCCCAAGGTGGTACACAGAAGATGTCCAAAGGTAGAATAGTCTACCGTGGAAGACAGTGGGCTCCGCCTCAGTGGACATCTTCATGCAAAGCAGAGAGGATTCTGGCTCAGCCTTGGAGGTCCCTTTCATCTCTGACAAGCTGTGATTCTCTAATTGAATAGGCATTCTATAAAAGCTTATTGGATGAACTTATTTCCTCCAATAAAATCCTCAAAGAGGCAGTGTGGATAGAGTGTTGGAGCTGGGATCAGAAAGCCCTGGGTTCAAATCCCACTTCATACACTTACTATCTGTATGAATATTGGCAAGTCAATTTCCCTGGGCCTCAGTTTCCTCATCTGTGAAATGAGGGGGTGGCCTACAAGAGGCTCTGAAAGCCCTTTCCAGTTCTCAGATTCTATGATGCCATGAAGTTCAAGCCCTGTTCTTTTTTAAGGGGAAGCCTGATCCTAACTGAGATAGCTCAACTTGTAGAGAATAATCCATCAATTAATCATTAATGCATTTATTTAGCACTTCTTTTGTGCGAGGCACTGGTGGTAAGACCTTTAATGTCAGAATTAATGTTCTTTGACCCACATACCCCCCAATTTAGAAATGGGGTACAATGGAAAGAACACTAGATTTGCTGTCAGAAGACCTTACTAGCTGCATGATCACAGACAACCTCTCTGACATGGGCTCCCCACCTTGTACAATGAAGTGAATTGGATTTGCCAATTGGGGCTCTCGGATTTGGGGCTCTCAAAGGTCCCATTGAGATCTGAGCCTGAGTCTGCAAAATCCTAAGCCTTAACCCAGCAGGCCAGGATGAATGGTTAGCTTAAACATCCATCCTTGAGGATGAAGTCATTGTGGCCAGCAGAGATATGGATGGACATTCCCCGGTGGCCGCTCCTTTCCCTGCCTTCTTATCGACCACGTTAACAGAGCTAATCCTGGCCTCTGAAGGGTCAGGCTGATTGTGATCCAGGGCCTGTAATGAGAACATGTTACACTGGTATATAATTCCCCACTCCCATTACAATCTTTGTCGGGAGGATGAATGGAGCTCACTGAGCGATGCTTCAGCAAGCCTCCACCGAATGTCTCTGCCGAGAGCTAATTGTACCTGGTAAGAAGCTCCACGCCTCATCCTTCACTTTGGGTGAGCAGACTTCTGACACTTTAATTAGGCTGCAGGTGGGGATAGGACTGAGGAGGCAAAGGTAGAGCAGAGAGAAAGGGAGCCCTCCAGAGAGGGTGAGTGGAGCACACAGGGCCCCCCGGGAAAGAAGGAGACCCCAGAACCGAGAAAGCGATCAACTCAGTGATGACAACAATGTCAACAGAAACAATAGCAATGAAAATCAAAATCAAAGGGGGTGAGATTATCATGACCAAGCCTAGCTCCAAAGGAGAGAGATGAAACAGCACCCCATTTCCTCCTTTATAAGAGAGTGGAATACTACATGCATCAAACTCAGTTAATATGTTGATTAGTTTTGTTGACCTGCTACTGGGGCAACTGGGTGGTGCAGTGGATAGAACACCAGGTCTGGAATCGGGAAGATCTGAGTTCAAATCCTGCCTCAGACACTTACTAGCTGTGTAACCCTGGGCAAGTCACTTAATCCTGTTTGTCTCAGTTTCCTCATCTGTCAAATGAGCTGGAGAAGAAAATGGCAAACCACTCCAGTATCTTTGCCAAGAAAACCCCAAATGGGGTCACAAAGAGTCAGACACAACTGAACAATTGTTTTTCCTCTTTTTTATTCTTAGTAACAAAGTATAGCTCTCAGATCTCTTATCCCAGTTTGGCCTCTTCGAGGCTGCAAGCCTCAATCAGGAAGGACAAGGCCCAGTCAAGCAGATAGGCTCATCAGCCAATCAACCAGCATTTATTAAGCACCTGCTATGTGCCAAACACTGGGTTAGGTGTGAAGGATTCAGACACAAAAGGGACATAGTCACTGCCCTCAAGAAATTTACATTCCACATCTGAGGCCATTGTGTCCTTAGGAACTTTAGACCATGACTGGACAGAGTAATAGAAATGATCAATCATGGGGGCAGCTAGGTGGCGCAGTGGATAGAGCACCAGCCCTGGATTCAAGAGGACCTGAGTTCAAATCCAGCCTGAGACACATAACACTAGCTGTATGACCTTGGGCAAGTCACTTAACCTCACTGCCTAGTCCAAAAAAAAAAAAAAAAGAAATGATCAACCATTCTCTTGACATGCCATTTTTGTGTTATGGACCAATATTTTGACAGTTTGGTTAAGCCTAAACACAGGTCCCTTTTCAGAATAATGGTTTTAAGTATATAACATAAAATACCTTTAATTACAAAGGAAACCAATTCTATTGAAATACAGTTATTTATCTGAACTTGTTTTTAATTATATTATTACTTAATATATTTATTTTAAAATGTTATATTTAATTATATATGTATTACAGATAGAGACATATGAACAAGTTTCTGGACCTCAGGTTAAGACCCCCTGATCTTTTTATCATCTTCATTCTTCATCAATGTTAAGTCTGCTCATCTCTCCCTAGAATAAAGGACTGAGTCACCTTATCACCACCAAGAAAAGCCAAATCAATTCTCTCTTTGGTTGAGCAAATCATGGCCTGACCCAAATGAAGGAACCAGCCATAATCATCAATCATGGGTCCAGGGCTCAGTCCCAATGGCTCCCTCAGCAGCTGGTAGCATGTCTGCTCCCAGCCCAGACTAATCATATCAATTGCTCCCATGCTGGAGCTTCAAGGTTGACCAAATATCCCTTCATCACAACAACTCTGTGTAGTGGGTCCTACCAGGAGCGTTACCCCCATTTTAGATGAGGAAACTGAGGCTCAGCAAGGTTTGGTGACTTGCCCATGGCCCTCAATATAGACTTTGAGCTAGAAGAGACCCCCAGAAATGATGGCATCTGACCCCCTCATTTTATAGAGACTAAACCTCTGAAAATTAAGTAACCTGCCCCGATCACACAGATAGTGTCGAGGCAGGATCTGAGCCCAAGCCTTCTTCCTGACTCCATGTCCAGCACTCTACCCACTCCATTGGCTGCCTTATTGGTCATTGAATTTTGCCTGAATTTGTTCTGTCCTGTCTTTTCTTGGCAGATGACTAAGCAAAGCAGATGGAACCATCCCAAATCAATCTCTGTCCTTAAATTTCCACCCACCATCACTCATGCGCAAAATCTACTGCCTTTGGATTTGGGATCATTGTCATTCCCAGTGACTATGAAGCTGTCGGCTTCTGGGAGGGCAGCGAGGCTTCCCAGACCCACAGGCTTTCCCTGATCATCCTTCTCATGAATCATGTCAGCAGATGCAGCTTGGGGGCAGGAATAGCCATGACCCGAAAGGCACCTGAAGGACTTGGTGCACCCAGGAAGAAGGGATGGGGGCGCTGAGGGCAGGAGCCAGGCCACTTCCTGCCTTCCCCACAAAGCCATCCTGGACTCCTCTGACCTCATTTTCACTGACCTCTCCCTCCTCTATGACAGTTGTCACCTGGACCAACCAGTGCAGCACTCAATTCTGCAGTGCCAAGGACTGTCTCATGCTTGAGTCAGCATGACACAATTGGAGAAGGGAAAAGAAGCCTTGGATTGGGTGGAGAAGGACGTGGGTCAAGCCCTGCTCTGTCACTACAATATAACATTAGGCAAGGCACTTCATCATTCTGGGCCTCAGTTTCCTCCTCTGTAAAAGGAGGAGGTTGGACTAAAGGCTCCTGAGGGTCCTTCCAGCTCGAGACCTATTATACTGTGAATGTGACCTTGGACAGGTCATTTCCCATTCCCTACACCTCTCTTTCCTCCTTCCTAAAATGTAGGAGTCAGGTGCCTTCTGCCTCTACATCTATGCTCCCATGATCTTTTGAGCAGATAACATCTGACCTCCCTCCCTGGGGATATGACAGTTGAGAAATTCACATTCAACCACATAATAAAGGGAGGTAACTTCATCTTGGGTCAAGAAGAACAGGGACCCTGTGCCTCTTCCCCTGCACTGAAATCAATCAACAAACACTTATTAAATGCCTACTAGGCAAGTCACTGGACTAGGCATTGGAGATGTCCCTGCCTTCAGGAAGCTGACACTCTAACGATGTGCTTTCTCCTCCTCATTCCCCATGGCCTCGTAGGGGTGGCAGCAGAACCTTGGAGGCTGATGATGAGAAAGCTACCTCACCTGAATCTAAGTTGGCTGCCTTGGTGGCTTCCTGCCTACTAAACCTAAGAAACAAGCCTTCTAAGAGGAAGGACATCCTTTCACTGCAACCTAATTCTATCTCACTGCCAAAGGAAATTCCCCAACAGGAATCTCCTTCTACCAACTCAGAACGACACTCACTATGGGCAAGATGGCCTCAAAGAGGAGCCTGGGGCACAGAAAGATTACGGGACCTGAGTCGGGTCACACAGCCCAGATTTCTCAGGCATGGAACCTGAAGCCAGGTCTTCCTGACTCCAAGGCTATCCATACACTCTACCTCTCAGTGAAACAATACCAATGCTGCGAGAAACCTGGTGCCCAAAATAAAATCATTCAAAACAATGATGTCTAGAGCACTTGAAGCTTTCTAGAGGGTTTTATTCAGTACAATCCTATCAACCAATCAGTCAATCAACAAGCTTTCAGCTAAATAATCACCTTTTTCCTGGCACTGGGCTGGGCCTTTGGGATCTAAAGTCTAAACCAAAATCGAAATAATCTCTGCCTTCAAGAAGCTTAAATTTATTGGGAGAAATAACACATGCATATGTAAGAATAGTCAAATATATATTTATATTATACATTACATATTATATTATATATTTGCATATTCATATATGTATACACACATATATTCATATATCCATATACAGACAGACAGATAGATGGGAGAGAGACCAAGAGATGGGAAAGATGACAGAAGAGAGAGGGGGAGAGACAGAGGAGAGAGACAGAGAGACAGATAGAGACAGAGGAGAGAGAGAGAAAAAAATATAAAGTCATTTCAGGGCAAAGGTATTAATGGCTGCTTATGAACTAGCTACATTATGAACATAATGAGCACCATTTTTTAGATATACCAATTGAGGTTAAGAGAGAAATGACTTTCACAGAGTCACCCAGTTAATAATTGTTAAAAGTCAGGACTCAGACCCAGGCCTCCTAACACTCACACTAGAGTCCTTCCCACCATGTGGTCCTAGTGTGTCTCAGCCCCCCAAAGGGTGGATACACAGCAGGTACTCCAGTAGTTGTCGACAGCTAAAGCCCCTAATGAAATCTTGTCCTTAGATCCCCAGAACAATGCCCGGTACTATCTCGCTTCTCCTCCTCCTTCCAAACTTTCTGAATTCAGCGTTCCATGCTACTGTCCCTACACCCGCCTGGGATGTTCCTCCTCCTTGTCTTTGCCACCTGGAATGGTTATCATCCTCTGAAGCCCCATTGAGGTGCACCCTTTTACATGACGCCTTCCCAGATCTCTCCAATTACCTGTGTTCTCTCTCTTCCCAAATTATCTAGCATATACTTGTCTAGAAGTGTTTTCCATTTTTGTCTTCATTTCCCTAGCACCTAGCACAATGGCTTATACATAGTGGGTGTTTAATAAATTCTCTTTAGCGTACCAAATAGAATTGTAGAAATGGGTGGTGGGAGAGCCTAGTTCTATAGTTTCGTTGATTCCACTATGGGCATAGTGGTGTATGCCAATCCCAGACCTTTAAATGTGAGAGACAGAGGCAGAGACAGAGAGACAGAGGATTAAACAGACACAGAAGGGGAGGGAGACAAGGGATAAGGGTTACAACATCACTCTGGCCAGTGCTTAGCCATCTTTGCTTTGGATTCACTATCCTTAACATCACCTTTTGTAGAATCACAAAATCACTAGAATGTCAGGTTCTTAGGGTAGCTAAGTGTTGCAGCGGAAAGAAGTGCCGGGCTTGGAGTCAGGAAAACTCATCTTCCTGAGTTTGAATCCAGCCTTAGACACTTCCTAACTGCGTGACCCTGGGCAAGTCACTTAACCCTGTTTGCCTCAGTTTCTTCATCTGTAAAATGAGCTGGAAAAGGAAATGGCAAACCCCTCCAGTATCTTTGCCAGGAAAACCCCAAATGGGATCAGAAAGAGTCAGACACAACTGAAATGACTGAAGAACAACAAATAGCCTCAGGAATTGTCTTTCTACTTGTATTAGAATCCCCAGTGCTTAGTCCAAGGTTTTACACGTAGTAGGCACTTAATGAATGCTTGCTTCCTTCCATCCTTGAAAGGAACGTAAGAGTCCAGCTGCTACAACTCAGACCTAAAATGGAATCCTGCCTATGGCATGTGTGAAGAGTGGTCATCAGTCTGCCGTTTGAGACCTCTGGTGACAGGGCACCCACTACCATGAAGGCAGCTCATCCCATCATTGATCAGCCCTAGTAGTTAGGAAGTTTTCCATGATATCCAACCTAAATTGGTCTCTTTACAATTCTCCCCACCCCTACCTCCCCCACTCCTTCCATTGCTCCTGGAGGGTTCTCCCCTCTGAGGCCAAACAGAATAAAGCTCATCTTTCCCCGGGGGATGCCCTTCAGATACATGGACATGCCTATCATGTTCCTTTTGAGTCTCCACATTTTCTACCATCTCTAGCTCTTTCAACCAATCATCATACAACATGGCACATGGATTCACATCCCCTCACCATCCTGGTGGCTGCCCAGTTTATCAGCATCCTGCCTAAACATTGGTGCCCGGAACTAAACACAGAACCTTAGATGTGGCCCAATCTAGGCTGAATGCAGTTGGGCTGGACTCTCAATGCAACCCAAGATCGGGGTATTTTCTTGGCTACCACATCCCACCAAGCTTGCTGTCTACTCATATCCCCAGATCTTCTACAGACAACCATCTGTAGCCAAGCCTCTCCCATTTACAACTTTCAAAGACATTTTTTTAACCCAAGTGCAAAATTTTACATTCATCCACCACCACAATTGTTATTGTTTGCCCTCCTGGGCCCATCATCCTGAGGTGGCAGTGAGTTTACTCGGTCAAATGCTATCACAGCAAAAGGCTAGAATCTTGTCATGCTAGAACTGAAAGGGAACTTAGAGATTATCTTTGTCCAACACCCCCATTTTACAGATAAGGAAACTGAGGATCAGAGAAGCAAAGGGCCTTGCACAACACCCCAAAGTAAGTTCATGTCAGAACACGACAAGGAAGGTCTCCTGATTCCCAAGACAGGGCCAAAGACTCAGGCTTATGGGGAGCTCGGGAGAAGAGCTCAGTAGGGCAAGTTTCACATAGAGCAGTAGAAAGAATGCTGGCCTCGGAATCAGAAGGCTCGGGTTCAAGCCCCAGCTCTGCCTCTCTTGGCCTCTGTATCCTTGGACAAGTCACTTCCCTGCTAGGGACCTCAGTTTCCTTATGTAAAAATGGAGGGGATTATGTGATTCAGTGAAAAGAGTGCTGGCTCTGGACTCCGAGGACCCAGGTTCAAATCCTGGCCTTCTCACCTACTAGCTGTGAGACCTTGGATAGAGGCCTCACTTCCCTGGGCCTTGGTTTCCTCATCTCTAAATGATAGGGTTGCACTAAAGAGACTCTTAAGGTCCTCTCCAGTGCTAAGTCTGTGACCTGATGAGAAAAGACCATCCTCTCCCTCTCTCTCTCTCTCTCTCTCTCTCTCTCTCTCTCTCTCCATCCTTCCCTCTCTCCCTTTTCTCCTCTCCCAGCCCCCCCATCCCCCACCCCAATACCTTGTTCTCCAGCAGGTCTGTGCTCTGCCGAAGCTCATTTCGTGACTTCTCAGATGCTTCTAGTTTCTTTTTCAAGGCAGTGAGTTCTTCCTAAAAGCCAAACCACAACAAAATACATCCTGAGAAGATGAGATACATTTTCCCTGGGACACAGAGGTGAAACCCGCGGAATGGATCACAAGTCATTGTCTTATTTGGAAAGCCCAACAAAGACAATCCCAGAGCACTGAGCCTGCTCCAAAGATGGGCTTCTGAGTTTGGCCTTCTTGGGTTAGATCAGTTTGATGATGGTGGATGATTATGATCAATATCAATGATGATGACAGCAATGATAACAACAGCCAACATTTCTATGGAGATTTTGTATGAAGACCAAGCCTTGGAGTCAGGAAGGCCTGAATTCAAGACCTACCTCTGACATAGAGTGTCTGTGTGGCCCTGGACCAGACATTTAAGCTCTCAGTGTCCCAGGCATCTCTTTAGACTAGAAGTCACAGAGGAAATGCCTGTCTATATTAGTAGAAAGAATGTCCCCATTGGGATGTCTCTGTACTAGCGATCACAGGTCTGAGGGAAACCAAAAATATAAACACTGCTGGTAGTCTTTACTGTTAAAAAAGCACCAGAGATGTATGACTTCACCTAATACAGGAATGTGGGATGTGACGGAAAGTGGCCAATTTGTTGGGCTCGGATCCAAGCTGTGTCTTATCTACAGAGAAAATGTCTCCTCCATGTGGTCATCCTCAGGGGTCCTGCCTGGAATAGTCTCTCTCTCTTTCTCTCTGTCTCTCTCTCTCTCTCTCACTTTTCTCCTTCTGTCTCTCTCTCTTACTGTGTGTCTCTATCTCCCCTTCTATCTCTCTCTCCTTTCTCCCTCTGTCTCTGTCTCTCTGTCTCTGTCTCTTCCTGTCCCTCTCTATCTCTATCTCATCTCTCTCCCTCTGTCTCTGTCTCTCTTTCTGTGTGTCTCTCTCTCCCCCTCCATCTCTTTCTCCATTCTCCCTCTGTCTCTCTTTCTGTCTCCGTCTTTCTCTGTCTCTGTCTGTCTGTCTGTCTCTCTCTCTGTCTCTGTCTCTCTGTCTCTCTCTGTCTCTCTCTCTCTCACAGACACACAGACACATACACACAGACACACACACACACACACACACACACACACACACACCTGATGCCAGAGCACTTTATGGTCAAGTCTCTTACAGAATCCCATAATCACAGTAGGGGCTCTGAAGCCACCTAGCCCAATCTCCACCTGAAGAGGCGTTCCCTCGATAACGTCCCTGACAAGGGGCGTCCAGTCTCTGCTTGAGGCCCTCTAGTGAGAGGGAGCCACCACCTCCTTTCTTACCCCATTGCATTTGGAGATGCTTCTCGTTGCTAGAAAGTCTTTCTTGACATCCAATGAAAATCTCCTACTTCTAGTTTGCTGGGATCAAGTAGAGCAGATCTGATCTTGCTTCCTGGTGACAATCCTTCCAATATTTGAGTATGCCTTGCTTGCCCCGGCCCTACACCAAAGTCCTCACTTCTCTAGGAAAGGATCACTTCGCCTACTCCTTGTCTGGCATATTCTCCCTCCCCTCTAATCTGCACTTCTTGGCTTCCCAGGCTTCCCTCAAGTGCTGGGTAAATCCTGTCTTCTGCCCAAAGCCTTTCTTAATCCGTGCCTTCCCTCTGTTGATTCTCTCCAGTTTGTCCTTTCTAGATGCTATTTGTATGGAGTTGTTTGCATATTACCTCACCCCATTAGACTATGAGCTACTTGAGGGCAGGGTCTGTCTTTTGTAGCACCCGGACTGACCACAGTGCCTGGAATGCAGTAGTTTATATTAATAAATATTTGTTGGCTACCGACTTGAGCCCCTTCACGATCCTGCTCACTCTCTGCTAATCAATGCGCATTCTGTAATGTAGGGCCCAAGATGGATCAGACACACTGAACATATTCTAATTTTTAGGATGTTTATTTGTGTCTATCTTACCTCCCAGGCCTTACTGTAAGTATCTTCTGGCCAGGAATGATTAGATAACATCTGTAAAGTTCTTTGCAAACCTTAAATCTCCATGTAAATGTTGATTTTATCATCATCACCATCATCATCCCCATCATCATCATCATCATCATCATCATTATTTATCCTTCTATCTACCCTCAGTGCCTAGCATTCAGCTGATCTCTCTAAACAATTCCTGTATGACTAGATGCATGAATGAATAAAATATTGAAATTCCTACCTTCACACACACATAGCTAAAATTTCCTGTTAGAGTCTTTCCTTTGTGTTAAGATATTGCTTTCAGAAGGTCCCTATTAAAATGGAAATGTGTTCCTAGGACCGATAACTGGTAAACTCATCAGTACCCAGAATCCCCCTAACAAAACCTGACTGCGAATAGACTCCAGGCTAGGTGTATTTTGTTAAAGAGGGAAATGGCTAAAGCCCAGGGGCTGCTGGACTGCACAGAGTTGGGGGGGAGGGGTGCAAACTACAGCAGGAGGAGGGTCTGGTCAGTTAGTTTCCACCACAAAAAGATTTAGAAGTTGGGATGCCAAACCAGAAGGGAGAGAAGTGGCAGAATGGCCATAATTAGCCATCTTTGCACCTGAAAAACAGACAGGGAGTTTATCTGCAATATGGCCTGGGGAGAGGAAGCCCACCTAGAACACTAGAGAGTTTCTACCCTAGGACTAGACTAATTGCTATTTGAGCCATATGGGAGAGAGATGAGGCATATACATGATCACTGGGGAAGAAAGGCTGTTGCTGCCGTGCTGCTAGAAGAAGGGCCAGGAAGTGAAAGAAACAGGACCCAGGACAGTACTGTCTGTGCTGAAAAAATTTTCTACACTAGGGCAAAGCTCCAGTGGCCCACCCTCGTTACTGCTGTGGTAAGTACTGAAAACATCTTGCCCATCTGAGATACCACGTCCAGTTGGGAGGGAGTTCTCTAAGCCTGCCCAGAAGTATGCATACCTCCTTTGCCCGGAGCTGGTCCTCCCCAATGGTGATACTCAATAAGGGTCGGATATGACGTAGCAGCTGCCACCAGGGCCAGTCCTTCACCACCTGGAACACCGTTAGATTCCTCTGGATACAGTGGACAGCCAGCTGCCGGATCTGAGAAGGGAAGAAGAAGGGGAAAGAACTGAGAGCCCAGGCTTTCTTCAATTAAAAAAAGATTGATTCCCATTTTCACCCCAAGGGAGTAAGAAGTGGCAGAGAATTTCGAATAAGGCAAAAGGAAGAGCTTTAAACTTTAGTAGGATTGAGTTGCAATGAACCGTAGGTAATTAATTTCAATACCACAAGCATTTATTAAGCACCTATTATGTGCCAGGCACTATGTTAGGGGCTGGTGATACAGAGAAAAAAGTAAGAGTTCCTGCCCTCAACACGTCTACTGGGAACCCTTCTTGGACTAAAAGTCTAATAAAACATTGGGAACGGAAGCATGATGAGACATTGGGACAGTGTCCTGGGAACCTTCTTCTCCAGTAGAATGTAAGCTCCTTGAGGGTAGGAACTATATTTTTGTCTTTATATCCTCAATACCTTGCAAAGAACTTTACGCATAGTAGATGCTTCATGTTTGTTGGATTGAATTATCTAACTATTCTTCAGCAAAGGAGAGCTTAGGCAAATTTCTACTTAAAGACAATGGGATGGACAGGATGACTCTCAAATTTTATTTTATACCCATGACTAAGAAATTTAGAGAAATTTTAACACCCTCCTTCCATTCCCCCCCTTACTAAGGGTAGCACAGACCAAATATACATATGGTAGATCCACACTGGTTTGTTGAGGGGTACCAGGAATGTTAATGGAATGCCAATCACCTTTTATGGCCAATCCCAGCCTCCCACAAACTATCAGAGGCAAAAGCCTGGGTGGGATGGTCATGGAGCTAACCCAGTGTAGGCAGGGGGCATTCTCAAATCCCTTACCTTCAGTTTCTTGAATTGCTGGCGGGACAAGAATCCCTTGCAGGCAGCTTGAAACAGAATTATATTCTGAGAGACCAGCTTCTCCCTCTGCCTTTCCAGCCTGGAGATGACGCCTGACTTCAGGAAAACCTGAAAGTATGGGAGGTCATTAGGAATGATCCCTGGATCTTTGTGGAAGCTGCTCCAGGATCCCAGGAAATAAATAAACCAGAGGACTCCATCTCTGCCCTGCTGATCACAGCACCTCAGACCTAGGTCCAAACACAGCAAATCAGCATGACATCGTGGATAGATCATAGGAATTGGAGTCAGGAAGATGTGAGTCAGACACTTAATAGCTGTGTGACCCTGGGCGAGTCTCAACGTCTTTCTGCCTCAGTTTCCTTATTTGTAAAATAAGAGAGTTAGATTTGATTGCTCTAAGGTCCCTTCTAGCTCTAAATCTACGATAGCATGATCTATGTGCCCCGACCTGTTATTACTAACACACCACGAGGGACAATACCGAGGGATCACAATCAGTCAATCAGTTGCCCAAAAAAAGACAGTGTTAGGTAAATCAAGGAAAGTCAACTCACTTCTATGGGGAAACTGATAAGTTCCTTAGGGGTGGGGAGATGTAGTGAGAGAAGGAGAAGACTGAGGCCTGTACTCATACCAAAAAGAATACTGTGGGGCAGTAGAAAGAGCATTTGACCTGGAGTAAGAAGGGACACTGATGGAAATCCTAGCTCCCTGTGTGTCCCAGGGTAAGCCACTTACCTCAGTGGGCATCAGTTTTCTCATCTATGAAATGAGGAGGCTGGAGTAGGTGGGCTCTGAATTCCCTTTCAGCTCCAAATCTATGATCCTTGGGGCAGCTAGGTGGTGCAGTAGATAGAGTGCCCTGGAGTCAGGAGGACCTGAGTTCAAATCCAGCCTCAAACTCATGATACTCACTATCTGTGTGACCCTGAGCAAGTCACTTAACCCCAATTGCCTCACATTTAAAAAGAAAAAGAATCTATGATCCTCTTAATCTCAAGTCTCAAGCTTAACTAGCTTCATGACTCTGGGAAAATCAGTCCACAGCTCTGAGCCCTGGTTTTCCCATCTGCAAAACAGGAATAATAATACCTTCTTCACAGTGTTGTTGTGAGGGTCTAATGAGATTGTGGGACTATAGAATTGGAACTGCAAGGGCCTGTAAAAACCATCGAGTCCAACCTCTTAATTTGACAGGAGAGGAAACTGAGGCAGAGAGAGGGGAAGTGGCTTGCTAGAGTGACCCTTTGGTCAGTGTCAGAGGTTGGATGTTAACCCACGTGAGACTTGTAAAGTGTTTTCTCTGCCAACACAAAGCACTTTTAGAAAGCCCAGCATCATGGCAGGCTCTGGGGAGACAAAGAAATATCAGAGGCAGCCTCTGCCCTCCAAGGACTTCCAATCTAACTTGAAAGTGTTTTCTACACAGGAAGAGATGGCAGAAGATGGTCCAATAAATAGTAGGGACAGTCAAAAGGCACAGGAGGGAGAGAGGAGAGATGGCTGTAGGCTGGGAGGGTCAGGAAAGCTAAAGAACAGAGGCATTTGAGCTGGAGCTCGAGGACTGAAAGCAGGTTCAGGTAAGTAGAAGGGAAAGGAGGGTGTTAAGAAGTAGAATGACCCTCATTTCTCAAAAGAGGAAACTGATGCCCTGAGAGGGGCAATAAGATGCCCGAGGTCACTGAGCTAGGGAGCAGGGTGTGACCGGGTGTGAGCCCCAAATTCGGTATTTCTTCTCCTTCCTCTCACTGCTTCTCTTTGGCAGGAGTACAACCCTCCATCCATCCCCGTTAGAGAAGGATATGAAATGAACCAGGAAACCTTCAGTGCCTGCACTCAAGCCATCTCCCCGACCCCCAGAGTGCTTGTGCTCTTCACTGTGCTGAACAAAACCTAACTCTAGGGATCTTCTCACATTGGATTTTGATTTGATGCTGGATGAAGCAGAGTTCCATCAGTCCTCCATTCATCTCCACCTATTTTCAGGCATGGCAACAACTCTGCCGATGCCTTAACAATCCACTGTGCAAGATGGAAAAAATCAGTCTCAGGCTGTTGCTGCAAGAGCCCTTCTTCGGTCTTTTCCGGCATCTCTGCCAAGACAATTAGCCTCATTGAAATAAAGATATGATTGACTCGTGGCCTCCCTGATTACTTCAATAACGACTGTATTAATTTCACAAGCTAGTGAATTCGAAAAGCCACTATAAAAATCAATGGCCAAAATGATGAGAGAACCAAGTCGGTAGATTACAAAAGGTGGCCAGCACTGCCAAAACACTATTGATTAAGTATGAAGGTTTCATTAAAAAGATAATTGGAAGCTACTATGCACAGAATAGAAATAAGTCATTCCGCCCCACTGAGTCATGTCTTACAATCTGTCGTTTTTCTCTAGAGCCATCTCACAGGCTGGAGGACCAGATACAAGCAAAAACATGCTTTCAACATCAATGTTATGGTGGTGGTATGAACCATGATGAGGCCGTAGAGGCTGGAAATGACCAGGAGGAATAGGAGCTGTCCAGTTGTCCCCAGAGCTGAAGCTTATCTGGCCTGTGCACAACTGTTCCATCTCCCTTCTCAAAGGTTGCTGGCTGGCTCCAATGTCCCACCCACCCAGGCTTCACAGACTTCTTCCAGCCTTCCCCACCCCAGTTTCTTTTCTCCTGTGGCTCAGGTGACTACAATCCACTCAACACAACCATTGCTTTAATCAATTGCCCTAGGGCTCCTCTTACTCCCAAACCAAAATATACTTTACTTGCCACCACCACCCTACATGTGCTCTCTCCCTGTATTAGAATGGAAGTTCCTTGGGGGCAGAAACTGTCCTGATTTTATATTTGTGTCTCCTAAGCTGCCAGTGCCTTCCTCTGAGTTTACTTCATATTTGATTTGTCTTGTACATATGTGTACATATACATACACATATGTGTACATATACATACACATATGTGTACATGTTGTCTCACCAATTGAATGTAAGTTCTCTGACAGCAGGGTCTATTTCATTTTTCCCTTTGTATCCCCAGCACCTAACATAACATTTGACACATAGTAGGTGCTTAATATATGCTAGCTGATTGATTGTTGACTAGCATAATTCCTGGCACATGGGCTTAATCAGTATTTTTTCATTCATTCATTCCCAAGGGCCAATGCTATCCAGATCTCATTCCTCCCATGGAATTTGGAGATAAAAGTAACACCCCAATTATTCAGCAACATTAGATAACGAGGCTTTCTGCGTTAGTGCCATTTCCAGATAAAAGGTTAGACCTTTAAATGCTGAATACTTTTGAAAGCAATATTTGATTTTATAAAAAATCTTCCAATATGCACATAACTATTTGGAAGTATTTAATAAATTCTAGGCAGTGTAGGGTAGTGGAAAGAGCACTGGGCTTTTAATCAGGAGACACCTATGTTTGAAATCCAACTGTGATGCTTACTAGCTCTGTGGCCATCAGCAAGTCGCTTAAGCTTTCTTCACCTTAGTTTATTCCTCTGTAAAATTGGAATAATGCTTGGGGCAGCTAGGTGGCGCAGTGGACAAAGCTCTGGCCTTAGAGTCAGGAGGACCTGAGTTCAAATATGAATTCAGACACTTGACACTTACTAGCTGTGTGACCTTGGGCAAGTCACATAACCCCAACTGCCTCACCAAAAAAAAAAAACTGGGATAATGCTATCTGTAGTGCCTCCCTTGCAGATTTTGTCAAATGTGAAAATTCATAAAAGTGCTATCACAAATTATAACGGAAAATAAGGACATTACCATAAGATTGGAGAAAGGAGAGATGTCCTTATTTTCAAGGGGGAAAAGGGAATAGCAACAATGATAATTAACATATATAGAGGTAGCTAGGTGGTGCAGCAGATAGAGAACTTGACCTGAGTTCAAATTCTGCCTCAGACAATCAGTAACTGTGTGACCCTGGGCAAGTCATGTCACCTCTGTCTTCTTCAGTTTCCTCAAGTGTAAAATGGGATAATAATAGGACCTACCTTGCATCCTTGTTGTCTCTTGCTATTACCTTGGGCAAATCATTTAACCTCTCTGGACCTCAGTTTCCTGATCTGTTCAATGAGTAACTCTCTAAGCTCCCTTCTGATTCTAAAGCTATGATTTTATGATCATAAATCACCCATGATATTCTTGCTGTTCCCACACCTGTAATTCACACTGTCCACATCATGGCCTCTCAAAATAATACCCAGTTTCCTTCAAGGCTCAGCTCAAACACAAAACGTCCACCTCTTAATGTCACCTCCTCCTCCTCCTCCATTCATCTGCGTCTAACCTGTCTGGCGCTAATACTATACTGGTAAAACTTGGATCTCAAAGCCAAACCTGGAAGTTTCTCCTAGGGGAACAAAATGCATGGACTTTGTGGCTGAGCTTTTAGCTGCTCAAGGAACAGTTTCCCCCTGACTTCCAGTTTCTCAACTGTTCTAGACAGCTAAGACAGCCAGAGAAGGAAGTAATTGTACTGTGCCTCAGATGTCCAAAGTGTTTTCACACACATTTTTTAAACTCAGTGAACAAACATTGACCAAGTACTGTGCAAGGCTAGGATGCAAAGCCAAAAATTAATCAGCCCCTACCCTCCAGGAGCCTACATTCTATTTGTGGAATCAACATGCACATACTGCAGTAGAAGCCAAGTAAATATAAGGGGTTTTGTTTGTTTAGTTATTGGGAAGTCAGGGAGGTAATGGAGGATAGGGCTGAATGGTAAATCTAACAAAGAAATTGAAACCCAGAAGGTAGAAGGAACTGTCCAACGTTGCCCGGTCGATCAGACAGAACTAAGACTCAAATGCCGCCTTCCTCCCTCAGGTGGGGTGGCTAATTGAAGCCTACCCCAGTGTGTGCCATAATGCCTGGAGAGAGCATAGCCCTTTTCATAATGCATGTGGGGAGATAGTTACTACTTAGGATTTTTGTATCTGACAGTTTCCTTTTTCCTTTGTGAATATATTCAGTATGACTTGCTAGAGAATGTATATGTGCACATGTATAATTTTACTTGGTGAGTGAAGGTACCTTCTCTTGGTTCTCCCTAATATTAGGGTGCTTGTTTTCTCTCCTATTAAAACCTCTCTTCCTGGAAGCTAGGCTGGTATTCCTAGGTAGGATCTCAAGAGAAAGCTCCACTTATCTTAAAGAAAGTCTCTATTGCCTTCCCACACACATAGACCCGCCATCACCATGCCTCAAGGCTGCTTCCCTTGGTAGTGCACAGGTTATCTGGAAATGAATGGAGCTCCTTAGAAAGCTCTGTTGGAAGTCTCTACTAATGGTTTATTTTCCTGCTTACCTATACAGTTCATTACTTTCCACTCTTTTTGTCTTATATTCCTAAACTACTGAGAAGAGCTATTTCCAAAAATTTGAGTTTCTTCGATAATGCTCATCTAAGCCAAAATGGAGCATCCCTTTTTGTTTGTTTTCTTTCATTTTAGTACCATAGTTCCGATAGATAACAGATTTCAACATCAGGAGCACAGAAGAGGAAGAGCATTCTGGTCTGAAGTTTGCCATCCCATTCTATGTAGACAATCATGGCTCCAGACTCCTGGGGAACTGGAAAGGTGGAGCATCACCCTTGCAGCATGGAATCCCAGCTCTGGAACTGGAAGGGACCTCAGAGGCCATCTGGTGCAATCTTCTCTTTTACAGATGAGGAAACTGAGGCCCAGAGAAGTCATGTGACTTGCCCAAAGTCACCTAGGTAGTAAGGATCAGATGCTGGATTTGAACTCAGGCCCGTAACTCCAGAGGACCTGACTATTTGTGAGTCTTCTTTCTCTTCCTCCTCATTACTCATGGGAAAAAGGAAAGCAGGTGAGCCCTCCTCAGTGCTACTACCTGGACTTTGTGCTGGTGCCCAATCTTCAGTGACCTGTCTGGGAAGCTGCGCATCCTCTGAGCCATCTGTAAATGTGCCACACCCCCTGCTTTGGCCTTTGCCCTGCCCAGAGAGCCAGCGGGGACTTGGGACACTCTCATTTCTCCTCTGCTGTCACACACACACACACACACACACACACACACACACACACACACATGCAACCTCAGCTGGCTGCAGAAAATATCCTTCAATCCTCATCATTAGGATCCAAAAGAGAACCTTTTCCTTTCTCTCTAAAATGGCTGTTAATTTATCACAAAACCACTCACTTGGGCAGCAAATGCTGTGAGATTCAGGAAATAATAGAGACAAGAGAGTCTGATCTGTTTGCCTTTTCCCTCAGTCCTGCAGATGCCCAAATGACACCAATCCAGAAGCCCTGGACAAACTAAGTCAGAGAAATGGGGTGACTCACTTGCGTGTTGCCGAGCTGTACGGCTGCTTTCTCCAGGTCCAGTTCTTGCAGGAGTTCCTCAATAAGCTGGGGAAACAGAAATAGGGAATTGATTAATTTATCAGTCAATCAACAAACACCTACTGTGTGCCAGATTCTCTTCTAGGGACTGGGATTCAGGTGATCCAGTAGGTGGAGGCTGGACCTGGAGCCAAGAAGTTGGTGTCGTTCAGTCATTTCAGTCATGACCAACTCTTCATGACCCCATTTGGGGTTTTCTTGGCAGAGATACTGGAGGGGTTTGTCATTTCCTTCTCCAGTTCATTTTACAGATGAGGAAACTGAGGCAAACAGGGTGAAGTGACTTGGCCAGAGTCACACAGCTAGTGTCTGAGGCTGGATTTGAACTCAGGTCTTCCTGACTTCAAGATAATTCGGCGGAGCTCTAGATCCAGTGCACTATCCACCGTGCCACCTGGCTGTCCCTAGGCGAGAAGACCTGCTTCTTCTCTGAGGTGAGGTAGCACCATCTCTCAAGCCATCCAGTAACATCAAATGACTGGATTTGTCTTTTTCCAGGTCCACGGGCAAGGGGAAGGCACTGCCTTGGAGTAGAGGACTAGCTCCCCCTAGGGGTCATCCCAGCCCTTAGTGATGCTAGCTGACCAACCTCCAGGCACCGCCCATCCACCCCCACATGGGGCTTACATTCACGGAACATTAGGAAGTCTATTATTCCCAGCAGAAACTGTCAGACACATAATTGCGGCAATGCAGAAGGGAAAGGTTTTATGAGCCTGGTGCGATTTAGTAGATGAGTTCTATTCCCCTCTGCCACAGACAGATATGACTAAAAACTTCCTAAGACACCAAGAAAAATGCTTATTAAAAGTCTGGCCCCAGAACACAATCAGAGAGAAACCCTCCTCCACTGACCTTGGTGGAAGCACATCCCGTTTCTCCTGAAATCAGCTGGTTTTGATTATTACTTTTAGCTCAACACGGTCCAGGGGAGCTCCAGGCATAGGGATGGATACACCCAATAAAAGCAAAATATACAGGATTGTTTTTTTTCTTAGATGAAAGGAAAGGGGGTAGGGGGAAGGAGCAACCAAGTGAAAATAAGGTTTGATAGACAAAGAACTCAGAAATTGTTCTGTATATTTGCAGAGGCCCTGGAAGGAACTGGGTCCCTTCATCTATG
>NW_020941065.1:13098221-13117699 GCF_900497805.2 Vombatus ursinus | reverse complement strand
AAAAAAAAAAAAAGAAAAGAAAAGAAATTAGCTCAGTTTTCTCATATGTAAAAAGGGATTTGAACAAAGGAGTTCTAAGGTCCCTTAGAGCTCTATTTCTATGGCCCTAGCTAACCTTTCGTTGCTTTTTTTTTGTTTTTTGTTTTTTTGGTGAGGCCATCAGGGTTAAGTGACTTGCCCAGGGTCACACAGCTAGTAAGTATCAAGTGTCTGAGGCTGGATTTGAACTCAGGTTCTCCTGACCCCAAGGCTGGAGCTTTATCCACTGCGCCATCTAGCTGCCCCAGAAATCTTTCTCAAATGCACCACACATTCCCTTTCCTTCCACGAACTCAATCAACTGAATGATCCCTAGTCTTCCTCTCTAGTACCAAAATGGAAGATGGTTTGCTCCTATATTTGTTCTTGAGTTGTGCTGTCTCATAGAGACCACAGATTTAGAGGATTTAGACCTAGAAGGGACCTCTGAGGCATTTTAATCCAACTTCCTCATTTTACAGATAAGGAAACTGAGAACAAGAGAGGTTAAGTGACTTGTCCAAGGCCACAGAAGTAATAAGCATCTGATGTAGGACTTGAACTCAGAACCTGTGACTCCAAGGTCAGTGTCAGGATGCCAACGGCTATCCTTTCTCCTGCTTCTATTGTATCTGCTTCTCACTGGTCCTTCCCAAGGGCCCTTCTTACTATTTCCAACCTGCTATGGGGTGGAAACTCAGACAGCCAAGATAATTCAGCACTGGCCTAATGGATGATGTGTATCTGCTAATAACCTCCTGCTTCTGGGGCAGCTAGGTGGCGCAGTGGATAGAGCACCAGCCCTGAAGTCAGGAGATCCTGAGTTCAAATGTGGCCTCAGACCAAACACTTGACACTTACTAGCTGTGTGACCCTGGGCAAGTCACTTAACCCCAATTGCCTAAAAAAAAAATAATAACCTCCTGCTTCTGGACCATCCCTTATACCAATTTCAGAATTTGTCTCACTGCATCCTCACAACAGCCCTGGGATGCAGGCGCTATTATTATTCTCATTTTACAGGCAAGGAAACTGAGGCAAGGAGAGGTGAAATGACTTGTCCAAGGTTACAAGGCTAGTAAATATCTGAGATAGAATTTAAACTCAGGTCTTGCTGATTCTCTGTCCACAATGCCATTAATAGAACAATAAAGCAATAACAATACTATGTTACATCTGTATAGTGCTGTAAGATTTGTAAAGTACTATTACCTGCATTATCTAATTTGGTCATCATAATGACGTAAGTAGGTGGCATTGTAGATGGAGGCAGGGCCTGGAGGCAGAAGACCCAGGTTCAAATCCTGTGGGTGACTTACCCTCCCCCACCCCCAAAGCTGCATTTTTTTAATCTATAAAATGAGGGGATTGGACCAGGGGTCTCTGACCTGAGGTCCCTTTCAGCTCAAGTTCTATGATCCCATCATGCTGGGCCTTTAAATATACAAAAAATTGCCACTGAGCTTCTGGTATTCCTAACCCTCAAAGACGCTAGTTCATAGGCTTTAGAGTGGGGAAGGCTCTTCAAGATCATCGAGCCCAAGGTCCTTATTTTACAGAGGAGGAAACTGAGGCATAAAAAAGTGACTCACCCAAGGTTATAATACAGTAAGAGTTTGGGATCTGAACCCAGGTCTTCCTACTCCAAAGCCACTGTTCTTGACCACACCACAGAACAAGGAAGGCACCATGGAGCTTGGGGAGAGGGGTTCAGAGCCCACCTTGGACTCACGAGCTGTGTGACTTCACCTCTCTGACCCTCACTTTGTTCATCTGAAAAATAGGCATGATAATCTGGGCACCTTCATCACAGCAGGGTGGAGAGGATCCAGGGAGGCCATGTATGGAAAGGCAGTTTTGATTCTCAGAGGGATGTACCAGCGTCAGCTAGTCAAAGGAGCTGGAGTGGGAATGCTCCCGGATTGATTCTTTGTATTGATGGCATGGCCCGAGGACCAGAGCAATTAGACTGGCAATCCTTGCCCTCCATTATTTATTCTATTAAGAGACGAGGAGTTCATAGAATGTGAGCCCAGAATTCAAAATCAGGCGGGCTCACCCCTCCGTGGCCCTGTCTTCAGGGTAACTTCTTTGGCATTCGGTGCAAAGATCTCCTTCCCGGGCTTCTAAGGGACCCCCAAAGAGATCATCCGAGCAGGCCTCCCAACAGAGAAGGGGCCGAGCATCCCAGAAAAGGCTGAGAGCCCGAGAAATTCAGCAGAGAATAATGAGCAAACAGGGTATAAAGCACTTGGTAAGAGAGAGGATGGCATTGGAAATGAATGGCTGCTGTATGAAAACAAGGGCTTTGGTGAGCACATACAGATCCTCCCATCTCCTAATTACACAGCTACCTGAAGAAGGAGAGCCACCTCCACACCTGGCAGAGAATCGCAGATGAACACAATGCCTGGGCTAGTAGGGCCCTCAGAGTATCTAACAGCAGAGCTGAAAGGGGCCTCAGAATGGGGAATGTCAGGGCTGGGAGGGGCCTTAGAACAGAGAGCATCAGAGCTGGGTAGGGGGCCTTAGAACAGGGGATGTCAGGGCTGGGAAGGGCCTTAGAACAGGAAATGTCAGGGCTGGGAGGGGGCCTCAGAACGGGGAATGTCAGGGCTAGGAGGGGCCTTAGAACAGGGAATGCCAGGGCCGGGAAAGGCCTTAGAACAGGGGATGTCAGAACTGGGAGGGGCCTTAGAACAGGGGATGTCAGGGCTGGGAGGGGCCTTAGAACAGAGAGTATCAGAGGTGGGGGGTGCTCCTTAGAACAGAATGTCAGAGCTAGGAGGGGTCTTAGAACAGGGACTGTCAGGGCTTGGAGGGGCATTAGACAGGGGATGTCAGAGCTAGGAGGGGCCTTAGAACAGGAAATGTCAGACCTAAGGCCTGTCTTAGAACATAAAACATAAAATGTTGATAGCCTGAAATGATCTTAGAACATATAATGTTTGAGCTAGAAAGGCCTTAGAACATAAAACCTTATATGTTCCAAGCTGCAAAGAGCTCTGGAACAATAAATCTTACAAGCAGAAGGCTCTTTGTGTTACCACTTCCCTTCCAAAGTCACAGACTCAGAGTCTCATAGCCCTAGAATCGGAAAGATCCTTGGGGGCCAGCTAGTCTAACCCCTTCTTTTTACAGAGGAAGAAACTGAGGCCCAGGGAAGTTGAGCGAGCATCAGAGGCAGGCTATGAACCCAGGTCCTGGGATCCCAGTGTCCTTTTCATCATACCGTGCTGCCTCCCCAGCCATCGCTTTAATAATCCCTTCCAAAACTCTGTCCAGGAATCAAAGTCAAGATCACTAATTCGCTCCTGGTTTGCAGACTCTGTTCTCTTTGCTGTGTTTTTCCGACTATACCTGGATTTCCTCTCCTTTATCAAAATGTCAGGGATGAAAGGGACCTTACAACAAAGAATGTGAGAAATGGGAGGGGAGATGTTTCCCTTCCTTCTCCCCTCTGTCAAAATGGATCCATCTTGGGGTGGGGGCAGTCTCTTTTATACGTGTGGGTGACAATGACTAGTAAATGTTAACACCAGCCCACTGGATATGCTGGGAAATATTTAACAACTGGCTCCTATAAACACAAGTGAAGCCCTGATGTGTAGCTATTTGCCAATTTCCAAGATGTAAATGCTCACACCAAAAAATCACCTATCGGCTCTCCTTCAGGATGAGCCGGGCCGTAGCACACCCCAGTTACCTAATCATCAGTGAGTTCCTGACTTGCTCTCCATCCAGCAAACAGAGGGCCTCCCCCAAGGTAAAATGCAAGACCTTCCCCAGAAGACCTCCTCAGGAGTGACCTCACTGGTGGGAAGTTCTTGGACTAGAGCAGCCGATCAAGAACACACTTTTTGGACAAGGGGACTTGTGGGACCCTCTGATTGAACTCAGTTTCTGCTCCCTGCCTCAGATTCCAGTCAGCCTCTAATTCTCTGAGTGACCTCAGATCGAGACCCTTGCCCTCCTCAGGCTCCCGCGTGCTTAATTGTGAAAGAGGAGGTTGTTTTAAGTTGTTTTCAAGGCTTTTTTCAGCCCTGACATCCCCTTTTCTCAGGCCCCTCCCAGCCTTGACATCCCCTGTTCTCAGGCCCCTCCCAACTCTGACATTCCCTGTTCTCAGGCCCCTCCCAGCTTTGTATTCTAAGCTTTAGCTCACTTCAGGTTCTTTCTTTTGACAATCCATTTTGTAAAAACCCTTTTGCGGATCAAGTCCAGTAAGTCTAGTTCTACAGAGGGCTAAGGGAAGCTCCCTCTGGATGTTTACATTCATTGTGAACCAATAGAAAAGGGCCTGACGGACAGGGTCCCTCTCTGTGCTGATGACTGCAGCCTCAGGGAATCGCGAGTGATACCATTTCAGGCTCGGAAGGAGGCGGGGAGCTGAGAGTCAACAAGATGCCAGCTAACGGTGAAATATCCTCCTTTGTCAAGGACCACGCTGAGCACCCTGGTCAGGAGGGTGTGCCCTGGAGAGACCCGGCTGGTGATGGGCCCTCCCTGCATGGTCCTTCCCACTCCCCAGGCCGCAGGTGCAGGCCATTTGGCCGGGGTCAGACACAATCCCTGGATTCACGACGGAGTTCACCTCCACCCAAGGTGGCTGGTCCAGCTGAAGCCTGATTTGGACCTCCTTAGCCCCGCTCTAACAAAGGAGCTCCCAACTCCGAGCCGCCCCACATCTAGGCAAAGGACCCAAAGCGTGATGTTTGGAAGCTGCTGCTCTGTTATCAGGGTTATCCCGAGGAGACACAAGGGATAAGAAGAATTTGGAGCTCTGGTCACTCAGAGCCGGCAGGACCTCAGGGGCAATCCAGACCAGCCCCTGCATTTCTAGGGAGAAGGAAACAGGTCACAGATGGACCAAGGGGCTAGAGTCCCAGAAGCCAGTTCCCTCTGCATCACCTCCATTAGAAAGAATGCTAGACTCAGGGTCAGAGGACCCAGGTTCAAATTCAGGCATTGCTCCTTGCTCCTTATGTGACCAGTGAGCTTTCACCAATAAACAAGGAGTTTGAATTTAGCTGACCTTTGAGATCCCTTCTAACGCTGAATAGGCTTATTAGGAGAAAGAGGTAAGGTGAGGCATGGAAAGGAGTTTTGCCTTGGGTGCCCCTCCACCAAAAAAAAAATTCTCCAGAGTGACAAGCCTGGATACCACCAAATCACGCTGGGAGACAATCCTGCCATTAAATGCCTGTTCCAGGCCAGGCTGGACCCAGAGCATGGAGGATTGGATCCGTCCCCCACTTCCTCCTGACCATGGAGCTCCTTGTGCCTCCTATCTGATGGTATCTAATAACAACATTGACCTTTTCTGCCTGTCAGACATGTCTGATTCAGCCGTGAGGTCTTAACCGAATTTGCACACAGGCTCTGACAGTTTACCCAGCCGAGCACGTGTTCATGTTTAATTCATGCCATGACGGAGCTTCCCGGCTAATGCATATTTATCAGCTTTTTCATAAGAGGCAGGATGGAGTTTACTTTCATTGCCCCCAAAAATCTTTGCCGCAGCAAACCACGTTTGTGAGAGAATTTTAAAAGTCACCCCTCCTCCCCCACCTCAGAATCAAAATCTGAACCACTTGGATTTTTCCACTCGCCCAAGTTTGTTTTTGCCTCAAACCAGAGGGACTTTGATCCTTGTGGGCCCAAGGATGAAACTAAAGGGCAGAGGGACCCCTGGCATGGGAGACACGAGACCTGGGCCGGAACCAAGGGGCGGCTGCTGGGCTGGAGGCCGAGGGCGGCGGGTGAAGCCATGGCTCTGTAGCTCACAACTGGGGGGACGGGAGGGAGCAGAGGCATCCCTCATCACATCAGTTTCCTCTGCGCAATATAAAATTAAGTTAAAGGATTTGACTAAATGTTTTAAAAGACCTTTTTACCTCCAGTGTTATCTGTCCTAGGGTCCCTCCCAGCTCTGACATTCTCTGTTCTAGGGTCCTTCCAGCTCTGATATTCCATGTTCTAAGACTCCCCCCAGCTTAACAATGATGACTCTGTGATTAATAATCACAACTCGATCCCCGGGCATAGTTAAAGCAATTGGTGATCCCCCAATGATAACGCTAATGAGTGAGCTTTGGGGCAAGGAAGAGATCAAAGTTCATGGGGACAATAATAGCACTTTGCCAAGCTTGAAGTGGTAGAAACATGTTAGCTATGATTACCATAACCCCACTATCCTCCTCTCCTCGTCCTCCTCCTCCTCCTTCTCCTTCTTCCCCTTTACCATCTTATCTAACTCCCTCATTGTACATAGGACACTGAGCCCCAGAGAGAGGGATGTACTTGTCCAAACATGGGCAGGTAAGAATTCAAATCCTGACCTCTGCCCCCACGGCCTCTCAATGAAATTCTTTTTTCACACCCAACAGCAGCTCTCTGATTCAGCATTTCCAGAGGCTCACCCGATGCTTTTATAAACATGATCACTTCTAAACTTTACAATGACCCTGTCAGGTAGGTATTATCCTCATGAAGCCCAGAGAGGTTAGGTGACTTGTCCTTGGTCACACAGCAAGTGAGTGTTAAGAGTTGGTTTTAAGCCCAATACTTCTTCTACCTCCAGGTCTAGCCCTTTTCTCTCCTCCCAGGCTCTGGACTGGTGAGAACCTCTGCTCAACCCTCCAAGTCAACTCCTCTGCAGCCCCAATCCCTCCACGCAGTATCCCATACCTTCCTCTCCTCCATCCTCTCGTGGGGCAGCAAAAGCTTCTTCATAAACTCTGGAGCCAGACCTTGGAACTGCCGCCGGAATCGGGTGAAGCCCATGTGGTCCGTGTAACCTGGGGGAGGGGGGCAAAGGGAAACGGGGCAGTGAGCCAGATGGAAAGTCCAAGAAGTCTGCTACCAGCCTAGTACAACCCACAAACTGATAGGGACACAAAGAGAAGGATTCCAGTAGGGCCTGAGTAAGCAGGGAAACCTCCCTGGAGGAGGCGTGCTTGGAGACGGTCCTTGAAGGTGGTAATGGGTATAAACTGATAGAGGAAGAAGAAGGCAGAGAACATGGAACAGGAAAAAAAAAGCCTAAAGAAGCAAGAAAAAAGGCCTGGGTTCAAATCCCACCTCTTACACAGATTGCGTGACCTTGGAAAAGTCACCATGTCTGGTTCTCGTGACCTCCCAGGTTCCTTCCATCTCTAAAAGTCTGTGACCCGGTGATATGGGTGTCCTCCACGTCCACAGGGGACAACAGGGGACAACAGAGATAGTATCTATCAGTCATCCAGCACGATAAGGCTTGCAAATACTTTAGAACTATTATCTCATTCAATCTTCACAACAACCCTGGACAATTTTTTTTAGATTTTCAGTCATTTTTCAGTCAAGTTCAACTCTTCATGACCCCATTTGGGGTTTTCTTGTCAAAGATACTAAAGTGTTTTGCTATTTTCTTCTCCAGCTCATTTTACAGATGAGGAAACTGAGGCAAAAAAGGTGAAGTGACTTGCCCAGGGTCACACAGCTAGTAAGCATCTGAGGCTACAGTTGAACTCAGAAAGATGAGTCCGGCATTCTATCCACAGTGCCACCTAGCTGTTATTACCCCTCATTTTATGGTTGAAGAAACTGAGGCTGATAAAGTTTAGAGGACTTGCCCAGGGTCACACTGCTGATAAGTGTCAGAGGCTGGATTTGAACCCAGGACTTCCTAACTCAAGCCCAGCATCCTATCGACCCTCCATGAGGCAGCTCTATCTCCAAGCATCACACTAGTAGCCACATTTTGTCACCAGGCAATGGTCCCAGGCACTAGATGAGTTCACCAGTAGTGGGTGGTCTGTAAATGCCTTCCTCAGTGACATTTTCTTTCCTTATCCCACTTGAAGTTCTGCAGATGAGGGGAAATCAATAAGGGAGTGCAGCTCTGTCCTTGTTTGAACAGTGCCCCCAACGAGTTCGCCAAAAAATACCATTGAAGTGTGTCTACTAGGAACACGACAGTGAGGCGGAAGGTGGAGGGGAGGGCAGCGTCCAGGCCAAATACTAGAACATCATTCCATGTCTGCGAGTGTCTACCTTTGCTTGGGCTCCAACAAATAGGTGCCCAGCCCAAAGCATCATACCCAGAGTCCAAGAGCTGCAGAGTGGACCTGTGGAAGGAGCCCTGGATTGGAGGCAGAGGGCCTGGGTTCAGATCCCACTTTTGACTCCTCTTATAGACTGGACCTCAGTTTCCTCCCCTCTGAAGTAAAGGGGTCAGAGTAGCTGACATCTGAGGTCCCTTCCAGCTCTGGACCTATCTATGATTCTAGGAATTACCAGTTGTGTGACCCAATTAGACCAATGATTTGTCTTCTCCATGCCTCAGTTTCTTCTGCTGTAAAATGAGAGGCTTAGACCAGAGGACCTCTAGGGTCCCTTCCAGCGCCAGATCCATGAGCCACTGATGATCTTATTATTTTCAGTCATGCCTGAGGCCAATATTGATTCCCAAGGAGAAATCATGGCTTTAAAGTCAGAAGAAATCCTCACAATCACCTTGCCCAGACCCCCTCATTGGAGAGAACAGGGAACTCCAGCCCCAGAGACCGGGACCAAGAAAATTGGAGGCAAGTGAACATCAGAGCCGAGGTTCCAAGCCAGACCTCGGACCATAATGGATTTGGTGTCAGAGAGCCCCGGGATCTGATGCAGCTTCTGACACTGGTCAGGATCTCAGCCTGCATCGGTGAAGGGCAGTCTCGGTCTACAGAAATCAAAGGTCTCTGGAGCACTTTTGGTTCTGGCCCGGCCCTTCCAGCCTCTTCTCAGACGCTGATCAGAGACTCAAATACCTTCAACGGGAAGCCCTTCCTCTTCCGCCAGCTGCTAGACCCTTCTTTTAAAGGTCACCTTCCATCTGTTCCAAATGTTTCTATGTGGGCCTTTTCTTTGACATGTTATCTCACAATTAGAATGCACTTTCTTTGAGGTGATGGGCTATTTTTGCCTTATACAATCATGAGATCATAGCTTTGGAGCTAGAAAGCATCTTAGAGGCTGTAGAGACCAGCTTCCACATTTTACAGATGAGGAAACTGAGGTTAAGTGACTTTCTCCAGGTCAAATCCTGAGGAAGGATTTGAATTTGGGTTTTCCTTGCTCTAAGTCTAGACTTCTATCCCCTATATCTCCGGATGCTTGATAAATACTTATTACTGGTTGATTGATTGATTGCAACCTATAGTCTTAGAGGTACTCCTCAGGCCCTTTGAGAAGTGACTTGCCCAGGGTCACCCAGCCAACGGGTTGTCAGGTGTTTCTGACTGCGAGGCTGGCCTTCCATCCACCCCATCTGCAAGCCTTGCATTTTTCTGAGGAAGCCTGACTTTCAGTGGGGGCAGGGGAAGCATCCAATGTGGAGTGGAATGGCGTGGCCCCAGTCACGGCTGTGCCCCTCCTCGCTATAGGACTTTGGGGAGCTCATTTCTCTTTCTCTGGGCCCCACTTCCCTCACCCATAAGTGAGGGCGTTGGACTAAATTGGCTCTGAAGTCCTTGGAATCTTATGATTCTATGAATCCACAGGGAATCACTGCAGCACAGAAGGATCAAAAGACTGGGCTGAGCTCCAATCAGGACAGGGACAGAGAGAATGCCTGTGCCCTGGGCAGGGACCAAGGACTGCCCCCAAGAGGTGAGGAGCACCTACTATGTGCAGAGCCCGGGGAGTTGGAATGTAAGGTGTAGACTTGGCGCAATGGGTGGACAGATAGCTCTGAGTCAAGGACCTGAGTTCACATCCTGCCTCTGACCTGACCTGACTGTGACTTTGGGCACTCAGCACAAATGGACTGGGTCCATGTGTGGGGAAGTCTGTGAAAGGAGAGGGCTGGATTCCCTCCAGCTGTGGATCTACGAGCCTGGGGACCTCTTGGGGAGAGGCCTGAAGGGGAGAATGCCACCATGCACCATGCAGACCAAGGAAGGCTCGCTGGAGGGGGCGGCATCTGAACTGGGCTCTAAAGGGTGGGCATTTTGGTTGTAGAAAAAAGCCTGAGCGAAAACCTGGAGGCAGATGGGTGCAGCGGCTGGTGTTCAGCAGGGACAGGGGGATGCCCTGTTTGACACAGAGTCCCATGAGAAAATCCTGGAAGGTTAAGGCAGTATCAGCGTGCTGAGGGCCTTGAAAAGCAGGCACAGGAATTTACATTTTTCTGGAGAGGCAGTAGAGATCCACTGGTGATTTCTGAGCACAGGAGTGACGTGGTCAGAGATGGCTCTTCTTTCAAAGGGTTATTTGCGGAATCAAATTCAGGCTTACTAGGGACAATGACAGAAGTCCCAACGTTTATATAACTCACATTATCTCTTATGATCTTCTCAGCAGCCCTGTGAAATAGGTGCTATGATTATCACCATTTTACAGATGAAGAAACTGAGGCAGAGAGCCTGGACCAGCGGCACACAGTTCCCTTTTACATGGCGGCTTCCCCCATAGAATGAAAGCTCCTTGAGGGCAGGACCTGTCCCTTCTGCTCATATTGTTATTCCCAGCACTTAGCACGGTGCTAGGCACAGAGGTGGGAGAAGAAGGCCAGGTTTCTCTCCACTACGTACACGATGTTGCCTCCTCACTGGCTGGTGTTTATAGTAGAGAGTGTATTAGAATGTTTACTGAGGACTCTTCATACAGAATCTCATGTGGACTCACAGCTGCTTTGTGAGGTAAACACTGCCAATATTATCATGCCCATTTCACAGATGTAGGAACTGAGGCTGACAGAAGTAAAGAGAGTTGCTCTTGCTGTCATGGCTAGCGGCTATATGGAGCAAAATTTGAATGCAGGTCTTCCTGACCCGAACACCACACCCTATCCTCCATGCTGCCCTTCTCCCTACTTTTCTTGGTAGTAAATACCCTTCTCTCAATGCCCCGTGTCTGTGTCTATTGTCCAGCAGCCCCTCTTCTGCCTTCTTCCTTAGCCCAGAGGCTTCTCCTGTGTCTATGGCTCCCAGTGGCCCTTGGACAAGGGGAACCTTCAACCAACTCTGAAGGGAGAGCAGCAAGATTCAGCTAGATAGAGTGATGGGTCCTGTAGTCAGAGAGACCTGAGTTCAAATCCAGCCTCATACACTTACTAAGTCTGTGACCCTGGGCAAGTCACTTAACCTGCCTGCCTCAGTTTCCTTAACTATAAAATGAGGATAATAAGATCATCTACCTCCCAGCGTTGTTGTGAGGATCAAATGAGATAATATTTGTAAGAAGCGCTTAGCCCTGGCACATAGTAGGCACCGTAGAAAGCCTATTCCCTCGCTTCCCTCCCCTTCCTGCTCAGGTGGCCCAGCCAGCAGACAGTGGCCTCCTTGCCTGAGTGACTTTACAGCGGCCCCAGGGGACCATGCAACAGTTCTCTGGCACCAACCCCCGCTGAATCAGCTGGGCAGGGGCGGCAGACGCTGCAGGGAGCCAGAACGCAGCAGAGCAGTGAGACTGGGCTCAGCAGCTGCAGAGGGAGGGAGGAGGAGCTGTCCAGCGGCACAGGCTGCCTGGTCCCCGGGGAAGGGTGACATTCAGGCCCAGGGCTCCCTGGTTCTCTGAGCAATGCCGTCTCCTGAAGGATGCTACCAAAAGAGATGTTGAAAGGGGGAGGAGCCAGAAACAGGGCAGAATGACCCTGGACAAGTCACTGCCCCCTCTCAGAGCCTCAGTTTCTTTATCTCCAAGATACACCCTGTGGCTGTTGTCAAGAAAATGTTTTGTAAATCCTAAAATGCTCCAGAAATGGAACATATTATTGTATTAGGTCCTAGCCCTGAATCAACCAGTATTCCAAGCAAGTTTGGGCAGGTGGCTCAGACTTCATGGGCCACAGTTTTCTCCATAAAATCTAGATCCTGGTAGACTTGATTTAGAGGAATCTGGTCCAATCCACTCATTTTATAACTAAGAAGGAAAAGTGACTTGTCTATACAGGTTGCCAGCAGCAGAACTGGGATTTCAGTGCAGGGCCGCTGATCCCACAGTCAGCCTTTCTTTTCCACAGTCCCACACTACCC
Organism: Vombatus ursinus; assembly: GCF_900497805.2. Classification (NCBI taxonomy): domain Eukaryota; kingdom Metazoa; phylum Chordata; class Mammalia; order Diprotodontia; family Vombatidae; genus Vombatus; species Vombatus ursinus. The sequence goes on along the minus strand of NW_020941065.1, from coordinate 13,105,679 downwards.
AGGTAATTCCCAGGGTTGTCAGTTATTCAATCAACAAACACTGAACTTTCTGAAAGGCACAGCAAGGAGATATCAAGGTCAGGATGTCAGTGGTGACAGCCCAGTAGTGAAGTGGACACAGCACAGACTGGGCTTGCAGTTGGAAAGACCCTGGGTTCAAATCCTGCCTAATTTCCCTCTCTCAGCTTCACCTTCCTCTCTGTAAAATGGGAATGATAATATCCCTCTGCCAGACATGGCCATCATAAGGACCAAATGATATCATGTGTGTAAAGCATTTTGGTAAATTCTAAAGCACTACTGGAATAATTTTTTAAAAAAAACCCTCCTCCCCATAAATAAAAAACAAAAAATAACCACCCCCATTTAGCAGAGCTCTAGTGCTGATGGAAACAGCAGAGTCTTTCCTTGTCCTGGCATTGGAGACCAGGACAGCGTGGCTCCTGGCCCTGAACAGCTAGCCCCTTGCCACACAATTTCCCATCCTGCACTCTGGGTTACCAGCTGGATTTAGGAGCTCATCCCAAGTACCATCTCCCTGCCTCCAGCTTTCAGGATCTATATTTTCCTTTGAGGCTCAACTGAGGCACCGCCTCCTCTGAGGAGCCTTTCCAGACTCCCCTGGGGTCCCCAAAAGGGTCCCTTTCATCCTTAGATATTCCTCGAACCCTTTGTCTCTGCCTCACCTTGAGCTCCCCTTCCCCTCTCCTCTTCCCTCCCCTTGCCTCCCTCCCCCAGTAGTCAGTGGGCTCCTTGAAGGTAGGGATTGGTCTATTTTTATCCTTGACTTCTTTAAGACTGAACTCAACGGTCTCCTTTGTCAGGAGGCCTTTGCCAGTCACCTCTCCCCCCAAGCTGCCGTTGCCTTAGCCTCTAAGGCTACTTTCCATGTGCTCTCTACGTGTCTGGTATTTGACTAGTTGTTGGCATTTTGTCTCCCCCATTAGACTGTGAGCTCCTTGAAGGCAGGGGCTGGCTTTTGCCTTTCTTTGTATCCCCAGCACTTAGCACAGTACCTGGCACAGAGTAGATGCTTAATAAATGCTTATCAGCTGACTGACCAATACTTTGCTTTATAATTAATATGTATTAATATGAATAATAATAAGTATTTATTAACTTTATAGTGATGCTATATACATTTTACAGGGGCAGTTAGATGGCTCAGTGGCTAGAGCAGCCATCCTGAAGTCAGGAAGATCCGAGTTTGAATCTAGACTCAGACACTTACTAATTGAGTGACCCTGGGCAAGTCACTTAACCTTTGTTTGCCTTAATCCACTGGAGAACAGAGAACCACTCCAATGTCTTTACCAAGAAAACCCTGTGGACCCTGGAGGTCACCAAAAGTCAGACACAACAGAACAACAGAACATTTTTCTATGCTCTTGTCTTCTCCGTTAACTGTAAGCAAGGATTGCTCCATTCTGTGTCCTACCATTATCCCCAATGCCTAGCACAGTGCTGCGCACATAATAGACATTTAATAGATGGTCATTGATTGGTTATTTTGCATCCCTAGCACCAGATCTGCCTTGACCATAACAGGTACTTAGGAAATGTTTGTGGAAATGAATCAAAGGCGGCTGCTACCCTCATAGGGCTTATAGACTAATAGAAAAATCTATATTCTATTAGAAGAATGAATTTCAGTTTCCGAGCCTGTAAAAAAGGAGGCCAAGCTCAATGTTCTCTAACATCTCTTTCAGCTTGACCCTCCTGATCCCGCCGATGAGCCTGCTTTGAAGGGCTAATGCTCCATACACATCAGGGGCTCTTGGGGCTGGGGGATTCTCCTCATTATTCCCCGAGCAGGGCCACTTACCAATCCGGTGCAGCCTTAGGGCATCTAGGACCTGAGCTCCAGCCAGCTGGACCCTCAGGATGGAGATGTCCATGGGGTGCTCCCTGTGGGCTGGTGCCAGGGAAGCGTTCCCTCCTCTGTCCTCTGATCCTGATCTTGGGACCAGACAATGGATAAAATGCAACTGGGACCGTTTGATCACATTGGTCAAAGCATCCTGGGGCACAGAAGGAGAGAGAGGTCAGGGCTAGATGTGACTCACAGGAAGAGTTAATTAGGGGAAAGGAGGGATGGCTTTCAATTTGATTCAACAAACATGTATTAGGGATGGGTACTATGCTCCAAGGTGCTCAGATACAAAGATTTAGCTAAACAGTCTCTGCCTTCTGGGAGCCTAGATTCCCAGCTCCCCTCCCCGTCCTCCAGACACCTCCACTGCTTCACTGGAAGTTTTCTTGCCCTGCAGATGCCTCCACCAGGAGATCCCTCCTCCAGAAGAGCACGTCCCTACTCTGGACCACAAGGGAAGAGTTCTACCTCACAAGTTTTTGCCACACTGTTCTCCCTCTCCCCGAAAACCACACACCAAGAGTCAAACCCACCCAGAGAACAAAGACGCTCCAGGCTGGAGAAAAAGCTAGAGGACATTCAGTTCAATCACATCACTTTACAGAGAAGGAAAGCTGAAGCTGTGACTTGCCCAAGGTCCCGTTGTGAGGTCAAGCCTGGCCCGGGACAACTCATGTCTTCTGACAACTGCCCAAGGTGAATTGTTGTTTGTCCTTCATTCTCAAAGAGGGCCATGACATCAGGAAGGCTGTCATGATGTGCAAGTGAATTGGATTTAAGTGAGGCAGGGCTGTGCAAGGTCAACAGTCTCACCTTCTCCTCTGGAGCCATCTGGGTCCAGTGGCCAGATAGAGATCAGGAGGACTGGAGATGGCCCCAGAGGGACCTCAATGGCTGACAAGTTGAACCCAGGCCCAGAAAAGAAACCTTTCTACAACACATCCAATAAGTGGTGATCCAGCCATATTATTATTATTGATAATAACAATGACAGCTAGCATTGATGTAACTGCTTTTTTGGTTTACAAAGCACTTTAAAAATCAGGTCTCATTTGATCCTCACCTTGCGGTGAGTCAGCTAGGTGGCACAGTGGATGGGCCTGGAGTCAGGAAACTTGAGTTCAAATCTGGCCCCAGACACTTTCTAGCTGCGTGACCCTGGGCAAGTCACTTAACCTTTCCTGTCTCAGTTTCGTCACCTATAAAATCGGGGGTCATGATAGCCCCTACTTCCCAGGGTTATTATGAGGACTAAATGAACTAATAATTGTAAAGCACTTAGCATAATACCAGAAAGTGTTACATAAATGTTAGCTATTATTCCTCTAATGGAAACCTTCAATGACCTAGTTTAAAACAAGGTCTGATGGTGGAATGTCAGGCACTGTGACAAAGGTAATGGTGACCAGATTTTTAACAGCAGTGAGAAGGGGGCTTCCTAGAGCCTCTCCCTTCCCACTCCCTGCTCAAGCTGCTTTCTTTAGCCCGACATGAGCTGTCCAGGGAGAGGAGGAGAAGGAGAGGGATTGGGGTGCAGCGGTGGGGGCTCACCATCTGGAGTATGATCTGGGTGCACACGGCCTTCCTCTTTACGGCTGCTAAGCTACTGGCAAACGTCTTCCTCACACAATTGACCCTATTCAAGGCCTGCTGGGAGCAGCCCTCCATGCCGGCCACTGCCCGGCAGACTGGGGGCACTCTGGAGCGAGGCAGGAATAAGCTGCTGAGGTCCTCCCTGGGGAGAGAAAACGTACGGCCATCACGCGGCTCCATGGAGGAACCGGAGGGAAGGACGGAGGATGAAGGATAGCAAACACCCCAAGCCAAGCAGGAAACATCCCCCCCTCCCATGCCACACCCTGTCCCCAGCCTCAGAAGGCTCCATCACCATGGAGGACTCTCAGGGTCTCCGGTGGTCATCACCAAGGCAAGTCACATTGTAGGAGCTTTACATCATGAAAAATGTTTTCTGTTACAGCATCTGCTTACAGAACATCTCAAAGTGTTTAACAGTCTACAACTTTCTTTACCATTTCCAGAGATGTCCTTACAGCCACCTTGGGAAGGAGAGATTGTAAGTATTGTCACCTGAACTTTACAAAGGAAGAGCTTGAAGCACAGAGGGCCAGAACTTCAGCACACATGTCTGTGCCTCAGTTTCCTCCTCTGTAAAATGGGGTGACAATATTTGTAATCTCCCTTTCTGAGGGGGCTGTAAGGAAATCTCTGTGAATTGGCTGAGCGAGGTCTCAAATGCAATCCCCCTGATTTAAGTCCAGCCTCCCTCTATGAACGACCACAGAGGAGTGAGACCTCAGACCCTGGTTAAGCAATCCCGACTCGGGCTCAGAGGAGGTAAAGGTATCATCCAAAGTCACTCAGAAAAAAGTCACAGCATGAGCTCTCAAGGTGGGTAGGGGGTCCGCATGGGATAACAGGGTTAGGGTTAGACTACACGATAGAGCACTAGCAAATGTCAGATTTGGAGTCACAAGCCCCGGGTTCAGATCTCGTCTCAGCCACTTACTGCTTGGGTGACCTTGGGCAAATCACTCCACGTCCTCATCCCCAAAATAACAGGTTGAATTCAATGACCTCCAAGGTCCCTTCCAATTCTATATATTAATGATTTTTAATCACTCTGGGACTCAGTTTCCTCATTTGTAAAATGGGGGGCAGTCCCTAAAACCCCTGTCAACCCTAGATCTATCCAATCATCTCTCTGAGCTTCAGGTTCCTCATCTGTAAAAGGAGGCTTGGCCTTAGTTTCCCCATTTGTAAATTGAGTCATGATTGAACCAGATGGTTCACCTAAAGTCTTTCCTAGTTCTAGATTTGTGTTCCTGTGACCTCTCTAAACTTTTTTTTTTCATCTGTAAAATGGAGAGGTTAGTTTAAATGGTCCCCAAGGCATCTTCCATCTTTAATCCATGATGCTATTATTATAGTGGCACCCAAGCCCTACTACTGCACTGGCTCTCCACTAGAGAGACAAAAGTCTTACATCTCCTACTAGTGCAGGGTGTGTCCCTCCCATAGTATGTAAGTGCCTTGAAGGTAGAAATTGGTTCTTTTTTTTTTTTTTTTTTTTTTGGTCTTTCTATCCCTGGGGCTGAGCCCAGTACCTGGCATACCGCAGAAGCTTACTAAATGGCTGTTGACTTGACCTGGCTGAGCTATCAGAGGGTCCAGACCATGACCCAAGCAATGTCAGCAACAACAAAGACAATAGCAATAACACCACCAACCTTTTCATCCTGACCTGGGGTGTGAGAGCTCCAAGTGAGAAAATAAACTTCACTGAGGCAAAATAAAAACTCACCTGGAGCTAGAGTCCTATCCAGTTAGCTGCCTAGAACATTACAAGGTTAAGTGACTTATCCAGAGTCACAGCCTGTATATGTCAGCGGTAGAATTAGAACGCAGGTCTTCCAGACTCTCAGGCTGGTTCCCTAGCCACTGCTTCACACTGCCTCCTAGTGGCACGATAGTGGACATTCACATGCCATGCACCTTAATACCTTATCACCTTGACTCTCTGTGGCAATCATGGGAGTACAGGGATTATTATCTCCATTTACAAATTCAGAAAGTGAGGCTCAGGGCAGGTAATTGATTTTTGTCCATAACTAGACAGCGAAGAAGAATCAGAGGTTGCTCTCTCTCTCTCTCTCTCCATATATATATAATATATATATATATATATATATATATATCTGTCTCTGTCTGTCTGTCTGTCTCTCTCTCACACTCACACACACACACACAGAGTATCATACATCTAGAGCTCAAAGGGACCTTAGAGACCTTCTAAGTTCAACTTCCTTATTTTACAAATGAGGAAATGGAAGCCCAGACTTGCTGAAGAATTCACACTCAAGTCTTGGGACTGAATTCAGCCCTCTTTCTACTGCACATCTCAACCCAGTTCCATCATGACTCTGAGTCCAGCCCACTTTATTGTCTCCTCACAGGTAAGGTTTCAAATACCTCCTCTGTGTTACTACAGACAACCCTTTGTGCCTCACTTTCCCCATCTGTAAAAATGAGGAAGTTGACTGGGTAATCTCCAAGGACCCTATGAAAAGAGCAGAGAAAACCTACGCACTGATAAATTCTAAGATACGCCACGTCCCAGCCAAAAGGAATCAACGGGTGGACCGAGGCTCCCACCTAGCCAAGATTTGATCATGCCCACAGATTATAATTAGCCCTCCTCCTTCTCTTCCTTGGAAGACATGATACATCTCCATCTCCTGCCCCAAATGGCTATTAGAGTCGTTAGGAAAATGAGCCTTCTCTAAATGAGCCAAAGGTGTCTTAATAGCAAGTTGGATGGATGGCAGATGCACAGAGACTAACAATGCCTTGGTTCACATTTCATTTGAAATGCAAGCATAGCAAGGCTGCGAGGTGAGGTGATTAGTGCTAGGACGCAGAAGGGTGGGCCCTAATGGGTAGCGATTCCTACAGTCTCAACTTGATAGGGTCAGAGGTCCGGAGCGGGAGTGTGACATGTCTGAAGGCATACAGTCAGTGACAGGTGAGATTGGAACCCAGGTTTTCCTGACCCCGGGCCCAGAGTTCTGTCCACTGAGAAATCCAGTGACCTTTGTTACTCTAGAGGGAAAGATCTCAGAGAAAGAAAGCCACTGCCTCCACACCAAAGGAGCCAATCTTGTGACCCAATGCCCAGGAATCATGTTTCAATCTCAAAGACAGCCTAGGAGACCAAGATTCTAGCACTGGCTTTGTAAAACTAGCTTGCTGAGTGGCCTCAGTTTTCCCCTTTGTAAAATGAGGCTCTGGACTAGCTCTCTAAAGTCCCTTTCACCTCTGACATTCTCTCTGATATTCACACTGGCAGCTCCCCCTGGCCTCCTTCTACCCCTCTGGAGTTACAGCAGCTGTGGTTGGCCACGGGCACACAGGGACAAAATGAGACATTCATCCGATGTGACAAGCATTTAGTAAGTCCTTGGGCCATATGGCAGATGCCATCCTTCTGCAAATACCCACCCTGTGAGAAGGCCCAGGTGGCCTTGTCTTGGTTATTGCTCCATTCCTCATTGAGGGCAGAGACCAGAGGTTCCTCTCTGTCTTTGTATCTCCAGCAATCGGCACCTAACACGTGCTTAACAGACATGGTGATTGATGGATGTATTTTCTGTGCTTACATCTGTACATTTCTGCTCTTCCAATAGAACAGAAGCTCCCTGAAGGTCTGGAGTCTCTGAACTGTTTCATGTGGCTATATCCTCAGTGCCCAGTGCACAGTCAGTACTTAATAATGGCTTGTTGATTGCTGTCCTAACCCCAGGATACAGCAATAGGAGGATGTATGTTTCTTGAGGCCAGGGGCCACTTTGTTTTTCTTTCTAGATCTGTCACCTGGCACATAGTGGGCGTTTGAGAAATGCTGGTTAGCTGGTTGGTTGATTTCTCTTTGAAATAGTTCTCTTTGGCCACAGAATGTGGATCCACATTATTAAAGATGGGATTCATCATGCTACAAAATGGTGTGAGTTCTACCTGTCATCTCTCTCTCTCTCTCTCTCTCTCTCTCTCTCTCTCTCTCTCTCTCT
>NW_020941065.1:13079493-13098211 GCF_900497805.2 Vombatus ursinus | reverse complement strand
CTCTCTCTCTGTCTCTCTCTCTGTGTCTCTCTCTCTGTCTCTTTCTCTCTTTCTGTCTCACACACACACACACACACACACACACACACACACACACACACACTTCTACCCACCTGCATATAGTACATATTTAAGGTGTCATCTGGAACATTGACAACATCCAGACTTGAACCCAGGTCTTCCTGAATCCAGGTACAGCACTCTAGACATCATACCACACTGTCAGATGCAGATAGACAATCCTCTGCAACTCCAGAACCATAGAAAGTTGCCCAGAGTGCTGAGAGGCTAAGTGACCCACCCAGAGTCACACAGCCAGTACCTACAGTTAGCAGTATTGGCATGGCACTTTAAAATTTAATTATTTACAAATACGATATCATTCTATCTTCACAACAACACTGAGAGGTAGGCACTCTTATGACCCCCATTTTACAGATGAGGAACCTGAAGCAGGAAGAGGTTAAGTGACTTGCCCACTTACACAGCTAAGTAAGTGTCTGAGCCTGGATTTGAACTCAGATCTTCCTGACTCCAGGACCAATTCTCAATCCACTATTCCATGTTACTTCTACAGGACTGCAAATAATTAACTCAATTCTTCTGAGCCTCTTCAGTTTCCTTATCTGTAAAATGAGATGTCTCTTTAAGACTCCAAGTTGAAGAGTAGGTGCTCATCTACTCGATGAAGGGAATTTCCTCACTGGGAGCTCCTTCCTCCAGTGAAATCACAGGTCCAGTTGTTGTTAGGTTGTTTCAGACTCTTCATGACCCCATTTGGGGTTTTCTTGGCAAAGATCTTGAAGTGGTTTGGGATTTCCTTCTCCAGCTCATTTTGCAAATGGGAAAACTGAGGCAAACAGGGTGAAGTGAAGCTAGCAAGTGTCTCAGGCTAGATTTGAACTCAGGTCTTCCAGATTCCGGGCCCGGTGCTCCATCCACTGTACTACCTAGGTGCCCCACAAGTCCAGTTCAAAATTCAAAATGGGGATTATGACCCTTTCCTTATGGTATCCTAGCAATCATCTGGTACAACCCTCTCCTTCCACAGGATGCTGAAACTAAGGAAACTGAGTTTAAGGGAAAGAGTCATCTAAGGTCACCCATGTAGAGAAGTCATAGTGGATGGACAACTGGACCGAGTCAGGGAGACCAGAGTTCAATTCTTGACACAAACACTTACTAGCCGTGTAACCTTGAGCCAGTCACTTCACCTCTTCCTGCCTCAGTTTCCTCATCTGTAAAAGAGACATGAGAGCACCTTATTACTAGAATAAAATATGAATAGTAAATAAATAAAATAGCGATAACAAGAGTATCTTCTGGTATTTTCGTGAAGATCAAATGAGATCACATTTAGGAAGCTGTTTTTAAACCTTAAAGCACTATGGAAATGTTAGCTATTATTATAGTTGTGGAAACTGAGGCTAAGAGAGAGGAAATAACTTGGCCAAGGTCACACAGTCACAGGAGCACAGTCTTGGAGCTGGAAGGGACTTGAGAGAAATCACCTCACAACTCAACCCCTTCCTTTTATAGATGAAAAAACCTGAGGCTCAGAGAGAGAAAGGGACTTATTCCAATGTACAACAGAAGAGGAAACTGAGGCACAGAGGGGTTGAATGACTTCCCTGAGGTCATGGAGTTATTGGCAGAGCTAGGACACCAGCCCAGTTCTCTTCCCATGATGTTGAAGTTTTCCTCTCTCACTCTCTGTCCCCAGATCCCCAGGAACTCACTCCATAATGCACCATACTCACCATGGTCCCCATGGTGCCTGTCACTAATCAACCATCACTTGCAACTACTCATTTGTAATTCTCCGAACCAAGCTCAACGGAAGCTTCATTCTGGTGGCCAGCGCCAATGGCCTGACCACTCAGCAGCCTACATTTTTTAGTGCTACAAAACACATCATTTCAGCTTTATGATTCCCAGTTCCAAAATGTCCATAAATGTGATTCCAGCCACATCATCTCCTTTTAGATTTAATGAAAAGCAAGGGAAGAAAAGCCATATTTAGTTATTTTTTTCTTTCCTCCCCCCAGTATCCAAAAAGGGCAGCTTTTCGCTCTGTCAGCTTCACTCTTGTCCCTAGGGAAACATTTTACAAGTTTCAATCCAAGTGGAAGCTCTTTGTTTCATTATGGAGAGACGTTATCCACAGAATGGTTCTCATTTACCCAGTTATTGTTGCTGGAGAAGCAGACAGAAGAGGGTGTGTAGATGAACCCCAGGAGCAGGCCAGGATGGCTCAGCAGCTGCCAGCTGGAGGCTCTGCTGGTCCCCCAACCCTGCCTGTGACAAGGGTTTCATTCAGTTTCAGAAGCCGAGACCTTTGCCTCTTTTTGCCAAAAGGAATTTGGCTCCTTTGTTTACAGACCCCAGAAGACCCTTAAAACTTTTAGATTCCTTGTAGACTCACTTTATTTCTCTTTGAAAGCTTATTCAAATGCACCTTAACCCCTAGCTCTAAAAAGAAGTTTGTCTACTGGTCCCAGAAAACCCTTAAAACTTTTAGGTTCCTTATCTACTTTCTCTGTCTCCCTTTGAAAGCAAACGTCTACCTTTCAGCTCCCTTCATTATCTATTCTCATTGTTTATTACCTTCCAAATGGACCCAACCAACCCCCCTTCCTCTGGCCACCCAAAGTTACTTTAGTGTACTTAAGATCCACCTTAGCCCCCATTCTGATGCTGGGAATTTCTCATGCCCAAAGGCTGAGACTCTCATGCCCGCTGATCCTTACGGGCATCACCTGGCTTAAGATCCACCTGGCCTCCCCATTTAGAAGCTGAGAATCTCTCAAGCCCAGAGACTGAGGTTTTCTCATGCCCACTTGTCCTTACGGGTGTCACCTTAGCCCCCAGCTCCCATTCAGAAGCTGAGAACCTCTCATGCCCGGTAGTCCTCACGGGTGTCACCTGGCCTATATGTGATTTATCTTTAATAAACTACTTCTCTGGCTGGAAGAAGATTTGGGTTGAATTTATTCAGGCAGACCCATGTCATGATCTTGGGGTTCAGCACCCCAAAACCTCTACACCTCTTCACCTGGACCTCCCTCCATCCCTCCCTTTGCATATTCCCACAATACTCACCTTGTAGACTGCTGCAAGACCTGACTTGCATTCAAGGCTGAGAGGTTGGGCTTGGCTTTCTGGATCCACCCGCTGAGGTCATAGCGCACGGGGTCTCGGCCCAGCTGGTGGGAGATCTCAAACTGCAGGCCATGCTCACACTTGCGAAAGGCAGGTGGTTCTGAAACAGGGAGACAGCCATGACCAGTAGGAGAAAACATGTCCAGGGCTCGCAAGGTTGCCGAGTACTTTACATACAGCATCTCATTGGAGCTTGTGAAATCATTACTAAAGGTATGATAATACCCATTTCACAGACATGGCAGCTGAGGTTGGGAGAGACCAGATAACTGCCCCAGGTACATCAATGTCAATGTTGGAGACAGGATTTGTTCCCAGCCTTCTGGACTCCAAGGCTAGCACTGTCTATCGCCAAATCACTCTCACAGAGAACTGAATTTCCTGGATAACTGATCACCTCTTCCTCTGCCAAAACTTCTTAAATTTTAACCATTTTATGAAAATCTTTCTAAAATAGTTCACACTTCTAGAACACTTGAAAGCATTTAATCTAATCCCTCATTTTATATGGGAGGAAATTGAGACCCGTGGAAGTTAAATGATTTGCATCAGGTCTCACAGGCAGGATATGAGCCCCAGGTCCTCTAACCTGTTCCTACCATACATCTCCTTTCTTTCTTAAACTGGCCTCTGTAGAGAACACCAGATACTCTGGTGTGGGGCCTACCTTCAGGGAGGATAAAGTCTACAAAGAACTAGACCAGAAACAAAGGAACTGATGGATGAATGGACAAATGAATGAATGAATGAATGGAAAATTATTGAGTGCATTATGTGCCAAGCATTGTGCTAAGACTGAGGGATGCAAATAGAAAAAGATGGTCCCTGGTCTCAAGCAGTTCATGCTCTAATTAGGGGAAAAATAAGGGTTGTGGAGGAGATTCAGAGAATTCTGCATCACATAAGCTTGAAACATCACAGTCACCCCAGATCTTCCCTTTCCCTCACCTGTACAACATCCCTTGGCTCTATGCCCCCCTTGTCTCCACCCCCACAGCCACAGTGCAAGCTCTAAGTCTTATCCCTTCTCAGCTGGACCATTGCCCTCCCTTCCACACTGACTTCCCTGCCTTCAGCGTCTCCCCTTGCCAATTCCCCATTCTCACAGCAGGCCAAATAATCCACCTAAGCCACAAGTCTGACCATGGCCAGCACTTAGCACATGCCTGGCACATAGTGGGTGCTTAATTAATGTTGATTGATGTTTTTAGCCTGTCCTTCAAGGCTGTCCTCGATCTAATTGATAATAACAATACCAACAACAATAGCTAGCATGTGTATGGAGCTTACTGTATCAGTCAATGTGCTAAGTGCTTTACAATCATTATCTTGTTTGATCCTCACAACAACCCTGGAGGGTAGGTTCATGCAATCTACATTCTAGTCAAACTCATTATCCATGCCCCAGCCTTCCCCTTGATCCTATCCTTGACTCTTTGCATTCCTTCTGGTCATCTTTCCTCCCCCACTCCATTTCCAAGCCTGGAATGTGCTCCCTCCCTTCTCATCTCCTCTCTGAATTATTTTCTTCCTTTGAGTTTCACTTCAGGCCCCCTTCTCCAGGAAGCCTTCTTTGATTACAACTGCTGAAAGGGTTTTCTCCATCCAGAGATTTTCCTCAAGCACTCTTTCTGGCTCTTTCTTTTGTCTTCATTACTTACTTCCTGGTCTCATCCTTATTTGTATATGTGTCCTCCAGCTAAGTACATCCCCAATCTTCATCCTGGCCCAGAGATGGCCCAGGTGGTCCAGCAGAGCACACTTCTGGTAGGGCCCTCTCTCAGCTGGAAAGATTTCAATAACGGTTCTGATAACAGGCTGCATGTGTCCACGGGGTCCAGCTAGTGACCCGAGAGGACAGTCTACTAAGTTATTGGAGGGGGTGGGATCTTCCTCACAGCGTGAAGGGTAAAATTAAACTGGTGAAATTAAAGATCCACGACATTAAAGTCAGTGCATGTATCCTGTCACCAGTAGACCATAAGCTCAGTGGGGGCAAGAATAGCGTTGTTTTTTATCTTTGTATTCTAAGTGCCCACCACAGAGGTTGCACGTAGAGAGCAGATAATAGCTTAATTGAGGGGTTGGGAGATGTAGGAATCAATGAAGGATGTGATTGTCACAGAACAGCAGAAAGCTAGTGATTTAAAAGATGCTGTAAGGTATTTTACATTCCTGTTGGATAGTTGTCTGGGACCAAGAGCTGAGTCTACACAAAGAGAAAAACAGTTAAAAAAAAAAAAGACAATCTTAGCCTTCTCCCATCTTTTGTTAACTTCCTGGCTAGAGACAGATATGCACTGAACCAATGCCAGCCTGCTCTTGTCAGGGAGAGGCTTGCTAGCCACTGCCTTTCGGTAGATATGAGCAGCAGGTAGCCCTGAAAAGCTGAAGCCTAGGAGCTAGCAGGAAGTAGCTCTGAAACTGGGATTAGAGAAGACACTCGGGGAAACAAGATGACAGAGTGATAGACTTAATTCCCAGTAGGGAGGAGCTCATTGACATCACCAGAGGACATCAGCGGCCCTGCAACACTAAAGATGTTACCTAGCTGTGTGACCCTGGGCAAGTCACTTAACCCCAATTGCCCCCCCCAAAAAGATATTACTTTGTGCCCTCCACAAGTGGTCCCTGGTCACATGGTTTGCTGATGTGTTCCCCTTCACTCCTGCTTCTATGTCTGCCCCATGAGTGTTCCTCCAATGTGTTTCCTGGTCACCTATGTCCTCTGCATGTGTGGTCTTCTCCACTAACCTGTGGGAGGCTGTGCCATTTGTGTACTGGGGACCTTTTCTTGTTTTTCTGTTCTGTTTTGCTATGCTTTTTGAGCCAATGGCTCATGTGCTGAACTGTGTCCTCCAGTTACTAATAAAAGTTAACACACTGGTGTGGGCTCATGAGATAGGACGTTGAGCAAGTCTGGACTCACTTAATGCCTTGAACCTGCATGCAGTAACTTTTCTAGGGGCTTCCATAAAGGGGATCCTAGGGGACAGATGTATGAACAAAAAAAAGTCAAAAACAGTGCTTATATAAGCCAGAGTATTTTAGGGAACTCCCATCAAGGGAGATTTCCAGAGACAAACTTGGGAAATGGACTTCAAAGAGGTTTGAAATCATGCTGATACAAAGGGATTTAATGTGAGAGCCCTGTGTGTCTGGCTTGATTCAGCCGCGGGGCTTCATGGTGAATGACCAACAGAATTTGCAGAATCTCTGTTCATCTTTTGGTTCTAATTTTCTTCAAAGCCTGCTCATGAGCTTGTGAACAACAATCACTTTTTATAATAGAGCCATCCTCTTCCCAGAGCTGGGAAGATACTCCAACCTGCTGCAGGCAGCTTGTGGAGATGTGACGGAGATATGAAATGATGAGAGGTAGAAGGTGGGAAGTGGGAGGAGGACCTGGGTTAGGAGCCATTCCCTGCCCCCCAGAGAATGATAAATCTTCCAATGCCACCAACTTCTCCATCCTTTAGAACAGAGCAGCCTGTCTTTGCAGAAGGAACAGTGGGAGAAGACTCCTGAGCTTCTGTGGCCTGGATGGGCGAGCCAGCCACTGAGTAGGTGGAGGTGTTCAGCCACACAGGGACTCCCTAGAAAGCCCTCCTCTCCCTTACAGGTGCACCTTGTTTTACCAAGCATATTTCTACATGTTAATCAAATCCCTTTAACTGCCCTGGGGAAACTAAGTATTTATTGGAGCCCTATGCCAAAAGCAAAGAATTCTTTGTTAAATTGAATCATTATCCCTGGGTACATCTGTTCTTAAATCTGGCCATTTGTGGTAGTGTGGCTGAGAGTTCTGGGCTGGGAGTTCAGGGTTCAAATCTAACCTCAGAAACATATTTGCTGTGTGATCACCAATAAGTCATTTAGCTTTTCTGAGCCTGTTTCCTTATCTGCAAAATGGGAACATGATATCTGTAGTACCAATCTCTCCTCTGCCTAGCGGTGGTGTGAGGCCCCAATGTATGTAAAGTCCTTCACAAACCTAAAAGATGTGTAAATGTCCATTTTTATAACAAGTGCTTACTAATGCTTTCAGGCTTCCAAAACATTTTGCATATATTATCTCAGGTTCTCCCCTCACAATCACCCTATCAGGAAGGTGCTCTTATCACCTTTATCTTCCGGAAGAGGAAACTGAGTTTTGAGAGGTTAAATGACTTGCCCAGAGCCACACAGCCTAGAGACACTAAGTATGTAAGGCAGGATTTGAATCCAGGACCGTGTTGACCCTAAGTCAGGCTAGCTGCAATCATCATCAGCCTTCTTAAATGCTATCTGACAAAGCTTCCATTTAGGCTGACTTTGGAGCTATTAATAACTAGCTATATTCTCTGTATCAATAAACAAAAGGAAGTGGGGTACATCCTCCTCAAAGCCCAACACCCAAGTCTGCTCCACAAGGGACAGTCCTTCCTCGGACCCGAGGCTGACCCTAAGAGAGCAGACAGACCACTCCTCCACCTCCAGTCATCATCTAATGTGTAACTGAATTGGGCCCTCCTCGCTGGGAAGGATCTCCCTGTACTGGCATTCGGCTGAGCCCATGGCGCCTCCACAATATCATAGGATGTCAGCGCGTGACGTTAGTGGAACTACCTGGGATATAAATCCTGGCCTCATCAATCCTCTGCTCAAAAAGCCTCAGTGTGGTCCAGCCTTTAAATCTGTCCTTGACTCAGGAGTTTGAAGTCAAACCTGGATTCAAGCCTTGCCTCTAAAACTCCCTGAGAGACTACGGCCAAATCGCTTGATCTCCCTCAGCCTCGGTTACCTCATTTGTCAAATGATGGGTTAGGAGTCAATGGCCTCTGAGCTCCCTTCCAGCCCTGGAGTTGGGTCCTACGTCTTAGTACAATCTTTTCTATTTCATCATCCTGGTAGAGGCAGCTCAGAGTCAGGAAGACCTGGGCTTAAATCCCACCTCTGACACTAGCTGTGTGACCATGGACAATTCACTTCCCCTCTAAGCCTCAGTTTCCTTCTCTGCAAAATGGGGATAATAACATTTGTCATACAGAGCTCGATGAGCTGTCAATCAATCAATTTGTTAATTGGCTTTTTTGATTTATTAAGGGCCTACTATGTGCCAAGCACTGTGCTAAGTGCTTTAAATGTTTAAATGTCTCCTTTGAGCCTCACAACAGCCATGAGAGATAGATACTATTATTGTCCCCATTTTATAGATGAGGAAACTGAGGCAGACCATGGTGAAGGGACTTGCTCAGGGTCATACAGCTAAACAAGTATCTGGCTAGGTCTTCCTAACTCCAAGTCCAGTGCTCTATCCACTGTGCCACCTTCCTACCTAAAGCTTTGGAAATCTGCTAGTGCCTCACAGGTGGTCAGTGAATGATTTCAACTGTATGAATTAAAAGAATGAATGAATGAATGAATGAATGAATGAATGAAGAAATGAATAATGTTCTCTAGAGATGATGCCAGCTAGTAGTCATAGTTCTGCCCGGTTTCCCCCCTGCTCTCTTACCATCAGCACCAGCTTCCTTCTTCTCAAAGGCTAAACACAAATGATCCATCACAGTGCTGTCACCAGAGCCCTCGATCCGGACCTCTTCATCCAGGACCCAGAGAAGGCCTTTGGGTTCCTCCGCTTGGCCCGCAATTGGAACGCGCACCTGGGAAGGAGACACCACCACTCAACCATACTGAGAGGGCATGGGGATCAGGCTGCTCCCCATGGATTGGGTCTAATTCTTCCTCCATCCTAGCAGGGGAAGAGCAGGTGTTGATTTGGACTCCTGAGCACCAGGGATAAGAGTTTACAGTCTCCAATTTATGTCCCATGCTTTCTTTCCAAAATCATTTATGGATTCATCACAGGAGGACAGCCTTTTGCAATGTTCAGAGCTCCAGATTACGGGGACAATTCTCATAGCTAAATTTTCCCCAAGGACACTCAATTTCCTTAAAGCTTAAGTCACTAAGAGGATGAACCTTGAGATGTGAGGCTTTGCAATGATCTTCCCAGGTTTCAAAATATAAGGTCAACTGAGGTCAGTAGAAAGTTGTAAATCCGGAGACAGTGACCAGCCCACAGGCATGACTGTGATTGCCAAAAGGATAGTTTTTTTTTAATTATCCAAGCTTTTTAAAATATCACGTTCATTTCCAAATATACTCCCACCCATGTCTCATTCTGGGAACCATCTCTTATAACAAAGAATTAAAAAGAAAGAGGGAGGAAAAAAGCAGTTTAGCAAAAACTAATCAACACAGCAACTGAGTCTGAAAATCTATGCAATACCAAAGGGTGTTTGAAAGTTAGCAGCATCCCCAACAGGATTCTGTTTCCCATCTTTCACTTGGCTTCCTCACCAGACTCAGTCTGGACAAAATCTCAAGTCACTCTCCCAAGACAAATGAATGGAATCTGACCCAATGGCCCAGGTAACAGATGTAGTCAAAGGTCTTGAGATTTAGAGCGGGAAGGAAGCTTTGCGGTCACCTAGTCAATTTTACGGATAAGGAAACTGAAACCCATAGAGTCTGTGACTTGCCCAAGGTCACATGGGTCAAGTCAGAGCTAACATATGGTCCCATTTCCTCTGATCTCAGACTCCTCATGATGCCTCATGACACTCTTTTCACAGGAGCCCCACGTTCTTTTCTTCAAGTAAAATAGCGTCTCCTCTGAGAGGAAATTTTATTTCAAAGCAGTGGAAAAGTCATGGTTCACAGAACTGAAATTCAAGGCACAGCAAAGATCAGGCAGCACAAGAAAGGGGAGAATGAATTACGTTAGCAGAGTTTCAGCAAACTGAAAGAGAGTTGGAGAAGAGCAATGAAAATGTCAAGTAGGAGAAAGAGATCGATGGACAGCGGAAGACTTTAACTTGGCAGCTTAGCCAACCATTGCCTAAAGTAAACCTAAAAACCATCTCCAGGAGACCCAGGGTTCTTCTAGGGTGCCCTGGCAAGGAGGGAGAGGGGAAAGGGGAATTTCTGTATCAGATACTGGCTGAATGAATGGGAAAAAATGAATGAATGAGAAAGAATTCATTAAGTGCTTAGTACACCCCAAGCATTGGGGGTATATATGGAGGAGCAAGAAGATTCTTGCAAGATTTTTGGCTGGGGAGGATATGTGCCCATTGGGCAAAGGGAGGCAGAAAGAAATGCCACCTAACACGTCAGGCAAGATCAAGAGCCAACCTCCTAGACCACAAGATGGAAAGAAAGCACCTTCTGATGCTTTGGTTTGATCGTCCCACCCCGGGAGGAGAGGTATCCCATTCCGAGAGAGATAATATTTATACACCATGCACATGTGCGACAGTGGGGAAATGGCACCAGGACTGTTTTAATGAATACCTGTAACCAGGCCCACCCACTCAATTGCATCATTTATCACAACCATAACCGATGCAGAAAAACCGATAAATAGCCACTACAAGAATTGGGACCCATGATGCTCAACCTTCTCACCTGGGAGAGATTCTGGTCGATGATTGCCACTGTGGTCCTTGGGGAGAGCTCTGGGAGATCAAAGGGAACCACCACCTTTTCCTAGAAAACAGTATTTAAAAGTTGACTGCCTCGCAAAACCTCTGAACATCTAATAAGAGGATGCAATAACTTCTGAAGGACATCAAACGCATGGTTTTCTTTGTCTTGTTGGCTTTTGTGTCAATAGAGGTGGAGATCAAAGCTCCACCATAAGACATTTCTGAATGAGCCCCATCCAAGCCCACCAACATTAGGAGCCCCAAATGGCTACCCAGGCCTATTGAAAACTTCCTCCCACACCCACACCTGCCTTCCATCTTTGCTAGCCCAGCTCAATCATCACCTCCCTCTGAGGCCACCCATCCCAGATGAAATTAAGCTTTTCCTTCTCGGATCTCATATAGCTTCCTTTGTACCTTTCCTGGGTCATTGCAGTGGGGTCTGTTGTTTGTTTCATCATTGTTGGTATAAGTGCCACCTTCCATCCCAATTTGCTCTACGTGACAATGTAAGCTTAATAACACTAGTAATAATTTGGGGAGAGGCAACATGGAGAGCCTGGTGTTGACCCTGGTTAGGGTGTTGACCTTGAAGTCAGGAAGTTCTTGTTCAGTTGTATCCGACTCTTTGTGACCTCCATTTGGGGTTTTCTTGACAAAGATACTGGAGTGGTTTGCATTTCCTTTTCCAGTTCATTTTACAGATGAGGAAACTGAGGCAAACTGGGTGAAGTGACTTACCCAGGGTCACACAGCTAATATCTGAGACCAGATTTGAACTCATGAAGGTGAGTCTTCCTGATTCCAAGCCCAGTACTCTATACACTATGGCGTCCCCCTAGCAGCCCTAACTCCCACATATGAAGGAAGGGCTTTATGCATTCCTGCTACAAAATTCCATTTAAAGGCATGGGCCAAGGAGATATTATAGCAGTTAGGTGCCATTCCAGGTGCCCTGGGCAGATCCTTCCCTTTCTAGGAAGCTTCCCTGATCCCCACCCCTAGACCCAGTTGTTGGAACTCTGCCTTCTCCAAAACCTTTCATTTTCTTACCTGCATACATGCTCTATCTTCCCGATAGGATGTAAGCCCTTTGAGGTCAGGGGCTATTTTTAGCTCTGTCTTTGTGTCTGCAGGGCCTAGAGTAGTACCTGGCTCAGAGTAAGTGCTTAAGAAATGCTTAATGGATGTGTTCCTAAGTCCCAAAGAGTCATCACAGCCCCTGCCTACACTCTCCTCCATCCTTCCGGAAGCCTAAGGCAAGCTGGGTAGCCCCCAAGGTCCCAGGCTTACTAACCAATTCCACCATACTTAGTTTTGTTGGCCTCACCGGCCCTCACTTATAAATACCTAAACCAACCTCGGGCAATTATTTCTTATAGACAGCACCCTTACTGAACTTGACTTACACCTAAAAAGGATTGTAATGTGTTTGAAAACTATCTTTGTCCTCTGGCAAGTAAGCACTGACTTTGTACCCCAAAGGTGCAGGGGGTTCCTAGGGGATCTGATGAAGGCAATGGGGAGTCAAGTGGCTTTTTGCTTGAACACCTACAAAATCTCCATTGAGATCAATTAAGGCAGGTGGCCCACTTGGGAAGCTGGCCAAAGATCCCAGCCCTCCCAGGGCTCTAAAAAGGTGCTCCCTCGGTCCTGGCACCTGCCTTTTCAGGGATCCCATGCCTTGTGGGGGCATTACCAGGCAGACTGGCTGCCTGCCCACAGCTCCCCCTTGCAAGGCTGGAAGGACTCAAGGAGACAGAGCAGGTGCCCATGACACAAATTTGGATTCAGAAAGAGTCTTCCTGTTCAGAGGCTAACCAAGGGGAAAAAACCCACACAGCACTAAATAAACCGCTACCTAACCGGCCGTGCTGCCATCCTCAATGCCTCAAACCATGGGCACGTCTCTTTTTCCTCTGCTTTCTTAAATCAGGAATTAACTTAACCCAAGGTCTCTGCACTCCCCAACCTGGGCCATGCCAAAGCCCAGGGTTCTGGTATCGATTTAAGGAACACATCCCTTGGCTGGCTGAATATATAGGGTAGAACCATATTGTGGAAAGTCTTAAAGTGGGGCAGAATACTCTGCAAGACAGAGTTGATATATAGTAAGTTGGCTTTGCTCAACTATTTTTTTTTGTAGTTACAAATAACAATTCACTGTTGGAAAATGGAAGTCAGGTACATCTAGAGATAATTGTGATATAAAGACAAATGGCATCCCCTAATTTTTTTTAATTGGATAAAGTAAGAAAAGAGTTTGATGCCATAAATAATTGGGAGCTATCATATGTTCTTGAACAAGGGAGTAGCGCTCAGCATTCATTCAACAAACTGCTTGGCACCTACTATACGCCAGCTTCTTGGAATACAGGGGGAAAAAGGAATGATCCCTTGTCCTCAAGGAGTGTACATTCTTTTGGAAATGGAATTTAAGAAGAATTTGATGCCAGTGACAAGCTTCCCACTCTTTCTCCTGGCTCATCCTTTCAGAAGGGCATATTTAAAGACCCTCCATGTCCTCCAGGGGTCAGTGGCTGAGGGACTGCCCAGGACCTCACCTCCCTATACCGCTCCAGCTGTGACTCAAACTTCTTCTGGAAGAACAAGGTCTGCAGCCGTTCATGGACATAATTGTGGCAAAGTTCCTCGAAAGTGGCCGCCCGCTCCTTCTTCTGGTGCCGGGGGTTGTGGAAGCCTGGGCTGTCCACCACCATGATGGAGAACATGGAGAGATGGCTGGAGGCTAAGGACCTAGGGGAAGAAGAGGGAGAGAAGTGTTAGCAGGAACATGGCGGCAGCCATGGCCTCCACCATCGCTCTGGCAGAGGGAGCTTCCCCAGGGCCTTAGGACTGGTCTCTCCCAGGTTCTTTCTGGTCCTCTTTGGCTTCTGCCAGGACTGTGCTGGGAAGCTCCTAGGTAAGGGATGGGGTCAGTTCTGAGAATGCCGGGTGGCTGGGAGGCTTTAGCCCTCTCTGCTACAAGGTTGACCCTTGTGAGGCAATAACCAGCCTCAGCCATCAGTGGCCCTGGCTACGCTCATCCCAATTCTTCTCCCCTTGGTACTCAGATCTGAGAGGAGGAGAGGATGAGCTCAGCTAGCCCCTTGTGGGGGCACACTCCACAACCAGAGCTCTCCAAACTGCTTTGGGCATGATGACTCAAGAGTAAGGGCACAGGGAGCAGGATATTCATTTTACAGGACAGCAAAATAAAGTCAGAACTAGCAGACATTTGGAGAGCCGCTTAAGTCTGGCAAACCGTTTACAGATGTTATCTTGTTTGAGCCTTAAGACAGCCCTGCAAGGTAGGTACCAAAGATCTGGAAGGTAGGGAGAGACACAGCACCTGTGATTTCATTGGCATAGGGCAACTGAAGCGGCAGGGAGACACAGCAGTTAGAGAGCTGGACTTGGAGATGGGAAGACCTGAGTTCAAGTCCAGCCCCAGACACTCATGAGCTGTGTGACTCTGGGAAGGTCACGTTACCTCTATTCGCCTCAGTTTCCTCATCTATAAAATGGGGATAATAGCACCTGCCTCCCACGATTGTGGTGAGGATAAAATGAGATAAAATACACTTAGAGCCTTCAAAACCTTCAAGAGCTATAGAAATGTTATTTACGATTATTGCTGCTGGGGTTTACCAGAGTCTGCACTAAGAGGTCACAGAATAGATACCAAAGGTGGGACTCAAACCCAGAGCTTCCTAGTTCCAAGATGGTTCTCTGGTCACATCATCTTTGCAACAGATTACTATGGCATGAGCCCATTTCACAGATGAGGAAACAAAGGCTCAGGGAAAGGAAGAAGTATGTCCATTGTCACACAGTGAGGCAGTCCAAATCCAATATTCTCCTCTGCCTCCCACAGGGAGCCTATCAATAAACATGTCCTGTATGTCCTCTCCCCTCTCCGGGCCTCAGTTTCGTCCTCTGGAAATGAGCAGGTTGGACTAGATGACCTCTAGGGTTCCTTCTCTGTAATGATCTGCTCCTAGGCTCTTTGCTAGGGGTCTCTCCAGAGACTGCTCTAGGACTGACCCCCAGGCAAAGCTATGTTGTTTATGTTCTGTCATTTTTCAGGCATTTCTGATTCTTTATGACCTCATTTGGGGTTTTCTTGGCACAGATACTGGAGTGGCTTGCCATTTCCTTCTCCAGTTGACTTTACAGATGAGGAAACCGAGGCAAACAGGATTAAGTGGCTTGCCCAGGGTCACACAGCTATTAAGTGTCTCAGGCTGGATTTGAACTCAGGAAGATGAGTCTTCCTGATGCCAGGCCTAGCGTTCTGTGCACTATGGTGCCACCTAGCAGCCCAGGCAAGACTATATCATGGGCCAAGTTTTCAGTGGCCTGGGCAGTGCCAATGTACAAAGACAGCCAGCGTCCTCAGGCTCTCCCCTGCTGACCTGGACCCAGCCAAGCAAGCCTGCCCTTCTAGAAAACAACTCATGTTTCTTTTCTCCTCCCATCCCCATGACTCATCCATCCTGCCCTCCGCTTCCTCAGGCCTTTGTTCGAGACTAATCAACCAACTTTTTAGTCATCTTAATTGGTGACTTCATAGACCACCAGGGTTGGGATTCCTCACTAGAGATACAAACACAGCAGGGAAGCGGCCTGCATTCTAGTGGATAACAATAATTATAATAATCAACAAACACTGATAGGTCTAGCAATCAAAAGACATGGGTTCAAATAACTGACATTTATGAGGTCCTTGTATGTTGCAGTGATTACCTCACGGAGACCCTAGGAGGTGGATTGGACAAGCCTCCTTCTCCTCATTTTACAGATGTGAAAATGGAGCTGCACAGCTATAGAATGTCTGAGGCAGAATTAGAGCCCAGATCTCCTGCTCAAAGGCAGAGCCCCCTGTCTACTGCATCACACTGGCTCTTTGAGGCTGCTTGGAGACAGTGGCCTAAAGCAGATGAGTGGTATAGTGGTATTCCATTGGGGGAATTCCAGGTACCAGGGCAAGCCAGTAAGGAAAATATTTTGAGGGGGGCAGGCCTACTATCACCCCTCAAATCCTAACTGCCATTTCTAGGTACAACATGGGCCAGTTGAGACACCCAGGCTTCTCCTCTGGTTTCTTGGCTCAAGGCTAAGCTTACCCCATTTAAAGGTGTGTTTCTCTCCACTATGATGAAGTCCACCCTCCAAACCAAGCCAGTGCAGCTCTAGGCCCTGAGAGCAAACTTGACCTCATCTGCCCATTTCTGAATTTCTAAATATTTCATCAGTTTGTCAGGACAAGGAGGTCACAGTACTTGGGCTCAGGTAGCAACAAGCTGCATCTCCCAGTGTGAGCTCCTGGACACCAGGGATTCTAGCACAGGAGACCTCAGTTCAAATCCTGGTTCTACTATGTTCAATGTGCATGACCTTGGAAAAGTTATTGCTTTCTGTGCCTTAGTTTCCTCCCTTAAAAATGAGGGAATTGGGTGAATGAACTCTAAGGACACAGGCTCTGTTGCATGTCAAAGAGGAGGGAAACTGAGGCCCAGAGAAGGGAATTGACCTGCCCAAGATCACCTAGCTAGTAAGTAGCAGAGCTGAGATAGGTGGGTCCTGCTTTCAAAACCAGTGTTCTTACTAGCCCACGTTGGCCCAGCTTACTAAATGAATGAATGAACAGAAAAACGAGCACGTGAACAACTGAATCTCTGTTGTCCTAAAGGACAATCACCAGTCCCAGGGTAGACAGCAAAGCCCTTGGAGGCTGATTCTGCTGATGCGTCTTTGCAGCCTCTGACAAATGCTGTGATTTGGAAGTTGTGCTCCACACTCCTGGTGATTTACCTCCAATGATTTCCCGGCAGCTCGACAAAAGCAGCAGCATCTCCACCGCTTTGTTGAAACCTATGTTTTCTGGCCTGACGTGCTAGATCACTGTCAGAATTACTTAAAAGGCTAGAATGGGCCAGCACCAAGGACATTGCCAAAATAAAGGCATCCTTCTAGCCTGGTCCTGCAGCCTCCACCCTTGGGAACTTGGATGTAAGAACAGGCCACTTTCCTTTAAGAGAAAGTCATGGCTGAGTGGTCTGTAATAGGCCCTGGGGCACGCCAGGACAGAGGAGAGGAAAGAACACAGCCAAGAAAGCTGGGCTGTGACCCCTGGCTCTATCTGGGATGAGCTGTGTGACCTTGGGGAAAATCATTTCTCTTCGGGCCACAATTTTCTTATCTCTTAAATGGGCATTTTAACACTTGTCCTACCTCCCTGTGGAAACTTGTATTAAATTAGAAGTGAGCAATAGCTCCAGAGGCCAGTGGAGAGAGGGGTACGTGGATCATAGCCCTTTTACCAACCACCAGCTACCGTGGTATGTGTTTGGGTTTCTTTAGGGGGGGCAGAGAGAGAAAGGGAGAGACAGAGATAGAGAGAGAGAGAGAGAAAGAGGGGGGAGGGGAGAGAGGGAGAGAGTGAAATTGAGATATAGGTAATAGAAAGAAAGAGGAGAAAGAATGGTCAGGTGGTAAGAGGAGATGGGGGCAACAAATGGCCAGGCCATGGTACCCATAAGATACTCAAAAGGCCCCAGAGAGGGCATTTGGACCATTGGACGGATTGTCTAGTGAGCGGGTGTGGGAGGACACAGATAAGAATGAATCACACACGATGAGGCGGAGTAGATCGCTGGCGTCTGCATGGGCAGAGGGATGACCCCCACCAGTGAGCTCCCAGAGCATCCAGAGTAGAAAGCGCCATGGAGATGAAAGGTGGAATGCAGGGGAGAGGCATTGTTACAACAACTATCACTATGCAGGAGCTTTGGAGGGCATCCAAGCCCTCCCTTTAATATGGTCTAACGGGTCTCCTGTTTTCAGCCTCTTTTCTCTCTAGCGTGTGCCAAAGAGTAGCTAAATTGATAGACTCAGAACCAAAATCTACGTCTCCCCTCCTATTCAAATATCTCCAGTGGCTCCCCGTTACCTCTACAGTACAATGCAAAGTCCTCACCCCGACACTTAAGGCCCTTCACAGTCTTACCATAAGCCATGTTTGCAGGCTTATTTCGTATTACTCCCTTTCCTTACTAACACTCCAGGCAAACAGGTCTGCTGGCTGTACCCCGCTCCCCAAAAAAGTAAACTCCTGGAGAGCAGGGATTGTTTCATTTTTGTCCTTGTATCCCTACCACCCGGCACAGTGCCTGGCATACAGTAGGTGCCTAATAGATGGTGGATTGATTGCCCATGAATGATGCACATTCCCCATCTCACACTTTCGCACAAACTCCCTCGTGCTTGGGACTCTCTTGCATTTCTTCACTTTCCTCACTTTCTTCAGCTCCCCTCAAGCATCACCTTGAGTCACAGAGTTCTGGATGCCTCCAGCAGAGGTAGAGAGAGAGGGAGGAGTCAGCATCCAGCTGACATGGTATCCATCTGCTGGTGGGAGATGGGTAATGGGGCCGTGGGGACTGGGTTGGGGAAGGGAAAGGAAGCAAGTTACTTCCCACAGCATAGATCACAATACAACAAGGACCATGGGACTACTGCCCATGTCTTCCCACAGGCACAACAGAGGAAGTCCACCCACCATGCTGAAGGCCTCCCTTGTTTTCTTTGGACTTGACAAAGGTTCCAGTGGAGCTCCCTAGCTGCCCACCTGTCCTCCCTGGCCTGAAGCAGCCCATTTGGTCCCCCAGTCACACAGTCATCCAGTGACATCTTCTGGTCCTGTTCTTCTTTGCATAGGGTCAGGGGCTTTGGATTGGACCTAGCATTTCACCGGCATAGAGAACTCCCAGGGGAGGAAAGACTCTCCACCAATGCAGGTCGGCACCTACTCAGTAGCTTCTATTGTTAAGGAAAAAGTGCCAAGAGCCCTCAAAGATGTGACTTACTCAGGGTCACACAGCCTGTCTGGATCAGATGTGGGACTCAAACCCAGGTCTACTTGGTTCTGAGGCTGGCTTTCTTCTCAATAGACAACCCTGACAGGCATAGGTCATATATTCTTTGTATATATTCTATATTTATTTCAAACAAGATAATATTTGTAAAGGGTCTCGCCAACCCTCAAGCACTACATAAATGCTATTTAGTATTATTAT
>NW_020941065.1:13074435-13079483 GCF_900497805.2 Vombatus ursinus | reverse complement strand
TGATGGTGTTAGTGATGGTGACAGTGATGGTGGTGGTGGTGGTGGTCATGGTGATAATGGCAGTGGTGGTGGTGATGATGGTGGTGGTCATGGTGGTGGTGGTGGTATTGATGATGGGAGGGTGGGGTGCTGCTGCTGATGGTGGCAGTGGAGACCTCCACTCTGATACTCCTCTGGGGCCTCATCATAGTGTGAAAAGTTGGGCTCTATGGGCAAAGCTTCTCTAAGGCTCTGCCCATAAAGTACAGCCTTGGCCAGGTCCTACCAAACTGGAGAGGATTCAAACATATGTTTGTTATCTGAGGCCTAACCTAGCTAATGTCAAAAAGACTCATCACTACACTGAACGCTGTATAGAGAATGTTCTGGTCCTACATCTCACAAAGACCTTTTCACAAGGAGCAGGTTCTCTGTTGGCGAAGTGAGGACCCACATTGATGAAATCATGACTTCTTGGAGTATCCAAGTCTGAGTATTATTGTATTCATCTAAAATCTCAGTGAACCAAAAGAGAAAACCCATGGGGTATTCTAGTATAGATCATCTTTTGTTACTGAAAATCATCATCAAAACTCAGAGCTGGAAAAATTACCTATCAAGTCTATGGATCAGGAAAGATTTCATGGCCAAGCTAGAAATGGGGAGGTTCACAGGAGGTAAAGTGGATAATTTTGATTACATGAAATTAAAATATTTTTATTTATAGCAGCTCTTTTTGTGGTGGCAAAGAATTGGAAATTGAGAGGATGCCCATCAATTGGGAAATGGCTGAACAAGTTGTAGTATATAAAAGTAATGGAATACTATTGTGCTATAAGAAATGATGAGCAGGCATACTTCAGAAAAACTTGGAAAGAGCTGTATGGACTGATGCTGAGTGAAGTGAGCAGAACCAGGAGAACGTTGTACATAATAACAGCCACATTGTGCGATGACTAATATTGATAAACTTAACCCTTCCCAGCAATACAATGATCCAAGACATCTCCAAAGGCCTTGTGATGGAAAATGCTATCCACATCCAAAGAAAGAACTATGGAGTTTGAATGCAGATTGAAGCATATTATTTGCTATTTTTTTTTCTTCTGTTGAGTTTTGTTTCCTCTTTCTGGCGGTTCCGCCTATTGGTTCTAATTCTTACTTACAATATCACTAATGTGAAAATATGTTTAATAGCAATGTAGATGTATAGCCTATATCAGATTGTGTGCCATCTTAGGGAGGGTGGTGGAGAAAAATTTTAAATTCAAAAGCATATGGAAGTGATTGTTGATAAATCAAAATAAATTAATTAAATTTTTTTAAAAAATTAAAATATTTTTGCACAAACAAAACCAATGTAGTCAAAATTAGATGAAAAACAGGAAACTGGGGGGGAATTGCAACAAATTATTCTCATAAAGGTCTCACTTCTCAAATATGCAGAGAACTGAGTCAAATTTTAAAAAATAAGAGCCATTCCTTAATTGATATATGGTCAAAGGGTATGAATAGACAGTTTTCAGAAGAAGAAAGTAAAGCTATTAATAGTCATATGAAAAAAAATATTCTAAATCACAAATAATAAAATAAATGTAAATTAAAACAGCTCTGAGGTAACCACCTCATACCCATTAAACTGACTAAGAGGACAGAAAAGGAGAAGTGGAAAAGCAGGGGCACCATACACTGTTGGTGGAGTTGTGAACCAGTCCTACCATCCTGGAGAACAATTTGGAACTATGCCCAAAAGGCTATAAAATTATACACACCCTTTGACCCAACAATATCCTTACTAGTATAAACCCCAAGGAGATCAAAGGAAAAGGAAAAGGACCCATATAAGCAAAAATATTTATAGCATCTCAATGGCAAAGAATTGATGGAGATTAGAGAATGTCTGAACAAGTTGTGCTATATGATTATGATGGAATACTATTGTGCTGTAAGAAATGATGAACAGGATGGTTTCAGAAAAACCTGGGAAGACTTATATGAACTGATACAAAGTGAAGTAAGCAGAACCAGGAGGACATTGTACACGATGACAGCAATATTGTAAGCATGATCAACTATGGAAGACTTAGCAACTCTAGACAATACAATGATCCACCACAACTCTAAAGGACTCATGATAAAACATGCTATCCATCTCCAGATAAAGATCTGATGGACTCAGAGTGCATTTCTTTCTTTATTTTTCTTGTTTTTTATAATTTTTTTTGGAATATAGCTAATATGAAATTATGTTTTACATGACTTCATATATACAATAGATATCACATTTCTCACCTTAATAGGTGGGAGAGGGGTGGAACAAGGGAGAGAATTTGGAACTGAAAATAAAAATTATTTATTTTTTTAGAGAATCTCAGATACAGAAGGGACTTTCAGGGTGCTTTTAGGCCAATCAGGACCTCACAAAGAATCCCATCTCCAGAAAGGGTCCTCTGGCCGCTGCTTAAAGAATCTCAATGGGGGAAGCCCACTCACTCTCAAGGCAGCCCATTCTACTTGGGGACAGCCCTAATTGGTAGCAAGGTTTCTTGACATTGAGCCTAATCTTGCCTCTGCAATTGCTACCCAGAGTCCCAGCTTCCACCTTTCAGAAAAGGGCTAATCTCTGCTCCTGTGACAGCCCCTTCACCTACCTGAAGACAGTGACTCTGTCTCCCCTAATAGTACTTCTCTCTGATTATATTTTCCAAAGTCACTTAGAGGTTAAAAGGCTGGATTGCCCTGATTCTCCCTTAGTGAGCTACCATCTGTCCCAAGCTAACAGTTAATGGATTATAAAACACAGTAAAAGCAGTGTTTGGGCTGAAATCCCTAAATCTTGACCCCTACATTCCCCCTCACCAAATGCCTGTGTATTCCCAATTCTACACACACATTCTAACTCAAGAAGCCACATTGCTGGGACATTCTAGCATTGCTCCTGTATTTCAGGAAGCATTTCTCATTCTTGCTTTAACCCCAGAACCTGATATAGTTGCTAGGAAACCTAGCGTCTCTTCTCATCCTGACAGGTCCCTCTGTGCCTGCCTCTCTGTGGCTCGGTCCCAGGCCTAGAACGAGAGATATCTATGCACACACACAAAAGCAGGAGTGACAAAGGCCTTTTTATACAGAGATAACTCGTGTAAGAATTCTGAGCAGGGAAAGAAAAGAAAGAAAAGCAAAAAAGACCAGAGCCTATCAAAATTGTATCATCTGCTTGGCACTGTTACTGTCTAAACAGCCCCCAAAAGGCTTTGAGGACAAGAGGCTTTGGTCAGTCGCCATAGACCACAACTAGGAAGGGAAGGAAGGGAGGGAGGGAGGGAGGGAGAAAGGAAAGAAGGAAGGAAAGAAGGGAGGGAGGGAGGGAAGGAGGAAGGAAGGAATGGAGGGAGGGAGGGAGAAAGGAAGGAAGGAAAGAAAAGGAATGGAGGGAGAGAAGAAGGAAGGAAGGAAGGGAGGGAGGGAGGGAAGAAGGAAGGAATGGAGGGAGGGAGGGAAGAAGGGAAGGAGGAAGGGATGGAAGAAGAAAGAAAGGAGATAAGAATTTTTTTAAGCACCTCCTATGTGCACTTTCTCATTTGACCCTAATAACAACCCTGAAAAGTAGATGCTATTGTTATCCCTATATTACAGCTGGGGAAACTGAGACAAACAGGGTGAAGTGATTTGCCCAGGATCACATAGCAATGTCTGAGGTCACTTTTTAACCTGGGTCTTCCTGACTCCAGGCCCAGAGCTCTACCATCTAGCTGCCTTCAAAGTTATGTTCATTCCATGGGGGGTCTCCACAGAGGGTTCTCCAAGACCAGATGAGATCAGCATTATGTAAAGCACTTCTCAAACCTTAAAGCCCTCTGTAAATACTAGCTATTATCATTACTATTATCTATGAAATAGTTATTGTAGTCACTTCAGGTAAAGCTTCTAAATGTTGGTTCATAGATTTCTAGCTAGGCCAACCCTCTCATTTCACGGGTGAGACAAAAGAACCCCAGAAAAGGGAAGTGACTTATCCACAGTCACCTAGGTAGCAAAGCGCAGAGCCAGGATTCCAAACAAGGTCCCCTGACGGCCAGTCCTGAACGCTTTCCTCTAAACCACACTCATGTTCCAAGCTAACAGTCCTCTCACAGGAAACAACAGTCAACGAATGAGTGCCGGGTTATTCTGGAGGAAGAATCACATGACAAGGAGCCCCAGATTTTTTAGGAAGAGGTAGTTTAGACCTGTGGTTCTACGCACACACGTATATACACACATGTACACGTACACACACACACACGCACACACGTGCATACACACACACCCAGTTTCTTTCACAAAAGAATAAAATCCCCCTCTTTCTGTTATCTAAAATCTAAAGGAGTGGTCTCAGTCATTGAAAGGTCATGACCTCCTCAGGTGTTGTAGCCAGGCACGTCAGAGGCGAGACTTGAACCCAGGTACTTCTGACTCTGATACTCTTCTCTATGATTGAAAACCGCTGCATTTTTTTAAAAATGGAAATTCTGACACTTAAGCCTGAGGGAGTGAGGAGCAGGGGAGGCCAGGCAGAGAGCCCAGAGTTTTCAGGAGACCAGGGAGGGATGAAAGGGATGAAGAAGCTGAGAGACAAAGGCCCCTGCGAGGATGCCAACTAAGCTTTCTTACCCAAAGGGAATAAGAGACTAATTCAGGAGAAATCTAGAAGCAGAGATGAAGGACCACTGAGGGAGCAGAGTCAACATGAAACTAAAAGGCCAACTTGGGACTCAGACAAATCTATTGCCTCTTCTGGCCTCAGTTTCTTCCTCTGTAATATCAGGGTGTTGGACTAGATGACTTGTAACATTCCTCCCAGCTCAACACTCCCTGGTCTAAAGCCCCTCCCAGCCCTAACATTCCCTGTTCTCACCCTCCCAGCTCTGACATCCCCTGTTCTAAGGCCCCTCCCAGCCCTGACATCCCCTGTTCTAAGGCTCCCCCCAGCTCTGACATCCCCTGTTCTCACCCTCCCAGCTCTGACATCCCCTGTTCTCACCCTCCCAGCTCTGACATCCCCTGTTCTCAGGCCCC
Source organism: Vombatus ursinus (assembly GCF_900497805.2). Classification (NCBI taxonomy): domain Eukaryota; kingdom Metazoa; phylum Chordata; class Mammalia; order Diprotodontia; family Vombatidae; genus Vombatus; species Vombatus ursinus. Next base: position 13,074,446 of record NW_020941065.1, on the reverse strand, counting down.
TCCCAGCCCTG